>NC_139405.1:6867500-7467500 GCF_905368555.1 Meleagris gallopavo | reverse complement strand
TGGTGAGCTCCTCCTTGCCAGGGTTCTTTGGGAATGATGGCATTCAGCTCAGTGCTCTGAGTTAGTAGGACCTCACCAACCACAATTCTGGGGAGGAAAACAGATGTGTGCCCAACATACCTTCATATCGCAGCTAAGCAGGTGGCTGAGGTCTTCAAGACAGCCAAAATATCTGTTGGAAACATGAATTATCTGATAAAACTGCTACTTGGTGGGAAACTTGTGTTTCCCTGACACACGAATGCAAGAAAGGAGCACGTCCCGCTGCTGAAGCGTACAGCATAAAATAGCAGAAATGTCCACCGAAATTTTAACGATGACCAGAAGAAAGGTTTTTGTCTCTCTGCCCTTTTTCTTGAACCGAACAGTGCCTAACTGTTTGGCTTGTGGTTAAGGATTATTTATGTAGGGTTCTTGTGTAGGTAAAGCGCCATGTCCTTGGCCCTCTGCCCGTGTAACGCAGCGCAGGATCTCTAGTTACAAATTGCAGCTGCATAGCATAACAGGAAACGTGGGGCTTTAAGTTATTCCACTGGAAAGATTAATTATTTGGAAAATAGTTATGCAGCAGCTTTGTGTATTTTTGGAGCAAAGGTGACCGGCACCATCTTAAATTCAAAGAAGAAAAGAATTAGAAAGGGACACTTTAGAAAGTGGGAGTGGGATGGGACAATTTTTTAATTGTATTTTAATACTCTTGGAATTGTCTCCTCTCCTGAAAGGTGTGGGAGCGTGGTGGTCAGCCCCAGAGGGGTGATGGGGGGAGAAGAGTGAGAAGCTTTTGGGAGCTGCTTGGTTCAGAGGGATCTTCCAGCCCAAAATCCCATCCACCTGCTCAAGAGGAAGGCAGATCCCAGGAGAGCAAGGCCTGTGTGTACGCTCAGGAATGTGCCCAGTGTTATGTCCATCTGTGTTGCTGACTTGTTGGCAGAGGCAGGAGTAGATTCAGGTGCAATGCAAAGGCAAAGGCAAAGGCTGAGCCTTCCAACCAGCTCCGCAACTGGAGTGAAACGCCTCACTGGTTGGGATTCTTCTTAGCATCCAATGTGCTTAAATACCAAAGCCCTCCGGAGGGATGTGGTTTGGATGAAGAAGAGGTGGTTATTTTTAGGCAGCACAATGCACCTCTTAGTAAAGTTTTTCCAGTCTGACACGTAACCCACGGCCATTTTGTGAGAGCAGCTCTTCCTCACCTAGCTTTGTGCTCTGAAGGCTTCTGCCTGCAGCTGCCACAGGGATGGCGTGATGGTCATTCTGTTTTAGAGCCAGAGCTGCCAGAAAGAAAGTCCCCGTGGAGAAATTGTCATGAAAGTGTTTGTTCTCCTAAACATACCTAAGCTTTTGTGTGCTTCTACCAGTGTTTTCTGTACAGTTAAAACCTGCTCAAAACAGAGAGTTCTAGTGGAGGCGGGTGAGGGAAAGGCTCTGTCCCAGAGGCAGTGAGCATGGCACAGGTTGCCCAGTGGGCACAACTCCAGTGCTGGAGCTCAGGGAGCATTGGGACGGTGCTCTCAGCCATAGGGTTTGGGTTTGGGTGGTGCTATGTGGAGCCCAGCTTTGGGGTCAGTGATCCTTATGGGTCCCTTCCAACTTGGGATATTCCATGATTCTATGACCCTATGGTTCTATGAACAAGTGGAGACTATGTCATCTATATTCCTCTTTCCCACTGCAGGTCAAAGCAGTAGGCAGGGAAACTCAGGGAGGACCCACCCAGCCATGGCCAGCTTCCTTCCTTCCTTCAAGGCTCAAGGGGTGCCTGTTGTCAGAGATGTCTGGTTTTCCTCATCCACCACTGTTAAAAGATGCCTGTGGAGTGGTATACTGTGAACCTTCCGTGAAGGATTAACAGGAGAAGAAATTCTAGGGTCTGTGTGATAGCAGCAGCTGGAGAACCTCTTCCTTCTTCCCTTCAGGACTTGGCTTTCCCAAGGCTTTGTAGGTGGGTTGTTAAGGCCTAACTCTTTACCCCTGCTCTGTCTCATATTTTTTTAATGTTGTGTATGATAGGAAGTATTAATAGCAAAAGGGAAACTACAAGAGGACTTAATTCCACCCCTAGTGGATCCTCGTTCCAAAGGCTGTGAAGAAAACATCAGAGAGAATTCAGAGAAACGGAGGGACAGGGAATTTGAACAGTAGGCATCACAGTCGAGCAGATCCACAGACACTCAAGGTGTCAATTTCTCATAACTGGTGGAATTAAGTGCAGGGCAGTCCATTATTTTATTTTTCACATTCCAGTTCCTGGCAAAGAACAATATCAGAATAAGAGAGGAGGGATAAAGAAAGTTTCTGAAAGAACCGAGAATGCTTCCTACCTAAGTAACAAACTGAACAGAGAGAGCAGCCTCTTAACATTGCAAGTTTTTTGTTTCTGCCTCATTTGCTGCTACCTCAGAATAACCAAAACACCATCTTTGTCTAATATAAAACAACTATTTTCACAAAACACTTCAAGCCACAGCAGTTTAGTCCTACCAGAATAATTCATCACTCCACTGTAGCAAATGTTAATATATGAAAAAATACAACTGTGTATTAAAAGAAAAAGGAAGAAAATTGTTTAATTTAAAGCCCTTGTATTTCAATGGGTTCGGGCAGAATTCACTAAAGCATTGCTGGTGTTGTCCCAGCGCAAGTGATGATGACACTCAGCTGTCCAAGATGGGGCTGTGTTTCATTTAAACTCAGCAGAGAGACCCAGTAGAGGTCTGGTCTCTGATAGACAGAGATAGCAGACCTACCTGCAATTCCTGCTGGGAGTTTTCCCCCCTCTGCTGGGTCACTGACTGCAGGGAGGACCAAGCACCTAATTTTGGTTGTTCAGAGAACTGCTTTAATTGGGCTGAGGCAAAAACAAAGCAGAGTGTTGGAGAAAAGGCCTTCAAATCTTGGCGTAGCACAGAACATAGAATTTTTATAAGGAAAAAAAGGCTGCTGTAAGTATCAGAAGAGCGGTTAGGTCTGAGGCCAGCAAAAGGTTAATCTGAGAAATGAGGACATCATTTGTAAGGTGAGAAGCTGTGGAGGAACCAGGTGTTCTGGGTAAAGCAACAAATCCTCTACATTTAAAAGTCATCTGAAGACAGACGGTGCCTGGAGGAGCGAGATCTTACTGCCAGCTCACAAGCAGCCTCGTTGTACAACCAGCAGCCACCCCAGAGTGGTCCTTCAGCACGATGGGCTTGCCAGTCTGCCAAAGAGCCAGATGTTCCTGGCCACGGGGGAATTACCTCCTGCACCTTGGCATCTGGTTCCTGTAGCTGCC
This sequence comes from Meleagris gallopavo, assembly GCF_905368555.1. Taxonomy (NCBI): domain Eukaryota; kingdom Metazoa; phylum Chordata; class Aves; order Galliformes; family Phasianidae; genus Meleagris; species Meleagris gallopavo. Next base: position 7,464,229 of record NC_139405.1, on the reverse strand, counting down.
AGTGAAAGAATGGGATGGGCACGTTGTGCAGAGGGGCAGGTGGCAATCACAGAGGCTTTTTCCAATGATTACGAAGGAAAAGTATTGAGACAATTTTGGCTGAAGCGTCACGGAGAAACGCTGCGATCAAGCTCTGTGAGTGCAGCTCTGGGAATCACTGAAATTAGCATTTATCACTTGATATTTCAGAGTGCTGGGGCAGAGGATTTCAGGAATGAAGGATTATTTGGCAATAAAGCTGTCTTCTCAGCAAGCAGAGCACAAGGCGAGCAGCCAGGCAGGCAGGATGCAAGGCAGCGTGTGCTCTCCCACACCTACTTGTACCCCAAAGGGTGGACACCAAGCCTCTGCTGATCCTCCTGCAAGGTTGGATATTTTGGAGGTGAACGTAAGCACAAGCAAAGGGCTTGGAAAATACGACAGAAAACCAGCAATTCTGTATGCTCCATTCAAGGAATGGAAAAGAGGGCGTTTTCCTGGTGGGAAAAGCAGTATGTTGGGTGAGTATAGAAGCAATGGCTCCAGAAGCAAATCTTTTACTCACGGGAGAGATTGATCTATTGTGGATCCTCATGGTGCAGAAAGTCTGGCAACCCTGAAGCCAGTGGCCTCCAGCCTTTCCTAGTCTCACAATGACCTTTGTCAATCTCTTTGAGACTAAATAAAAGTAATGAGAAGGTCTTCAGTCTGGAAAATTCGGGAACACTTCATAAACCCTGGCTGCTGTGACACCCATCTGCTCAGAGCATACATTAGCGGGTTGTTTCTTCTAAATTAAAAGCTGCAATAAACTCAGCTGCTCTCAGATCTGTCACCATCTTTCCCCTTCGGAGTTAATTTGCTGAGATGAAAGGGGCTATTCTCACCTCTCAGATAACCACTGGCCTAAGGCAGCGTGCTGTGTCCCATCTCAGTCTTTTCTTTGGAAATTTTGATTTTCCCCCAGCTGCCAGCTGAGCAGGAATGAGCTGAGGAGCCCTATGGAAAGGAGTGCCAGCCAGCCACCAACGGCAGCCATTAAGTGCAATTAGCTACATGGGGTTAGGTGGGTTATGAGGAAGCACAGCCTTGCCATGAGTGCAGGCATCCAGAGGTGAACACAAAGCTGAGTGGAGAAATGCAAAGTCAGCTTTTGCTTTTTTAATTACCTACCATCCATCCATCTATCCATCTATCTATCTATTTATCTATCTGTCTGTCTGTCTGTCTTCTTACAGATATTCTACAGAGCTGAGCCTTAAGGTTTTTGTGTTTTTGACAGAAAATCCATTCGGGCAGATGCGAGACAGCCACAGTGATGCTGAAAGCATGTGGCAGGGAGGTGGCTGCCCAAAGGGCTGCTGAAGGTGGACCCTGCAAAGTGGGAGCTGCTGGCATCATGGCTTATAAATACAGAGGATGTTCAGCATGTTGGGATTACCTGCTGCAGAACCTGCCCCAAAATGAGTTTCGAATGAGGCTGGGCAGGAAAGATAAAACAATGCCCAAGATAACAGTGCTGGGGAGAACAAAAGGCCAGATGTTTATTGGGGAGTAGCTGCTGGCCGGCTCCAGCCAGGCGGAGAACAGTTTACTCTTCTCAAGGCTAAATCAGAGATCAAAAGGAGGATCTCAAACATGACAAGACCCCAGGGCCGAGCAAAGGCCTGGGGGGGAGGAGGCTGAGAGGCTCTGGAGACTTTTCTCTGGAAAAGTTTGATAGGAGCTGCTCTCCTCAGTGGTGTAAAGCCCAGCAGATCTCTTACTTGCACGAGGTCACTATGTGCGGGAGAAGCAGCTTGGAGACATGACCCTGCAAACAAACCCCATGTTTGTGTCCTTGCGATAAGCACATGCCCTGAGAAATAGCAGAGATATATGTGTTTGGAGAATTTGTCCTTAAGAATTTGTTGTTGGGTGGGAAAGGGTGGGCTGTAATATGAAATGGAAGTAACATCTCTCTCTTTTTTTTTCTCTCTTGGTGAGCTCTGTTGGGACATGCTCTGAGAATGGCTGCCCAGAGTAGCATGGGCTTTGGCTGAGCACATAGAGACCAACGACAGGCTGACCTGAACAGACTGGCAGCAGGCAACACCTCCAAGATGTGCTCACATCTCCCCTATGTAAAGGAGCTCCTGAAAGGAAAATAGCAAAGAATTGTCAGAAAAATGAGGAACAAAAAACCTTGCTGAATATTTTATTGGGTTAAGGTGTCAGGCAAGATTTCTCAGAAGAGACTTAGAGCTTGGAGTTTCCAGACAAGGGGGGGGGGGGAGTTTCCCCTCTATGAATTTGTTTCCTGTTAGGATCCTTAGGCATGGTGAGAGAAGGTGGCTTTTGGGCCACTGATGTGTTTGCTCAGTGCAACTGCAGTGACAAAGTATGCAGAAAAGGACAAAAATTGACAGACAACGAGGAGTACTGAGTTTGTGCCAAAGTCTCCTGAAGCCGTGAGGGCATGGCTTTGAATTCAGCCCCATGGGAACTGAGCTGGATATACCTCATATCCCCTCCAGTTTAAGGCATGGGCTCCTCAGGACAGCAGGGTTTTTACATTCCAAGCAGACGACTTGGTGAGAGGCCTTGAGGTGGGAATGGCAGCCCTTTATTTGTCTGAGCATGCAAGAAATGCAGCAAGGCTGCGGGGAATGTTAATATATTTTATTGGACAAAATGCTGGAGCTGGAAACGGCTTGTCAGCTGCTGGGCACACGAAGGCTTCCAGGATAAAAGCAAAAACCTTAACAGCTTTGAAAAAGGACCCAGAAATGCCTCATTCATGCCAACAAATCCTTAAATAAACCATCAGAAGTGGCCAGACACAAACTAGAAATATCCCTGTAGAACAAAGAAGTTTGGTACGTGTGGATCAGCTTTGGGCATAGTATAGCTGCTTGGCTTGAAAGGCAACATTTTTCCCTACAAAAATTTTCCTAGAGAGTATCCTTAATCATCTTCTGTCCATTTTCTATCACCATTGGAAAACATAAGGAAAAGCTTGATTGAAAAATAGCTTTGACCCGGGTGGATTCCTGCTCCAAGCAGTTTTTGTTCATTTCAGATTTCTATAATTTTCTGAAAACAGCACTACAAGAAATCCCAGTGGATGGCAGGGTGTTCTGCTGGCTGGGAAGACATGAGCAGCCCAGGCAAAACATGGCAGCAGATATATGGGTATTGTGAATGAACCCAAACTGCAGAATTCCAACTCTGGCACCTCACCTTACCCCATCTCTCCATTCAGAGTCCAGAACTAGGCAGATCAAAATTCAGATTTCTACAAGTTTTTATTTGAAATGCAAGACAAAAGTCAAGACAAAATAGGATACTTCTCATTCTCCATATTCTGCTGTGTTTCTTCCTTTCCTCCTTCCCTTCTTTAATGATATGAGCCATAGGGAAGATGAGAAGATTGGAGGTGGACCTGCACAGCTGAAGAGTTGTTTTATCACTTAGTAGACAAGGTCTTCCTGCCTGCTTTCTCTGTCTAGGAGGTATTTTATAATTTTTTAAGATATTTCTTCTTACCTGAGAGTCTGGATGTTGCTTTTACATCACTTATTCATATTTGGAATTTGCTTTGCATCATGCTGGGCTGAGCCATGGAGTGTCTTGTTGCGTGCCCTCTTAGAGCACTTCTCCTCTTCTCCAGCTTCTTGAGGTTGGATATTAGGGAACATTTCTTCTTGAAAGAGCAGTGATACAGTGGCAGAGCTGCCCAGGAGGGAGGTGGTGGAGTCACCGTCCCTGGAGGTGTTCAAAACTGTGGGGATGTGGCACTGAGGGACGTGGTTTAGTGGGTGGTTGGACTGGATAATGTCACTTAGAGGACTTGGTGATTCTGTGATTCTATGATTCCATCCAAAGGACAAGGAGAAAGTTCGCAGCAAAGTCCACAGGGCCACTGCTTCTTCTTTTTGGTTGGATTAGGTGATCTCAGGGCTGTTTTCCAACCCGAATGATTCTATGACTCTATTGCTATGCAAAAGCCATTTCAAGTGGGGCTGACATCAAAGCGGCGCTGTCAGCACCGAGCACAATGAGCGCCGAGGAAGGGCTGCCACAATCCATACATCAGGGCAGGCACAGAGGCTGCAGAGCAGCGTTTCCCTCTCTCCTTGGTCTCCTTATTATGGAGAGGTCCTTGTCAGAGGCACAAAACCCAGCCCCTCGGAATATCAGACATTTGTCTCAGTCGTGGTGGCTGCCAGCAGATAATAGCCGTCAGTGTAAAATTACAAATCATTCTGCATAATGCTGCACTGATTACCGTGAAAGCAGAGGCAGTATTTGAATTTTACTCCTTTTTTTTTTTTTTTTTTTCCTTTCCTCCCTGCCTGCCTTTGTTGCTGAGCTGAAGAGCGCGGTGCAGCAGCTCTTTGTCAGGAGCATCACCAACATTTCTCTGCACTACAGGCCGTGAGAGTCGGGGACTCTGCTGTGGGGAACCAACTGTGTTAGGAGAGTAATTAAAGCAGATGTAGGAAGAACATGTGACGAGGGAGATAATTACAGAGCAAGGAGCAGAGCGAGGGCTGACCTCAGCAGTAGGAAGCTGGGTAGGACAGCTGGGGTCAGCTCCTGGCTCTGTTGGTGGCTCCTGGTCCTGTGGGGCATCTTTGCACACACTTGGAAAGTGCTGGTCCCTCCCTACCTGCCTGCACCTGAACCCACTCTCAGCTCGCAGTCTCAAGAATTCACTGGAAATCAGGCTGTCCATCTTAGAATCACAGAATCATTAAGGTTGGAAAAGACCTCTAAGATCACCAAGTCCAACCACCAAACCATCCCCACCACGTCCCTCAGTGCCACATCTCCACATTCCTTCAACGCCTTCAGGGATGGTGACTCCACCACCTCCCTGGGCAGTTCTATCTTTGAACCCACGGCTAATGCTGTTTCCCCTCCTCCTGGCACCACAAGCTCACCATAGGGCTGCTTCAGGGAGCAGAGCAGAGCTCAACACCCCCAGCTCTGCCTAGGTCGGGACATGCTCAGTGCCATTTTCTGGTGATTCACATACCAAAAAAAGATTCTGGATGTTTGAGAGGAGAGATGCACGAAGCCCTCAGTCACTGTGAGGCACTTCTCTGCCAAGTGCTAATTTTGCATCAGAAGTATGTTTTACTTGTACTTGGAGAAGAGGCTTTTTTTTTCCCCCTAGCTCTGTCATTTGAGGACACAGCTCCTCTGAGCTGAGCACCCCGAACCAAGCAGACCTTGGGGGTGACAGAGCTTCTTATGTGGGATTAGGGACCTGATCTTCCTGGGGTGTGCATCAGTGCACTCCTCTTTTATGGGTGCAACTTAATCCAGTTTGTCATCAGTAGGAAGGTCTAAGCAGGATGTTCAGAAGGCATCAGGAAGGTGGAGGCTCATGCAGGGTGCTGCTGGTAGGAGGATTGCTTGGGGGGGTGGTGAGTGGAAGCACATCACTCATTCCTCCTTTGGTCTACATGCTGCCCTCTATCACTCTGCTTGAAAATACCTTCTTCCCCAGTGGCAGCAATGAGGAAGTCTGGTAGATTTTATGGAGTTTTCAGGATTTCCCCCTTTGTTGATCTGTACATTTGATCACGTTCTTCCCCTTTTCTTTATCAAAATAAACTGTGTGTTGATCAGCTACTATGTTTAATTCCTGACAATGATCTGGAAAGAAAATAGAGCTGTTGGTATCACTGCCAGCCCCAGGAGAGTTGGAAAGAGAGAAGAGATCCAGACAACATCCCTTGTCCAGGAGACGGGGGGACGTCATCGGGCATGGAGAAACCTGGTGTGTGTCTTGTGTGAGAGATGCCCAAGCAGCATCCTCAGGTTCAGCTTTGAAGGCAGGCTGCTGCGTGCAGTGGGTCTCATCATTTATTTACATCTGCGACTGTCTCTGCTTGGTGCTCGCCTATCTGCGCTTTGGAGCTCGCTGCTAAGAGGCAGGAAAGCCCTGTTCGATCATTAAGCCTCTCCCCTGAAGCGCAGGCCACGTGCTCTCCATCTGATAGGAGCTGATAGTGCCGTTTATCTCCGTCAGGAGCACTGCGAACACTTAGTGGCTGTCTCTTGATCTCATTGTTTCCCTAAAATACCGTGTCCTTGTGCTCTGCTGTTAGTTCAGCACAAGTGGAAATACAGAGGGGAAATTGTGCCTCCCCAACCCGGCCGCCTTCTGCAAGGAGATGAGTGAGGGGGGAACGGTGGAGGTGGTTTGTCTTGGCATTGGTTTACCTTGGCTTTTGACTCTGTAACGTTCTCATAGGCAAACTGGCAAAACACGGTTGGATAAATGAATGGTGAGATGGGCTGAAAGCCCTCTGAATGGCTGGGTCCAGAAGGCTCAGTGGCACAAAGCCCACCTGGGGGCAAGTGGTGCGCAGGTGGAGTGCATCTACCGTGAATTTGCAGGCAACGCAGAAGGGGGAGGAGTGGTTGATACACCAAATGGTTGTGCTGCCATCCAGAGGGAACTGAGGAGGTCGAAGAGTTGGGCGCTCAGGAGGATCAGCATGGAGAAATGCAATGTCCCACTCCCGGTGAGAAACAGCTGCAGGCACCCGGACCTGCTGAGGGCCGACCTGCAGAGAAGAACCCAGAGGTCCTGGTGTAACACCATGCTGAACAAGAGCCAGCAGTTGTGCAGAAGCCCAGCAACCTCATGTTCTACGTCTGGAGAAGTGCTGCCAGCAGATGGAGGCAGGGGATCCTTCCCCTCAGCACTGAGAGCGCTGTGTCCAGATCTGGGCAAGAGAAACCTGAACACACACTGGAGAGAGTCCTGCAAAGGGCCATCAAGATGCTGAATGGCTGGAGCACGTCTCCTGGGGGGAGAGGCTGAGAGCTGGGGCTGTGCAGCCTGGAGGAGGCCCAGCAGTGTGTATCTACTCCTGAGCCAAGGCTGTGAAGAAGCCAGAGCTGGACTCTGTTCAGTGGCGCACAGTGAGAGGATAAGAACACAAGCTGGAGCATAGCAGGCTCCCCCTGATCACTGTGCTTTGCAGGTGGTGGAGCACTGGCCCAGGGACCTCAAGACTGTGAGGCCTCATCTTTGGAGATCTTCAGCAGCTGCTGGGACATGGCCCTGGGCATCCTGCTCCGGGTGGCCCATATGGAGCAGGGCTGGGCCTGATGGACCCAAAGGTACCTTCCCACCTCTACCATCCTCTGACTCTCCAATACCATTTCAGAATTCTTTTTCAGCTGAGGAAGACCTCTGTGCCTCACACTGCCTGTGTTTCATCCAGGTGCTGTTTTTAGCCTGCTTTTTTCATGCACAGAGCTGGCACCATCGGCCAAGATTTTCAGCACAGTAAAACAGAATCCTATACCTCGAGCTTCAAAGATGTCCAGCAGCATGCACTGCCTTTCAGCAGGTATTTCACTGCTCCTCCCAAAAGGAACAATACCATGTCAGAATGTTCTGTGGCTATAACCAACAGTGGGATTTTTTTAATGCATAAATCAGGGCTGTTATAGCAGCTGATGTTAGCAGGATCTTCCTCTCTAAGATCTTGCCTGTAAGTTATATGCTATTAGGGGAAACCATTTGCACCCTGACATCTCTTGAACTTGCCAAACATCCACAAGCCTATTGCTAATCTGCTCTCTGTAATGAGAGCATCAATTCCTGGAGGTGATAGTTGTCAGTAAATCAATCAGACATACAGCCTGCTCTCCTGATGTGTCGCTTGAGCAACTCGTTAACAAGATCTGAAAGCACTGAGATCCCACAGCTCAGATGTTTCCCACCACTCAGCCACTCAGGTAAGTGTAGGCACTTGGCTTGGGTGGAGGCAGTGTGCACTGGGTGAGCCACAGAGCAGAGGTCACGGATCATTTTCTTTGGTTTGCCCAGCCATATATAGGAAAGCACTAATTCCTAGCCATCCCTATGGGCTTGTCCTCTTTCCTATTCACTGGGATCGACACTTGTTTGTTTGTTTATCTATCTATCTATTTATTTATTATTGCTTGAAAGCAACAAAGTTGTCATTTACAGTCTCCCTAATGTTCTTTTGGCCAATCGAAACCCCATTCCTGGAAATCTGGAGGCTGACTGGTGTTTTAAGGGCGAAGAGATGCCCTCGTGGCCCACAGCTTTTCCCCCAGGATACCCGTAGCTGCTAAGCTGCAGCTGATATGGCTTTTCTCTCCAGCAGCCTGTGCTTGCAAAGGGGGCAAATCTTTGGGTTGAAGGAGTTCCCAGAAGACTGCCATCCTTTTTCCCTGTGTGTGTGCTGACATGGCAGGATGGAGGGCTGCAGCTTGCCTGCTGCAAATAGGAAGATAATTCCTCTGGCCCGCTGGCTCGTGGGCTGTAATTAGTTTATGTCTGTAAAGCATGGCGACAGCGAGGTGGTCTGTGTGTCTGCTTATAGAGACAAAGGCAGAGTTAAGGAGGCTGGTGATGCCAGAGGAAGAAGAGGAGGAAAGTAAAAGGGCGTCGAAGAGGAAGGCCAGAGGTGCTCAAGGCTGGAAGCACCAGAAGTAAAGCTGACAGCGGGGAAGAAGAGGCTGTGCTTCAAAAGAGCAAAAAGGGGAGCACTACTGAGAGGCGAAAAGAGCAGCAGTGACAGGGAGACGGATTGAATGGGCAAGCACAGAGTGAAGGTGAAGGCACAAAAGGGCAAGGACGGATGCAGGCAGCTTTGCAATTAGCAGCTGTGATTTATGTTTGCTCCTTTGTCGTATCATCCTTCCCTGGCAGATGTCCTGCAAGCAGCATCAGATGGGCATTTGGGGAGGGGAAGGAGGGGCTGGAAAGCATCTCGAGTGGTCTTCAAACCCCATCCAGGGACTTCTCATTACACGTGTACTCCTAGATAAATGACAGGTTGCTGCTCTTGTCACTTGCATTTCCCCTCCCGCTTCTGGGACAGGACTAAACCTCCTTGCAGCTTCCCTGTCAGAGAAGGGAGTTCGGGTGGAGGCCAAAGGACAAGAATCACCACTTGGTTTGTTTTTTATTAGCCCGGGAAAACCAGCATTACCAGTTCCCCGTCCTCCTGTGGGTGTCAACACACTCCCTATGGTGACATCTCTGTGACACCCTAGCATGTCTGCGACAGCACTATGTGCTGTCCTTGTGCCTTGTCCTTATCAATGGAAGCATGAAGAAAAGCCCCTGGGGTTCTTATTAACGAGAGCGTTGGTAATAACAACGGATAGAGCCATTTATGAGGGCTTTTTCTTTATATCTCAGCCACTTTCTGGTCTTCCCCTGGGGCCACAGCAGCTCCCCACCTGCTGGGGTTGGTGAGCTCAGGAGGAGCTTTTGCATGCAAAATTTGGGTTTGCCACAAAAGGGGGCACATTCATGGTAGTAAAGCATTACATCTGCTTTGGTGTTGCATCTGAGAGCTGCAAGCTCCCTCTGGTCGAGGAAAAGAGCTCTACACCAGGCATCCCCGGTTATCCTCTATGCAAATCTTCTGGCAGTGATGGAGAACAACCAAGGCAGGCAAGATGCGTTGGTCCCCATTTCCACCAGTGGCTTTTAAGTGAGTCTGTGTGCCCAAAAAGGGCTGGGAACAGCTTGAAAGGGAGCTCAGCTCCCTTTCCTGTAGTCAGAAAGGGCTTTTCCTCCCCGTGTTCTCCTGCTTCCCCCTGGAGCCAGCAGCCTGCAGCAGGAACCAGCACATTTCATGGTTTTCAAGGTCCGTGTTTACCTTGTTCAATCAATGGGCATACAGAAAATGGAGCTGGGGTGGAGAGTCTTGGCGGATATCTGCATCAATAGCCATTGCTGCATTGCATAAAGAAGAAACAAAATGTTTGGATATGTGGTCATGCTTCCAAAAACACGCTGAAGAGAACATGCATAAATTGTCTAAAGGAAAACATGCAATAAATAATATTTTTTCCTGCTGAAACTCAATGGAAAAAAAAAAAAAAGACTTAAAGCAGAAAAGAAAAAGTAAGGCGTCAACTGGAAGGAGAGAGGAAAAATCCCCACAGGCTTTCCCAGGAGCAACAAGAAGCAGCAGAAATTGTGCTTGTGCAGCACAGGCCCTTTTGGCCCTCCAAAGCCTCAGAAACAAATATCCTACAGATTCCAAGAGACCTAAAATACCTCTGAGGATGTTTCCATGATTAGAAGAAGGATTTTCTCGATGTTTGGGTTGCTTCAGGTTGAGTGGCTCGTGGAGGACTTCTAGGATTTTTTATTTGCTAATCCTACGCGGTGTAATCTGGGCTCCTTGAATGAATCTCACGGAGTTTTGTTCGTAGACACAACATGAACTGGGTTAAGCAGGGATTAGAGGAGATGCACCACATGCCCGCTTCGCCCCATGCAAGCGCGGCTGTTTACCTCGGAGCCGAAAAGAAAATGGTTTGAGTCATAAAAATGAAAGGGTTTTCCAAATTGTGCAGAAGTGATCCTAAACAGGAACCTCGAAGGGTTGGGAAGACTTTCTCAAAATGGCAGTGCCGTGATGCTGGAAGGTCTGCAGGAAAATCTACTGGGGAGGGAGCTGGTATCTGCAGGGTTTGATGGCTGTGCATGGGGTCGTGGACAAACATTGCTGAGCAAAGGGTAACAGCGAGCAGATGGCTTTCGACCCAAAGGATGGTGAGGGTTTGGTGCTGGTTTAAGCACTGCAATGGCAGGTGTTTGGTGTTGGTGGCCCCGCAAATTGTCCTTGCCAGCCCCACGGTGCCGGAGCCGGGCTTGCTGCCGCTTTTCTGGATTTTCTATTTTAAGCCGCTTCCGTCAGAGGTGCGGAGTAGGAAGTTGCCATGCCGACGGGGAAATTTCAGGCCCTAAAATAGTCAAAATTCACTCCCGTGGTGTGTGAGTGTGTGTGTGCTTCCGCTGGGGTGGCAAGGAGTGTGCTAGTGGGACGCATCTGCTGACATCCTTTCTTGGAAGCACCTACAGGGTCCGCTTCCCTGCAGACATCTGGGCAAAGCGATGGAGAAAAAGCAACAGAAAGCAGCAGCAACGGGGGGATCCTAATAATCACACTGAAGCATTAAAAAGACCCTTGTTAATCTTGGTTTTGTCATTATTGTCTTGCGCTGTGCTTGGAAGGCGATGTTGGTCCATGGTGATGGAAAGGTTTGCAATTATGTGCTGGGATACCCAAGGAAATGGCATAGTCCATAACATGGCTTGAGATTTTGGGTGAATTTTTCCATCAAATAGTTCCCTCCAGACTGGCATGCACAGGCAACTGATAACTAAAGCGCATATTAAATCCAAACAGCAAATTAAGTGCCTTCATTGTGAAGACATACACGCAGGCTTATGTGTTCCTGTATCTCCTTATCTCCATCCCTCTGCCACAGGCCAGTCCCCTCCCTCACCCTGTCTGTGTCTTCAGAGCACCGAGAGGGGCTGCACACAAGTGATCCGTCTTCAGGGCCATTTGCCCAAAGATTTCCCACTGTGAGCACATTGGGTTTCTGTCCCCCATCTGGAACTGAGCTATGTGGGAGCATAAAGACTCACACCTCCAGCAGGACCACGCAACCACCTTGCCCATTGGAGTGCACAGAGCCGTGCGTGTATCTCTCACTGCGTGCGTCTCCTGCCTTAAAGGTATCTTAGCTGTCCCAGACATCTGATTGCAGAACAATATAGGCATCTTAGCTGTCTCAGGCAGCTGGTATACGGGCGGTACGCCCTCGTAAGGTACCGGCAGCAAAGCAGCTGCTGTCTGTCCCTCCGGCAGCGGGTGGCACTGTATACCCAGAATAGCGTCGCTCCGACTCTGTTCCACTCCGGTTCCCAACTCGAAAGCAGGGTTAATGGGAAGGGATTGGTGCAGCGAGCTCCGGGCTGCCCAGAGGGTGCTTTTCTAGAAAAATCAGGAGTGGCAAAGTTACTCTGAAAGCTGAGCCTACTTTGAGTTGCGCTCTCTGTAACATTTTTTGTTTGTTTGATTGTTTGTTTCAAGGAAATGTGGATTATATATAGAAAGCTGTGCTGGCTCGTAGGTTGTTGTCCTGTCTGGTAAAACACTGGGAGTCATTGCCATTCTCCACTTTCAGGATCGTGTTAGTTTGTGACACCTTCTCTCCCAGAATAACGGAGATGCTGGCAGGGCAGTCCCTGGGGTGCTTGCTAACAGGAGATGGGGAACTGGGTTGGCATCTGCTGCCATCATTTCCCCCCGTATTTCTGCTACAAGAGTGATGCTTGGGTCTGCCTTTCATCTGCTTTCTCACAGGTGGGCTCTGCTGATGTGAACTGATGTGAGTGAATAAGAGCACATCATCTCCCAGCATCTCGAAGCATCGTTGTGTTTCAGAGCAGTCCATGCACTAGAGCAGAAATACACCATATTGGGGCCATCCCAAAGCAGTTTCTCAGTTCTGGTGAATCCTTTCCAAGTGGTGTGTTACTCTGGGAGGTGTCTGTGTCTCCTGCATCTGCTCCATCTGCACTTGCAAGAGGCTGAGAGTAGGGGCTGCTCAGACTTGGCAGGTGACCCTGGTTAGACTTGCACCAGTGCTCAGTTAGGTGGAAAGTTGCCTCTGCTTTAAGGAATGGAGACAGCTTTTAAAAGTGGCACATTCCATGGAGCAAACCATGAGTATATGGAGGTGAGGAGGTGACTTACAACTCACATTTGCTTCTTCAAATTGGGCAAGGTTCCATTGGTTAGTGCCAGTCTTGATTTTGTCCTAAATGAAACAGATGGGGTGACCCTAGGAGCAAAATGCTGTGTGCTCACACATTATTTGGGCAGTCTAAATAACGTGGTACCCTGCTGCTGAAAGCAGGTTGATGGAGGGGCTGTAAAACGACATGTTCTCTCCCTACAGGGCTTTTATCTGAAGGTCCTCTGCTCTCTGATGCCTTGAGCAGCTCAGGTTCTCTGAGGCACATGAAGACCCAAGTGGGCAGGTGAGGACAGAGTCAGATGTGCTGTGTGCCTCATAATGTGCTGCAGTAAGGCAGGTGTGGTTATGGGGACAGGCTGTACTCAGCCTGGCATGCTGGCTGTGGGGACACAGCCATCAGTGAGGATATAAGTCATGCCTGGGAAATAAAAAGTAAAAAAAGCCAGGCTGTGAGCTGGAAATGCTCAGTGTCACTCAATGGGCTCAGGACTAGTGTGGGCAACCAAGGCTTGTGATGGCCCTGCCAGCAGTGGTGATGTGGGACCTGGCTTCTCTCTGCAGGGACAGCATCCTCAGAAGCACACAGACTTGTTTACCTTGGAGTGATGCAGGAACCTTTTCTTTGCTCTTCTATAAGATGTTTGGAAGAAGTTTAAGGGGAAATGACCAAAGGACATGGGCATGCGTGGGTTTGCTCTTTTTTTAAAGACAGTGACTCGATGGATTTTATGCCAGCTCTATATTCTCTAGCCTAATCAGTCCAGTTTCAGAGACCAGTGGGTTTGCATTTGCTCACACTAGCTAGGGGCTGGCTCAGCCTGCTTGCTGCCACAGTGCCAGATGTTTCAGCATAGCTCCATCAAGGCCCATCTGACTGGGACCAGATGGGACAACAAAGGGACTCTGATCTCAGAAGAGGTTTCTGGGTGTGAGCAAACACCAGTTTCCCCAAGACACGCTGCCTCTGTGCCGTTAGCAACATCAGTCTCCACTGTGTCTTCTGTGGAGGCCCTGGGACAGGGGACTTTGAGCCACATAGCCAGACCTTCACCTCTTCTATATAGCCCTGGCCTGAAGGATTCACCATCAATGCTCTTGGTGGAATGTTTTCTCCCAGGGTCATTTAATGCAAAGCGTTTTGCCTGGGCTGTGTGGGACATGTTTTTTCTTGGTGGGATGCCTTGGTGCCTTTTCTCAAATTAGGCTCCTTCTGACTCACCAGCCTGCCTCTTGCTTTCAGATGAGGGAGGAAGATAGAAAGAAGGTGGGTAAGGAAAGCAGTCAGGTGCAGGTTTCACCCTAAGCTCTGTAAATTGCTCTAGTTAAAATTGGAGACATTAGTGCCCTTTTGCCATGCAACTCTCGTATGCTCTTCATGTAACCCTTCCTTGGGAGCAGAAAATGAGAGGATTTCATTTCGTTACTGGGACCGAAGCACAGAACTAGGAAGGTGAAGTTGCTTGCTCCAGGGGAATGGTTGTGGGTCTAAGCTATCTTCCTGTTTTAGAGCTGGAGCTGTATTCCCTATGTGTGTGTACTCTCACATTATCCAACACATCCTGTTGTGTCTCTGGTTCAGCCTCTTGTGAAATGCTCCTACCAGATTCTGTGTATTTTCAGCCCAATTGCCCTGAATGCAGTTATCCGATCTTGCTAAAACTGTTTAAATGTGATTAGCCAATGTAATTACCCAATAATAGAGCTGGTCCAAAAATTAAATGTAGCAGAAAGAAAAAGAAGAGGCAAAAAAAGAAAACAAAGGCATCTGCAACAGATTTTTTTTTTTAAATTAGTTTTCTTATTCGATTATGGAGAAAACAAACTACCTCTGAAGCTAGAAAAAATCTATTTCTATATGCAAACAAACAAACAAAAAGACCCACCCCCAAAACAAAACACTTTTGCTTTATCATCAGAATTGATTCCTTCAAAACTTCCCATGGTCACTGCATTGGTTTTCATTGAGAGGACATCTCAGCCCCATGCTCTGAGCTGGGTTCTCCACCATTTTCTCCAGTAAGTGAGCAGAATATTCAACCTCAGAGGCAACAAAGCAACATGGCTCTCCCAGCTCAGTAAAGGAGGTAATAAGCCAGCTGAACAAGTCAAGGCTTACTGCTGTGCATTCACTATTCATTATTCATTTGACTAATTAAGCAAGAAACCTGGGTCGTAAATTAATATGATTAAAACGAATGAAGTGTAGAGTCCACCCTTAACCATGCAGACCATAGGTCAGCCCATCTGGACTTGTTTGCTTAGCCCACTGTGGACAAAGTCCTAGCAGATTTTGTGTGACATTGTCGACTCTTCATGTTTTATGGTTCACTGCCTGCTCCTGATGGCGGGGCTCTGTGCTGCACTTTGGATTGAGCAAAAGCAGGAGGTGTTTTCCTGTGGAGGAATTTCCTGCCCTGCAAGACTCTCTGTCCTCATTGGCTTTGTGTCTGTAGCTGAGGCTGTCTCCTGCGATTTGCCCTGAGCCTTGCAATTTGCTCAGCTCTGGGCAAGAGGCAGCTGGTTGCTGTGCAGAGGGCCTGCAGCATGCGTGGCTCTACGGCAGAGAACTGATAAGCCAAATGGCTTAATTCTGAGGAGGGAAAGCAAGGAGAACAAAGTAACCTGCATTCCCATCCCCAACACACACACATCCCCCATCCAGTCTGGTTTGCACCACGAGGTTGATGCAGGCAGACCTCAACACCCTCATTAGCTGGGCCCGGCTCCCACCCTCAGTCCTGCCTCATTTGGAGCCCTATTCCCTGCTCAGGTGAGTCAGGAGTTGGTATATGCAGGGAAGGGCAACCTTCCAAACACCAGCATTTCTGTGTGCCCCGAGGGTGTGGGTGAGCCCGTGCATCTGCTGGCTTGAAGTAGATATTGTTTCTGGAATTTGGGATTCCTGTCGGATTAAGCATCACACAGTGCTCACAAAGCTCCACTTAACTGGCATGTCTGAGCTCTGCCTGAAAATCTGATTTCTTGCTCAGTACTTCTAAAGTGGCATTTGCCTCTCCTTTCTTCTTCAATTCTTTTCATCCTGGCCGGTTGTAACATGCACATCCCTTTTATGTTCTTCAGACCTACTGCTCTGTTTTTACATGAACTAAATATTTCTCTGTGCTCTTTTTTCTCCTTTTCCCAGTATTGGTCCTTTCCCCAAATTGCTAGCACAGGCAGTTTGTTTTCTGTGGTTTTGTTCCTGTGCAGTTTGGATACTGAAGATACCTTTTGCTTTCCAGAGAGATTCCTGATCCAGCATATTAAGTTTCCATGTCTTTCATCTCCTCCACTTTGAGAAGATCTTGTTTTATTCTTCCAAAAAGTCGCAGGAATCTTCTACATCTCTACTTCTAGGCTATTTCTAAGGACTCGAGGTGCATTAAGTGGTGCTGTGTGTGGATGTATGTGTCTTTCTCTACCAGTTGTTTGATTCTTATCTTGAAACCATTGGCCAAACCCAAGGAAGATGAACAGTGGATCAGAGGACTCTGAGATTTCAGGTTCTGTGAATGCGCAGATAAGTGAGGGAGCAGACAAGGAAGATGCTCTCTGGTCTCTAACTAAAGAGCAGGAAAGACACATTTCTAGGTTCCTGGGGGAAAAGCTCAAAAATGTGGCCTAAGGGCTGTCTGCGAATCCAATTGAAGAAAGCTCTTAGTTTTCCTTTAAATCCCAAGCTTTCTAACCATAAAGCCTCTTGTTTTGGGATAGACGAGTCTCATACCTTTGAGACCTTTGGGTATGAAAGTGGTGCTGGCGTCTCCTGGCAGCCAGCGGTCAGCCAGCCAAGGGGACTGCCCCACTTCTTTATGTATCCCATTGCCTCCCAACCCGTGCTACGGCCCCAGGGGGAGGACAGCACAGCGCAGAGCAGATCAGAGAGCTGTGTGTGCTGGCTAACCTTGGGCAAGTTGTTTTACCTCCCTGTGACTCCACTTCTCACCCCGTGGAAATTCCTGAAGGCAGGACTTTTCTCCGCTCTGTTTATAGGGCACCTACCACGAGGGTTCCCACGAGATTGTGCCTTGGTTTTGTAATAGTTACGGGCACAGCAATCTTATTCAAGGGCCAAGTCACTCCCTGTGACATGCAAAAGCTCAAGGAGAGCTTCTTCAAGGTGTACAGAGCTTTCCTTCCCAACCAAATCTGGCTTTGCCAGGAGTGTTTTACCAACAGTTCCCACACAAGAAGGAGCCTTTGCTGTAACCCAGCTTCTCCCTCCCTGCAGACAGCTATTTACAGGATTTCAATGGGAAGGCCTGAAACAACTCCATGCCCACAATCACTGCTGCCAAAGGAAGGAGACGGGGGTCTTTGCAAAGGGCTTAATAATTCCTGTTGCTCTGGCTGGCAGTTTTCGGCATGGGTCCCACATTCTTCAGTAGCCCTTTCCTTAGCAATGAATGGGCTTTTAGTGCTCTCTCATAATGGCTGCTTTTCCTGGGGCACTTGGAAAACACTAGCTGCAGCCCCTACTGCCTCTCGGTGTTCACCAGTAAGATGTTGAGGCTCTGCCTGGACATCCTCGGATGCTAACCGAGCTGTGCTTTCACCTCTGAAAAGAGTAGCACATGAGCAAGGGCTGAAGGGTGGCTTTGCTTTGGTCTGCTTTTCTTAAAGATCCATTGCAAGCTTGGATTACAAGGCTGAGTGAGGACCTCCACCCCCTGAGAAGCACAACTCTACAATGTGCCGTGAGCGGATCTGATGCTGCCACAGCAGTGCAGGCTTTGATCAGCACGGGTTTGCTGTTTATCCTTCTGGATTTGCTAATGATGCTGCTTAACTAGGTAGACCTACTTGCTGTAGTGTGCGTTAGTGAAAGCCTTTTGTCATCCCAGCCGCTATCCCAGATGCTTACATGAGCAGGTAGCCTTGCAGCTTTGAAAATTGAATGATAGATGTTATAAGTTCAGATTCTCAGAAGCTTTCAGATCAATGAGAATTGCAACCCAAGCTATGTGCCCACATGTGTCTGGCTAAGAATTACTTCTGAGGCAGTGGACTTCAGGATCAAAACCTCATTTCCCGTGCTGGGAGAATAGGGAGAGAGTGGCAATGGAACACGTGGTTATGACTTCTCAAGCTTTTGAGGTTACTTTGGCACTAACCTGTAGTCGTTTTACACAAGTTGTTGTGTTTCCTCTTTCTCCTGAATTTGGCGTTCTGATTTTGCTGACCAGGAAATCAGCATATGTTTGCCACTTACCCTATTCATGTGTCGCTTCTCCACATTTCCCCTTATTTCTATGTACCTTTTCAGGATAAAAGAGAAAATGTACATTGTCCATGTCTCCAATATTAGCACAACCTCTCTGTGATTCATATGCAAGTAATCCAAAGACTCACACGTTCTCCTGTCATTATGAAGGGAGAAAGATTCAGGTATAGCTTCTCTCTTTTTAGACCCCAGGAAACCCACCCAGAAGATAAACATCTGTAGGAAACCAGTTGCTTTGTTAGTTCCTCCTCTTCTGGAGAACACAGGGCTGAATTTCCCTGCTCACAGGAAGCTGAGGGGTGCACAGGATCTTCAGCTGAACCATAGGAACCTCACAGGAAGCTAAAAGTAGTTTTTCAACCTGTTCACAGAATCACTGAATCGTTAATGTTGGAAAAAGCTACTAAGATCATCTAATCCAATCATCAATCCATTCCGCCATGCCCAACTGACCGTGCCCCTCAGTGCCACATCTCCACTGTTCATGAACCCCTCCCTGGGCAGCTGTGCCAGTACCTCACCGCTTTGAGAAGAAATGTTTCCTAACATCCATCCTGAACCTCCCCTGTGGCTACAGTCTTCTGCTGATATGTGGATACCAGGGCCCCCCGCTCAGGGACAGGCATGTGGGAGATGGGGATGTCACACCTGCAGGGCACTGCAAGCAGTTAAAGACAGAACACATACAGGTCAGGTGCCATCTTCTGCAGCAGGTGAGATGCAGTCCCAATAGCTACCCATCTCTCATCCTTTGGTTTATACAGAGGTTTATACAGCCCTGGGAGCTTGCTATAATGGCTGATGAATTCTCTTCCATAATCCCTGCTTCTTCTATCGACCAGGTATACGCCTGATTTTTCAGAGAGGAGAAGAAGGCTCTACATCAGGCAGTGATATAAGCACCGTTTAAGATGCCCACAATAAAGAGATGTAATTGTTATTAGAAACGTCACATCTGACAATCTCAGGCAGAGCAGTGTTGGGCTAAAGCAGTGGCCTGAAAAATGGAAGTGCTTGCCCTCTCCTCAGCACTTTTCCTCCTGCTAGAGCATCGCAGCAACACAAACACCCAGCAAGAAATTGCTCTTTGCTCTCGCTGGTTACTTTCCTGCTTAATCCATGCATGGCCGTCAGGGGCCTTGTAACAGCTGGCTGTGCTGAAGCCAGCAGCCACAGGCTTGGCAGCAGCCTGCGCAAAGCAGTTACTGCAGAAGTGCAGCTGGGAGTGGGGAAACAACACTGTGGTTAATGGGCTGCCCTCATTAGCTCCTGCCCTGGTAACCCAATGGGAGAGAGGAGCTTCCACTGATCATAAATCCATGCTGAGCTCTTGTGTGCTACTCTCACAGAGTATAGAACAGGGAAAGTGCACAGGGTGACAAAAGTGTACAGAGAGCTCTGCATGACTCTTCAGTTTGGAAAAGAGGCAGCCTAGGGATCAAATAAACACTGGTGGATGAATTCACAGGAGAAAAATGCATGGAAGGCTTTTAAATACAAAGGGTTCCACATCCGTCATGGAAAACACGCAAGCTACAGGTTGCTGGATGCTTGGAAAGTGTTCTCAGAAGATGCAACATGGTCTTGCCTTGCTTTTGCATCCTTCTTTTCCAGTTTGATGTCCTTAGGATATTTTGCATAGCTCCAGGCATCTCTAAAGCTGCATTACTTCTCAGAGACCTGCCTGAATCTTG
This sequence comes from Meleagris gallopavo, assembly GCF_905368555.1. Taxonomy (NCBI): domain Eukaryota; kingdom Metazoa; phylum Chordata; class Aves; order Galliformes; family Phasianidae; genus Meleagris; species Meleagris gallopavo. Next base: position 7,444,771 of record NC_139405.1, on the reverse strand, counting down.
CTCTTGCTCACGCATCCTCTTAATGTGGTAGCAAGCTGGGTGCAATGGGAGATGTTCTGCAGCGGGCAAAGGGCAGCTGCACAATGCCCAGTCCCTGGTGGCAGCAGCACTGCTCCTGCTCAGCACCATCCCAGTACACTGCCACCCGTAATCAGGGATACAGGATTCACTGTCATGCCAGAGTCACAGAGAAGATACGTAAGGATAATCCCTGTGCTGCTTTTGAGTCACTGAATCACATTCAGAAATTACTCATGCCTTTTTCTTCCTGTAATGCAGCTTTTTATAGCACATTCCTTACAGATAATGTAAATCAAGGCATGCTCTGCTTGTGCATTAATGCTGCACGCTGCACAAAGCCTCAGCTGTCCAACCTAGCAGCCTCCTACCTGCAATTGCAGAAGAGAGCAGCAGCACTTCTGCTTTCATCACCCACATGTTCTTCATTCTACTGTGTTTCCCCTTGCTGAATGCGTACTGCTGTCCTTTTTCCTTTCTTCTCCGGTAGCAAATCTTCCCCCGGTAGGAAGCCGGCCAGCTTGTTTTCAGATCGGCCCCATTTGTTTTGAAAATCCTGACCCTGCTTTTCCCCATCAGCTGGAGGCAATGTCTCCTGCTATGACAGGATATCACAAGGCCAAGGCCTGTGCATCTGTGCTTGTTCTTCTCTTTTTCTTCCTGCTCTTCTCCTCCTTTACCTTCAAAGAACAGCCTAATGGAGACCCCATGGCTGTTATGATGAGTTGGGGCCCTTCTTTTTCAGTTCATACAGATTTGTTTTTCTTCATGCTCATACCCTGCGTGACATTATTTGGCCTTCACACCATTCTGATATTGAAAAAATGAGCAGCACACCCAGTTTTAAGTTTACTCCTGGTTCAATATTGCTTTATTTTCAGACCATTCAAGGGAGCCTTGTAATAAGCAATGTGATGTGCGTGTGAGGGTGTTATTCTACACTTTTCATATATAATACTTCTTATTGGTAAAGCTGCATGTGCCTTTGGAAAATAAAGTTAAATATTTACCCTAGCTCAACCACCCCTATCTGCAGAGTTTATGTTTTGTTGGAGTTTGGGCAGGTGAGCGGTGCAGAATTCCCTGCCTGCCTCTTCTATTGTAAAATGGACTCACAAAAGCCTGTTTTTTTTCCATACAGAATATTTTCTATCAGGCCTGAGATCTTACCCAGCCTGGCAAGACAGTGAACACACATGTGATGCTGCATTAGGCTTACCTCTGGGACTGAGTTGTCTCAGTTGGTGGGCAGCAACCTGTATGCAGAGGGATCCGAGGAGCAGTCTTGGGACTTGGCATATTCAAGAGGCAGACTATAAATTGCTCAGCAGCCCTGACTCAACAAAGTCTCCTTGCCAAGCTAAAGTCTGCATACCGAGGCAGTGCTCAAGGCCTTCCTGCCTCGGCCAGCTGTAACAGCTCCACTGAGGACTCGTGGACAACATGCTCTCTCCCACATGCTTTTCATGCATGCTTCTCAGAAAAAGGCTGCTCTGTTACACGGCCCCTTGGGACACTGCAAGTGGCCCAGAACATCTCAGCTGGGATGTTTTGGGGCACCTACATTCAAGCTTCAATCAATAAACAAAAATACACCAGCAACTCCTTCCTTCCCTCTTCCCTTTCATCTCCCTCTCTACTCCGCCTACCATGACTTCAAGGCTTCAAATCAAAGCAGACACAGTGATTGGACTGATGATACAGTTCTAATCCCATGGAGACATGTTTCTGTTAGGTCTCAGAAGGACAGAGGCTAAACAGCAGCCACATCTGTGCAGCTGAAGATTTCTCCCACCCAGGGAAGTTCTGAGGGTTGCCAACAATCTTGCTGGCCATACACAGAGGGCCCCCCTGCCTGCAGGGGGAAAGGAGGAAGCGGAGGTGGCACAATTAGTGTTCATTGCATGCAGATGGCTCATGGCTTTGTAGGAAACATGGCCCAAGGGTGGCCATGGGGTGCCAAGAAGGCATGTAGCAACCACGAGACTCAAGAGGCTACAAACAACTCTTCATTTGCTTCCTCCTCTAGCAAAGAAAATTCTTTCAGGCTTTCTGTCTGCCTTCCTCAGGTACAGAGAAGTTTCTCCTCCGTAAAACTTTCTCCTCAGTTTCTTATGGGCTTCTCCACCCTCTAAAACCAGAGCCACTGGAGAATTTTTGTGATAACGATTTTGAATATGTTGATTTTACCCTGTGAGATGGAAGAAGTGTCCACCAGCCCTTTTAGCATAGTCACAGAACATGAAGCCCTAAAGGTCTAGCAATCACTTCTTCACTTTGTGTACTTTGCTCCCTTAAAAGGATGTGTTACCTGTGGTGCAGTATGTGCATGCTTTGTGGTAGCACATAATAACACCTAACATATGCAAGACAGATAGATACTGTATAGTAAATCCATGGAAATGCAGAGCAGAATTTGGCTTTAAGACCTTCATTTCTGGCTGAGATGAGCAGCACTGTGAAGCTCACAGTCAAATGTGACTTTCTGGAGACATCTCAGCCCTTGCTCTTCAGAGGTTTAGTCTTTTACAGGGGCCACCACGAAGCTCAGAGTTAACTCCAGATGTGGATGTCCCCAGAGTTAAAGTACACTTATGTTTTAGAGGACAGGACAGGATATCATTCGGGTACCACCTTACATCTGCTCTGAGGACGAAAAGCTCATCTTAAGTGTGTAAGGAGGGATGAATGTACAGAGGGGAGAAAAACTACAGTACTGATGCGAGTTGTGAGGGGTTCACGTGACAGAAAATATCAGAAATCTAGGTATCCTAAGCTAATCTTCTAGGTCTTGTCTGCACTCAGTGGAGTGCAGTAGATATCTCCATGGGAACTGTATCTCATCCACTTCCTTCAGAAGGGAGTGTTAACTGGAAAAAGTAAGATTTGCCTTGTGTAGGAATTGAACTTCTAGATTACATAAATCCCATCCTAAGCATCCATCCCACTGATGTGCAGCAAGACTGTGGTGAACATTAATACTGGGAGTGGATGAGAAGGAGGAAAAAGGAACTGAAAATCTTTTATCATGGAATTTCTGTACCAACTTCCCTAAACAATGGGGAAATTATTTATTTACTTATACGTTTGTTTGTTTGTTTGTTTGTTTTGAGGGAAATGGTTCAAAATAAATCATGTGCCCTGCTTGTTGCGAGCTAAAAAATGGAGAAGGAGTTGATTCTACTACAGCTGCTGGGTTTCTGTTTGTTCCTTCCAGCGAGGCTGGAATTTGAAATAATCATCATCAAAAAATAATATCAGGCAGAAATTGACTAAAAAACAGCAGGACTTTTTCATTCCTGGGCCAGTGTTGAAAACTATGTTGGCTCTCCTCACTCAAAGCAAAGGAAATCTGGTTTTGTTTAGAATTAACTGCTTGTTTGCCTATTTGTTTTTGCCTACTTACGATCCCTCTGACGTTTGCAGGAGGAAGGGCTCTGGCCTGGTTCAGGTGAAAGCTCTCTAAGATGAAAAAAATTCTCCTAGTCCCAATAAGGGAAGTCAGAAATCCTAACTTAGAAGCACCAGGGAGAGTGGACACTGGAAATATGCAAACTCATTCACTGGAAAGCTACCAATGTCTACAAGTGCTGAAATGAAAACCTGACACAACAGATCAGTCAGCACTTAGTACTGAATAAATCAGCAGGCTTCAGTGTTAATCGCTGCAGCCATCCATGAACTCTCATAGAGTGTAGAAACACTGTCTGTTCTGCCTAGAACTTTTTTGGTTTGTTTTTTTTTTGGGGGGGGGGAGGGATGATGTTTACTCATATGGTGGGAGGATCATATGCTGTATTGTTTTCTGCCTGTCTTGAGTCTGAAGAAATGTGAAGAGAAGCAGCACAATTGTTCAGAAAGCTGTTAGAATAAGAAAATGAAAAGAACAAAGGGAGAAGATATTGAGAATCTGAACTCTCATAATGTCACAAGCAGGAAAATTAACACATGCATCTCTAGGGTGAGCTGTTCTTCCCAAAAGGTTGGCTGTGACCAACCAGCCATAGCATAGGTTATAAAACATGCAGTAGGATCTAAGATTTTGGGGTGAGTATATGGTCATACATGTCATCTGATGGTTCTCCCAGTACTGCTCTGAGCAGAGCCAACACTACAAGATCACAAAAACCCCCTCTAGTAGAGCAGGATCCTGCTATTGATTCACAATGTGGAAAAGGCCCTGTTTTAACTCTTGCACTTGTTTCATACGGTGTGCTACTACAGATGGGTTATCCCATTTCATATGTACTTCTTGCTTACACTTCCCTGAATTTCTCCTCCAGCTTTTCAGTTTGCATATGGGAACACTAATAAAAATGAGTACTATTAAAATAATCCACAAATATTAGTAATTAAAGTAAGTAATGAGTGATGATAATGAGTATTATGAAAACCAACAGAATATTCTTTTTGCCTCAGCTGAAGGCAAAGAGGAGCACCATGTTGCTTTTTTTCATCAGGCATTACAACGCAGCAGGGAGCAGGCACATGAGGACAATTTTCAGTGGTCTTTTGGGTACAGTAAGTCACAGTGGGCTTTGAATGCAGTGAGAAAAATAAAAAAAATGCTTCGGTGGGCACAGCTGCTTTGTGTGGTGCTGTTGCAGTGACAGATCCCAGCTACCGGGTAAGGATCTTCAGGTCTATCCACGAGGCTGGAAAGCAGAAAAGATGCTCATTAAATAGGGATTATGGTTCTGTCAGCCTGTTTAATTAGTCTGGTCTACTTGAAAAGCAGATGAGCGGTTGGTTATTTTCACAGCATGTTTTCTGCCAGGCTGTAGTGAGGAAATTAACTGAAACGAGGTCTATGCTACGGGTAGGCACAGAGGGACCAGTATGAGTCCTGGGACACTGAGGAGACATGTGAGAGCTGTGGGGACATGTAGGGCCATGGCGAGCTGTGTATGCTGAGATGTGGGAGATATGGAGACACTGAGGGGGACATTGAGGGGGACACCAAAGGGACATGTGAGAGCTAGGTACACTGAGAGGCACCAAGGGGATGCTGAAGGGACACATAAGAGCCTCGAAGACAACAAGGGGGACACTGAGGGGGACATTGGGGAGATATGTGAGAGCTGTGGGGACACAGATGGGGCATGTGAGAGCAATGGAGACACTGAGCGGGACAAGGAGGGTGACACTGAGGAGACGTGAGAGCTAGGTACACTGAGGGGCACACCAAGGGATGCTGAGGGGACATAGGAGAGCTGTACAGACACCAAGGGGTGCGCTGAGGGGACATGTGAGAGCCGTGGGGACATGAAGGGGGTCTCCAAGGGGGACTTCAACGGCAACACGGAGGGGTTATGTGTGAGCTCTAGAGACGCTGAGAGACGCGTGTGAAAGCGACGTAGGCACCAAAGAGAATACTGAGGGAACTTGTGAGAGCCGTGGGAGCTCTGAGGGGGCTTTCAAGGGAGCCTCGGGACGCTGAGGCGACACACGCACGTCGCTGGGGAGCGCGAAGGGGACGCGCGGAACCGCGGGCGCTGAGGAGAGCCGCGGCAAAAAAGCGGCGCCGCCGGCGGCTCGGCCCCGGTACGCTCTTCCCGCCCCCCGCCCGAGCGCCGCCCTCCGAGGCCGGGTCTGGCCGCGCGCGGGCAGGTGGGGCCCAGCAGTAAGGGGGCGGGCGGCTAGCGGGACGCAAGCGGGGAGCGAGCCGGGCGGCATGGAGACGGCGGACGGCATGGAGAAAGGGGACGGCGGGGAGAAGGCGGGCAACGGCCACGCGGAGGGCGCGGCGGCGAGCGGCGGAGGGCGGCTGCAGGGCTGCCGGGGCTTCCTGCGGCGCAACGCGCTGGTGCTGCTCACCGTGTCGGGAGTGGTGGCCGGCGTGGTGCTGGGAGCCGCGGTGCGCGGCGCGGCGCTGGGCCCGGCGCAGGTGGCCTATCTGGCCTTCCCCGGGGAGCTGCTGCTGCGCATGCTGCGCATGATCATCCTGCCGCTGGTGGTCTGCAGCCTGGTGTCCGGGGCCGCCAGCCTGGACGCGCGTTCTCTCGGCCGTCTGGGCGGCATCGCCATCGCTTACTTCCTCGGTACCACGCTGCTGGCCTCCGGCCTCGCCGTCGCACTCGGTTTCATCATCCGACCCGGAGCCGGCGCATCCGCCCTCAACGCGCCCGGCCTGGGGCTGCCGGGCAACGTGCCGGCCACCAGCAAGAAGACGGTGGACTCCTTCCTCGACCTCGTCAGGTAGGGCCGCCCCGCCGCCTCCCGCCCTGGGAGGATGATGACAGAGCCGGCGGTGTTGCACGCTGTCGCGGGGGATCCCCCCCTCCTTCCTGCTCCTCCCTCGCCGCTTGCCGGCCGCAGCGCTGTGTTAAGAGATGTGAAAGGGAGTGTAAGGCTGCATCTGCCCTGTGCCTGCAGATGCGGGGTTGCGCTCGGCAGGGAGCCGAGCTAAGTGAGGGCTTTTTGCTTTGAAGCTTTGCTGTTTTAACTGAGAGACTTACTGGTGCATCTGGGTAAACTGGCAGTATAAAAGGCTGTATTCAGAAATCCAAGTTTATGCCCTTTTCACCTCATAGAGAAATAAGATCCACGGACCCACCCAGTCGCCCATTGGCAATGCTGTATTTCATATCCATAACCTACCTCTCTTGCAGCTGAACCTGACAATTCTTGACAGACCACATTAAAGACAGTGCGAGTAGGTGGCCTGACTGCAAAGGTGACATGGAGCAGATAAGCAGTGTAGGCAGGTGAAGGAAAATGGCAAAAGGAGGAGTCAGAACGATGATGACAGCTGGGAAGAAGGTGACTGTTGTGGTGGCTGTCCCCGGTGCGTCCTAATGCAGCTGATGTAACTGGTGGCTCGTTTGCATGTTGCCATCCTGCACAGAGTAGGGTGAGAAATGGGACAGGTATGCTCCAGTGACCCTCTGGGTGTTGTGAAGTTGCTTCTTGCTCTGGTCTGTAAATGCAGATGGAGAGTTGAGTAGAGACTTGGGTAGAGCGTTCAGGTTGTTGAGTGATTTCCTTTGGAAAGCACAGGGCCAGGGGCCTTTCCTCAGTGTATGCATGGTAGCGACCTTTGAATTCAGCTTTCTCTTGGAGCTTTACGGATAGAGAGCCATCACTGTGCCATCAGCTCTAAAGCTCCTGTCTTAACACAAATCCCTGATGAACCTAGGGATGGAATGAGCTGTGTGTCTTTTGGAAATAATACCTATCTCTCCCATTAAATTCCTTCTTTCTTCTCTTTTTTTCTTTTAACCTAATTATTCTTGAAAAATGTGGGTATTTTGGTTTGAGTGCTGATCTCGGTTCTTGCAGCCTTGTCTTCAGTTAACGAGGCCTCATCTCTAAAGGGCAGAAAAGTTGCCTTCTGAACATGTAGATCTTGCAGCATCCCACTCTGCTTTTCTGTTTTAATTTTGTTCCTCAATTTTTCTATCAGATACAAGGAAACTGTTTTCAGTTGTATCAGAGGCTCCTTGTGTCCGTTGAGCCTTCAGTGTTTAGTTCCTTTCAGAAAAAGATGGAAAGAAGGTACAAGTGGGCAATCTGAGTCCCACAGCCACACTGAAAACACACTAAACTGGACTAAGTCACAGCTGTGAGTCAGATAGTTACCTTGGCTTCTGTGGAGGTGACACAGGTTGTCCTTTCCCAGGATGCCAATCCTTTCTGCTTTTGGGAGGTTCATTAATGAACGACCAAAGCTATTGCTTTTCACTATCACAACGATGTCTGGAGGTCATTTGGTACTTGGCTGCTGCTGAGGTGTTGGGGAGGGCACAACACCAGTCACCAGCTAACATATTGTGCTTTATCAGAGCGCGGTGGAAAGAGCAAGAGCAAATATTTTGCAAGAATCTGTATTGATTTGTCCACACTTCTGATGGGCGCTTGTCAAGACTGCGTGTTTAAATACGGTCAGAGTTTTGCTTTGGCTTCAATCTTTATTTGCTAATTCAATGAAATCGAACAGTTTTGCAGGAATTTCTGATTCTGTTCAAATTTCTAACAGCAGATGAGCCTGGCATTTCATCTTAGTGAGATCAGTGTTTTGATGAAACTTTGTACAAAAAGACTTTAGTAGAAAGTCTCACTCATCAAAAAGGAACGTTTCAACAGACTATTTTACAATATTTTTAATGGAAGAACAGGCCTCAGACGGTGCCGTTCTTTGCCTTATTTTGGGATGAAAATGTGTTTTGAAACCATGGGATTGGTTTTGGATTGCGAATTCTGTTTTTGTTTTTAATCTGACCCCTAGCAGTAACATGGTGAGCGGGACGGGCATAGCATCATTTGTTTTTTACAGGAAAGGTACGCGGAGGTCCAAGATGTGTGCCTCCTGCAGGAGTGTCAGAGTTTCTCAGGATGACAGATGAGTCTGCAGCATTTACATTTTATTGCTCCTTTTATTGCTCCTTCCTGCCCTTTCTGTCTCCCTGCCAGAGGTTACCAGCTGGCCTGCCAAAAGGAGTACCCACAACACTGTGAGCAAGCCCGTGGATTATCTCCTAGCCCGTCAGAGCCGGAGGGAAGGCACACGGGAGCTTGAGCACAAGGAAAAGCAGTAGCTGCGTTCTGCTGGCTTGGCTACAGAGCTGAGGGCCAGGATGGACCACAGGGAAGGTGGGCTCTTGTTCAGACATCAGTCACCCCAGTAGCACTTGCTGCTTCAAATCCTGGTTTTCCAGTGACTCGCCCAAAGCAGCATCCATGAAGGTGGTCTCAGAGTATGCTCTGAAGTCCTGCTCTGGAAACAGCAAAACTGTACTGTTAGGAAAGAAGGGGGAGATGTCAACATCGTAGTGATATCTAGAATTAAGAAATGGCTGGGAGCAGCTGCAGTTGCACAGAGACACGCTGACCACAGTACTGAGGCTGGGTGACTGAAACTCGGGGGCAGAAAAAGGAGAAATAGTGAATGTTACTGCCTGCCTTTGCTTCTGTCATTTTCTGAGCCTGGATCCTCACTCAAATTGTAGGGATTGCTGCTTCAGTTCTGTATGTAGTAAGCATTTGGCTTTTTTGTTTGCGTGCCTACACTGTGTATTTTTTTCTAATATTATTTGTAGAAAGTTGATCTTCTCTACTCCTTTCTTTTGTTCTTTGGTAGTTGCTTTTTACTACTGACTTGACCCAGTCATGCTTTATCTCCCAGGCAAAGTAGTTACAGACTGGACCCTTAGGGCAGAAAAGTATTAAATACCTGCTGTAAGTGAGTAACATTCTCAAGTTTCTTTGAGTTAAAGCAGAGGCACACACTCAAAAATAATGTACAAGCATAGTACATCCACACAGGTATGAGAAAAACAGATGAGAAAAAAACAATTGTATGGTAGTGAATGAAAATCCTGAGAAAGAAGGAAAAAGAAAGCCACTTAGTAGAGCAGTCCAAGCTGTGATGCGTTCTGGCAGATCTTCAGATGGCAGTAAAGTTGCTGTCTGTGGACTCTTACCACTGAAAAGACTTCATTGAAAAACAGGAGATAAAGCAGCACAGAATATTTTCCTAATGTTCACCTCATTTAGTCCAGACTTCCTCAGAAAAATGTTTTCCAACAGAAGACTTTTGGCCTTAAAAGTGGAACCTTTGTGTAAGAAGCAATAGAAGAGGAATGCATGTTATTTTAGGGTTTTGTTCTGCTCGCCTGGATTTCCCTTCATGGTTTTGCTGCCAGAGCGAAGCTGTTTGCAGAGCTCTAGCAAAAGAAACATTTAGAAACAGTGATTAACAATAATCCCTTATACATGCAACAAAGGAGTTCCTGTGCCAACTTTATTCCACAAGGTAAGAAAAAGAAGAATTTGATTGTAACATCAAAATTGATAAGGATGGAAGCTACAGCCTCCAAAGTGAAGCTGCACTTGCACATTTGGGATATATTGTGCTTTGTTACAGAATGGTAATCCCATTTCCCCTCTGTGAGTGCTCTGGCATGGCAAAATGTATCCATCTTTAGCATTTATGTATGCTATTCTTTACAGTAGTCAAACAGAAAATATGCAAATCCTGAAACTTCTGCAGCTGGTGCTGTTGCTGTATATGGTTCCTATTTTAAGTGGATTTGAGATGGTGCTTTCCTGGGTGGTGTGGGCAGTGTGCAGGTACGTGGAGATCTTGCCACCCAGCCCAGCTGCTGCTCCAGCCCCAGGATGCAGCTGTTATGTATGACAGCTGTCTGGTGGTCTGTCTCTCTCTTTGGTTGCAGCTCAGAGGGGTTGCACAGTCTCCCTCTATCGCGTACTTCAGCGTTAGGCTACAAAAACTGTTCTTGTCTGTGTAGGTGATGCCTAGAGCAGTGGGGCAGCCGAGGTGCACACTGCCATGATGTCAAGCCTTGCTACATTGCATCATTCTGCTTCACTCTTTGTGTCACAGCCTGATCCCAGACCCCGTGCAAGGCTCCTTATCACACAGACTCAGGGTTTCTGTATGGGTGTGCTCTTGCAATAGCACAAGTCTGCTTTGGAGAGCTGGCTATGTTCTTTAGCATGGGGCACGGCGGTGGCAGGATTGCAAGAAACAAGCAGCAGTAGTCAGTAATCCTGTGATAGAACCATGCTGATTTCTTTCTAACTGGCAAATATCTGCATTTAGTTTGCACACCCAGTTACACACCCTTTCTGCTTGCTGGTTCATCTGGCCAGGAGGATGTTTGCACTTCCCTGTGCGACTCCTGAGCTCACCTGGGGTTGCTGACTGTAGGGACAGAGGTCTGGTTTTCTGTGGGGCTGTGAGCTTTGCTTGGCTGCACATGCTGGGTGAAGCCTGTGGGCACAGATGAGCCCAGGCAGGTCAGCAGCCAGCACTTGGCTCTCCCCGAAGCCTGCGGCATCCTGGCCCCTGTTTTTAGGCACTGGGGTGGTGTTCTTGAACAAACCCGTCTTGGGCAATGAAGCTGAAAACCTGTGGTCTGACTCACCTGTAATTAAGGCTTAATTTAATTTGCACACTAACTGATCTTAGTGAGTGATGAGCATAGTCTGTGCAGGACTTGTGCCTCTGTGATAAGCCGTTTATTTGTTGATTGCTTTTTATGACCTGGAGCACCTTTGTTAAACTTCAGAGTTTGAAACAAAGAGGAGCAAACTTGTTTCTTTACGTGTCATTGTAAATTAGTAGTCAGGTGTGCTTAAAAGCTGGGCTGGACAGAACACACGATGCAAGGGAATCTTTGAGTCCTCCTGGGCTGCTGAACCAAAATGCAATGATCAGTTGTCAGAAATGCTTATTTCAGTTCTCAGAAACAAGTGCAGTGAGCAGTGCTCCAGGGATAAAGCAGAGTGACAGAGATACGCTCATGTTTGTATAGCATTGTGCTGCTCTCATTGGAAGCAAGAACCTGCCCCTTGCCTTCATGTAGCAGGGTTGCTGGCATCGCTCAGTATGTGCCATAAGTATATGCTTGTTGTTCAGTCAGTGTTTAATTACTGGGGCCCATGCCTGACATACTGTGTAAATTATGGGCTTTTTGATTCCTCGGCCACATGGAAGCACTGGAGAACCATATTGTTTAGGCTTTGGGGTTGCTTCTTGTGGTTTGGTTTTGTCAGGATGGAAATGCTGATTTTAAAAAAGTAATTTGATTTCTGCTCGTTTTTCCGTCTCATATTTTTTTGTCATCTTTGCTCCTTCAAAACCCAGACTATTCTCAAAGAGAAGTAACCACCCTGATCTTGAAAAGCTGAAAGGAAGTATTCTGATTTCTTTTTTTTTTTTTCCCAACAACATATTTTCCTTTCCCTTTTTCTTTCTTGGGGGGATTAGCAGGACAAAGATTGAAGGGAACTCAAGCTTTCTTGGAGGCTGTTTTTATGCAGTGCATGGAACAAAGGATGAGAAGAAGCTTCCCTCAATTCTTTTTGCCACAGGTGATAGGCTGTAGGTAAGCTCCTCTGTTTTCTTATCAGGAGAATTCACGTGCACTCTTATTGCACTCGGCTGGCAGCATTCTCAGTTCTTAGCCCCAGAATTCCTACCCTTGCCACGTGGGGTCTCGTTTTCAGCCCAGAGGTGAGCAGCTTCCCTTCTCACTTTGCTTTCTGACACAGCAAAACAAGATGCTGTTTGGCCAGGGGAACACATGCTCTTTACCCATTGCAGGGGGGGGGAAAGGAAGCAGCGCAGTGCAAAGGACTGGTGAACTATAAAATACAAGAAGCCAGCAACTTTTTCCTTATGTACCCCAGTTAATAATTTTTTTTTTTTCTGTCCACGTTGCACCCAGTGTAAGCATTTGGCAGGTTGCACGCTGCCCTCTCTGACCTGATGCTCCATTTGTGTTTGTATGAAGGCACTGCTGAATTCAGATGTTGCAGCTTTCCATCCCAGCTGCCACTGCTTCCATCCGTGACATTTAACTGCTTCAGTGCTTGCAGACAGCTCTGGCCCCTGGCATTGTTCTGCTTTGGCTTGGTGTTCAGGGAAGCCGACCTTGTTGTGTTGAGGGCTTAAGCTGTCCTCTTAGTTGAGCTGTGCTGATTGGATTGTCCTTTGTGGTCATGCTGTGGGCAAATGATAATCATGCAAGTAACATTAAAAATCTACCTGACCCTGAGGGCTATTAGCTGTTGCTGCAGCTGGTATGGCTAAGCTAGGTTGGGTAGCCACTGGTTGATGTGTTTATATAGCATGGTGTCTGATTGCCTCTGATTTCCAATCGAAATGGGGGTGTGGAGGCAAGTAGGGACTTCTTGTGTGAGCAAGAGGAGATGTGGAGATCTTACATTGCTGGAGAAGAGGCAAGACATCTGCTCCATGCTGCCAGACTGTCTCCTGCAGTCCATAGCTCACTAATGCCAGTGTGCTTCTTTTTGCAAAAGAAATTTCTGAGAGTAAAACACCTCAAATTCATTTTAGAAACTGCAAAAATATTTCATTTTCTTGTTTGTGTTTTACAGAAACCTGTTTCCTGCAAATCTTGTTGCTGCTGCTTTCCGAACGGTAAGAAATGTGTGTGAATTTTGGATGTGAGGTACACTGCAAGCAGACCAAGTGACTTTTGCTATTAAAAAAACGAACAAAACAAACCAAAAAACACACAAAGATGGTGTAGAAAATATCAAAAGTCATACTACTTCTGGTGGGTGGGACTGTTAGAAGCACCTGACGTAGTAATACATAGGAATTCCACAGCAAGTGGCGTGATTTTGAACAGTACTCCTCAAGAAAAGGCAAATTCATGGCCAGTGTTTTATAGGTCCACCAGAAATGTTCTGTAGGCTGCTCCACTTTGAGAACTGCTTGGGACAGTGATGGCAACTCTCTGCTTTGTACCCAGTAGCTTACACTGTGCCATGACTAGCTGGCAGAGCCATACATGGCTGTGTTTTTAATCTCTCTCTTGCCATTTCTAGTAGTGAAATAGTGCGAGCACCACTTGCCTTCCACAGGAGGCAGTGCAACAGCATGATGCATGAGCAAGAGCAGGGTAGAGGAAAGGGGAATCCCTTGGCTGCTGCCCGAACCTGGGAGATCAGTGGTCGCAGGGCACTTCTCTGTCCCCACATGGTCAAGGAGCTATCACTCTCTTTTCTTATACAAGGCAGGCTCATTTTTCCACACTGTGATTTCCAGCAGAAGTTCCTGATAGTAACCTCCTTTTTGTGAAATGCTAAGTGATGCAGTCATATTAATAATCTGATCAACAAACACTGAGGTGTTGTTTTTTTTTTTTTTCCTTTTTCTTGCAGTATGCAACAGATTATAAGATAGTGCTGAGAAACACTACCTCTGGAAATGTCACGTTGGAAAAGGTAAGGTCACTTCTTAGTGGTTTTTAGCTGTAACATTTTGCTACCTCACAGTCTTAGCAAATACTTTTACTTGTCTGGAACTGAGACACACACACAAGTCAGGTGAGTTACCTGCAGTCAAACAGGAAAGCAGTGATGGATAAGAGAGTTGGACTCAACTGAGCTGGTGCTGGATACCCGATTTTTAGACCATGCATTCTTAGACTCAGCCTCACTTGATCTCAGTACTGATTAGTCCCTCTGACTAGAGTTTCCTAATTTTCTATAGCCTTGAAATTAAGTAGCAATTAGGCTGACTGAATGTGTCCTTTAGACCTTACTCTCCCTTAATAATTTACAGAAAATGACCTTTTTTTTTTTTTTTTCTTTAAAGAAAGGTAAGTTGAGAATTTTCTCTTGGTGCAGAAACTGTGTGTGTGATTTTTAATTAGTAACAAGTGGTCTGAAAGGATACAAGTTTTAGACAGAACATCAGAAGTAGGCTGCTATTGCAGTGTGGTGAAAATTAAACCTAACGGACAGGATCGTGTTCTGTATGCAACTCATAGGACTTGCAGTGGTGATCTGCAGTCTGTTAGTGGAATCTCTCCTAAGCACAGGGCCATAAAACATCTTTGTTATTGACCAGAACCAATATATTATAGATCCAGTAATAACTACATTCACTTTACAGACAGAGTGCTACAAAACTGACCCAGTATCTTGCCTGTAGTGTTTCACTTCACTCCAAACAGGCTTATGTGGGGTTTTGGGGAGATAGAACTGTGATGGGAAATGGCTTTTTAGGGTATTTTATATCTCTCAGATTCAGTCTGACTGTCTGAGACACCAGATATACTGCTTTATTTTTATTATGATTTATAAGTCTCTAGGGCAAGTCCTCTGTAGTGTTTGTAGTTGTCATGTAGGGGTTCAGATGGGGCTTGCCCTCTGGTTCCACCAGTCTATGAAGAAGGCAATTTGTGCACATCCAGAGGGACTCTGGAGCCAATCCCTTGGTGCAGGAGATGCTGGCCTCGTTACCTTCTCTCCACGCATGGTGTGTGAGCAGGCAGTGCAGAGCAGTGTGTTTCCCAACCCTGCTCTCAGCTCATGGGCTGAACTTCTCCCTGTTTTGTGGCCAGGGTGGTAGGTGGCTTAGATGGCACAACAAGAGCTGTGCAGGGGAAAATCAATCCTTGCTTAGAAGCCTGCTATCGCATGGTGAGCGGTCTCACTGGGGAAAAAGGCAGCTGCATCTGCCCAGGCTCTGTCCATGCCTGTAAGATCACATTAGCCCAGATCTGCACGCACTCCCTCTGCCATGGGTGTGTGGGAACGCCTGCAGAGCAGCCATGTGACCCCAGAAGCACACTTTCTCTTCTCGTGCTATTAAACCCTCAGGCAGTACATGCCCATGCAGCCTCGTGCTGCTAAAACCAATTTTGACATGAAAGGCTGTAACAACATGCATTTAGGCAAAGTGTGGTTGCTTACATCATGGATTTATTGTTCATTTAAGCAGGAGTAAAGAAAAGGTGAATAAGACTCTCGTTCATCTTCAGTGTAAACTGAAGATTAGGCAGAAGTTGTGCTCTTGCCAACCGAGCACAGATCAGGGCCAGCCATATTGATTGGGCACAGGCTCATCTGTTGAGCACTTGTTAAATGCTTTGGGAAGTTGTAATTTATCCTCAAGAGATAAGAATCTATTTCTTGGCAATTTAAAATGTAAAAATCTTTTTTCTGTTTTCTTTCATTTTTGTATTTACCTGACTAGTTTGATGCAATACCACAAACGATATTGTGACTTTGCCTCAGGTGCTTGCTTTTGCCCATGGTTATGATGTAAATGTTATTTCCCCTATTACTTTTCCAAAACTTTTTTCAGTTCATGGTGTGGAACCAGATCTGTACTTTAATTCCAGAAGATGCCTTCCTGTCTCCAGGAAAGAGTGAACTGAAAAAAAAAAAAGAAGCATCACCTCAGTTCTGTTAGCATCAGTACTGCTCTGACTATGTTATTTATGGATAGATGAGAATTAAGTTTGGAAGGGAAGAGTATGGTTTTGGGATAATACTTAGTTTAACTATCATATCCATAGAATCTGTGTTGCAGAGAAGCAAGATGAAAATCCTATCTAATGTTTTCTTTCATCAGTGGAGTATTGGATCGAATAGGGGAAATGTTTACCCTTTTCCATACCAACGATGCATACATAACAAAGTTTTCTATTGCTTTTTGTTGTTTTTTTTTTTCTTTTCCTACTAATAGGCACTGCCTTCTGTTGCTGATGATATGAGTAGAGGGGCACGTAGATTCTGCTAAGGCACATTCTTTTTTGTTGTTTCACATGCTCCCTCATGTTTACCTAGCTTTTATGGCTACATCCTCTCTCCAGGAGGCCATGAGAGACGCTGAGTTCCTCCTGTGGCAGTAGTAAAAATACACAAACTGCTGGTTGCTCTTCTTCCTCACATCACATGGCTGCAATATCTTTTCAGCCACCTACTCCTGAGTTGGCTCAATGTCAGCAGTTGTTTCCTTAATATGCTTTTTTTTTTTTTTTTTAAGAGCTAAAAAACAATAGGATCTTCAGAGGGATTCAAGGACCAGAAGAGGTCTGTGAATCTTTCTACTAGGACACATAATTTCAAGCAAACAATAACGTGTTCTACAGTTTACCCAGCAACAAAGCTCTCATTAAAGCTGTTTTTGTTTGATGTCCACGATGCTGCTTGGTTTGGCAGCTCCTTTGCGGTGATGGACTCTTCTGTTAGAGTACAAAAAGGCTGTTCAGCATCTGCCAGTTTTTGAAGCTGGGATTGAGAGGATCTTCCGCTCAGGATTTACTGCTGGATTTCTTCCACCTTTTGCTGCAAGGAGGTGAAATTCCCTGAATACGGTAGATTGCTCCTGAAAATTCCAGGGCACAACTTCTGCCTAAATTTGCAGAGATGGTAGGTGATGGGGAGTGCTGTGTGTTTTAAAGAAATTGGCTCAAATGAGAGCACGACCTGAAGGTAGCTTGGACACAATGACAGTGAATAAAGTGAACCAACTAAGAAGTTTTTAGTGGCTGTGCACAGAGTCCTTTCTCTTGTCACCAAGAACTCCTTGGTCCCCAGATTGCAAGAAATTGGCTTCAAAAGCTTGTAAGTGTGAGTGCCTGGAGAAGAGCAGTAGCAAAGACGGCAGTGCTGGGTGGACATCAGACATCTCTGAGGACAAGAGAGGACTAAACTCTGTGTCTTCGTTTTAGAGAGTGATGAGGTGAGGGAGTTTGAGATGAATTGCTCAGTTTATGTACAGTAGACCACTGTGAATGGTAAGATGAAAGGTGAGAAACTATGTGTCGTGGCTGTATCTAACTGGAGGTTCTGTTCCTCACCCTCCTCTAGCTTCCCAAGGCAAAATTTGGCAAGCCTTTGGCTCTAAAGAAGGCAGAGTGACTGATGCTTGTGGGAACTGAATGAGCCAGAAGACCTCTGAACTGCTCTAATCAGGGAAATGGTGTTCCAAACTGGGCAATGAGGAGCTCTAGCTCAGTTCTGCTCTGTGTCCCTATATGCCCTACACAGCTGGTGGGAAGCTGCCTGATCCTCTTGCAGATTGAGTTGCTGTTTAGCCTTGTTCCTGGGATCAGAGCTTTGAGAAGTCCAAATGGTAGTGAGTTGCTAGGCTCCAGGCTCATGCTGCTGCATTTAATGAGCTGAGAGAGCAGTACTCCAGCAGGAGTTTAAAGGGCAGAGATGCTTTGCAAAACATCGGTATAAGTAGTGTCATGAAATTCTCTGCTCTGGTAACATCCAGGTCAGGATGCCTGGCACTTTCAGCAGCTTGAAACATTGTGTTTGTGTTCCATAGCAGGGTTGGATACTGACAATTGTTTTTTTTTTCAAACTTCTCCATGAGAACCAAAACAAAAAGACCATTCAGTGTTTTTTTTCTTTTGTAAAAACATTTTTTTGAGGTAGAAAACAGTTGGATCCATTATGGTGACATTTTATTCCTGGCAGGGGTTTTCATATTAGCCTTATATCAAGTGAACCTGATATAGAACCATTAAGGTTGAAGAAGACCACTAAGATCATCATATCTGACCGTAACCCATCCCCATCATGCCCACTCAGCAGCAGTTTAACCTTCACACTGGTATGTTTTTGTGTGTAATTTATGTTTTATTCCCTTCTGTGCAGTTCCTTGTTTCCACCTGTCACTTAGAGACAGTTGAGTTCAGCAGTATATTTCCAGTGAAAGAGTGATCTCAGGCACATTAATTTTATTCTGATCTGTAGCAGATCAGGATCCTGAGTTCTTTACTCAGTATTCATTTTAGACTTTTAGCTGAGAATGCTCTTCTTTCCTAGTGTTGAGTTAGTGTCTATTTTAACTGAAGCACCAAAGCTTGTCCATAAGCCTGATCTGTTTTAGGAGCCCATCCAAATAAAACAAAAAATTGACAGGTAGAGTTTGTACTGCCAAGTTGGGGAAAGAGAGTGTTGATCAAAGCAATTGTATTTTTATGAAGCCAGGAGAATGCTCACTCAGTTCACAAGATACTGCTTTGCCAAACGAGTCCCTGTCCTTCCTGAGAGACAAGCTGTGAGGAGCAGTGGAGCAGACTTGAGTAAGCTACATTTTGTGGATAGGTGGATCCTCTTTTTTTATTCCCTTGCTTATACCATACAGCTGTGTGATTTTAGAGAAGGAGAGCAGTATCTCTTCTGTGTGTCTCCATGGCTGACACGGATGGATGAATGAGCTTTACCACAGTTTCCTATCTTTCTGTGCCTTTTTTTTCTCCTTCTCAGTTCTTAATGTTGACTGTTTTCTCGTGGTTTTCACCTTGGTATGAGTATTGCACTAAAGTAATGGAGCCAGCAGTTTTTGAAAAGATTCCTCTCAGATGTGTCAGGAAAATCATAGGGTATTTGGAACCAGACCACTGAAAGCAGCTCTCAGGTACAATTTGATATTCTATGCAGTAGAATATCATAGTGCCTACAACAGCTGACACCTGGAATAAGCAGAGTAGGAAGTCAGCACAGCCAGTATCTGCCATCTGCACCCACAGTATCTCACAGACTCATCATCGTAGGGAAACTGAAGAAAGTTTCAATCTTCTAACCACTGTTCCACTTTTACCCTCTATGTGTGTGACTGGTATCTGTATTGTTTCACATCTGCAGTGGAGCTTGTCCTGAGCAAACTGTGAGGTTTCCTATTCAGCTTACTGAGAACACATGCATTGTATTAGAGTATAAGGGGAGGTTGTGGCAGGCCCTTTCCCTCTTCAGTAAATCCATGCCAGCTGGAACTAAGGAAGTTTGTACTAGGGATAAATCCAGATCTTGTTTGGTTCCCTTCAACTGTGTAATGCATTTCCATTCTGCAGTGGAGAGCTGTCTTGGGTAAAATGCTGTCCTTCCCAAAATAGGCTCTGCATGTTGATTTTGGGTCAGCTAACAGAAACAAAACAAAGTGGCTCTTTTGTTGGGGTTTGTGCCAGTCTCACACCTACCAAGCCTTCTTATTTTGCCTCTACAGATCCCTGTTGGTACTGAGATTGAAGGGATGAATATCCTGGGACTGGTGCTCTTCGCTCTGGTTTTAGGAGTGGCACTGAAAAAGCTTGGCCGGGAAGGAGAAGATCTCATTCGCTTCTTTAATTCATTCAACGAGGCAACTATGGTCTTGGTTACCTGGATTATGTGGTAAGTGGGACTACATGTACATGTGCAATAGAATATTATGCTTAATTCAGGAATCTTACAGTTCATCCATCTCTCCAGCTTTTTCATATCAGATCCCTCACTAGCACAAAAGCAAAGGTTATGCTGTTACTCTGTAAGGTATTTTCTACTTGTTTCTGACCTGTAATTAGATAATTATGCCTAGCTAGGGTATCAGATAACTGCTAAAAATCCTGTCCTGAACTCCATTTTTATTAATTAGAGTAAAGAAGACATTTTGTTTCAAAACAACATAAGCCCGTGGCTAGCTGCCATTGTGTGCCTAATGGTGTGGGGTTTCAGTGAATAAATGAGGTGTGAGCAAGGGAGGAATGTAGCCGTGTGAAAGCTAGGGATGTGTGTGATGGGAGTGCATCTGCAGATGTGGTGCAAAACGTGGTGCCAAACTGTACTTGCAGGTTCATGCCTTAATTTTTCTGTTGGTCAGATGGTTTCTTGTACTGACCTGAAACATACCCAATGAGATTGGAAGATAGCCCCACTCGCTGTTAAATAGTTTGAGAAGAACTCTGCCAAATGCAACAGTACAGAGTGCCATGTGTCCACTTGGATCACAGAGTGACTGTGAACCTAAGTCCCTTTGGTTCCTAGGCCTAGAAGGGGAAGCAGCAGCAGATTGTCTCCATCCTCCTGAAACATTATGGTGGATGCTGGATATTGAATGTCCATCATCGTTACGTGCAGATCTTTAAGTCTCCGTTCCTCTTCTAAGATCTTGTTTTTCTGGGTGAAGCAAGGGCAAGAGATATTAGCAACTGACTGCTTGTTTCTTGCTTGTGTTTCTCTAAGAATGCTTCTCTAAGGACGCTTCTCTCTTTCTTGCTTCCAAGAGTAAGTCTTTTCTAAGACTGTATATTTTGTCTCTTGCCTGTGCTTGAGCAAATCCATTATTTCACTCCCTTGAAGGCCAGACACATTTATGTTGGTTTGGCAGATCTCAGTTCCTATCATCCAGCAAAAGCTTGTATGTGAGCAACAAGGGAACACTGAATTTTTTCACTAGGCAAGAAATCAGTGAGTTCAGGCCACCTGAGCTCTGGAGCAGGACCACCCCCCAGCCTCCTGTTCGGGTTTTGTCTGTCATGTAGGGTGAGTCTAGGCCTCCGAGCAGTAGTGTGGCTCTTGAGCAGGTGGGAGGTTCTAGATTCCTCTTGTGGAAACCAATGGTACTAATACATCATATGCAAAAGCAAATGTTTGTGAGAACAGTCGATGAACAAATGAATGATAAGGTATTTATCACTCTCTTTTTAAAGCTACGTTAGAGAAGCTATGAAGTTATCTTAACAAAGGGTATTTTCTCTGTTCTTCGTTTCTGATTCCAGTAATTTTCCTCCAAGAAAGAAGCAGAAATGTTTGAGGGAAAAAAAAAAAAAACACCAAAAAAAAAACAAAACGGAGTTTGCACAGGCAGATCTGTTATTTGCTACCTAAGAGTCTGAAAAATTTGAAGTGTAAAAGTAGCTTATGTCTCTTAAATGTAATTCCTTGGACACTGAATGCTGATAAGAGGCAGTTCTTGTATTCAGCTGATTACAGTGCTAACGCTTCAAGCCAATCAGTTGGTATGTAATCCTTTACTTTGTGGATTACTGGGGCCACAGCTGCCTCTCAGCACCACCATAGCCCTTACTGCTTCTCTTTCCTTCCTTAAGGTTCCTGTGTCTTCCTGATAGTGATACAAAATATGTCAAACTGCATGTACTTCCCAAAGGATACTTTGGAATTGGTAAAATCGTACCACCAAGAGGGGAGGCTAACAGTGCTCTTTTGTAACCCCATTCAACAGCCTTTCTTGTCCTTAGCAGCACTTCGGTCTTAACTTCCATCTCTCTTCTCCAGTCTCCCTCTTCAAAGGGAAGGATCTAGCCACAGGTTCAAGTTCAGCGTTCATGTTTACAGAGCTTGTACAGGATTGGGGCTCAGACAGACCTGGCAGATCTGGCAGAGGCTGAGAGGTGAAGTGTGACAAGTCCTACCAGAGATTCGGCCAGTGGAGGCCAGAGCAAGGATGCTCACACAGAACTGGGACAGAGTGAGGTGCAGAACAAAGGAGTTACAGACCTGCTGAGGTAGAGGCAGGCTAGGAGTAAGTGGTTGATCTTGGCAGTCTGAAGGTTTGCATGTTTCCAAGTCTTTAAGTGCTTAACTTAAACCTTTCATTTGTTCTGATTCCATGGATCTGTCTTGCTGAACATAGGAGTTGTGTTATAGGGAAGAGTGGGATAAAAGCATTCATTCTTGAGATGTGCAAACGAATCTATTGCAGCTGTGCTTCTAGGACAGGGTGTTGGAGATCTAGCTGACCTTTTAGCGTTTCTTAGTCTTAGATGCAGGAATAGGTAGTGGTGCTCAAACATAAACTTTCCAAGTACGGCTTTGAAGGAAATGACTTGAATCTGGAGTGATTTCCATAATTTGCTTAGTAGCTGTTGTGCTGCATGTGCAAGGGCAGTTCCAAGCCAGAGGTGTGGCAGTGGCAAATGCAGCCTTTCCCCCTGGAGCAGTTCCAAACGTTTCTGACAAAGGAAATGTCAAACAAATGCTGACGTCCTGAGACATTTCTAGATAGGAGAGGTGGAAAAGTGCATACGTGGCTGTTGACTTGAGGGAGGCACTGGAAGCCTGGTCATTGGACTTAGTCTTGCAAATAGCCAAGTTACTTGCTTGCTTTGTCAAGCGCATCAGCAGCCTTTAGCTGAGCTCTGCAGTATGGCTCACTGGTACAGGGATAGCTTTTTTTTTTTCCTGCACAGAATGTGTTGGCACCCAGTATGCCCACCATTTTAATGACCTAACTTCATACTTCTGCTGGTGGTCACAGACTGCATAATATGCCACTCTTCCACTCCTTTCTTTGCTCCAGTCACATGCTTCTTTTTCTTTCCTAACATCTGCCTTCCCTTCAATAGCGACCTTAATTTTGGAGATGTGCCTGCCTTCCTCCCCAGTGCACTAAAAGACCACCTGAGTGTCATGTTCCAGTAGTTTCAGCCAGCATTTCTACTTCTTGCCTGGATTTCTTTTCTTCATTTTCCTAGATAGCTCTTTGAGTATCTGGGAGATTTTTTTTTTTTTTCCAGTTTGACTGTTTACCTTTCACCAAGCAAACATGTAAAAGAGGCCTTCCAAACTTGTATAATCTGAGTGTGTGGTAAGTAAGGTGCTGACCCTCAGTAGGAGTGGCATGTTCTTTAGAAGAGCATTATCTCTAGAAGGGGGAACTTGTTTTTCAAGGTTTTTTTTCTTTACACTTATTGACAGACTGTACTTGTTTATGCAGGTATGTACCTATTGGTATTATGTTCCTTGTTGGGAGCAAGATTGTGGAGATGGAAGATATTGTGCTTCTGGTGACCAGTCTGGGAAAATACATCTTTGCCTCTATTCTGGGCCACTTCATCCATGGAGGGATCATTCTGCCACTCATTTATTTTGCATCCACACGTCAAAATCCGTATCGTTTTCTCTTAGGACTTATCACACCATTTGCCACTGCTTTTGCCACTTGCTCCAGGTGGGTGTTTCTTTGGGGAATATATGTGTCTGGGAATATACATTGCAATTGTCATTATAAACTGCTTATATCTTAATACCAGAATGTGTTTAGTTTTAGGTGAAAATATTCCTAAAATTGCAAAAAGAGGCAACTGAGCATAGAGTCTCACTGCTCTCAGCAGCCTGCTAGACAGGAAACACTTATAATTAGGTGTTGAAAACAATTCCTCAAGATATTGATAATGTGTAGCATGATGCTAAGTTGGAAATTTGGGGAAGAAGAGGTGAAAGCATTTGTCTTAAGATCTTGCCAGCTTTCAGTTTTAAGCAAGGGGTCAGTAGTGAGGGAGTTTGTCCTGAGAAATTTAGTTATCCAAGTTCAACAGAATCTGGAACAACTTTAGCCTGATTTTTGTATGAGCAAAGCAGGTTTATTAGCTAGCGTAAAGTGACTTAGCATTTTTGATTTCAAAGATCTGGCCTTATCAGCTTTTATTTGTTGTAAAGAAAGATTGCCAAATTATCAAGCATGTCATTTAACCTTTTCCCAAGAGGCTGACTCTGGACCAAAGATCACGAATGTATAAATGAATATATAAAAACATTTTGAGTCATTTCCAAAAGAAGCAGACACATGACTGTCACAGGAGCTGAGTTAAATGTGAAGTAGGAGAGGGTTTGTGAAGGAAGCCATACAATTTATAATGCAAGAAATAAATCCAGCAGTGATTGTTTCACTTGCCTGTCCATTTGAGAAAGTAATAGTACAAGACCAAGAGATTACTGTTGCAACAGCTGTACTTATATTTGCATGTATTGCTGTGTTTTTTGTGTTTTGAGACCTTATCAATCCACAGCTGTGTTACGCTGCATACCTTTAGGTCATGAGTTCTTGCATCTTGGAGATCAGAGTCCTTACCAGCTATTTCTGTTTAGAAGGAGGTTCTGCTCAAGACCAACGGGGGGGACATAGCTATCATGAGTGAGGGACTACAAAATGGTATCACCATCCTGACACGTTGTTGTGCAGCATGTTACAAGTCATGAGGCAGCGGACTCGCTACTCAGCATCCCTGCTGCTTTATGTTTGACTTCTTTCTTGCTCTGTTTTTCTAGCTCAGCCACTCTCCCATCGATGATGAAGTGTATTGAGGAAAACAATGGAGTCGACAACAGGATCAGCAGGTTTATCCTTCCTATTGGCGCAACTGTGAACATGGACGGAGCTGCTATTTTTCAGTGCATGGCAGCCGTGTTTATTGCTCAGCTCAACAACGTCGACCTCAACGCTGGGCAAATCTTTACCATTCTGTAAGTTGCTTGTTATTGTAACCACATCCTTCTGGCCCCCAGATGCATTAAAGCCTGTGGTCTCCCTGTTAATAGCTAGCATTTATAGTTTGCATTCCATGTCTCTGACTTAAAGCTTGCAAACTGCTATGAGGCATAATGATAGGGTGATTAAAGGATGGAGTCTTTCAAGCTTTATAAGATTGACTAGAATCTCTGTTTAATAAAAGGTGGAACCTGGGAGGAGTAATGAAATTATGAAACAGACTTTGAACTGTTTAAAGCTGCTCCTCACATTGAATTCCTCTCCGTACTTAAGGATCTCCTCCCACTCCACTTGCCATTAAGCTGGGTAATTGTGGCATGCTGCACTACCAAGAATGCTACCCTCCGGATGTCCTAGAAAATCCTCCTGCCAGCTCCCCAGTTCCTTTTGTTTCAGTTTCATACTCAAGACACTGCTCCTCCAACCTCTCTGCCCTTACTACCACTTTATCACTGGTTTCCCAGGTCAGACCCATGACCATCCCCCTTCTGATCATTATGCTTTTCCTCATTGTACCATACACTGCCTTAGTCCTGTTCTTTCTCTAGGACTCTCCTGTCTATGCCTGGAGCATCCTTGCAGGTCCAGTGTCCCATGAATTGTACCATCCTCTTTTATTCCCTGCCCAAAATCCAATAAGTGAGGATCTTACAAGGAGTTTTAATCCCTCACTGTGCCAAGAAGTTATAGGCTCTATCCACCATATACCTTCTCACATTTTCTACCTTCCCCACCCAGGTTTTATTTTCTTCTTTACTGCATTTCTCAGTACGTTGTTTGTCTATTTAAGGCAGGGCTGGAATATTATTTTCTTTGCAGATGGCCAAATTAGCCTTTCATGTACTCATAGTGAGTCAAGTGTTAACACAAGCCTGAGAATTATCCAGTGATAGCTCAAGGGAAAAACAATTGCAGACATCTTCACATAGAAAGGTGTGTGATTCATGTCTGCTGCATGTGCACTGTGTAAAGATCTGTTTGAATGCAGGTGAGACACAAGGAAGGGACAGTATTATTTGTATGCATCTATGGACAGCATACTTGGACTTCTGAGACCAGCTCTTAACGCACATCAGTCCTCCTTAGCACATAGGTTGTCATACCTTGGGCAGAGCTAGAGCTTCAGATTAGTCCTAGTTCAGCAGTTGTGCTTCTTCCTGTTGTGAAGCTAGTCTGGGATACTTTATCCTCTGCATGGCACAGTTCACCTTTATACATTTGGGGAGTAAAGAAAACATGTATTCAGCATCTTGGAAACAGATGTGGTATTAACATAGTGAGAAATGATTTGGGTTTTTTGTTTTTTTGTTTTTTTGTTTTTTTTTTTCCTGTTCTGAAGTGTTATTAAAGACAGAGCTGTTACCTTGGTAGCTGCCGTGGATGCCTGCTGAGCAACTGTACTCTATATCCATTATTATACCTCAGCAGGCAGGAAGGGATTTGCCTGGGAAGCAAATGATCTGTGTGTCCCTTGCTGTGGAGTTTGTTTACAATTCCTAAAGCAGGGAAATGTGTGACGTAAATGTAGAAGAGGAGTGCTGCAGGGCTCGTACTAACCAGAAACAAAATTGATTTGCAGCGTCACGGCAACTGCATCCAGTGTGGGTGCAGCTGGGGTTCCAGCTGGAGGAGTCCTCACCATCGCTATTATCTTGGAGGCCATTGGACTTCCCACCAACGATCTCTCCTTGATATTAGCAGTGGACTGGATTGTGTAAGTACTTCAGACCACATGCATGTGCTGTTACGTGACATGTTCAGCTGGAAACACGGTTCAGGATAGTCCAAGTGTGGTATAAAATAAAACCCTACTAGGTGTGGCTTTCTGCAGGATGGGAAGCTCATGACAGGTGATAGAAAATGGTAAATATGGTGGTTCCTACTCAATTAAGTAGTTAGTGTGCTAAAATCCCTGTTCAGTATTTTTTACTGAGCCTTTATTGAATTCAATTTCAAGTTTCAGTTCCCTCCAGAGGATTGTTAAGTTTGTTCAAAATATTGCTGGAAATTAGTTGGATATGAGGAAGGAAGGGAGAAAAGGAAAACAGCCTGAATAGTGATGGAAAACAGATGTGTGAAGCAACCTTCATCAGAAGCAGTTGCCAGCTGTTGTTTGAACTATAACACTAAAAGACCGGTCA
Organism: Meleagris gallopavo; assembly: GCF_905368555.1. NCBI lineage: Eukaryota > Metazoa > Chordata > Aves > Galliformes > Phasianidae > Meleagris > Meleagris gallopavo. The sequence continues at coordinate 7,418,320 of NC_139405.1, read as the reverse complement.
CAGCACCAGCACAAGTGTCAGAGCAGGGCAGGTTTGCAGAGGGCTTGCAGCACTCATCACAGCTGTGTTTGGTGTCCTGGCTGGAAGATGTTTCTGGGAATCACGAGTTCAGTACACAGTATTACCACCTTTCCTTTCCATCTTCTGGAAAAGGTCTAGGAAGTTAAACCTTTGCTTGGTTCCTTCACCTTTTCCAAGAACCATTTTCCTCCTTGAAATACGAGAGATAATCTCCTTGCCTGGCTCTGTTTGGAAGAGCTTATTTCACCACTCATTTTAGTTATGTCCTCATTAAAGCCTAAATTTACCTTCTATATCACCTAAATCAGATTAAGGAAACCCTAGAAAATTTGCTTTAAGTACTGGGGACCCAGCCATTAGTACATGATGAGAGTAAATGCAACATGCGGATGATTTCTTACTGCTTATATGAGCTCTGTGGAAAAGGGGCTCCCAGTTCTTCTCAAACAAGCCCTATCTGTCTGCAGTCTCTAGAAATACTAGGAAATTGAAAGTCTGTAGAATACTGAAAAAAAAAAATCAAAATGGAAAGGCTCATCCAAGCCCTCAACATACCTGCACTTTAAATGCTGGTGAATTAAGCTTGATGTGATAATTTAAAAACATACACTGCCTTCAGACCATCTGGTTGGGTAGTGAGCTGCAAGTGCTGGTCAGTAACGGTCAGACAATCTGAATCCCCCTTGGGATTTTTTTTCCACTTACCAGTTTTTGGGGGCACTTCCTGATTTAGATGTACATAATCTCTGCCTCTCTCTGTAAGGATGGCCTACTCTCACAGAAGACGTGGAAATTAGGATGTGTGAGGGCAGTCTTGAGTTTCCAAGGCTGGGGTAGATGGCAGCTCTGTTACCTCCTTCCCTTCCTACACCAACACACATCTATGAAGCTCATTGCATAATTCTTTCTTGCTGTCACCACGTGGGGATCAGCCACCTTGGGAGAGACAGGCAAAGCAGTGGCCATCCCTTCATGTTCCATCTTCCCGAGGGATACAGTGCTAGCTGTGCTTTCCATAAGCTGTATGTACTCAAAACTGCATGAGTGATGTTTGCAGCTTGTTTCTGTCTGGATTGCCCTTAGCCTGTGTCACGCTGGCTGCTTTCTTTTAAAAATATGTAGTATCCCTCTGTGGTCAACAGTGTTGTTCTAGTCCAGGAATTCAGCCTTGTGTTAACAAAAATGGGGAGGAGAGACAGAAGAGTCCTTTATCTTGTTTTAAAGCCAGACATTTAATTACCAAAGAGGATCACAGTTACAAATCAAGCACGTGCTGAAGTTATGCTGCAGAATGACTAGCAGAAATCCCAAGAGGCACATGAAGAAATTGTTCTTTGAGTTATAACCTTCCTCTGCTCAACCCTGAACCACACTAGTATTGCACTGTGGGATTAAAGATAGGAACATATGCTTGTAGTGAGAAACCTAGGGAACACAGTCATTCTCTGCTTTTGGAAGGACACTTAAATAGTTAAGATACTAGATTTTTCTATAGTTTAAAAAAAGAAAAAAAAAAGTTGAGTGCTATGAATTATCTTCTGGATAAGCCTAGAACTTGCATTTGAAACGTGCTGGCCTGGAGAAGGGGAAGAAAGTGGGCTGGGAAAAGAAGGATGTCTTAGAAAAAGTAGTAACATTACAGCAACCTGCTGAGAAACCAGATCCAGCTGATTGCAAGAGTTGGGATGGCTTGAACCAGTTCCAGTGCACAATCTTGATTCTGAAATGGGAATAATATTTCTGTAGAAAATATCTATGGGTAACAACATCTTCCTTCTCTAGGTCCATTAGCATTGGTGGATCTGCAGGGAAGAATTTGGCCCTGCTTACTGTGTTGTACCATCTTAAACTAAAAGGCCACTTTGTTTGTTTGTTTTTAACCTTAACCAGGGACCGAACTACCACAGTTGTGAATGTGGAAGGGGATGCCCTAGGAGCAGGTATCCTCAATTACCTGAATGAAAAAGAAAAGAGAGAAAAAGAGCAGGAGCTAAAAGAAGTCAACGTGGAAGCAGTTGCTAACAGCAAGTCTGAAGAGGAAACGTCGCCTTTGGTAACCCACAAAAAACAAGTCTCCAACACAACCAGTACAGCAGACCCTGAATCTAAGGAATCAGTACTGTGAACTAGAAGCTGCTGGTCAAACACGTCTTAGAGGTGGACCAGGGACTTGTTAATGCACCTAGACGTTTGCAGTGCTAGCAAGGGCTGGGCAGCTCTTGAAAATTTTCAGTTCCAGTCTGTTTTGAAATTTGCTGGCTTGGGGAAGGGAGGGAGGTGGGCTGGGAAGAAAAGGGGTGATGAGAAAGAACACACACTTTGTAATAGTATTTTGATAACTCATATGTATACGTGTATATGTGTGTTGCACGTACACACGCATACATGTAGGTGAAAGCAGTGCCAATTGAAACGTCTGGTTTTACAAGAGATCTGTTAGTAAAGGCTTAATTGGGTTGGATATGGGGAAGCAGCCAACCCAGTAAGTGCTTATGGTAGGGAGAAATTAGTAAGCTTATTGTGCTGCTGTTTGAATGGAGATACTGTTCAGAAACTCCACAGTGGGTAAGAATGTTTCTTCAGTTTAGTTTCTGTTCTGGAAACTCTTACTGACAATTACACACACAATATGGAGCAACGTTTTTCTCCCACTCCCCTTCCTCTCCTGTTCTCTGATCACTTAAAAACATCAAATATAACCTGGGAAGTAGGGTGTGGGTTTTTTGTTTTTTTTTTTTTGTTTGTTTTTAGTGTCATATGTGAATAAGTCACAAGGAGGTCCAAATCTTGTTCCATTTCCCTGCTACATTGCAGTTTTCTTGTCTTTTGGTAATTCCCAAACTCTGGGACCAGACAAAGAAGGTATTTGTGCAGATCAAGGGCTGGCTTTCTCCTCCCCTCTTAGCAAGCTGTTGAGAAAAAAAAAATCCAGAGGAAACACAAATTTTGTTAAAGTAATCCCTCTGGGGCTAAAAAAAAAAATGTGGAGTCTGTGCCAGTATAAATATCTCTAAAAGAAGCTTGTCTGTGACAACATCAAGAAGTCAGTTCCCTTCATGAAAACACACATGCACGTTTGCTAGCACGCCATGTCCTGCTTATGTTTGTATAATGGTCAGTCCAAACAAATTAAGTCATATCCCTTTTCCAGCAAAATTCTACAGGGAGAAAAAAACATGAATATACACGTGGGAACTGACAGCAGGCAAGTCTGATTGTTAGCTTGAAAGGGGAAAAAAGGAGGTGAATTTCTAACCTGATATAGTTCAGTGATCTCTGAGTATTGGCACAGCTGTATGCTCATTCCTGCTAGGAATTTGGTCCTACTATAAATACTTTTGGCAGCAGTTTACATTTAATTCTAGGTGGTGCTGGGCCAGGGTAATGCTTAATGGCAGATGGTAGCCTTTGCTTGGGGGCTGACCTAGGTGCTTCTGGATTCTGACTCCACCTTTTTCCTCTACCGCATGCTTCCTGAATTTGCACCCCCCCCCAGACCTGATCGAAGTCCAGCAAACATTGCAAAACTCCTGTTGATTGACATTTTGGTCAAGAGGTAGTTACAAAGTGATGGCTGTGCATATATGCTAAGATTTGCCCTGGCCTTGTGGCACTTTCCCTTGGCTACTTTAACAAGGTGAGTGCATGTGGTCAGTCCTCCACACTGTTAACTCAGCAACATATATTTACACTTTGTTTTGCTATACAATAATAAGTCTCCCCTTGTTTTTTTTCCCCTGTTGCTTCAGAGGAAGCTGTCTTGAAAAGGTATCCAGTTGCTGATGTTTATGGTCAGATGGCATTAGGAAGAGGCAGCTCCAATTTTATAGCAGCAGCAGCAGCACCAGCCTTCATTTGCAAAGCATCTTTCCTGGCAAAGGGACTCGATGAATTTTGCTAAAAGATGCTCAAAATGAGATGTGGCCACCTCTGAGGGAGAACACAGTGAGTGTGTCATTACTGGCTGTTTATTTGTGTGCAGCAGCCCTGTGCAAACAAAGTAGGTGAGGGTTAGTCAGCCCTCTGCAAAACTGCAGGTGGAGTTTCTTTTTAACCAGTTTATTTATAATCATGTCCACAAAATTTGATCAGTCCTCATCTTGTTTTAAAAATGGAAGGAGACAGACATTGTTCCCTAGGGCTGTCCTCTGCCTGCTATTTAGTATTTCATTTTTAGCAGATCAAGACCTGCTGAAACTTTGCATTTCCTCCCATTAGAGTCATCCCAACTCCTTTCAACTCAGGAAACCAGAAGCAGGCTTTGTAGCTGGCAATGAGAGTCCTCAGATGAAAGGTATTTTGAAAAATGTTGGAGGTCTTAAAAGAAAATAATCAGGGTTCTCATCAGCCCTCTCTTTTATAACAAATATTTAAAGTTTCATGGAAAACTTTGACTGTACCAGAACGCCAGAAACCGTGGTTTTAAAACAGTACATGGATGTTTTGAGGGAACTGAAAATCACAACTGTTCCCTGCAGGCTGGGTTCTGTAGTTGGATTTTTATCTCCCATCAGACATTTAGCTCTTTTGATGCTCTCCCTCACCATGACACATGCAGTTCAGTTGAGGTCATGAGAGCAGGCAGCACCCAAGTGAACTGTCACAGCAAGATTTGGGGAAGTGAATTTTCTCAGTTTTGATTTTTCACTCCAAAGCTGATGTTGCCAACAGATAGAAGTACTCATAAGGGGTTTGTCCAAAGGCTGGGCTTCCTCACAGGCACCACCACCTAGCCACTGCTCTGCTGATATTCCTTCCCTGTGGTGCTGCCACTTGATTGTACCTTGTCCCTCAAGCAGGATGCTGTGGGATGTTCTTTCTGACGGTAGATCCCAGAAAATGATTAAATTAAAGCCAATTATCTCAGATTTATCTTAATATTTTTCACTAGCAATGCAGAAAGTAAACATCTTTGCTGAAGAATGCCTCTCCCAGTCCCCATTAGTGGATTGCCATGTTTTGCATCAGTGTGAGTGTGTAGTCCCATGTAAGGCTTGTTAGCGCATTTGGGCTTAAGGTCAAGCATTCCCATAGCTGGAATTTAACAAAGGAATTTTAACACTCCTCCTGGAAACAGGTGCCATAGGGTCTATATGAGCCATTAAGTATTCAGGGCCAGTCTTTTTAACCTGCCACAAATCTGTAAGGCTACAAAAGCTCTGCTTTAGACTTACAAAGCTGTCAATTCTTTTGTTGTTTGCACACAGTGAGAGGATCCCACAGTTTTCTATGGAAACACAAATGTCAGGTAGTGACTGCTTTTCGGAATATCTTACTGGTCTTGTTTGTATTGTCTGTGTCAGAAATTACATTTCTTGTTTTTCTATGATGTTACCATTGCATTTGATGGCCATGCCATGTCTTCTAGGGCTCTCTGCTTCACTTCAGATTAATTTTTCATAAGGTACAAATGTAAAAGATCTATTACTGTACTCTCTTGGACTGTTAAAAAAAAAAAAAAAAAAAAAAAAGTGATACATACCAACAGCTGCTCTTGTAACAGTGTGAATACTGATTGAAAGCCCAGTGAGACAGAAGACTTGCCATTTGCTTCCACTGGTCAAGGTCTTCAGGTAAGGTCACTGGGAGAAAAATAGAAGGGCTGTTGAAGGTTATGCATTTTTCTGTGCTATTTGGATGCAGTCCTCGACCTGCAGTGTTGTCCTGGGATCTTCCTATTTCAGGTCCCCATGCAGCTTCATACCAAGAGGCCGCAAGCTGACCAAGAAGGTGCTGCTTGGCAGCGGCACAGGTGCAGCTAGTAACACCTGCTCTGTGCTTACCCAGGTATTCCATGAATCTGATGCCAGTATGGTACTGAACTCCAACATCTGTTGACTAGGCATATATTTGAGTTCTCCCAACTTGACTGTAAAATGGAAATTTTTAGTCAGTTGCTTTTGATTTCAGGAGGAAATAAATTCAATCTAGATAATGCTGGTTTTCTTTTTTGGCTTTAGTCTTTCTTTTGGAAAATATAAATGCTTTTAGTCCCTTCTGGTGCTTTCCTTAAGGTATCCACATTCCCTGGAGATAGTGGGCTGCCATTGCCTTTCCTGCTGCAATCCACAGCCATTTCACTTTTAGATTTCTGTTGGGCATATGATTTGGGTCCAGGTGTTATTTTTCCTTCTTAATAGTTGTTTCTCATAAGAGGAGCTCCAGTCACATCCTTTCAATGCAAGGGGACTACTAGAGGCATCTCCTTCTGTATAAAGTTGGTTACCACCATGGAGGCCTTTGTGGTGTGCCGGTGAAATGGAACTGGGAAAGAAAATTCTAGTGCTATTAGTCAGAAAGGGTGGATATGCATACACAGCAAGCTGTGGTCAGAAAAGCCTCTTCGTCTTAGGAAAGTAGGCTACAAACAGCTTGTGTCCTATCCTCTAATACTGTGATTGCATTTTGGGAGAAAATTACAGGAGTATGGAAAAGAAGGGTTTTGTAAGCCCTGGGCATGCCCAATCCCATTTAGTCTCAGACCTTATTTTTTTTTTTTTACCTTCTGTATTTCAGTGATGTGTCTTTGACTGTTTGGGACCATCTCTAATTTCTTCCTTGGGACTGAATTTCCTCTCCATGATTTATCAGTCCACTGACTCATCTCCTTGCATTGTCTGCAGTTCCCTAAGCTATTTTTATGTGTTGATGGATCAGTGGACATAGTTTTGAGTTGGACCAGCTTCAGCTGGTCCTTAGGAATGTATTTTGCCCTTACCTCACCAAGGGTTTGTGAGACCTAGTAAGTTAGAGAGTTGCTTTGAGAGTGCTGAGCAGCATCTGTCATCCTGAGAAAGGTGCTTGCTCTGTGCTGTGAGACATGGCTGTTGAGGCCTGACTGGCTCTAGTGAGCAATGAAGGGTGCCAGCAACAGGGCTACTGTTAGAATATTTTCAGTAGACCTGGTATTCCCAGGAGCAGAGCTTTAGCTGGGTTCCTGCTGGCACACTGGTAGTTGCATTGCAAGATTCAGTAATTGCAAAGGGCTTTAAACCTCTCTTGGGATGTCTCTTGCAAACTACAAACCAGGGTCAAACACGGGGCTTTTCCTGCAGCAATATGCCAGTCAGAGCTGTGTCCTTTTGGCATAACAGAAGCAGGGAGCCAGCCAGGGTACAGGAGCAGCTGGTGAAACAACTTCTGCTTTGTCTTTGCTGGGCAGCCACGTTACTACCAAAGAGGCCGTGCTCTGAGCTGGGGACAGTGGGAGATTGTCAGGATAGGTTTTGTGTGCGTGTTTGCTCTGTTGCTGTGCTCTTCCCTGGGCATTTACTCTGGCTGGAGCAAGAGATGGGCATGACCCAGTGGTGACCATTCTTAGATTAATTCTCTTGTGTGTGAAAACAGACGTTTGGGCAGTTTGATGAAAAGAGATTTTCTGTTTTTAGTCAGGTGAGAGGCCCTGGTATCTTTGTGACTGCCTGCTCTGCATGTGTTGCAGGTTGCTTCCTTAAGGGCTTGCCTAATGTACAAAACCACTGCTTCTTTCTGCAAAGATCTGTAGCTCTGATCAACACTCCAGACTGAATTTTCAGTCCTGTCTTCTGCGAGCACTGCACATTTCTTCAACTCCTCAAAAGCACTCTTCTGTTGGAAATCATTTTTTTCCTTCACAGGTCATGAGCAACATGTTTCAGATAGGAAGTCAAAGGATCAACACTCAAACTCTCACCAAAGAGAAATGTCATGTTTTTGTGGATTTAAACTGGGCAGCTTAAAGTACTTGCAGACCTGCCTGTAATGACTGCTTCTGTGATTGATGAACAACTCAGAATTAGGCAGGTTGCACAAATCCTCTGCTTGCAGTTCATTTCTATAGATGACCTTTACAGGTACCACTCTCTCACGCACAATAATGTGGAGGGTAGTGAGTCACAGTGTTTGTAAAGTGCTCTTAAGACACAGAGCACTAAATCTTGGATAATAATGAACTTATTAAAAAGTCTGAAAGGAATCAAGTAATTGAAATATGTATCATTAAGTCAGAGTTACATTGTGCTGGCACAGATGACTGGATGACCGGAGACCCAGTGTATGCATTTGCAGGAAGAAGAGTGGGAACTGGTGTCAGTGAGTTGCTCTGCTTTGTCTGCCTCCTTCCATCCTTCTGGAATGCCATGAAAGTATCCAGGCTTAGGTAAAATAACTAACATCATAGTGAATTCAATACCTAAATGGGGAGCCTTGTTAGTTTAGTTTCTGCCAAATTTCAGTGGAAGAGCTTTTCAACTAACAAAACTAGTCATCTTGGTGGCAGTATGGGGAAAAGATGGAGAAAAATGAGAATGGCAGGCAGATCAGACAGGATAGGGTAATTACATGGATAAAGCAGCTAAAGCTTTGAGGGAATCATCTTTCCCTTGGTGTTTTGATATGGATATCATCAAAAAGACTGCAGGCATTTGTCCTGCATGGATTAGGGACGATGCAAATCCCCACCTGCTAACTGGCCAGGTGTTACAGGGACAGGCAGAGATCGAGTGCTGGTGTTGTTGAAGTGTACTGTCACTGAGCAACAAGTAAGCATCAGCGTGGGGCTCTGATAAGCTGCTCTTGGCTGCTGGCCATGATCACAGAGAAATAAACAGTACAGCTCTAGATCAGGATTTGACCCACATTCCTCTTTGCAGTGTAGTTCAGTGTATGCTCCTCGGATAGCCATTATTCTATGAGGACAAAGAAGACCTTATTATCTAGATGGGCACATCAGTGAAAGCCATGTCCACTTGCTGCTTCGGTTTCTGGGGACAGGGAAAAGGATAAAGCAAATGGTCTTAAACTTTTCCAAACCTTGGGCGATACACTGTGACAGTTGCCACTAAATGTTTTAAGTCAGATGAAAAGTGATTGAGGGCCTTATTTGGATTTCATAGCTCCCTGTTATTGCGTCTGAGCACTGTCTTGGGAAGTTAATGTTAACAGAGTGTTTATTCTCTTCTTGGAGTCTTACATTTTTGACTGGCACTATTTCACAGTTCCAGCAGTGAGTGTAGGCAGAAAAAGGAAAATGCTTCCTTGAGTCATCGGACAGTCTAGGAGCAGACTTCAAATCCTGAAGCCAAGGCCATTGTTAGCTAACAGTCATCTCCCCTATAAAGGTCCACATTTAGAGGTTTATGAATACATTTGGGTATTGATATCATAGTATTAATAGCATGTTAGTGCAGGATTGTGACTCATCTTTTTGGCAGATGGAAGAAGAGAACTCTTCTGTAGGAGAGTTATCTTTTCTCTAGGATGACTTTTTTAGTAGAAAAGGAAAACTACTTTTCCATTCAAAGAGCCTCAGCACCAACAGGTACATCATCCTCAGCAGCTATGAAATCTGACTTGGATTTGAGCACTGATCTCAAAGGCAACAGGAGGTGATAGCTCTGAACATTTCAGCAGGCCAGCTGCTCTTCCTTGAAGTCCTGCTCGAGAGACATTGATACTTGTCTTCCCAAAGGCAAGGCAAACAAGCATGCTGACAGGAACCACTGTGAGGAAATGAATTTTGAGCCAGCCCTGTTGTAATGCGGACTTAATGGTGTGGTTTTAAGACTTGGAGAGCACAGAGAAGTTCAGTATGAGCTGTTCCTTAAGGTAGCTCTCACTTGGTCTTTCTGTTAACAGCACTCTGAGAAATAATACACTTCTTTGCAGGTGTGCATTTAGGAACTGAAGTTAAACTGCATAGGCTGTGTCAGTACTACTTGATTTCTGTTACACACTGCAGAAAGGAGTCTTTTCTGAAGGAAACTGTTTCCACGTGCCTGAATCCCCCGGTGCTCCCACAGAAATATTTGTACTTAACCATAAAAGTACCCCAAGTGTTAACTGGTACGCATTGTAGCTTTTTAAGAAGCTGAAGGAATGCCACAAAATGGATGAGCCAGGTCCTTTGTTGATGTGCATTAATTTCATGAAGCTTTCAGTGGCCTGTGGACTTCTGGTGGAATGGCACTTCCCTGGCAGCATTAGGGGTATGAATTGGTCCTCCTTTAAAAAGATTATGTTGTCGAAAATGCCCAGTAAGTTGAAACTTGTTGGCTATAGCTAGAGGCATTTTATGTACTCACAATGTTCTCATGAATTGGTGCCTCCCACAAGAAAAATGTGTTTTCTATATGGCCATGTTGATGTAGAAGCAAGGCTTCCTGATGTTTGGTTGAGTTTTCTTTCTCTGTATCCCTCTTGCATGTTCTGCTGTGGTCCTTGGAATCTGCTGAGACTGCAGCAGGACTGGGCTTCTAGAGTACCTGTGCTAAACTTAAACATATCCTGGCCTCCTCTGAGGACACAGACCATCTCACATCCTTTTATGGCAGCGATGAAGGCAATTTTAACTTCGGAGGAAGAGCTGGACTGAAAATAAACCTACTTCAAGGCAATACCTTAATGGCATTTTATATCTAATCAGTCCAATAGCTGTGACCAAGCTGCCAAGTTAGCCTTGACTGCCTCCCTGGTCTGCCCCACACTGTTGGCATTACTTCCCCAAGGACCAACGTGGAAGTAGCGTGTTCCCCATCCCTGAATGTTCCTGTCTTTTAAGAACATAGTCTTATTAGACTTTCTCTGTTACTATCCTGGCTGCACTTCTGTAAGGTCATGCACAACGCTTGCGCTGCACAGGATGGAGGCCATACGTAGCGCTATGGATAGCTGTGTGTACCTCTGCTAACAGGAGGTGGGTCTTTCCTGAATTGCTGCTGCTTTATGGCAGACTGAGACCCACTCGTTCTGATGACAATTCTGATGAGCCCTCTGGATTCAGGGCCAGCAGGTCCACCCCTAAGACACAAGGCGTCTCCTGCTGCAGAGATGCATGATCTGCCTTACTACCCTTAAAGGTGCCTTGTTTTGGCTTTTCAATATAACTATGCACCAAAGGCAAGAGACTCTGTTATCCCTGCAGACAGGAGGGAGAACAAGGATGACCTGGTGTGAAACAGGGACAGGGAAAGTGAGTTTCTCTTATTTATCCTCTAAGTTTTCTGTCGGCAATCCTGCCTCTGATGCTCTTATGTGTATGTGTTTTTATTTCTACCAGAGCATAAATCACTCTAATCAGGAGGGAGGATTCTTGTATTTTTATATGCCGAGCCATTTGGTTGATTAATTTATTAAAGTGACATACAGATGAACTCTGAAATTCACTGCCATCTGCTGCTCCAGTACAATCCAGTATTACTGATACAAAGGTACCTGCCTTCAGATAAAACTTAGTGCTGAAAGCACTGGGAGTAACCACTCCATTGAATGAATATACCATGTGGGTGTGTTGATGCTTGTGATCTTCTGTAACTGTTCTTACTTTAAAGCAATGGGTCTGATCTGTGTGACTCTGTATCGGCTTTTTAAATATCTACCGAGACCAGATGTACGTGCATATATGCAAAAAGGACCATATTGCTGTGGCTGGGGCTGTGTGACCCTGGGGTAGATTAATATTACAGATGTTTACTGTGTAGTACGCTGCTCTTTGGTGTAAAATTTCTCCCTGTCTGCCTGGGAAGAAGGCAGTCCTGTGGCTCAGGCTGAGATGGTTTGTTGCGTTAGGAGGGTGACACAACAGGGCGCTCTCTCTTTTTCCCTTCTATCATGGAAACGTTTACTTGTTCTCTCTTTGTGTAGCTTCTCAATCTGAAATAAAAATCACCCCAAATAGAATTCATGTTTTGGCCTTTGTTTGGTGAGCTCCTAGACTTGTAGCTGCCCTGGGTGGCTGGGTGTTATACTGAGCTGGGATCCTGGGCTCTGTACTGATACTGCCACCCAAGCAAGCTCTCTGTGACTCCTTTGGAAATGCCCCTGAATGAGAATTTTGTAACTTAGGCTTTGGGTCTGCTTTGCCAGCATGCTGATGTCACCAATTCACCGCATATTGCTCCGTTTACGCCCTGTCCCTGAAGCTCAGGCCATTTACACTGGGTAATGTTTTGTTAAGCCCTGTGCACAAACGCTCATCTCTAAAGGGGCTCCAGGGGAGCTCAGAACGGTACGTATTTTTTTTTTGGAGATATGCATTATTGTGCAGCAAACGGGCTGACAGCCTGATCCGTCAACTAACAGACCTTCTTCTTTGGAGAGAGGTTGAGAAGTAAGAAAAGTCATGGAGCAATCCTTTGGGATACACTGGTGAGTTTAAGGTAAGTTTGCATTTGACACACGGTCAGTCTGGTTAGTGTTACAGCTTCAGATTTGAGGGCCTGGGTTTGGTACTAAAGTATTTTTTAGTACGCTTCCATTAAAAGCTCACAGGGTACATCTTACAGTGAGGTGTGCTATGCAATATATCACAAATCCTGATAAAAAAATCTACTGTATAAGTGTATTTTGGTTTGTTTCAGGCACCAAATTCTGGTCCTAGAACTAAGAAACGAGTGCAAATTTACAAGAACCACAAGGCCCAGAAGAAAGAAGTATAAATTGAAAGACTGTATGACTTAAAATTGTAATGATGTGAATTTTAGGAATCTATGAATGTAATGCTTTCCAAAAAAGCCTATCTGATCCTAAGGTCATGTCTCTGTTTTTTCTGCTTCCCTGCTGACACTGTGAGGTGATACCTGGAGGAATGTGGGACCAGTGAGCTACCAGAGAAGTGCTCTTGCACCTTGGTCAGTGTCAGCTTTGGACACAGGGATGGCTGCTGCCAGAAACGAGCAGGTTTTCTGGGGTAAGTGCTGTCAGAACTACAGTGCCTCACCAGCTGAAAGCTTTACCAGACCTGTGGAAAGGTGTGGATTGATTTCCTTATCTCTAATGAGAACTGAGTCAAGCACTAGACCGAGACTCTGTTGACTCAATCTAGACATCATTAGAGCTTGCTAGGTATTGTTATTGACATCAAACAAAAGAGATAAAGTGTTGCATGGTACTGTCTGCCAATCTGGGCACATCCATGCTTTTACATTTCAGGTAGATGCAGGTAGGAAAGTGTTTTGTGAGTCAGTTAACAGGCTGAAAGACAAGACCATGTTGTTCTGCTATCAAATGGGTGGCCTGGGTTGTGTGGTATCACTGTTTTAAGAGTCAGGTCATCTTACATAAGTGTGAAATGAGGTTATTGAAAATCAAATCTCTGCTGTCTTCCCATTATGAGTGTTCAAATGGACATACAAGTACACTATGCCTCTTGGGAGTTTCGTGAGCTGTGATCTGCATGAAAAGAGCTTGGCAAGTTTGCAGCTTTGCTGCTCTTGCGAGTTCTCGCACCTTGAATGTCAGAGTAGAGCTACCACACTGAGGAGGATACCCGTAGTTTTGGACTGGGCAGGCAGCCTAGCAACTGGAATTTATTTCCACATGCTGGAAGTTACTGTCATGATATCGAAGCTAAACAAATTTGTGACCAGGTGAGTTGCAAACTGGTTCTGAAGCAACATTAGAAGTCAGAGCCACTCCAGAAGATCTCCCCAGGACTGTGATCAGCAACTGCTGTCATTACTGTGTCACAAAACGTGCACACAGTCAGGCAGATTGGGATTCTCTTTGTCGTGGTATGCTACAGTTTTAACTAGGTGGAGGTGCTTAAGCCTACTAGAGTGTGAGGAAGGCCTACAAGCATTCGTAACTCGAAACTGCAGGTTCCAACCAACAGTGGAAGTCGTCGAGGTTACGCTTTGCTTCCCTGGTGCCGCAGCCCGAATTCTCCCCGGTAACAACGGCTCACTGCTTTGGAGGAGGATGCCGCCGGGAACAGCCGCCTCTGTGTGGCTGCTCGTGCCTGCAGTCAGGCCGGGCTGTTCGCGGTGTGCTGGGTACATCGTGTGGCCGGGGAGGAGAAGTGCAATTTTCTGTATGACCTCTCCCTTGGGCTGAATCCTGAGCGGTAAAGGGTAGAAATTACTCAGCTGCCAGCGCTGGGGTTCATTTTTCTGGCCTTTAGTGTTGACACAAAAGTAGGAATCGCTGTTTTTCCTCGGTTCTGGCACGTTCCGTTCACCAGCTGCTAGGGATGCCTGCAAGTTACGTTTTCAGGAGCTTCTCCAAAGTCGGGAAGGGAAAGCGGCAGCTACCGTTTTTAGGAAAGATTTAGTAACGCTGCAGTAGTGGCTCCCAGGCTCCCACGACCTGGCTGTATGGGTGAGCGAAGTTCTGCAGGCTTTTGATAAGCTTTCCATCACTTTACGGAGCTGAAGCAGCAGAGCGGCGGGCGGCGCTAGCGGGCACCGCCACCTCCCACCGCCAGGGGAGGGCCGGGCCGAGCGCCACGCTGCGCCCCCATTGGCGGAGGGGCCGCGCCGCTCCCTCTGTGACGTAGCGATCCCGCGCAAGTCGCGCTCCCATTGGCTGCGACGCACGGAGAGGAGCGCGGCGGCGGGGCAGGGCCGCGTAGGGGCCGCCGGGGCCGCTGCTCGGTACGTGCGGGCCAGGCCGGGAGGGGCGGGGGGCCGGGGTTCTGCGGGCGTTCCGGGGGGAGCCGAGCGGTGTGCTCGGGATGGGAGAAACGACGAGAGAATTGCCGGGCAAGCGGAACGGATTTGCCGAGGCGTGCGGTCCGAAGGTGCCGGGAGCGGAGCTGGCTGCCGGTCCCGTGCCTCCACGCTTTCTTTGGACAAAGTCCCGTGGTGCCACGCAGCGCTTGGAAACGGGGAGAAGTACGGCAAAAGTGTCTGAGGGGCTCTGGGGGGCTGGAAGGCGGTCATTGAAGTCTGTGAGGGGGCAGGGCGGATGCTCGATGACGGCATGGGGAAGGCACGGCGGGCACGTGGGCCGAAATGGGCTCCGGAATGTAAGCGTTGTACCGTCAGATTTGTCTCCTGGTGGGTTTTGTGCACGTGAGGTCAGCTGGGTTTGGAAGAAGGAGCCCGACCAGCAGTGTCACCCCTCCTCACCCCTCCCTGGCAGGCACGGCAGGAAAACGCATCGATGTGGGAGGGTAGTCTGGGCCTTTAAATCGCACGTAGGTCAGATCTGACCTTCTGGCATTCGGCCTGACCTGCCAGCCAGGCGGCTGAATGGGGATCCTGTAAGGCCGGCAGGTGCGGCCATCTGGCAGGGCTGGCCAGCAGCAGCGTGCTGCTCCTTGGGGTTCAGCCCCTGTCATCCAAAAGGCAAAAAGCAGAGGTTGAGAGGGTCCAGGAGGAGCCGTCCTGGTGAAACGGGCCTTTGTCTGCCTGTTGCTGCCGTGCTGAATTTAGCTGCCCCACAGCCACAGCAGCGATCATGTTCCCAGCCTGAAGGAGGACGGCAGCACAAAGCCCCCTGGCCGGCCTCTGTGCTCCCAAAGCCCTGCTTGTGCCCTGACGTGGGTTTCCCTGCAGGGAGGAGTGTTGTTGCCTGAAGTTGTGATCTTCCTGAATCTGCTCGGACCCAGCTAAACTAATTAGTGAGCAGTGAAAGCCTGCCACTATTTCAGTGTCAACTCCGAAGTCCTGGGAAATCATAGAATCTTAGAATCCTTAGAGTTGGAAGGGACCTCTGAAAGCCATGTAGTCCAGCTCCCCTGCAATGACCAGGGACATCCACACCTGGTTTAGGTTGCCCAAAATTGCACAGCTAAGCACCAAGATTTAGGGTTTGTGGCTCCCTATCTCTCCCTCTTATTTTTCTATATACTGCTCACTTCTATGTGGCTTCCATCTCAAGGTTTTTGCATTTGTCCCTTAAAAACCTCAGCTTTCCCCCCAGCACGCTTCAGGGATCAGCCAAGCTGGTACGTACTTTGTGTTCTGATGATGTCTTAGTTGGGCCCACTGATGGCACACAACCTGGTTTTGAGATGGGCTGTTAATTCAAGAGAGGACCAAGCCGTGGTGCAGAACACAGGTTTGCTCTTGGGCTGTAAAAGCTTTAGTTGCATTGTGCCTGTGTGCTGCGCTCAGAATCCAGGCATCACTGCTCAGACAGGAAGGCCAGTTTGCTCTTCTCTGGGTGGCACTTTGATGCACCAAGGTGTGATGAATCATAGGGTCATTAAGATTGGAAGAGACCTCTAAGATCACCAAGGCCAACCCCCAAGTCCCTCAGTGCCACATCTGTACAGATCTTGAACACCTCCAGGAACGGTGACCCCACCTGGGCAGCCTGTGCTGATAGAAGCCAGGATGCCCTGGGCCTTCTTGGCCCCTTGGGCACACTGCTGGCTTTGCTATAAAACGCACCCAACTTTTTCACTTTGCGTGGAGATGAGGGGAGGTGAAGAGCATTGTTTGTTGTGTGTTTCAGAGAGCGCAGCGGCATCACTCAGAAAAAGTTCTGTGCTGATGGCCCTGGATGTGGCAAAGTCGCTCTCTGAAGCCTCGCTGAGCCAGAAGGCCAAATGCTACAGAAGTTGGGACTGCACAGACAGACAGATGGACTGCCTGGAGCTGGCCAGCAATGTGCACCAGCTTTTGGGTGCAGAGGAAGCCAAAGCCACCCTGAACGACTCGGAGAGCCTGGCAGTGAGTGGACGTGGTGGTTTGGCCACCGGAGTTACAGCCACATCCAGATTGCCTGGAATGAAAGCAAACCGCCTGGAGAGACGGCCGCTGACCTACGGAGCTGACCACAGCGGTGATTCATCTCACTGTCTTGGCCACTTGTCCTTCCTGGAACAGCAGCAGGTGAGAGGGGTGTGCTGACCATTGTGGGTCCTAGTGAGATGGGGCCTTGTGCGTCTGGGTCCTGTGGGGTGGGAAGGAGTATCTGTCCTGGGGAGATTTCACCTCAAGGGGAAGGAAAGGCCTGGAGGCAAAGGACCTTGTCTGATGTGACACAAAATCCTGTAGCGCAGAGCACTGCATCTCCCGACACCACATCAGCTGTCGCGCACTCGAAAACGTGCTGAGATAAACCCAAAACATCGTCGCCCCAAGCAGGAAGGAGGAGCCCGTGGGTTTTAAGTAGTGACGCTGTTGCATTAAACATGCAGCAGTGGTAGTGGGTGCTGCTGAGGGGGGCAGCTCCCCTTCTCCTCCGGCGGTGCGTTGGGTGCCGGCACACAGGCCGTTGCCTTGGTTCCTGTGTTGCTGCCGTGGAGCTGGAAGCTGCTCAAAATGGAGCTCCTTAAGTAAGTGTCTCTGGCTGCCAAGTGACTCATGCAGCCTTCCAAGTCCTCGAGATGCCTTTCCTTAAAAACAAACCCTTTCCAGGCCTGACGAGCGGCGTGCAGGCGCACTGCTGGAACAGAGTTCATGTCCGTGCCGCCTCTTGGGGCGGAGCTGGGGCTGGGCTTTTATCTCGGTGGCCTGGCTGCACAAAGGGACTTTCTGTCTGGGCACAAAGCACGAGTATTATGTACCATTCCCCAAGCATCAG
Organism: Meleagris gallopavo; assembly: GCF_905368555.1. Classification (NCBI taxonomy): domain Eukaryota; kingdom Metazoa; phylum Chordata; class Aves; order Galliformes; family Phasianidae; genus Meleagris; species Meleagris gallopavo. The sequence continues at coordinate 7,401,067 of NC_139405.1, read as the reverse complement.
AAGTGTTTCTCCTGGTTCTTTTTAATGGGATTTCCTGGTGGTGCGGGAGGCTTGTAACGTGACTGGGGCTGTAAACTGAGCAAGCACGTGAATTAGCTTCTCCTTTCTTCTCTCCCTGGGTCCCTGCAGAACTCCACAGAGGAAAATGCCACTGCCAGCATCCATCGCATCTCTTCCAGGCACTGGAGCCAGGCACCTTGGTCCCCGTCCTCCAGTCCCCCGGAGTCCTTGCCTCAGCAAACCCTGCCCAGCCCCAAGAGCCCCAGGCAGAGCCACTCCAGATCAAGCTTCTCCACTCTCTCTTTAGAGGAAAACAGCATCTCTGAGCAGCAGGAAGGGAGGCGGTCCCAAAGCTCACCAGCCAGCCTGGACACACCTACTGCAGCCACCTGGGAGCTGTGCCACCAGCCGGGTGTGACGGGAGGTAGGACAACGGGAGTTAGGACAACAGGAGGTAGGACACTGCAGGCACGCAAGGCCCTCAGTCCCTTGCTGCGTGACTGTGCCGCCATGGAGCGTGTCAGCAAGATGTCCTCCTATCAGGCTGATTACTGGGCATGCGCCATACCTGATTCATTACCCCCATCCCCGGATCGTCAGTCTCCCCACTGGAACCCCAATAAAGAGTATGAGGACTTGCTGGACTATACATACCCGCTGAAGCCAAAGTACAAGCTTGGGAAGGTGTCGGAGCCTTTATTCCACGACTCAGGAGTAGATCTGGACAGCTTCTCTCTGTCTCCTGAGGGCACTTTCAGATCCACCAGCATCTATGGCCTAGGTTGGCAGGATCAAGGAAGGAGAGAGAATCAGCATCAGGGGGCTGTGGCTTCCACAAGGAGATACTCCACACCAGTGGCTGGAAAAGCAGGCAATGCGGGAGCTCTCTCTCGCTACGAACCTTCTCCCATTGCAAAAGCATCCTTGGCAAGGAGCGCTTCCTCTGCTGGCGCAGCAGGTCCTGCTGGAGGTTTTGCTAAGGGTTTAACGTTATCCGGGTTAGCCAGACTGAGTTCATTTGATTGCCCTGATGTGGATGGGGGAAGCTGGTGTACCAGGAATCCCTTTTCCAGTCACAAAGGAAAGGTGAAAAGCGCTGAGAGGTTTCTGCCTACAACACAAGTACTCCCCTTGAGAAGGGAGTGGGACGGTGATGAAGAATTCCTTTCCCTGCCTCCCCGGCTCCGGGAGCTGGAAACATTGTCTCAGATTTTGTCTGATCTTTCCTTAACTATAAGGACACCCAGGCAAAGCCACTGGGACTCTCCACCTCGCAGCAATGGCCTGGAGTCTAAATGGGCTCCTTTTGGAAAAGTGGGCAGCAGGGACCAAAGGCAGAGAACTGGAGGCCCTGCTGGGCTCTGTCACCCCTACGGCTGGGACAGCACTCAGCCAAGCAGCAGAATCAACAGAGACCCTCTGCACAGACCGCATCTCCCTGCCAGCAGCGGGGCTGTACTGGAGGGGACACGCCTGAGCAGGCTGCATGCTGCAGGCTGTCCCACAGAGGGGGAGCAGTGGAGTGAGTCTCTCGCCCAGTGCATTAAGGTAGGCAGAGACCAGGGACTGAAGCTTCTTGTGGGAAGGTTTTGCATACAATGTAGGATAATTGTTACGGTTGGATCCGCTAAGATCATCGTACCAAAGCTAACCCCCGTAGTGCAACTTGAGGCCATTCCCTTTTGTCCTATTCCTGTTACCTGGGAGAAGAGGCTGACTCCCACCTCAGCACAGCCTCCCTTCAGGCCGTTGTAGCAAGCGGTAAGGTCTCCCTTGAGCCTCCTCTTCTCCAGACTGAACAGTCCCAGTTCTCTCAGCTGTTTCCATTCACCACCGCTCTTTGGGGCCGTACTTTGCTCCTGTGCTCCCAGTGCCTCCTGTCTGGTGCTTGGTCCCTGGCAGCTGGTAGGAATTTGTGCAGGGTGGCTCACCAGGGCAGATAATTTCCTCAGATGGAGCAAGAACTCTGGTAGTGGGGAGTTCTGCGTCCTCACAACATTTCTGCTCTCTGGGTTATCCCTATTGGTAGCCTGAGTTCACCTAAAAGCAGTCACAACTTCTGGGGAAGGCTGGAAAGTCGGGGCAGCTGTGCTGCAAACAAGGGGTAAAGGGCCTTACCTGGGGCTGTAACACGGCCCTGCCTGGGATGTATGAGAGCTGTACCTGGGGTATACAGGACTGCTTGGGGAGCTCTCTGTACCCGGAGCAGCAGCACGACTCCCAGACGGAGCCCAGCACGGCTGGAGGCTTCAGAGGGAGCAGAGGCCCCCAGGCTTTACACAGCATCCCACAAAAATAATCCCTGACTGAGACGCTTTAAAAATAAATGAAGGTACTCAATTGAGAGAGACAATCCCCCGGGGAGGAGCAGCTGCAGATGAACTCCGTGGGTCTGGGTCGCGGAGAGGAGGTGGGGAGGGTGCTGGCAGAGCAGCAGCTGTGATTTGTTACGCAGGTGTTTTGCCACCAGCTGGAGGAGCTCATCTGTTGGCTGTATGACGTGGCGGACACGGCGGACGGCTGGGTGCCTCCTATGCCTGATGCTGCCAGCGTGGGGGCAGCGCTGCACCGTTACCTGGTGGGTATGGCCTGGAGCACAGGGCCACGCTGGGGTGGGTGCTGCCCAACACGCTGCTAAGCAGCGCTCCCCTTTTCTTCCCAGGAGTTCAGGAAGGACGTGGCCGACCACCGGAGCCTGACAGAGAGCGTGCTGCAGCGTGGAGCTGCTCTGCTTGAGTGCATGGCCTCCAATTCGCCAGGTGAGCAGGAGCTGCGGGGTGGGGGTGGAGGGGATGGGCACTTCTGTGTGGCTGCAGGTGGGTACAGCCGGCCCTCCAGATCCCTGGCAGTTGGTGGGCAGTTTGCTGTTGCTGTGAGAATGGAGGCAGATGCAGAAGTGTATCTGTGGCTGGAGGTGCTGTGCCTTGACCTTGCTCCATGCCGTGCCATCCATCACAGTGCTTGCTGCCTGCGTGGCTGATGGATGTGTGCACATCCTGTGGCCAAAGTCTTTGTCTGCAGCCACCAAAGGGGTTTTAATGGTCTACTTTTGCATTCTGCATAAAGCACTCCTCTGGGAGCCCCTATTTTTGTACTTTCAGTCCTACTCTGCAGCCTCCTACGTCACATCCTGCTGCCCTTGTAACACTGCATCACAATTTGGAAGGGGCAGACGTGGACTCGCTCAGTGAGATCTGACAGTCGGTTTCCTTCAGAAATCTGTCTGGGGCAGGTGGAGCTCTATTCTTTGTTCTTACAGTCATGCCTTCTGTTTTCATTCATGCCTTCTGTTTTCCAGCCTTAAAGGACACGCTGGGTTTGATCGAGAAGCAGTCAGAGGAGCTGGAGAACCACGCAGAGCGCCTGTACCAGTCGGTCCTGGCTGCTGTGGGTCCTGTGCAGGGGGAGAGCAGCAGCAGTGCACAGCAGGCAGCAGCTCAGGCACCAGAGGCCCAGTGGTCGAGCAGGGTAAGGAGAGAGGGGAACGTTGGCACGGAGCGGTGATTGGGGGCTGTCACTGCGGAGTAAATCTGGTCCCATTTCCCTCAGCCAATTGAGCTGTCACTGGGAATCCTTCTAAAACCGTGTCCTTAGAAAATGACTGTGGGTGCCAGCATGGAGCCTGACTCCGTGCTGCGCCAGGAGGGCTGGTGCAGCTCCTGCACCCTGAGAGGCACAACTTGGGAATTCCTTCCTCCCTCAGAGCTCTGTGACCTCGCATGTTGCATTTCTGAACAGTTATTCGAGTGGTGAAGGGGAAATAAATATTTCCAGAGCTTTGAAAGAGGGTAACGCTGCATTACAAAGCTTTTTATTTCTAATTCTGAAAGACACACATTACATGCTCTCAAGAGTGTATGTGGAGGTGACTGAGGCACAGTGTGGGTTAGTTTTGTTTGTGTTTGGATTGCAGCCACTGCCCAAGATTAAGCTTTCTGTTTCATTGCAGGTGCTGCCTCCATCAGAGCTGAGCTTCGTCAGCCAGGCTCAGGAGGGCTGAGCAGAGCAACTGCACAGACAGCTCCGCAGGGATACCGCTGCTGCGTTGGCCAACGTGGGCCCATTCGGTTTGGTTTTTACTGTAGCCACAGAAGGGCAAGCTGTACAGCAGTTGCTTGGCTCCTGGCATTGCTGTTATTGCTAAGCTGGGGAGCTCTACGAGTGAGGAAAGTACAGCTCCCCACCTCCTTCTTTATTGGAACGTAGCTTACTCTTTTATTGCAGTGCTCTGTCCTACGTGGCAGGAGCACATTTTTTTAGCTGAGTAATCCATAGTGTGCAGTGCAACTCACACCTAAGTAAAGCTGTGTGATTCTAATAGCAGCGTTCTGTTTGTGTTTGTGCCCTTCAAAAATAGGTGCTGGAAGCCAAGGGGCGGCAGCTCCTTCTGGTTCTTGGGAGCAAACTCTTGTTTATAATTATCCATCAGCGCCCACTTAACTGTTTTTGTTATGCATAAATGCAAAGAGCCAATACTGAGTGACTCCTGATAAAACAGCAAGCAGGTGCCTGCTGTCAGGCAGGCAGCAAGTTGTGCATGAGCTGCTGCACCATGCTGGTCCCCCTGGCTCAACAGGACCGTGCCATTCCCCTCTTACAGCTCCCCTTCATCAGAAGGGAGCTCCAAGGCCTTTCTGCAACAGAAAAGGGTGTGCTTGGAGCAACTTCATAAGGTAAGTAGCCAAAAAAAGAAAGTTACAGGCTGCTGGTACTTGTAATTAACCTTTACACTAAATAGTTAATAGTCACGTTCTCTCGCAGAATACATCATTTCCTCCCATTCTTACAAACAGGACAGATACAGCACATGCAGTGCAGAAGTGGAAGGCAAAAAGTACAGCTACACCAACGCAGCCAGGAGTTCTAAATAACATACTGGTCTTTTTTGTTTAATACATTTCCAAGTTCCTCCTCCTCCTCTCAGCACTCAGTGTGGCTCCTGCAGCAGTGCTGATGGAAGGAAAGGCTGCTGCCTACTGGCCATCACTGGCAGGTTCTGAGCACAAAGCACTTTGCTGGAGCTCACAAGTGAGAGCCCAGTTCAGCAGGGATTACCTTTAAACCTGCTCTGCTCTCCACCTGGTCCCAGCACTGAACAGTGCCAGCAGGTTAAGTCATGACTTAGGGAAAAAAAAAAAACAAAACAACAAAAACCACCAAACAACTGGTGTAGCCCAAGTTGGTTTTGCAATGCTTTTATTACTGTATATATTAACATTGTTTTGGATATTATGTAGCAGGCATCTCAACATTTAAGTTCATTTGTGCAGTTCTCTGAAGGGAAGATGTTTTGCCCTCAGTACACCTTCTGGGTCACTTCCTGATCTTAGCAGCACTCACTCCTCCCATGGCTCCTGCCCTCAAGGAGGAGCCAGTCACATTATAATGAATTATACCAACAAGCACATCTCTAATAGAAAGCACATCACTTTATTGTGAAGGTCTCAAGTGGAAGAGTTCAACTTAACCATGACAATACTTTATGTATTACAATTGCCTGTTGATTGATGCAACTATGTTGAAGAAAGCTGTTAGCCAAAGTCCCCCCCCAAAAAAAAGATCAGAGGATATTTGCACCGATTTTAGTTTATACCTCACAACATACCTAGGCTATATTCTTACTACCACAAGGTGTATTTACTACTAGGGGAATGTTACATGGTCTTTCAAACATGAGACTATTTACAGAATAGGCTGAACGTTTGAGTTTAGATAAAGCTGAACAATTTTACATGTATAGGAAGTGTTATAGGCTAGCTTTCCTGTGGCTTTTAGCTAGACATCAGGCACTAATGACTTGATTAGCTCTGTACAACGAATCACACGCTGCCCAAACCTCACAGCTGCTGGTTAGTTCCACATTGGGTGCAATAGCGCCTACTGGAGCAACAGCCTGGGGTGGGGCTGCCCTGTCCCCACTGCATCCTTCTGGTGCCTCTACACATAACAGAAGAGAAACTAAGCTGTTGCATGAGGAAGAGTATTAATTAAAAGAGGATGGAATTAACAGTATATAGAAAAGACATAATATACTGGTAGAAAGTCATACCACCTCAAGGTTACGCTGAAGTCACTCACGTTAGGGAAACACTGCTCCTCTCCCCTCACACCAAGCAGACAGGTGCCCTACGTGGAGTCCTTGAGAAATAAATTAAGATCTGAGTCTAAGTTAGGGAACTGCAGTACATTCAGAGTGCACGATGCCTCCACCAACACCGGTGTGTTCCTGGTACAGGGTGTGTGCCTTCAGCACTGTGAGAGCTCAGGCTTTTGGGGCACAGCACAATGTTTGTTGCAGGGAAGGTCTCTGCTCTACTACAAGGTCTGAGAGCCATGGCTGCACAAAGATATGTTTTGTGCACAATGCAAGCCTGATTTCCCCTTTAGCCAATACAAATTAAGACAATATTTATCACCATACAGTTTGATATTACTTCCAATAAGTACAATATTTATTAAACATTTCTTCAGTTTTGTTACATATTGTGCAACAAATTACAATATTCTGCAGCCACAAATTATATGCAGAGAGTATGAAGAAACTATTAATCAGAGATAGTGTGATCTTTCCATTTATAATTCTACAAGAAGGAACTAGCAAATCAGATCTTACATATATCTTACTAAATTTTATGCATGGAAACCGACAGACACTGTTGTGCTGTTTGATACAAAATGGCTAAACTTCATCTTCAGAAGACTAAACCTGACATCTAAACATGCCAATAGAAACATCAAAACAAAAATACATCCTAACCAACCACAGGAAACAGTCTGGTATCAGGAAAAGCAACAAGGATTACACGTTTATAAACCAGCACACAAAGGTTTAAAACAGTTCTGAAAATGAAGTTAGCTGTCTTGAGTCAAGGGAATAAAAAAAGTCAGTATTGACCATTTACAATCTCTGACCTTTGTGGAGACGGTAAGAATCTGTTGTAGTGCAGCTACATACAGTACAATTCAGGCAATTTTTTTTTTTTTTTCACTTGGGTTCAGATTGCAAATTCATTGTTGTGAGACAAAAGGGGGGAGGCAAGTTTTAGCAGCAACCTCCACTAGACTGCTTGACTGGAGTGCTCTGAATTTTAACATTGGACTTCTCCGCACCACCAGCTGTCGCTCCAGGACCCATTCGTTTTTTAATCTCAGCAGCCATGGTCATGAAAGACTGTTCTACATTTGTGGCGTTCTTTGCACTGGTTTCCAAAAATGGAATTCCAAGAGAATCTGCAAATTCCTGCAAATTGAGAGACAGCAAACAGTGAGCTCACGTACAGATCCATAAGTCACCTTGCTTCCCAGTGCAGCTCTGTATGAGCTACGAGTTCCCAGACCACCACCCCACTCCCAAGCCGCAGCCTGCTGTGCACCTAAGCTACCTGCACTCATGGCACACTGCCACCTGGGTACTGAGGTGCTCCTCTACCCTACTCAGCTGCATCTGCAACCCAGGGCAGCGCTCAGCCATGCAAGGATATTATCAACGTACCTTTGCTGTTGTATAGTCTACTACTTTCTTTGTGGTCAGATCACACTTGTTCCCCACCAACAACTTGTTGACGTTTTCACTGGCATAACGGTCTATCTCCTGCAGCCACTGTTTTACATTATTGAAAGACTCCTAGGAGACAAGAGAACTGTAAGCAAGACCCCTCACCGTGAGCACAGGTCAGCACTACTTGGTAATGACTGGGAAAAGATGAAGAATAGCATACTTATCAGTGTGCTTCACAACCACAAGGGATAGAACAATAATGCTGCTGTATTTATCCACAACACAGCACTCCCCTGATTATCTGAGGATAAGGAAGTCACACAGGATCTAGAAACTCTGGAATTCATTGCTCCAAGTCCTGTACAATCACCCTTCCTCCCTTGCTGCGTTTCCCCCTCCACCCCTTTGTATTTCCCTCCTGAATGGCCAACACACACCATCAGGGACTCCTCCTCCTCTTCCTGTAGCAGAGAGAGAAAAGGCACACAGCTGAAAGCAGAACCACCCCAGGTATTAAGAGCACTAGCTATGAGGTGCAAGTCACGGCGTCGTAGAGATGGAGTCTTTGACTCCAGAAATACAGAACTGCCACTCAGGTTAGTACTGAACCCAACTGTTCCTTTTCTATTAGCTCAGGAAACTCGACGCCTCCAAAGAGCCCTTCAGGCAGCACAACAGCACCAGTAATCTTCAGAGATGCACAGAAAACACTGGCTCAGTTGTACACTGCACACACACTGACATTTGTTTCAAATTCCAGTCTTCATTGCAGACCAAAGTTCAAGTGCATTCAGAACTCTTTCAACAACTTCATCAGTAACTCAGACTTCCTGCTGCCAAAGGCAGGCTGAGAAATATTCACACAGAACAGTTACCTGCCCAGCAGATCTTAGCTTAAGCCTAGGATACCTCAGCTTTACAGCCATGTATCCCAAAGCTCCTTTTATTAAGCCCCAAAGCAGACACTAGCACACCTTTGATAAACATTAACAGTCAGAAGAACATGCCACTCGTATACTTAAGAAATGCCAAGTTGTTGAAATCCTGTGCAGTGCAAAAAGCATCAGATTGCATTTATTTACATACCAGCCTAGTGCAGTCCATGTGGGAAAACACTGGGCACAGATTCACTCCTTACCTGATCTGTAACATCATACACAACTATGATGCCATGAGCTCCTCTATAGTAACTGGAAGTGATAGTTCGAAACCTCTCCTGTCCCGCTGTGTCCCACTGCAAGACAAACAGGACCAGTTACTGCAGTGTAGTGTTACGCAGCCTTGTGGAAATGCAGCTTGGCTGATCAGCCATCCAGCTGCAGGCATAGCCAAGTCACAGTTACAGAGACAGAAACAAACAGGATTGAAGATAATCAGTGTTTTAACTGTGAAGCACACTTCAGTAGGTGCTTTTCCAGAACTGCCCGTTCGTTTGGTTTCTGGACAAGTGCACTAAAGATATCTCAATGAAGAAAACATCTCACATTGTCTGGACCTCAATGGAAGCTGCAGTGCAGTGGTGAGGAGAATAAACATACGAGCCAGAGCTTTAAAACCTGTTAAGATCAGGTGTGGGCATCTTTTAACATCACCAAACCCTTCGGCTTCATTGGTAGAGGAGCTGCAAAGGTAACCTTTGTTAAGGAAGGGTGTGTGGTTCTTGACTTCTTCCCCTGCCAGGGCAGGAACAGCACTCACCCAACCACCACTGTTCCCTGGGCCACATCATGAGCAGGGCTAAGCACGTATTAAAATTAGCCAGACTCAGAGACAGATTCCAGTACTGACAGCACTCCTGGCTCTGGAGGTCTGCAGGCTCTGCCACAGAGGTTTCTGGCTGTGAACCGGACTGCTGCTCCACAGCACAGCCTGAAACCCCTGAGTCACTGCCTCCCCATCCTGAGTGCCTCTGCTTGAGCTGGAAGCAATGGCTGACAGGGATTGTGTGACCTTGCACAGATATTAGATTTCGTTACACAAGTCACCGTTTTGGAGTGCTTCAAGATTAGAGGAAAAAGCTGCCAAGCCTCTTCCCCTGCTTCTTCTAAGGGAAAGGCCAAACAACCAGAAGACAGTCAATGCTAAGTTGGGCAAGCCAGTTAACAAGCATTTGTGTTACTTTCTCCTTTCAGATGCATGAAAGCACACTTCCAGCACTAAACAGTAGAGATAGCTGTTAACAGCTGCTGCAGAAACTGGGCATCTGGGGCAGTAGTGTGATGCCCTTGCACAAATCCTTCCCAACTACTGCAGAATGAGCCCAGTTTTGATGAGAACACACCAGCACAGGATCCTACCGCCCCCATCTCACTGCCCACGGTGCCTTGTAACACTCCAGCTTTCTTTTCTTCCCAGAGGAAGAAAAAAAAAAAAACAACAGGTAATTTCCCCCTTTGGGCCAGCAGGGTTCATCAGCATCCTTCTTTAGAAAGAGGCAATGGGAAGTCTTGTAACAACTGCCTATCCTCTTGGTACAGGGAGGAAACCATTTTAATCGTTAAAATATAATCAAATATAAGTACTGGTAATCATGAAGGCACATGTTTTAACAGATTGATGTAGCTAGGAGTTCAGAAATACTACTTACTATCTGAAGCTTGATTGTTTTCCCATCTAGTTCTATAGTTCTGATTTTGAAGTCCACACCAATTGTGCTGATGTAACTTTCTGTGTACGTGTCATCCTAGGAAAGAGTGAACAGAAGTCAAGCCAGCTGCCCTTCTGCAGTCACCTACTTAATTATGCAACAGACAAACACCATGCAAACAAAGCTACTTAGCCCTCCAGCAAAAAGTGGTCTGACCATCCAATACAAAGTCCAACAGTTACCTGCACCACTTCAATCAATATTTACACCTCAGAAATGTATCAAAAGTTGAAAGCGTGGCATAAAGCAAGATCTGTGCCACAACTAGTCAGTAAAATTCATTTTGAAAACCACTACAACATTAAGTCCTCCTGAACCACAGCTTAAAAGACAGCCTTTGTTTGAGTTGGCAAACTGAGGGGCTATTTTGAATAACTATGATGGTTATTAATTAAAATAATTAAAATGCCTCAAATTTTTATCTTCCTTGGAGGTTCCTTTACCTGTGACACAGCAGCTATCTCCAAGAAGGTAAAGGCTTTGCCTCAGTCACACTCTACATCTGAATTTCAGATCCTTTGGTTGCTAAGGCAGTTTAGAATTACAGCTTGGGCTCCTGTGTTGAAGTCCCCTGCTGCACAGTCTGAGTAAACACAGGAAGCCAATGGCAGCACTGGTTTAACAGCACACACAGCTGCTCTGAGTCCCCAGCTGGCCTTAGGGAGCACAGGAACCTTGGGCTCACTGCTGTGTTCTAGAGATCATGAGCCTACTGGCATAAAGGAGCTTACTGCCCTGAAGTACCAGCAGGATAGAACCTTGGGTAAAATATGCCACAAAGGGCCTTACATAACCAGCAGCTGGCACAAAAGCATGGGATTTCTTTGGGTTGTAAATGGAAAACCTCAAAAAACTGAAGGAGTAGAATGTAGAAATAAAGCATTAAACCTGTCAGAATGTGACATTTATGTCCTTAACATTTCAATGCTCAGAAAGGTGTGTTCAAAAAGCCTGCTGGTTAACCTACAGCAGGAGCACGTGTAAGCGAATGCTGTAATAATTCCTTATGCCAAGCAAAAAAAAAAAAAAAAAAGCTTAGCTAGAAAGTCAAATTTCCACAGGAAAAAGCTACTTGGTTACAGAAATATCAGGTAAGTGACACAAACTTGAGCTGGTTATCAAAAAGAAAAGTCAGACAATTCACATGAAGACAAAATGTATTCAGAAGCATCTGCAAGAAAAGCAGGCTAGACTGATCTGGGAGTATTGCTCCAGCCCTGGTGTCACTTCCAATCCACCGCCTCCAGCTCTAAGAGCAGAGCAGGTTACATCAAGTGTTCACTCTGCTTTTCACATTACCCTGTCCTACTAAAGCAGCACTGCACATCCTGATAGTTTCCACATGTGTGATGCTGCTGGTGCACAGCAGACCACAACTTCATGCAGGTAGCATGCAGCACAGCAGGCTCCTCCCAGAGCAGATGTTTGGGCAGGAACTGCCACCGTTATCTGCAGTAGTATCAAAACCTAGCATTAGGATGTTTTCCCTCAAGTGAGAGAGTGACAATCAAACTTAACTGCACATCCTCAACATCTGTCCTTATAGCTTGAGGACACATCAGCTAGAAACAAGTGCAGAAGACAGAAGAGCTTAGGAATACTTTGATTATGGGTAGGTATTAGACAGACATCAGTCCTTTCAAGCAGTTCTTGCAGCAGATGAATTCTTCTTAAGTATCCAGCAGGTTTTTGTTTTGCTTTCCAATAAAGTTTAAGCACAATCACTTACTGCAAACCTAAGTAGAAGGCAAGATTTCCCAACACCGGAGTCTCCAATCAGAAGTAGCTTGAATAAATAGTCACTGCAAGAAGAAAAAACAGCACTTAATGAAAAATGCCATTGACAGCCAAGTTCATTAAAGCAATATAATATATCTGACCGGGTAAATTAATTCACTGCTAGAGAACAGGCACCTACAACTCCAAACTCCTCTACCCAGTTTAGACGCTTTCACAAGTCACTTAATTTGCTCTGTAAGGGAAGTGTGAGGTACATGTTCTGAAGGCAGCATTTTTGGATAGAAGCATTTCTTCCTAGGAAGTTCCACTGAGGACAGCGGCCTATCAGCAAGGCAAGAGAGCCCTGCTTCAGCTCTTTGTGGTCTAGCTAAAGCTGAAACCACACTTCTCAGTTAAGTGCAAGCCTTGCTCTTTGGTTGAGCAACTGCAGCAACAGATGGCAGAATTAATAGTTCTGCTGGCCAGCAAGCTTTCTCCACACCATTTTTAAGTCAAAGGCCCAATGCCATCATGTAACTCCATGAACAGCTGGCTAAAAGCAAACAAAACCAACAGAATACACAGTGTTAGTAACTTGTACACCTAAATTAAGTTTAACGACCTGCTAACAGAAAATGAACACTTGCCTTCTGCTGCAGACTTTACAGCAGAATGGCCACATACTCTATTGGTCTTCCAGAAAAGAAAGAAAACTAAAGCCATTGCTAAATGGGAATGTATTCATGCTCAGGTGTGATACCCACACGTGTCTGTGCTCAGGAAGGTGGTGGTATGATGTGGACCACCTGCAGCAAGCAGGTAACCTGTGTTAGACTACCTACCCTAGGCTTGTAGCACTTCAGCCCCATGATGTCCAGAATGACGTCCCACTCTCACTTAGCCTCAAGTTTACAAAGGTGTGTTTCTGTGCCACTTCACCTAATGAAGATAAGACTCATCCAAGTGCCTGAAGCCACTTGTCCCTACCTATTACTCCCCACCACTGCAGCAACTCTAGCTGGCAGCAGCCTGCATGCATCCTCAGCTGGTAGCAGCCAAACAGCTGGTCAGCTGCCAGCATCACCTCTGTTCTGCTCACATGCCTGGGCGACCTGTCTTTCCAGCTGGTCTCAAGCTGAAGGAACTTGGTCAGCTGAGACTTCCACTCACCCTCACAGTGCTTCTGGCTTGTCTCCAGCCTTGAGAGAAGAAGATGTAACAACTAATAAGCTAATCTTTCAGAAATGCATATTTCCTACACATCGTAAAGTAAAAAGCACTCAAGGTATTTCAAAAATCAAAGTCATCTAAAGGATATTTAGCAGTTTATGGCCACCAGAACTCACTACTGTCAAGTCATGTACTAACATGAAGCAAGACTGTTTTAGTAAAATGACAGTTACTAACCCAAATAGTTCAGGAGAGATAAGTTTGATTGCACACACAACCCACTTATCTCAACAGCTTCAAGACAGATGAAGAACTACTACTTACCAGGAGCACTGTTATTGCCAGCAGCTCACACTGGTGATCACTGCCCAGGACAGCACTGACAGGCCACTCACAAAGCTCAGGCCTATCCGTGAGCTGACCCAGCAGCATCCTGTGCCCCCACACCCTTTGGGGCAGCAGTTCCATATGTCTTGTGGGCCAACCCGCAAAAGCTGCCACAGCAACGAGGTGGGAGCTGAGGATGCCCTGCTGAGCTCCATCACAAGATGAGCTCCAAGCCTGACAGCGAGCCAGCAGGACTGCACAGCCAGCCTTACAGCTGCCTCAGTGCTCCTCCACCCACCTCCCACACCCTGGAACTGAGGCAGGAGCTACCCCCCAAGCACCTGCAGTCGGGCACTGAAGTCTCTTTACCCCCACCAAGGACTTACTGCCCTGGGAGCAGCAGAAAGGGTGACATACGCTGGAGGGTGAGGTGAAGGCACGCAGCTCTCAGACCTGGCCTGTAGTTCAACTTATCCCTCCTTCTCCATGATCACAATCTGAAGCTACAGCTTCCTCAGTTTTCAAGTTTCACAGTACATGTTGGTAAAGTCGCTGGCAAAGCTTAAGTTTCCTGCAAGACTAAATTATTACTTCTGGAAAGTATTAATACACTTGAAAGTATGAGAGCCTGCAGCACATTTGTAATCTCCTTAAGAACAATATCATATGAATATTACCACTGTTCTCACTAGAACATTGCTGCTAATGTTGGGAGAAAAGCCTTAATTCCTTCTTAGTGTAGATAAGACCCCAGTGAGGAGCTTGTCATCAGGAAGATGCAGGTGTCCTCAGCCTCCAGGCACCACATGGCCTTCCCTGCCCTCCTCCTGGTGCTCAGGGCAGCCACCAGCCACCTATACCTTGCTATTAAGTCTTCCATTTTACATGCAAGCATTTACTGTCCAGAAGCAAAGAAGGGCTGTCACAGCTTACTCAGCACTACTGCTAAATTAAAGCAACAGGAATCCAAAAGCCTTAAATACTGCTTTTGACACCTTTACCACTAAGGCCTTCCTGACCTCACTCTATTTCAGAAGCAATCCAGAGCTCAGAGCAGCTCCAGCACTGTTCTGGCCCTGGCACAAGGCAATGGCCTTTACCAAGTGGCTGCCACTCCAAAAATGGGCACTGTGTCATAAACCTACTTTCGCCAGATCAGCCTGACTGAATCTTAGACCTGTGTGAACTCAAGGATAACTGAAAGTGGAACCTTGCTGTTTAGTTTCTCAAAAACTAAGGTTACTGCATGCATAACACCCAACTGCACACTGCATTTCTAGGTACAGCTGCTCTAGGTGCTTTTAAAACATGAGGTGCCTACATACAGACCTCAGGAACCAGATGAACAGCGCTACACGGGACATTATGTTATATTTCTAACAGTAGAAATCCAACAGAAATGAAAACAAACTACAAAGCTTTACTGAAGTCTATTTCCAGACTTAACTCAGCTGATGGAATAAACAGCTTCCACTGCTCTCATGTGTCCAAGTCACACAGGTTAATTTTGGTGTTGGCTCTGAAGTGCAACGACCATTTCTGAAGCTACGGAGTTTTGCTTTACAGGACTTGAGAGTTTGGTCACTGGCTCTCAGAGCACAGAAAGCCTTGGTGAAGCAGGCTGAGCACAAGCAGTACAGCTTCTCCACACCACTTCGAGGTGGCACGAATTCAGATTGATCGTTCAGCCTTATCTCATTATGCATATAAGCAGGCATACTCAGCACCCATACTAGACAGCACGCTGGAGGAGGATGCACAGCAAGGCAGGCAGGTACAGCAAGTACAAGGGAGGCTCTTCCATCCTCCTTGTCAGGAAGGGGACACACTTGATTCTTGCCAAAGACAAGGGTTGGATGATACTAAGTTCAACTGCCTCTTGTAAAAGAGAAGATCTCCAAAGAGAACTGTCACATCTGAGTGGAGAGTAGCATCACCACAGATTCTCCCTGCCACAGCCAGGAAGTTCAGGACAGATGAGGCCAAAGTCACACAGAATGAGGGATCTGCATGCCTACGATACTGTTGTTAACCCAGGTAAATGTGTCCTTTTCCTCGTATCAGGAAGGTTTTATCCCAAAACAGACAAGACAAGGTAGACATCCATCCCCTACAGGGAACTGCTGGAATCAGCTTTAATCACTGATGTCAGCTGCAGGGTTATTGCAAACAGACACAGCAGCCTCCAATTTTCTGTCTTTGTTCCACCATCCAAGAAAAGCTGAAGAGGAGCATGACTGCCACTGATTACCCTCTGCTTGTGGAAGCAAACAGAATTAGAAGACAATGCTACTCAGCAACACAAACTGTGGTTTAGAAAAGTTAGAACACGTGACTCCAGATGTCTCCAGCAACCCAAAGCTGTCATTCAATCATCATCCACCGAGTTCCACCATACAAGATGAAAAGCCCGCACAGGTATTTGGTAACACCTCCAAATATTATAAGCAAATGTATTCCACAAACATTTCCTTATTCCCTTTCCAGCTCCCTAGCTGGAAATCCAGACTTGACATAGCACTCAGCAGGATGAGCTCCCACCACTGCTGACCTGCTCACCCTGCGGCGTTCACACCAGCCAGCCTGCTGCACACAGGCTGCACAACGGGTAGGAAGCACCAAACCTGGCAAGACCTTGACACTGAAGTCAAGATGGACGCTTTGCTTACTTAAACATCACAGCGGGGGAGGAACACAAAGGAACACAACCCAGCACTGCCCAGACAGATGTTTTGAGAATGTGGCTTCACAGACACCACAGCGACATCTCAGCCAGCCCTCCTTCACTCGGACAGAACAGCACACTCATTATCCCTCCTCTAAGCTGCCTTGGAGCACCAAAATTCCAAGGAAGCTCCCAGAAGCACACAATCCCTGCAAGCTCTGACACCGTGCTTCTAATCTCACGACATTTTAAATAGACCAAATGAAGAACACAAGTCTTTTTCATTAAAAACATTATCTGACCCACTGATGCCTGATAGAGCTCTGGTATGCCAGGGAGGGAGGGTGTGGGGTTGTGGTAAGGAAATGAACATACATTACAGGCAAGGCACTTCTAGAAAGACAAATAGACACCTGCACCTGTTGCAAATGAACTATAAAGAAGAAGGTTCTAGCCCCATCAGTCTTCTGGTTTAATATTGATCAAAGTATAGTACAGGGAAAGAAAATATCTGTCAATCTCACTGTACTCTTCCCATCTCTTATCCTCATCCGGCAGAAACGGCCCTGTCAGGAAGTGACACTTTAATATCTCAAGTTAATCTTAAACTACAGCCTTTCCTCTTCAACCCACTTTCAAGAGCTCAATTGCCCTCACCATCAGGAAAAAATGTGCTCTGGAGAGAACGAGTCTCCCACAAAATGTACTTCCAACTTCAGAGCAACGTTCAGTACCTCTGTGCAGGAAACCATCCTCAGTATCAGCTGAGAGTCTTCCCTAAGGCCAGAAAGCTATGGGAA
Source organism: Meleagris gallopavo (assembly GCF_905368555.1). NCBI lineage: Eukaryota > Metazoa > Chordata > Aves > Galliformes > Phasianidae > Meleagris > Meleagris gallopavo. The sequence continues at coordinate 7,384,241 of NC_139405.1, read as the reverse complement.
GAACATCTTTCTCCCCCCAGCTCCTCACAGCCTGGCCTAGCACTCTGCAGGCAGCCTCTGGCTCCAAAATCTGCTGGTGTATGAGATGAACTCAGGTGAGACCTTGGGAGCTTTCATGGCCATAAAGGCACCCAGCACTTGTTGGCTGCTCACCCACTGGCTGCATCCCGCTGCTGTTTTCATGTTTCCTGAACCCACACCAGCAGGCTCGTTATGTAACATTGCCAAGATGTAATCTGAGTTGCTGGCTGTACCTCTTGGTTTTCACAAACTATCTCAAACTAAATGATGACTACCTTGCCTTCTGTTTCTGTGCACTCTTCAGGTGGTTTAATGGGCACAGAGTGCTCACAGTCAGGCTGCCATGTGCCGGGAGCACAAACCAAGGCCACACAAGCCAGCACTGTGAGAAAAAGTAAGCTCTAAGGACTGAAATTGGTTGAGTGTCATCTGGAGCAGCAATGCCATTCAACGCATGCAGCTCAACACCAGAGCCACTCCAGTTACATCAGAGAGCACAGCAGCTTTGTCATCCCAACCCGGAGCACTGGCAAAGCCAACGTCAAGGAAAGAACCCTAAAAACACTCTCCAGTACTACAGCAGGTTTCAAAATGTTTTTTTTTTTAAGCTCTTCCCAAGTCTCTCCTTCTGTTCTTCACATGAAGAACCACGAGCACAGCGACGGTCCCTGCGGCCCCAGGGAGATGGTGGTGGTGGGGGGGACGCACAGAAACCGCTCTCACCGCCGCCAGGCTGCGGCAGCCCCCGGCCCAAGCCCCGCTCCCAGCGGAGAGGTGAGGAAGGGGGTCGCACGGACAGACCGCGAGCTCCGGCAACCCCCCGGAAAGCCGTGCCGCCTTCGGGCTGACGACGGCCGTTTCATTACCGAGCCCCGGCGTTGCAAAACCCGCAGAGGCTCGAGGTGTTTTGCAAGAGCCATGTGACACACACATGACTCGCGGCTAAGCGAAGGGCGGACCTCCGCCTGCCGAGCCGCCGGCCGGGATCGGCTTTCACAAAGCGCCGTTCCCCCGCGGCCCTCCGTAGGCCCGGCCGCGATCGCACGGCAGCCCCGTCGCTCCGTCTCCGCGCACCGCCCGTCGCGGCCGCAGCGTTCCGCCGCCGCCCTTCGGCTCCGCGGCCGCGCCCCGTCACCCAGCGCCTGGGAGGCCGCCTGCCGGAAGGCCCCGCTCCCCACGGCCGTCCCGCCGCGGCTCGCTCGCCCTCTCGCCGCCGCCCCCCGCGCCCCGCACTCACTATTCGGGATTCATGCTGGACATGTCCGTGGGGCCCGCGGCCCGAGGGACGGCGAGCGCGCTGTGAGGGGTGGCGGTCGCGGCCTGGCACCTCCCGCCGCCGAGGCGGGCGCTCCGCGGATGCAGGCGTCCAACGGTTCCCGCCTTCTCTCGGCGCTCGGCTCGGCCTGCCCCTCCGCCGGCGCCCTGCCCGCTCCGCGGCCTCCGCGCTCGCTCCTCAGCCCAAAATGGCCGCCGGAGCCCAACCAGGAAACGGGGCGGTGTCTCGCTGAGCGGCGCTTACATGGCCGGGGGGCGGCCGCGGGGTATGCCGGGAGAGCGAGTCCGCGCCCCGCCCCCCGCCCCGCGCGGACGGCGGCGGCGCCGGGGGGCGGAAGACTCGCTTTCCCGGCGGTCCCCGCGGCGGCGGCGGCGCATGCGCGCGGGCCGGCCTTTCTTCCCTCGGCCCCGTCGGCGCGGCGCGGCGGGCGGCGCTGCGCATTGGCCGCGGAGGAGCCGGCAGGGCTGACGTCGGCGGGCAGACGTGGCAGCCCGGGCGAGCCGGCTAGGCGGGGCCTGGCGGGGCGGGGCCGCGGCCTGCCGAGGCCTGGCTGTCGTTGTGGCGGTGCGGTCGGAGTGCCTATGCGGCCGGTTCGCGATGGAGCGCTATCGCGGTGCTCCCACACGCGTTCCCACCGACGCTCTGCCCTTCCGGACCGAGCAGCTCGCTGAGACGCAGTGCTGGCATTGCGGGCGCTCGGTGCTGCTCAGCCCTGCGCGTCCGAGCGGCTCCACATAATCGCCTGGGGAATGTCAGTCCCCGGCGACACGTTATCTGGCATCCCTTGGTTACAAAGGGCACCGTGTAACGCGTTGACCAAAGTTTATCTTCCAGGTGGCTCAAAGGAACAACCCGCAAACAGTCTGCATACTGCTGCCTGCGTCCCGTGGCAGCGCTCCCATGGCGGCAGAGCTCAGTGCCCACAGGAGCTGATCCATTTGTTTCCCCGCAATAAGACTGTGATGAGCTGCTCGTGCTCCACACAGCTCCGCATTTGTAGCACGGTTATGTTAATTTCCAGAAAGGAAGTCAACAAAGTGTGCCAACTGAAATGGGAAATATCAAGCGTTGGTTGTAAAAGCTCTGGGTTTCCTTTGCTTGCTTGTGTTGGTTGTCAGGCAGTGACCTCCGTGTGGAACGGTCACATTGCTGTGCATTCTGCTTTCGTGGTGGCCATCATGGAAGTCTCCGCTTCCCTTTCCCCATATGGTGTATGTGTGAAATAATACTCCCCTTCCCCCCTTTTTTAATGCACACCACCAGAAATGCAGTGAAACCTTTGAAACTCTCTCTTTTCACCCAAATTTCTCTCAAATATCATATTTGAGATGCTCAGCGTGAGGTGACCGGAAGCATAGGAATATCCCAAACAGAACGTTGACAGAACATCGTTCTCTGCTGACACAAGTTGATGTTTGTATTATCAACGTTTTAACACTTCTGCCTTTTTTGTGTGTGAGTGCTGAAACAAACAGCTCCAACCACCCCAATGCCTTGTTCTGTTTTTCTCAGGAGTAATGTTGACAGGCCACAGAAAAGAGAGCTCTGCCATACTTGGTGCAGTAGAGAATCAGCAAACTCAGAGCAGACACAGGAACAAACCAATTCTGTCCCTAGCAAACTATGAAAGCTGCAAATTAGATTTGCTTCTGAAGTAGGGCACAGGTTAATAAGAATGTGGGATGCTGCTTCATCGCAGGAAAATAATAGCTTCCACGTCTGAGAAAAGCATATTTAATCTGTACAACCGAAGCAGTGGCACAACAGGCAAGGTAACCTGTCACTGCAGGCTGCCTATCTGCTCTGGGAGAGCAGAACTACAGGGTGTCTGTTGGGAGGTGCAGGCTGAGGTCATCTGTTGCTGTCACAGTTCCGTACCTGTTGGACTGGATGAGCAGGCCTGGACCACTGCCTGCTTTCCAACTGGGATGGGAGCAATGATTTATTGTCTGTGTCACAGTGTATCCTGTTCCTCCTCCTTTATTAAGTGGGTATCACTGTGTATCCTGAACACCACGAACCACTGGATAGTCCAAGAGGCCCTCCCTGTTTCTTACTAAAAGGAGCATAACACAAGCAGCAGTATCACGTGCTGGCTGGAGAAACATTATTCATATACCTTCAGGGCTGAATTCTGCCTGTGCCAATAGGTCTGATTTTATCCTGTTAGTGAAATCAGCTGCAGAATTTCCTTTGGCTCCAGCTGTACTGTGCTACCAGAGCAGCCTAGGAAAAGGCATGAGCGTAGATTGCTTTGAATTGTAATGGCCCTCCCTGGTTCTGTGCGCCTTGGATCACTAACTTGACTCAGTAACTCCTGTTTTTGAGGCTGAACTCTGCTGGTTCTGATTGTTGTCCCAACTTGGGTGACAAGCTGCCTTCCCCATTTCCCACTTCTCTCCTCCCTAGGCCACAAAAGATGCTCATGGCAGCTGCTGCCAGAGGATGCTCTGGGAAGTGAGGGTGGAAAGGGGACAGGACATAGCTTAGAGAGTGAGAAGGAGAGAAAGAGCAATCTGTGATGGCTGCAGGCAGATGTAAGGGGGGAGAGGAAGGAGGCAAAGCAGCACAAATGATGGAGGAAGAATGCAACAGCTGCATAATCTACTTCTGAGCACAAATGTTGCACTGCAGCATGGAGCCCATGTGCCCACTCTGCTGCAGTGCTGACAGTGGGACTGTGAGGGTATAACCCTACAGACTGCAGAGAGCACTGAGCCTGCAGAGAGCATTGAGCTGCATGAGGTTCACTCCTCCTTCCTCTTCTGCCCTCATTTCATACAAAAATGTTCTATCTTTTTAGCTATATCATCATGCCACACCCTCTCAGGGCAAGGGCTGGTTTCAGGTCTGCTGTCTACCAGCTTTTAAACAATTTTTATCTTTGTCTTGAACCAAAAGTAGGGAGAATCAGGCCTCTGACTCAAATACTGCCTTCCCACAAAGCTGCAATGTTAGCACAGTGGTTTTCAGATATCATTTGGCCTCTGCCAGTGTCCTTTTCCCTAGACCTTGTGTAAAATGAAAATAAAAAATAAAACTATTTCTCCACCTGTCTTCTGCTCTTCCTTCTCCCTCCCCTGCTCAGTGTCTGGTACATGCTGTGGGAAGGTCACAGGCTAACAAATGCACAACAACCAGACTGAGAAGGTCAGGTACCAGGAACACACAACAGCAAGCTGAGATGCTACAAATGGCTGTTTTGATACTGGGAGTCCCGAGGAACAAACAAACACTGATTTGGGCTTATCAAGAGCAGCTCGTCTCTCCTGTACTGCTCACAATCCTCCCATGTATTTAATCTCTTTGCAGTGTTTTTCAAATGCCAGTGTTTTTCTAACAATACAACCAGTCCATTTTAGGTGTGCTGCCAGCAGATCAAAAGTGCACATTCTTCTCCTCCTTGTGAATTCTTGATTTAGGAAATAAAGGTCAAAGGAGAAGCGTGTAGCTGATGGGCCCATGGGTACCACTGAGAGGGAAGGAGTTGATGAACCCATACTCAGGTTTAGTCTCATGACAGAAGAACAGAACTGGGGAGGGAAATGGTATTCTGGAACCTTTAAAAAGAGCTGTTCCACTACCACACATTGCTTCTCAGAGGAGATAGGTAACTACATGGTGTAATGGAACTTACTGGTCTGCGAATCACCAGTTCAGCTCTACCTCTTGTTTCTGCCTGGCATGGCCTGTGCTTCTTCATCCTGCAGTGAGGGGAATGGGGCCAGAGGTTTCAACTCAGTTCTGGTTGCAGACAGAAACAAAGTAGGTACAGGTAGGATCAAGCATCGAGAGCATTTAGTGGGATGTGAGGGACATTATCCCAGGAGAGCAGACATCTCTCTCCGTTGGGAAACTTCTGGAAAGAGTTCTAGCACCTTGTTCTGGCTCCTTTCTTCAGAATCCAGGCCTCATTTTGTTTCAGTATTGTGGTGAGCACATAGGAGTTTTGGGTGTAACTGCCGTGCAGATTTGAAATAGAAGATTATATTAAATGGAATGCCTATTAACTTTTATACCTTTTTTTACGTTGTTCTTGAGTTTGCATTGTTGGCATAGTTCAGATCTTGATTTCCCAACGTTCTGCAAAACTGACAAGACCACATTTTGTATTGCATGAGCTGCCTCGGAGGAAGCCGTTAGAGCTTTGGCTGCACAGGCGTACTGGAAGCAGCTGAACACAGCCAGCTCAGGGCAGGAATTGATTGCACCTACTTAAATTGTAGGAAAAATAAGGTTGGAAGAGACACCAGGAGACAACTAAGTTGTATCCTCTGCCTAAACTGTATCTATTTCAATCCAAATAACTGTTTTCTTAAAAGCTTCCAGAAGTGGCAATTCCAGTGCTCCCCTACAGCGCCCACAAGAAATCTAAAAAAGCTCAGTGGTAAAACGATTCCAGTGATAAATTAAGCAGCTCAGGCTTTCAGTTAAGATTGCTGGTGAACTCAGTACATTTTAATTAATAAGTTGCATCCTGGCCATCTTTTCGATCGTAATCTTCAGTGCCACAAAAGATAAAGAAGAAAGAGCTCAAACTGCTGTGCTCGGTGTCTGTGGCTCTGCGCCATCCAAGGATGGATTCTGTATCTTGTTTTTGTCATGGCAGCTCAGCCTGGGAACCACAGCTGTGTGACAGGAGGTTGGACCCTGAGGCACCTGATGCCCTGCCCACAGCCCTGGTTCCCTTCTTGGAAATGAACCCTTTCTTACTAATGCAGACTTCAGCTGATTGCCACATAAACATTGGGGCAGAGTACTGCTAGAAAGCTCGCTTGAAAAAGGCCCAGGAACAACAGGAAGTAAAACCACACTGGTTTGCTTAGTGGGGATCATAGTACTATTCACAGATAATGCCAAAGGCTATCTTCTGCCTCTGAATCAACCATTTTGCAACCCAGTGGAGATAACAAGGTAGTGCACGATGGAATTTGGTCGCTGTGCTCTTTGCCTAGGTATCTATTTGGATAAGAGTTTAATTCATCACACCAGTTATCATCTAAATGCTCTGGCATGTATTCATCCAACAGGGCTGGCATCTCCCTGCTTGGCACAGATGTTATTTAACATTCACACTGATTTAATACCAAAAGTTGTTTTATTGAGTTTTGATGTCAGGGCACTGGAGGAGAGCTTTACCTGGTTAGACTGACAGGCTGCAATTTTTTTATACATCTGTATGGCATCTAGAAGTGGGCAAAAGGATACATTTCTAGCAAACAGTGGCAAATCAAATCAGCTTCTGTACTTCCTTTTATCTTCCACTGCCTCATCCTTTTTCTTCAGTATCAGCTTTTTGGGCCATCATTCTCCCTGCTCACCCATCACTAACTAACTTCATTTAACTTGGTATGGAGCATCTGTTAGCAAGTTTGTGAAGCTGCTTGCATGTCTGTGTACTGCTTAGTTGTGTGTTGGGAGAGAGCATCTCAGACTTCTGTGATTATATGTGGATCTGCAGTTGCATAGTTGACTGTCTCATGGAATTATCAGTTTTCACAGTGGCTAAAGATGCAGGGAGGAAGGAGGAACCACCTCCCACACTATGCATATCTTCACAAGGAAAGGACAAACAACTTCAGCCCAGCTCCACAGGCACTTTCCTCTCTCCAAACAGGATTATTTTGGACTCCTGCCATGCCAATGATTGGATACACAGTTGGAGAAATAAGTTACAGCTCAAAGGTGCCACACTAACGAGACCCTTCCCACCCCCAAACACAGTGCATGCCGTGCTTGGGCCCCCACAGTCTTCCAAACATAAAAATCTTCCTTACAACTCTGTGTTTTTCTTGTTTCTACTTCTTATAAGTATCCTGCTGTATTTCATGCCTAAAAGAGGCAATAGGAAAGAGATCAAATGGAAGGCATAGGATCAGCCAGCAAGGACATTTCGTCTACCCAAAGCTCTAAAGCACAGCTCTCCTTCATGCTGAATCATTCTGTAAATAGGTGCATTTTACCTCAAGAGTTTTACTTTGTTAAGTATTATGGAATTTGGAGAGATCTGAAAATACGCTTATATAACAGGTTTGTCCTATCAGTATTGTTGATAATTGCATACCTTCCTTGGCTGGCAGACTAAACTGTGAGTAGTTATACACTGAATTGAACTAACAAACAACAGAAAACCAGATGGGATTCATCTGTTATCATTGTTATTCAGCATTAATCCTTACATGTAACAGAAACGCAGTGAGAAAGCTTGGGCTCTGTGTCTGTTAAGAACCAAATGCCTTCATCCGAACACAGCACATCTGTAAAGCTAGCTTACAGATCTGTAATTGACAGCCTTTACTCCAATTCCTTCAGATGGCAGTTGAGGATTAAGTATCATCCCTATTATTTCAGACCAAATCTCGTAATTCCTATTTTCTGTATCATACAAGAATATGCACCACTGTGAGGAGGATGGTATAGATCAGTTTAATAAAATCTTTGATGAAGCAAAGAACAGTTTTTGAACTGCAAGATACTCTGAATTTTGGTAACAGATTTTGAAAAAAGAAATAAAATAAGTAGAGGCTGCATTCAGCTTAAAACTTCAATCAGTGAATTCAAGTGGTAAAGCTCACTATCATGGAACAGCCAAGACAAGAAACAAGCACTAAACAGATTCTTTAGTCCACAGAAGGTGGATTCTAAATTCTGTCTTTAGAAATCTAAATAATTAGACTAGTTTCCAGGTATACCAAAAAGATTCTTGCAGATCTCAAAAGACTGCTTACCACTGTGGGTGAGGAATGGCCAGTGTAGCTTACAAGGCACCAGTGGATTTTCTCATAAGATATAATCTTCTATGGCTGGTAGGGTTGTTGCACAAATTCATCCATGCTGTCCTTCTCCTGAGATCAGACAACATGGAAATGGCACTGATGAGGCAGCTCCAGTTTCTCCCTAAAAGCAAACAAAAGGAGACAGAACAGATATATAATTTCAGGAGCTATTAGCCACTAAGGATTAAAGAAAAAAAAAAAGAAAACATTTACATTCCACTGGTGACAATGGTGAAAAATAATAGAAAGATTGTTGTCCAAAATCAGGAACTAAAATTATTTATAGCTATTTAAAGATGAAGTAATAAACAATTAAACACAACCAGTTCCTGCACACACTGCCTGTGTTCATTAACTAATGAGATTCTTTCTGTACTGTGGAGAAAACAGGTCACATTTTGAACACATGAGATTATTCAGATTCAGCTGCTATCTAGCACAATACTGTCCCATTTCATATTCATTCCATGGCTAGTGTTCAGTGTCCAAATACAAAACTTGCTAATGTTTCAGAAGATGTGGTAAAATCATCACTAAATAAGGAGCATCACAAAGTTGAGTGGGTCAGAAGGTCACTCGGGTTTATTATCTGAGATAGCATTTGAACAGAAAATCAGAACAGCCACACTTGCTTTGCTATTGGCTATCCACATGGAAGAGATACAGCACATGGGGAAAAGGGCAACAGCTTCCACTGAGCTGATTTTTAGTTGCTGTCAGTTCTAAGAGTAGAGTTTGGAAGGAGCAGTGGACTACTGTTCTCTCCATCAACACATAATTAACATTATCAGAGACCCCAGCATCCTTCATTAATTGAAAGCGTGCCACCTGCTCTTTTCTAGTGCAAGCCCCTGCACTAATGTGACACTTGCCAGATGTAGTGACCCCTGACTCAGTGTGGGGATGCACACATTTCTACACGTCTATGAGGCCATGGTTCTCCCCCAACTCCTGTCTCGAGGTGTCATTCAAAATTGTGCAAAGTAATGCAAAATAATAATATTTCATGGCTACATCTGTTAAGCTTCATATCATAAACATAAAAGACTGCTCAGGAGGATGCAGCCTATCTAAAACGAAGAAAGCAAGGGAGAACTGCAGTGGCAGTATATCGTATTGCAACACACACTGCAGTCAGAGGAGAAGATAAGGCACAGACCTTTGTAACTGCTCTCTGTTCATGGAAAAAACAAGACCTTTAAAAAAAAATCAAAGTGATGCATCTTCATTTTCTTTGGTGGGCAGTCATGTCCATGGCAAAAAGAGCTACATAAAGTGAGCTGTGGTTACAGCACTTAGTTCAGCTATAGTTTTTTTAGTCTCAATAAATGCACAAAACTGAGGCAGAAGTGACTCCTCAATAACATTGCTCCTAAGCAATTGACAGCAGAGAACCAAAATATTGGCCTATGACAGCAAGAGAGAAAAGAGCAATCCAAGAAAGTTCCAGCTGTAACGATATGTTTATTGCAGTTATGCCAAGTTCAAACACATTTCTTTTCCTACTCACTGCATGGTATCCCAGTGGGGCAGTATGGCATGCACCCATGGGACACAAACCCTGCAAGAAACACAGTGGGATATACATATTTAGCCTAATGGGAAATAGCTCTTAGATGTTTAAGTCAAGGTTAATGCTAATTTGCACCACTTGTTTAATAACTGAGATTGATAAAAGTGAATAACAGGATAAAAATACTGCCCTATGGCCTCCCCTGTATCTAGCATGTATGAATGTCACCCAGAACTTTGGACTCCTTCCCACAGCTGAGCCAAAAGCTGTGTGGAAGGCAGAGGTGATCCTGTGTTTTTATAACACAGTTCCTACTTGTCTCCCTGTCCATTTCAGCTGAGCTCCACACATACACAGCTGTTTGGCAGCACTATTATTAGTGAGCCATTTACCTTTCTCATCTGTTTATTATACATGCAGAATTCTGTAAGTGAGATAAAAAGAAAACAAAAAACTGCTATTGAAATGAAAATGGAGACTGGAGACTGAACCAACAGCACAACCAAGGAAGTTTCATGTTCAGTGGAAGAGTAAGGACTGACACACAATGATGATCTGTTTCTTTCAACACAATCACAACCAGCTCAAAGATGCTCACTCTCATTACAGCAGAGCATGTATGGACACTTCATGCTAACAGAAATGTTAGCTCAGCAGGGATTTGCTGAAGAGCAAAGCAAGGAAAAGCTGTTTATGAAAACTAAGAACTGTAATAGCTTGGTTTCACTTTTGCTTCATGCTTTCAACACGGCAACTGTGAAGATGGAATCTGCAAAGGCTCTGTCTGCTTTCTGCTCTGCAGAAGTCTCAGTAGACGAGCTTGCAAAATAGGTCTCCCAGGAATATATTCTGACTAAGAAAGGAAAGAAAGCTTTATATATATGTATGTGTATATATATATATATATATGAGCTATTCATTGAACCAGATCTGCAAAAATATGCCGCCTGAGAGGAATCCACTTCTTTTAACTAGCAATTTGTATACCAGAGATTGAAAAAGTGTGGCTGTTCAGCTCCAAAACAAATTTTATATCATAGGAAAAACGACCAAATGAAAAGGAAACACCTGAAGTTGGACTTTTGAATGTGTGTAAATTAGATTTGTGAAGGGGTGTAAGGACACTCAGGACCTTTTGGAGGGATTTGCAATCTGCTTCCCTTGTAATCTGAAAGGTTTGAGGTCTGAGGTCTGAAAATGTTGATCTGAAAGATCTGTGTTCCTTCTGTGGGCCAGCAAAGCAGAAAACTACTTTCACTCCTTTCAGAAAGCATTGGGAGTGTGTGCAGACACAGCACGACAGTTATCTGGCAAGCTGCAGCGACATGCCACCTCTCCAACACTACACTACTCCAACTGAGTACACCTTGTCTCACATGCTGGACATTTGGGATGAGTGACCTCCTGCACACAAAGATTTGCTCCTGTATCAGTCTGCATCAGTGACTGGGGGTTAGAAGAATGGAGAAAAGGAGCTTTCAGTGTTTGATTTAATGAATGTTGAAAAAAAACCAGAACTTAGAATCATGTCATAGAATCATAGAACAGCCTGGGTTGAAAAGGACCACAATGATCATCTGGTTTCAACCCCCCTGCTATATGCAGGGTCACCAACCAGCAGACCAGGCTGCCCAGAGCCACATCCAGCCTGGCCTTGAATGCCTCCAGGGATGGGGCATCCACAACCTCCTTGGGCAACCTGTTCCAGTGCATCACCACCCTCTTTGTGAAAAACTTCCTCCTAATATCTAACCTAATCCTCCCCTTCTTGGTTTAAAACCATTCTCCCTTGTCCTATCACTACCCACCCTCACAAACAAACATTCCTCCTTCTGTTTATACAGTTAGCTTTCTAAAAAATGCTGTTTTACTACAAGACAGCAATGGATTGCTAATTACTGATTGTAAAAAGACATTGTTGACTTGTATTATATGGACAATTTATGCTGCTTGCATGAAATAATTAAAAATTGCATCCATCTACTGATTTTTATACAGAAGATTATCACATTCTGGCAGAACACAGTACATCTGCTGAGAAACTAGCTCACAACGTGCGACACCTCCTATCTCTGCCAGTATTAGCTTTATGGATCTAGTAATAATATTATACTAATAGCTGCTGATTGCTATTTGTGTACCAGACTGTTCCAATACCATGGTGATGAGCGTGCTGTTAGTGTCTGGAACAGATGGACAGAACACAAGAGATGCTTGCCTTGATTTTAAGACAAATAGGATTACCTGTTTCATTAACAAGGCCACATGAAAGCATGGGCAAAAACACGTGGTCCTATCACCGTCTCCAGTTGCTGACAGGAAGAAAAAGACTGCACGTTTGTTTTAAGGCACACATTCATGCCACAAACAACTTACCCTAACTTTCAGAGAGAGCAAATCTTTGAACCACACGTAAAGCCAATGCAGCTGTTAAGAGTAGAAACTAAATTCAGCACCTCCTGTTACTCCCTGCCAGCTGCACAGCTCCTTTCCAGCTCTTTGCAGAGGTGATCCTTGAGGCTGGAGATGGGAGGGATTGCCTGCATGCTGCTCAACACAGTGATTCCTTACCTGTTGATTTTAAGGATACCTCATAAGGAAGAATTGCAACAGCTTCCATCCTCTCTGGAGAAAAGAATTAGAAGAGTAATGAACACTCCTACACCTCATCTTTTCGTTATGACAGAGATATAAGTAGAAAGGTCCTGCTACGTTGTTTCTTTAGCCAGACCATGGAAGTCAATTTAGCAATTTTATTCTGCACTCTTCTTCTCACAGAAATGAGAAAGAAAGGCCATGAGACAGAAGGGAAACATGTTCACTGTAGGTTGTGCAGCTTTGTTTAGAATTAAGACCGCAATATTGGCAAAAAAAGATCTCAGGGTAATATAGTATTATACAGTACAAGATATGATTCCATATATAGATTGTAGTTAATGATTGAAAAAGCAGTTATGTAGGAAAGAAAGCTCTGACACAGAGCACTGGGGACATAACCATAACAACTCCTTTCCTATCTCAGTGAAAAGCCAAAAGAAGAAACTGGAATCTACAGCTTTCATAGAAGAGCTGCCAATTTCCCACTGGTATCAGAAGCCAGTCATGTTTGGGAAGGAAATGACCTATTGCTGCACGGCAAAAGTAGCAGGTGCAGATGGCATGTGAGCAACTTTCCCAATCACTAATCTACCAAGGTCACAAAACAGAAAGCACAAAGGTACACCAGTACAAATGGTTTTAAGGACACTCATTCAACTCCTGCCAGGTCATCTACAGATTCTGAGAGCACTTCATTCTATTTGGCATGCAAAAAGGTACGAAATAAGGCCACTGACACAGATGAGGTGTCAGATCACCGTGATATATTTCCTCTTCCCACACACACAAACCAAATCCTATAAATTACATATGCCAACAAACACTAGCAATATACTGAAGCACTACAGTCCTTCAAATGAATGGTGGCAGCGCCTCATCTTTAAATTTAATTGTCTGTTCATGCTGCCAGGAATGCTGTTTGGAAGTGTCTGCCTGTCCTGCAGCACTGCCTGGCCTGTAGGCAGCTTCACAATGTCAGGCTGCAGCAAAGAGCTGTGAAAAGAGATGCTCAGAGCCCCTGCCAATGCTACCAAAGCAAGCACTCGCTGCCTTGGTCTGCCAGTGTAACGTGTGTCTGAGGATGAAACAAATAACAGTTATGCAAAGTGCCAAAGGTCTTACCAGGGGATGGGAATTGGTGTCAGAACATGTCAGGTAAGGTCAGCACTACTGAAGGTGTTGCCATGGTTTACCATAGGCAGTGAGGAGTGAATCCTCAGAACTAAACTGAGAACACTTTCTGCTGTGCTTTCATTTTCCATTCCTTTTTTTTTACTGGCAAGAAACACCCATCTACATCTGTCCAAGGCATCATGTCATACTGCTACAAGCAAAAAGAGATTCGGGGTTGGTCCTCATTCACATCTAAAATACACAGCTTGAGAAAATAACAGGAAATAGCAGAGCAAAGACAGTTTCCAAGAACCATAGAGCCAAATCAGCACTTTGTTCTTAGGGGTAGGTGAAAAAAAAGCCTCCTTTGCCTCTCTGTGAAGCAGGGTGAAATATAGAAGGATGAATTCAATTTCCGTAGAGCTTTGCATTTGCAAATATTGACTGTATTTCCATCTGATTCCAGTAGCAAAACCAGGTTAGGTATGCTAGTTAGAGTAGTATTCATTTAGAAGCTAAGCAAGACAGCTGCACATACGAGATGGTATGTCTTCCTCCTTCTGAGGATGAGTTCCTCTATCCTGAAATGAGCATCTAAGATAAATGGAACAAATCATTGTCTGAAGTTCCTGCTTCTCCTTCTTGACTAGTGACCATTTGCTGAGACAAGATGGCTGAAATATACGGGGTGATTCATTTGATTTTGTCCATTACTTATGAGGTCTCTTCAAAATGAAAAGCAAAGCAGTGTACAATGCCATCACGAGATTCCATCTTTATTGTCTCAGTAATTCAGTCTATTCATTTTGACCAGAAAAAAAACAGATGTCCCCTGTGTTGGCACTAAATTTTTAGCCTGGCTTCCAGAAGTTACACTACGTGCTTTTTGCTTACTCTGTTAACATCCTCAGATTTTGGAGAGGTATTGCTAAATGACTGTCACATACTGGTCTGGTATGATGAGGTTATATTTCAGGGCATGAGAGCAAAGAGTAAAAATACCTAGAGGTGTGGCTTGGCCAGCTTTAAGGAGAGAAAATATGGGGAGGAGGAAAGAAATGCAAATGAAATGAGAAATTGTCCTGTGTGTGTGCTTTAACTTTCAGATTTTCTTAGATATTCATCAGTGAGATCTGTGAAATACTCTCGAGCACCACTTATTATGTTAAACTGACAACATTCTTTGTACTTTTTGAAAGGTACACCATTTTTCCTTACTAACTTCATTCCCACCCTGATCTGACTGCATTTTGAATATAGTTTAATTAATCAACTAAATGTTCTATCATTCTGTTTCCTTCATAACAATGGACTCACCAATGTCTACACTGCAGAACAGACTTACCTAAAATAACTGTTGCATCTACATATGGACACTATAATTGGTCACAATGAAAGGCTGCTGAGCTCAGAATCCCATCTCCAACAGTGTGAATATTTTATTATATATGAATGACCCAAAGAGATGCAGCAAAGTACTACGAAAATAGAGTTGTTAAGTACCACTTTGCCACTACAAGTCCCATGTGGTGATGTTCAAGGCATTGCTAAGCTGGCAGTCCCTTGCCTGGCTTGCTGTAGTGGTATAAAAGCTTATTTTTGGCTTGATCTACAGGGGGACACAAGGAATGCCGTACTGGAAAAGTGATCTGAGATGGTGGGACTTAAACTGAGGATGGTAAGAAGAACACTGTGACTGATATGGATGTGGTCTGTGCTCTGGGGCACCAGGATCACACTGTGTGGCTTTTGTGAATAAATCTTCTTTTCCATGATCCAGACAACGCTTCTAATATACTTAGCATCAAGGGAAGAATGTTAAGGGTAGAATAAACACGTTGTGATACAACTCCTAAGTCCTCTCCCAGTCTCCAGCTTCCATAATCATTTGTCTTTCCTTCATCCATGAGCATGCTTATGTCTGCTGCCAAGGTTACACACAAAAAAAGACTTCTTCTGTTCACAGAATCAAGAGGACCATTTTGTTCAGTCACTGTGCTAAGAACAAATACCCCAAAATGCTCATTCACACACTATAGAAAGTGTTACTATAAACAGAAAAGGGGCATTTAATCCTCATGATATTTAAAGGAGGTCTCAAATTATATTCTCTTTTCTTCCCAAGCTTGTTTTTATATAGAAAAACTTCTGGTCCTTACTGAGAGAATACTGCAAGTATAAAGCAGTGCAATTACAAGAGTGTAACCTGACAGGTTCTTATTTTGAATAAGAAATAATATTTTATATTTATTAAATTACAAAATATGAACCCTCATGAAGGATTATTAGTTGGGAATAAGGACTTTTCTTTTAACGATTCAGTCATTCTATATTTTTCAGCTCTGTGGTGCAGCATCTACCCGCTGGTATCAGTTGAACGTTTCTGTATGGGAAAGGCAGAAGTACAGGCTGCTACTCCCTCCTCTCACTTCAGAAATAAACTGTGAGGCCTTTTTCATACGCTGTAAAGGAAGGAGAATACCTTTCAGCTAAATGTAAGGATTTGCCTTTGAGAACTTGTAACTAAATTGGAGTTCTCTGGAAGACAGGTCTTCTTTACTGTACATACCCCACAAACTCACAGATTCACAGAACCACAGGGGTTGGAACCGACCTCAAGAGATCATTGAGTCCAACCCCCTGCTAAGGCAGGTCCCCTAAATAGGTCACAAAGGTTGGCGTCCGGATAGGTCTTAAATATCTCCATAGAAAGAGACTCCACAAACTCTCTGGGCAACCTGTTCCAGTGCTCAGTCATCCTTACCACAAAGAAGTTCTTCCACAAGTTTGTACAGAACTTCCTATGTTCAAGTTTTATGCCATTACTCCTTGCTCTATTGCTACACACCACCAAGAAGAGCCTGGCTACACTCTTTTGAATGCACCCCAGGATACCACTGGCCTTCTTGTCCACAAGGGCACCCTGTGGGCTCATGGCCAACTCATTTATGATACCCAAGCTTCAGTTCTAATCTGCTAACAAACATTACATCCACTGCACGAAAATGGCCTAACAAGTCCAAAAGAGCCCCACCTCTGCTACCTTTGTTATCCCTGAAGCAGGTTCTGATGTTGGCTAAGCCAATGCAAACACAGACCAAACAGGCAGGATACTGCTGGTTTATAACCCTGCAAACACTCTCAGACAAGAGTCAGCTGAAAACACCAGTCATGCCATCCGTATCAATGTTGTGAAGGAGTCACTTTGTGGCTTTCACAACGTCCTGAATTCCTTAAAGAGGGGAATTCTAGTCTATCTACCTCAGTATTGTTCAATACTATCAATTGCAACTGTTGAAAGAAGGGCTTGCACCCTGTAGCTGACTGGCTATCACAATCAGAAAAGTAATGATTGGATAATGAACTGAACACGGAAATCTATTTCACAGAATGATGTAAGAAATTATATAAAAGAGATTCAAAGGTAGAGGGGAAAAACATTCAGCTGTTTGTTTTAAAAATCTCTTCCAATAGTTTCCCCTTTCTATTTCCATCAGGGCATTTCTTTTCTTCCTTGGACGAAAGAGTAGACTAGCTCTACCACACATTTCGGCTACAGGTTCTCAAATAAAAGGAAAGTTATTTTTCGAGTCAGCCATAGCATCAGCAAAACAATAGAGTTCTGACCTACTGGAATGAAGATTTGATAAAAATGTTGATAAGAACTACAGAAAATCTCTCCAGTTTACAAAATGTGCCTATTAAAATGGATCTAGATACATGCTTGGGTAGATTGTTTCATGGACTTGTATTGGATTTTGTTTTCCCATACATACCAGTGCAACTTCCTCTTAGAAAAGAAAATATATATTACTTTGGAATGACAAACAGGTTAAACAAAACAAATCATACCAGCAATGCCAGCATAACAAACAGTCAATTTAAAAAAAATAATCTGTACATACATTTAGACTAAATCTGGGATTTTAACTATACATTTTCTCACCCAGTAAATAATTGAGTTGCAAAATAAAAAAATATATCAAAATTAACAAATGAACCTACCACAAGTGTACAGTGCTGTAAAATTGTATGCCAGCTCTGTATAGGACAACTTCAAAGGTCACAAAGTGAAAGCAGGTTTTAATCATGCTTCCATTCACCCTTTCTATTCCAAACCCTCTCCTCTCTCCATCTCCCCCTCATCTGAAATGACATCACCACTGCTGGAAATCACCGTATTCGGGGAAAGTGCCTTCTCTAACTGTTTTGATTTCTTAAGGCAAAAGGCCTATGCGATTCTATTTTGTGTATGAGGGCATATTTTGCTGTTTTCACTTCCCCTTTAAATAACTTTTGAATCCAGTGTGTGCTTTTCAAATAAATTTGTAAGCAAAATAAAAATTCAAAATACAAATTTGTTGCAAGTTTATCAGACACAGGCAGCCAATTGGGATGAAGAGATCCAAACAGCACCTCCAGGCATGGGAAAGGATGTACCAAATCCCTGTTCGCTAGATGATGTCCTAGGACAGACACAAAGACCATCCAGGCCAAGGGAAAATTTGGATCAGATCTTGCAGCAGATTAGATGTGAAAGAGCCCAGAATGGGACACAAACCCATCAGAAACCAGGCTTTGCTGATTCCATTGCTCACGGATGTACTGGCTCATTTCCCTTAGACTTTCCTACCACACAGAGGGCCAGGGTTCCCTAAATGTCTGCTTGTGCCATTCACAGCTCAAGATTATCCCTTACACTCCAACCATCCCTTCTTAGAACCTCTAGAGGATATGTGGTAAAGACTTTTTTCCACACTTGGAATAGATTCCTTAGTGCCCCCAACCACAAAGTAGTATTTTAAACACACCATTTCAATCTATCTGCAATTATTCTCAGTATAAGAAACCACTTGCTTAAGTGGCCTTATTTAAAATGTGATTCTGCTCATTGACGTTGGCTTGTATATGAGTCAGCCCTTTTCTTTCTGTTCATAGAGCTTGGATAGTCAAGCCCTGCAAATAGAATTAACCACTCTTTTGTACAGGCAGTACCACATCCACAATGCTATATGACTGTGCATTGGCAACAGGGCTTCAGGTCACATACAGATGATTTCTTTTACATCTAGTCATACCAGTTAACAGGATTAACACTCTTCAGGTGTGCTAAGAGAACAGTTTGTGCTAATTCAAGTGATGCAAAACCAGATGCCATATGTCAGAACAGGAATTTTAGCTGCTTAATAAAATCTACCTAATTGTGCTTAATGTGACTTAGGGAGAACTCACAGAACCCCCTCTGTGACAGGTCAGTATGTAACAGCTAGAAGGACCCACGGGGCTGTGGAAGGAAAGTCTTCTTCCTCTGCACATCTGGACCTGAAACAAAACTTCTGTTGACATTCTACACAAGCCAGTGCTGCTGCTACTGTTATGTTAAGAAAAACAAGAAATAGAAATGAAGTTGTAGGATTCCAAACACTTTAAAAAAGGAAAGCATGTTTCTCCAGCAGCACAGACTTGATAAGGCTCAAATTTGTTGCACTTTTTCATTGAGCAAAACATTTTTTGGCACATTTCCCTGTTCCAGTGATATGGCTGTGAAGGAGTGAAAATTAAACAGTTCAAACACTTACACACGACAGCTGTTAGGCTCAGCCCTTCAGCTGAGAGTCCTGACAGCGCTGCTCATCTCCATGAAATAAGGTGTGCACATCCTTGCACAGTTTCAGTGGCCTTACTTAAAAAATAAACACAAACACAGATGCCCATTTTGACTATAAATAAATCATTTTGATATCTGAAAAATCACATATATTCGAAAGGAAAAAAAAAAGCCATTCTCTCTTTCCTGCTCCCAGCCATCTCCTTTAATAAAATTGCTCGAATGGCAGAAAACTGGAGTCTTCTCTTTTTCATATTGAAGTGAATTGGCCAATGGGATTCCATGTTCTAAAGCTGGGTGTTGGGCCAGACAGAATCTATGCACATAAGCCTTCTTTCTTTAGGGGAATCTGGCTCAACAAATCATCCCTCTTTTGCATTAGAAAGACCAATGCTAACCTCACCAAGGTATCTCCTGCAGAGGAAGGCTGAAGAAACAAAGCAAACAAATGATGTTAGCTGAGGAATGAATTACTCTGGTAGTCAGAAGGAAGGAAAGTCTCTGAGGAAATTTAATCACCACACCCTCCCAGTTACTGAGGCTGTGTGGAAGTCACAGCTGGGTGACTGCTTATGCAAACTTAGGAAAATGTTTGTTTAATGAAAAGATTAAACAAAACCATTCACGACAATGTCTTCTGTGTCTACCAGGATTGGACTATTACAGAAAACCCAGTCTTGCATTTATATCTGCCCAGGTAGACCACTGTCTCTGTGGGGAACAGATTTGTGCACACACAGTTTAACCAAAGGATTCCATCTGAAGGATGCCAGATGTAACATTTGCTAGATGTAAACTTTTAAAGAAAGAGTTTTCATGTGCATCAGAAGGAAAAAAGGAAAAAAAAAAAAAAAAGTAAGCTGACATCTGGTCCAAAATATGTTTTTTTTTAAAATGCGGGACTCCAGGAAAACACAATCAAGGGATAAGCAGATTTTACAATAAAATGAACAAGGAAAATTTATACCATGAATACCCACCCAGTGGGCAAAAAGCAATGCTGCAGAACTCTCTTGGCTTACATTCTGATTGTTGCAGTGAATGGCACTCTTTGGGATTGCTCAAAGATTCCAAGTAGGATGTTGCATGTGATTCACTGAATCTTTTTTTGTCTTTTTCCAACTAAGCATTTTCACAGGGAAAAAACAATGATGTCATCAAGTTCCCCTCTCCGCTGAGAGAGGATAATTGCAAGGTTTTGTTGATTAGAACATTTCAGTCAGTGACATTTTTAATCAAAGCAGGTTCATTTGCCATTACTTCGTTGTAGCTCACGAGGGAGGCAAAATTCCCTTATAGATCTTCTTGTGGGCTATAGCCAGGCCATGGAGGACCATCAACTTTCCAAGATGGGGCTTGAGAATTAGACACACAATCAAAACAGTACAGTATTTTGGGGGGTCTTATTCTCGTCTGCAACATAATTTTCCACAGAAGAAGAAACAAAGCCAGATAAGAATGCGACAGATTAAATAAAGAGTGCTACATTCTTCCCCTCTGAAGATATTGAACAAAATATTAAAAATTCTGAGAAAACCCATACAACTCCAACACTGCAACTATATAGCAACTTAGCTACATTTTTAATTACTGGGCACGAGGGACAAAGTTAGGTTTCCATCTTCAAGCTGCAGTGCTTAAAGCAATGACCCAGAGCCCAAGCTATTTGTACCCTGCTCCTATTAGTGTTCAGGTCTGAGCATAACTGAGCAGCGATAGCAGCTCATTGCTACTCGAGGCTGCCACCTCCTGCCTGCAATCCCTGCTCACTCCTGGCTGGCTAGTGACCTGGTCAGGGTGCTGCTTCTGATGTTCTTTTGCTTGCAAAGCTAACTCCACACAGAAAGGATGTTTCTTCGAGAATAATCAGTCACCAATATTTACATGAGTTACAGGAAGCAGAGCAAACGTGCAATGTGTAGGATTCATCTTAGGAACAGTTCTATTTCCATGGATATCCAAAGTTGTCAAACCAATGAACAGTGCAAATCCAGAAAGGAGATGGTTTCCTCCTCCAGAAGCACCACGCTGTGTTTCAACAGATGCAACCTCTCCATTTTAGGATACGCACTGAACAATTGCCAGATAAAAATATATTGCTGACATCTGAAATGTCTTATTGCACTTAGAAACTGTTGATTAAAGGAGGAAAGATCAAAGAGAGAAAGGTTGCATTTCACCCCCAGTGATTAATACTGGCTTTACCTTCAAGTGGCAACAAAACTGCCAAAACTGAGAAATTAGAGGACAGACTTGCACGCTTCAGATGTCTGGGAGTTCTTTGCTTCTAATCAATTAGACTGCAGCCTCACATTCTTCATTCACATCTGAGACTTTTTTTCCGTGAGCCTGGCTATTGAGGTCACTGTCAGTGGGCATTTCTGCATCATTATCCAGTCTGAGACCTTGAGATTTTCCTCACAATGTAACACAAGGAAACTTGAGTTGGGCGGCATACCTTTAATCAAGTTCTTATCCCCAAACAGAAGCACAGTAGGCTCTCCTGCATCCCACTGACTAGAAGCCAAGACACAGGTGCTTCCATCTCCTAACCTTTGTGTTCCAAGCAACACAGGAGTTGGGAGTTCATCTCCCCAGTGTCCGTGCACATGGCCTATTTACTGAGCACCTGCCTGTCTGCCCTCACATCCTGCTTCTGTGGGACTTTCCACTCTGAAATTGCTGCTCACACCTCATCTTGCCTCAGCCATTCATTCAAGTAAAAGTATTCTATACAAACTGAATTAAGAAATGCAGAAAGGGTTCTACATTTGCTGTGGGTAAGTTTTGAAAACTGCATTTGTTTCTTATAGAGTCGGTGTCCAACCTCACAGTAATCAAAAATCAGTGGTTAATGCATTGGGCTGGGCATCAGATCATTTACATTCTGGCCTTGGCTCTGTCTTAGACTTCCACTATGCCATAATCACTTAAATTCCACTCTCAGAAGTGACATTTAATTTGGGATAAGCCAGCTTTGTCTGCTAGACTGTAATATCTGGAACTCAGTTTTCAGAAGGTGGTTTCACTGACTTCAGCTGGTATGAAAAGAACTCAAAGTCTTTGCAGATCAGATTCCCAAAAGCCTGAATGGCCAGTGGTTGTTATCCAGGTGCTCTGCAAAGCATCCATAAAATGTTACTGATGGCACAATGAAAAATTCCTATTTATGATTACTTTGCACATGCTGCACGCACCAAAACAACTACAGATGTTTTAGGGCAGTGGGGAGTAGAGTCCAGAGCACAGAGAGCTTACTGTGAGTGAGGTGTTCAGTGCTCAGGATGCCTTGTCTGCACGTTTCAGTGCATGACTTGAGGCTGTCAGAAAGGAAAGTGCTTCAAATAAGAAGCTGAAAAGACAGATTTTCTCTACAACAGAGCCCTCTATGGCCCCTAACTTCCAGTGAAGTCAATGGAAGTATATGTCCTACAGAGACCTGGGCTGTTGTGACCAAGTAGCATCATATCCTGTGATCAAAATCCATTACGATTTACAATGTCTGAATTCTATCATATAACTTTGTCTGTATTTTGGATGGCAGATGCCAAACTCGGAATTCTACAAGGAATTTAAACTAAAAGAGGGGAGATTTAGGTTAGATGTTAGGTAGAAATTCTTCATTTAGGGGATGGTGAGGCCCTGGCACTGCTGCCCAGAGCTGTGGGTGCCCCATCCCTGGAGGTGCCAAGGCTGGGTTGGATGGGCCCTGGGCAGCCTGAGCTGGTGGGGGGCAGCCCTGCCCATGGCAGAGGAGTTGGAGCTAGACGATCTTTAAGGTTCCCTCTGACTAAGCCATTCTACGATCCTATGGCTCTAAAACTAAATCCAGCAAAATGTGACTTTTAAGTGTTCTTATGTTTGTCTGGAAATGAATCAACAAAAACAGATGTTTATACTGTTACCCTGCGATTTTCTCTGTCTGGTGAAGAAATGCTGTGGAAAAATCCCCAACAGAACAATCCTGTGCTTAGCATACTTTAAGAATACATCTGAACACCTCACTCAACAATTCCAGTGCAGCCTACACCGGATAGCATGATCGAGGTGAGGAAGTTTGGCAACTGCACTACTGCTTCCAGCTTGCATGACTCAGACTGGGTGGTGCTAACAGGGAGGAGAATCCGGTCCTTTTTCTCAGCAGAAATTCAGGCTGGCTGAGCACTCTCACCTGACACAGTTTGACATGTGAGCTGTCTTCTCTGAGCATGAAAATTCCCCCATGGGCTCCCATTACCACACTGCTTCTGGCGAATGAGTGAGTTTGGGTTTGATAACCAAAGATATTAAAGATATTAAAGATTTAGCAAAGGTTGGAATCCCTGAATGCTGGTGATATAGCCATGCAATGCTGGGGGTGAGTGTGTTGGGTGTGTTGGCTTATCTGCCCCCTCAAACATTAACTATTTGGATGCATACTGATTTTCTGAATATTTCTAAGTTCCTGTTTCCCCCGTTTCATATATCTAACAAATAATACTTGGTGTTTAGTCTATTCTAAGGCGTGCTTTCTTCGAATCTCTATTTTCTTTTGACTTTGACAAATGAAATAATTTAGAGACAAAGGTAAAATGCCTCAACAGGAAACAAAACAGATTAACTAAGAGAAAAGAATTAATACCAACATTTATGTAGGGTGTCCTTCTCTCGATCTGACAAAAAAAAACTGGGAACAGCCTCAACAACATAGAGTCTGGCCCCAGTTTTGCCAGCCTGCACAGAGCTGGCACAGGCAACTCCTACTCACCCACCTTGCAAAGGCTGAGAAAGAAGCAAAAGTGGGACTGGAATTGCATCATTTCCTGTGCTTTTATACTCTCCAGGCTGCCACTTTGTTTTGTTAAGGACTTTTCTCAGGCTGATCAGACAAAGAAGAGATGTCTTCTGTTCCTCCTGGATCCTCCTTTGCTTGCCATACCAAGCAGAGCTCTGCGTGCATCAGTAGCTCATTCTCCCTTTCTGTTCTGAGTGCTTCCTTCCTCTGTTCATACAGTTTCTCTATGCCTGCACATTAGGATGAAGGCAGGTCTCCTGACTGGCAAGTTCCTAAAAATCTATTCAACTCAGTACAAGACAGATGCAGTAAAAGCTTCAGCCCTCCACTTAGTCATCATACTTTGCTTATCTTCTATCACAAAGCCTTGCCCTCTCACTAAAGCCACAGCACTGCAGACTAAAGTCACAGCACCATCTCCTCCTAGGAAACAGTGGGTAGTTCTCTCCGTGGTTTTACAAGCAACGGATAGTGGGCTCTAGCTTTCTGGCAGAGAAATTTTCCACTTACACAATATTATGTGAAGGTTACTTTACAACTTACAGCAAGAAAACAAAGCTGTGAAGTATATATACAAATCTACTCTGATAACAGAAAAAAATACATGTTATTTTCTTCTTGTTGTTCATTTCTTTACAACCTTGAAAGCAAGTTGCACTAACTAGAATATACATTATTAGAGTTATGTACAAAAGAAATACCAAACCCTGTGTATTTTGGATATAGTTAAATTAAATCTCTCCTGCGTATATTATGCTATTAGAATGGCTCAAGCACAACACAGATGCAGAATTTCTGGATTGTTGTGCTATTCCTTGATGCCATTCATGCAGACAGCAGATCTTCTCCTCCAGTCGTGCACCGATGGATGCTCTCCATTACCCTGCTTGCAGCAAAAGACACTGACAAGTACAGAACATGACAAAACGTCTCTCCCTACTACTAAGAAGGCTGCTCTGGTACTCTGCAACTTTCTTCTTTACAGCCACTGCATTTTCTATTTTCTTTTTTCTTTTGAACATGAAGTAACATCTCGATACAACTAAATTAGTAAAGAAAGTTTTAAAATAGACTTTTGTGCAAGACACGTTACATTTCCTCTCCTGCATTGCATGTGACCTTTAATAAAACACCAAAAACTTTTAAGTCTATTCAAAAACAGACAGCAATAGTTGGTAGCAAGAACAGCGATGGCTACGCTGTGCAGTACACTGTGCAGTACAAGTTCCTCCTTAACAGGCCTATTTCTGGTGCAGAACTTGTGCCCCTTTAATGTGTCACCTTATATGCTATGCTAGGTGCAGCAAATTAACTGTTTGTTTTGCAGGGATTGGCAGACTTCAGTATTACTGTTTCCTGGATGACTTTAATTACACTGTAATATCTGACTGCAGCTATCAGATTAATCCCTTGGGCTTCCTTAACTAACAGACTAAATCCCTGTAGAGAAAGGCTTATGTAATAAAAGCTGTGAGGATGTATATTAATGTAATACAATTAAACTAATAAACATATTTTTTGAGTTCTACCAAATGTTTAATCTCAGAAAAATTAGCAAATGCATCATTTGTTTGTTTTTTTTTTTTCCTTCAGGTCTCCTAAATAAAGGCTAGTTTATCTCAGAGCAGAGAACGCCTCGCTACGTAAGGAAACATAGTGGAAGCATTCTGTCTGACTGATCAACAGAGGATTAGAACTCAAACTGAAACACTTCTCATTCATAGAGCTCAAGTGCTTTATTCATGAGCATAAGCATCATATGGCGTGGTGCATATCCAGCTCATTAAACTCAGATTTGGGAAGGTTAAGCCATGTGTCCAGAATTACATAGCAAGCCTAACAGTAGAACAGGAGGCAGAGGCTACTTCCTCTGAGTACTACTTCCTCTGAGCCCTCTACAATGGGTTCAACAAGATGAGTGACTTCAGATAAATGGATCAACTAATTTTTCTGGGCAAAGAACCGCCTTTTAAGGCAACTGTTATATGTATCTGTTACACGTATCAGGCAACAACATAAACCCTTCACTTGTATGAATATGAAAACGTCACACATTGAAAAATTGAAAATATTAATGCAAAACTTACCTGTATCACAGTGCAATTCATATCCAGGTACAGCTGCTGATGCTCCAGAATGACCAGGAAGTCATAGAATCATAGAATCGCCTGGGCTGAAAAGAACCACAATGATCATCTTGTTTCAACCCCCTGCTATGTGCAGGGTCACCAACCAGCAGACCAGGCTGCCCAGAGCCACATCCAGCCTGGCCCTGAATGCCTCCAAGGATGGGGCATCCACAACCTCTTTGGGCAGCCTGTTCACGATGGGGAAGGAGTAGACAGAACGACTTGTCTGCATAACCAAAGATAATAAAAATAGAAATTTTTCAATGGCTCTTTCAAACTTTTTCCATGGTATTTGCAATGTTTCTTATAATTTTGAAATAAAGACATTATCTAAAGTCTTATCAGGTCATTAAAATAAAAATGAAACATTTCAGCTTCCTAGCAGTGTTAGGCTTTTTTCTTAAAGAGTAGTCATTCATTTGTTGATTTAAAATTCTGATTATTGTTATTATTATTATTTTTTAGAGAAAGTGACTTTTTTCTCACTGTGTTGGCCTCGTCACTGAAACAACAACCAGGGGAATGAAAAAAAAAGATGTGATTTTGCAAACGTTTTGCATAGCGAAAGTACTACAGAAGGTCCACAAAATGCTACTGCAAACACGATAAACTTCGAAACAATAACAAAAAATGCAAAATACAAAGCAATTAACAAAATACGCTTTTCAGCCCATGTTATTAGCTGTTAGAACACAACTTACTAAAAACCCTTCCCAGCTTCTGTTTTCTTCCCCGCTCCATCTCCTCTCTCCATTTTCCTGTACACCATTTTCTGCACGCTGAAAGAACAAGCGAGGTGTTAGCAGAAGCAAATAGGAGGCCGCTGGCATAGAAATTCTGAATGATGCTTATTTGTCAGAAGGAACTATATTCACAATTCTTAAGTGTCTGCAAAATCAGTTTTCGTAGCTCTTTTCTAACTGTGAGGCATCAGTTCAAAAAGTAATCTGGGTAGGAAATTGCTTTCTCTTGAAAGTATGTGTTATGCCTATAAAAATGAAGACATGTATATATGTGGAATTTGTGTGGATAATTGATTTTTTTCAAACCAATTTACCTCGCTCTGCAACGCTGATTGCTCCTGTACAGTGCTGCTTAACTCACGTATATTCGGAAAGCTGGATGCCTCGCCATCTTTTCGTTCTGACAGCTGAATTTAAAACGTTTTAAAAAGTGAACCCCTGTGGCACGGCTGCTGCCATTTCCCATGTGGGGGATGGTGGGACCATGGCAACGGCGGTGGGCGGGGCTTATGGGCTCCCGCTCCGCTCCCATTGGCTGGCGGCGGGGCGCTGACGGCTTCCGGCGTGCGCGCGCGGCAGGGCGAGCGGCAGGGCGGGCGCGCGGCCCGGCGGCGGCGTCGTGCGGTGACGGTGCGGCAGGCGGGCGGACAGGCGGGCGGAGGTGGAAGGATGGACACGCTGGGCAGGAAGGTGGTGGTGTGCGACAACGGCACCGGGGTGAGTCCCGCGAGGCGGCGGCGGCGGGAGGGAGATCTGCGATTCCCCCGGGCCGGCTTCCTGCCGGCACGCCCGTTCTGCCCGCCGCGCCCTACGCGGCCCAGCGGCGGGGCCT
This sequence comes from Meleagris gallopavo, assembly GCF_905368555.1. Lineage (NCBI taxonomy): Eukaryota > Metazoa > Chordata > Aves > Galliformes > Phasianidae > Meleagris > Meleagris gallopavo. The sequence goes on along the minus strand of NC_139405.1, from coordinate 7,356,858 downwards.
GCGCCACGGGGAGGCGGCGGGGAATGAATGGGCCGCGGGCGGAGCGGGGGCGGCGCCGCCATCGCCGGGCGCTCCCGGCTCGGGGCTCGCTGCCGCCTCGCCGCCCGTGAGCGCACACGGCGGGAGCTGGTCGTCCGCTCGGTAGCGTGGAGGCAGGAAGTGGCAGAGATAGCATCGCGGACCATCGGGAGGGGCTGCGGTTGTCCTGTGTGCCTCCCCGAAGTAATGATAGGTATACGTATGTGTTTATTTATTTATTTTTTTAAGCGTTTAGAAGGTAGAAAAAACCAAATGTTTAAAGGCTAGGATGGAGTAGCTGAGACAAAGGATGGCGTTGTTAGGGATTCGGCCTCCTGAATTGCAGAGCGTGCTGTCAGCACTGCAGGTGATGAGAGCGGGCATCTGACAGCGCTGTGCTGACGGTCCCGGTGCCTTCTCCTGGAAGAAAGAAGGCTGCGGGGTGACCTCATTGCAGCCTTTCAGTGCCTAAAGGGAGCCTACAAACAGGAGGGGAATCAACTCTTTGAAAGGGTAGATAACTTCAGGACAAGGGGAAATGGTTTGAAGTTGAGGGAGTGAAGATTTAGGTTGGATGTCAGGGGGAAATTCTTTACAGAGAGAGTGGTGAGGTGCTGGAACAGCTGTCCAGAGAGGCTGTGGATGCACCGTCCCTGGAGGTGTTTAAGGCCAGGTTGGATGGGGCCCTGGGCAGCCTGGTGTAGTATTAAATGGGGAGGCTGGTGGTCCTGCATGTGGCAGGGGGTTGGAGATTCATGATCCTTGAGGTCCCTTCCAACCCTGGCCATTCTGTGATTCTCCTGTTTTCCCCCTTCTAAGGAAAATGAATAGGGCTGAGGGTCCGCTGGCACTTCCCACAGTACTGTTTAGAAAAAGAAAGCATTTCCCCATTTTCTCCCTTCAGTGCTGCCCTTCTGGTGGCAGTGCAGCAGCGAGCTGTACGGGCTTGGCTGGAGCTGGTGACACCAGCACTGCACTGCTGGGTATAAGTAACAGGGTGAGGTGCCTTTGTGCTGCTGTTAGGGGCCCGGAGGAGGGGCCAGCATCACTTCAGCTTCTGTTGGTTTAGGTTGCGTTTGCCTCCAAGCAGAACAGTGCATGTCTGCTGGTACCTTGCCTGCAGGGACAGCTCTGTGCAAGAACGAGGTATCAGGACATGACTGTTAAATCAGTCAGCTGGGAATATTTAGGTCAATTTAGGATAATTAAACTGGAATAAAGGTTTGTTCTTCAGAACAGTGTTTGAAACCTCAGCTGGGATTGAATATGTCAAAATAGCCCTACTTTGTCAAAATGGTATTTTTCATGCTAACTATTTTCATGTGTGACAAAGAGGACCTGGTTTATGTCAAAGATTTCTGACGCTCTGTGATATGTCATAATTAATGTGTGAAATTAAGTCTCTAGTCCGGTGCCAGAAGTATTATGTAAAAATAGAGACTAGAAAAACTTAGATGCAGCTTTAACTTTAAACTTGAATTTACTGTTCTCGTTGTGCTGAAATACAACCTTAATGTAGCTTGCTGCTTTGAGGAAGAGGTGACTAGGAGGAAGTTCTTGCAACATGTAGTGCAGAATAGAGTCAGGCAATGGTGTCTTGACAGGGAGAGTGATAGAGGTGGATGTTCTGTTATAGGACAAGCAAAAAGTAACTGAGTGGCCTGTAGTATTTCTCTGATAGTATTTAGGGTTTTTGTTTGAGAATCGCATCAACTGAAGGAATCAAACACAGCCCCCTGATAAGAATATGACTGTGTTCATTTTAAAGCCTGTCACGTGATGTCTGTGAGCTTCCTCATTCTTTGGTTTGAAAGAACACTTATACGTTCAAGTTCTTGCTGCTTGATGACTCAGTAGGAAGTGAAAGAGTCCGTGCAAACCACAGTGCAATGGAGAAGAAACTATATATGGTAAAATGGTCATGCTGACAGGCAAAGCAAGTAGCTGCTCTTAAACCATTTTGAATGTATAGCAGACACTTGCATAAATGACTGGTGGTGAACTTTGTCTTCCTTGCCAAGATGTGTATAAATACATCGGGTGTTGATTTTAATGTTTGAGCCTTGGTGTACACTGAGTGCTGCACTGAAATCATTTGCTAATTGTTCCAAGGGCTGCACAGAGGAGGGATGCAGAGCAATAAGCACACTGTGCTTCAGTTTTAATAGAGGGCTTCACATCAGGGTGGAAAGGACACCACGAGTATTTGGCTCCAGAAGATGATTATATTCCATACTGGTTTATAATGTGCAATCAAATGTTTTGCAAGATCTTTTGTAAGAGAGGGATGAGCATCATATGTTTCTTCTTCAAAAAATCCAAGACAGTTCAGGATTTGTTACGTGGATACGTGTTCGTTGCTAAGGTGCATTTATCTGTTATCAGCTGTCTCTTGGTAGTTTGATCAAGTGTCCTTCAGCCTTAGTACAGGACATGACATCATCTCCATCCTACCCACCAGCTGAGAGCTCACTGTGGTGGTGGAGAGGATGCTACCCTGAGAACACTCAGCATCTCCCACCAGGGGATGCTGGCTACAGAGCTGCTTTCAGTACTCACTAATGATTAGGGAGGGAAGACTTAGGTTGGATGTCAGGGGGAAGTTCTTTACTGAGAGAGTGGTGAGATGCTGGAACAGCTGCCCAGAGAGGTTGTGGATGCCCTGTCTATGGAGGTGTTCAAGGCCAGGTTGGATGGGGCCCTGGGCAGCCTGGTGTAGTATTAAATGGGGAGGTTGGTGGCCCTGCATGTGGCAGGGGGTTGGAGATTCGTGATCCTTGAGGTCCCTTCCAACCCTGGCCATTCTGTGATTCTGTAATGATTCATGTGGCCTGGGGAAACAAGATGGATTTGAAGGGGAGAAAGAGTCAGAATGAAAATGTGCCCCTTCTGTTTGATTAACCACGTAGAGCTGACCAGAGTTTGTAAAAATGTCACTCGTACAGATTCTTGGTTCTAAACCTGACAGAGAGAGCTGGAGTTAGTCTGTGCAAAATAAAATGAGTGAGATTGAGGGAGGAGACAGTGAATGGCTAAGCTATCAGGTTTGTGAATTGCCAGTATCCTACTGTTGTGCAATGTCCCAGCAAGGTGTGTCAAGGCCTTAGGGCTTAACAGAGGGACAGACTGAAAGTTACAATTACAAATGACAGAGTAAGAACTTAGAGTAGTATCCTTGTAACTCAGCATTTTGTAGTTCAGTTTTATTGTATGCCAGAATGTTGAAGCAGTAAACTTGTGTAGTGCTTTGCAAGCAGTCATTTGTTAAAAGGCAAAGTTTTTTTTAAGAAGCTATAAAGCTTTATTTACACTCTGCTCAGACCTTCAGAATGTCTCGAATGTTTCCTGTGGTGTAAAACATTTGGAAAGCCTTGTGGCATGTCCAGGTAGCGTGATCCAAAAATGTGGCTCTTTGCTTTTCATAGCAGCAGTGCATTCTTGAATACACAGATAAGATCTGTGCAACTCCCCTGTACTCTTTGTGCTAATGTCAGTAAGTAGTTGCCTTTATGAGAACACAGATTGCAACAGAATGAGTGAAATGAATGTTATATGTAATGTAAGTCTGCTGGCTTTCAGAACAGCTCTGCCTTTGTAGAGAGCAAATTCTGAGTCAGGGAAAGAAATGAAGGGCACAAAAAGCTAGGAATTCCCTCTCCATTCCTATTAGCCCAAATTTAACTGGAATGTTTCTTGCACCTTTCCATAATTAGCTTGAAGCATTCCTCACAGATGAATAGTGTAGAGCAACAGAAAGTGACTTTTCATGTTAGAGTTGCACATCATCACAGACGGGTTTTTTTTGTGCTCAGTTAATCCTTAATGCTTTCTTAGCACATATGCTGGATCTTTGGAGCTTGCACCATAAAACTTCCCTTTGTATGCATTTGAGGAACAAACACTTTCAGAACGTCCTGTTTGATGTGAGCTACCACTAGCTGGGACTTCACTTGTGTCCTCCATGTTTTGCTGCAAGCTCATTGCTTTTTTTCCTTAAAATCTATCCTAAAAATGTTAAACTCTTGAGAAATCAATTTGAACTGCACAAAGCATCACAGAGAATCCCTTTTCCATAGCATTTTAACACCTGAGTTCACAAAGGCTTTGTGTTTTCTGACATATCATTTGCTTTGCTGATCCTTGTGTTAATTGGGAAGGCAAATTCATTGGCTACTTACGAGGGGATTCGTTACAAAATGGTGAGTTTGTTTGCTGGAGAACTTCTCATAGGGTGGCAGGAAATTCAGGTTTGAACACTGCACTCTTTTATACCTCTCAGTGCACTTGGTCATTTTCGTACCGCTTCTTCACAATCTGACAGTCTGTTTTAGAAAACATTCTGAAAGGTACCTTAATTCAGTGTTGTATGTCTACCTATCTGATATGTGTAAAAGTAATGTGAAAGCACGAATCTTGTAAGACTCATGCTCTTAAACCTGGTGTTTTACTCCCATACAGGTGATTATTAGTAAAAGAAAGTAATAAGTGCTCTAATAAAATCATTTCTTCTTTTCAGTTTGTGAAATGTGGCTATGCAGGCTCCAATTTTCCGGAGCACATATTTCCAGCTTTGGTTGGAAGACCTATTATAAGATCAACCGCTAAAGTGGGAAACATTGAAATCAAGGTAATTCTTTTCATTCTTCTCTAACAGATAAATAATATTTAGGGCGTCCTTCGACATACGCAGTGTTTGCAAATGCTTGTTTCTGTATTCTTCTTTATGTCATTTCTGTATCTCTTGATTAATTTCCATGCTGGATTTTACCCTGTCACGTACTACAAAGAAATCAAGAGGGTGGTCTAAAGCTCCACAGAAGCCTTCTGCTACAATTGAGGAGACAGCAGATAGAGCTCAAGTAGCTGTGGGCAAAAGGGGACTTGAAATGCTAATATGTAAGCGCTGTCAACATTAGAAGGCAGAAATTGAACAGCAGTGGTTGATATTTATCACCGAGCTGTACTTTAAGATTATGAGACAATGCAGAAGAGGTCTGAAAATTCGAGGTCTTTCTGTACTCTTTGCTTTCTGATCACAGTTTATCGTCTGTGACATTGCATGAGATGTTTTAGCTTGGTTGTGTTTGCGTTTCATTTTTTATGTTGGTGGTGTTTTCTTTTTATTGCGGATAGATGTATGATACTGGACCATCAGTTAGAGAGTGAGAGGCTGTATTTGTACTGCTACTTAGCATGTTATTCTGGGGATGGGGTGGTGGGGGGAACCACTGATCCCAAATCTTCTTCAGAAGTCTTGTGGGGACTATCGTTTCTCACTTTCTTTTGTACTTACAGAGCAATGCTTCAGTTGTTAGTAATTGCTTCTGCATTTGAGGCTCTAGTAAATGTCTTGGCCCTGCTGTGGTCACAGCCTCTTGTCTTGCTTCTAGCCACACGTTCTCACTTTGTGCTGGCCCTAATGTGCTGCAGTAGTGTGCTGAGCCACTTTAGAGAGCAGATCCAGCTGAAAAAGTGGAATTTCTTTGTCAAGTAAATTTTGACCGCCTCTTAACGCAATTGTGAAAGCTACTTTGAGGGCAAGGCAGAAGGAGGAACTTGAGAGAGAAGCAGAAGTGCATGCAGAACTGTAGAAACCCTCGTTTCAGCCAGTGAAGGGCAAGTAGAGCCTCACATGTACAGGCTTTCAATGTTTCTTTCCCTCTTGCTTCTGAGTAGTAGTGTAGTAAAAGGGGAAAATACGCACATCTGTGCAGCCTTGTTCCTTATTCTCAGACTCCTAGGAGTGACAAGGAGAACTTAATTTATCAGACTAACCCTGCCCGTGAGAGGGAATTGGAACTAGATGGTCTTGACAATCCCTTCCAGCCCAAGCATTCTGTGATCCTACGATTCTGACTTCTGCTGCCCCCTGTGAGAAGTCAGTACTGTCAGCAGAAGGCAGTACTAGGAAGTCAAGAGGATGAAAGCATCTTTCTCTGGCAGGACTTGGGCAGGGGCGTTTCTTTGGGTGTCTGCTTTAACTCAGTGTAAAAATTTCTTCAAGCAGGTCCTGGTAAAGTAGTAAAGTTTTATGAAAGTTATAAAGTGATTAACAAGTCATAAAGACCAAGAAAAAATTCTCTGGCATTAAATCATATTGATGAAGTCGTGTTTTCTTTCCAGCTGATCTGATATAGCCTGTCCTGCCAGTTCTGGTGTCATGATTACCTAATAACTTAGTTTAATATCCTTCCAGATGTCAGTGTTGAACTAAAAGGATGGGAAGTACAAGCAAGTAATTGTTATGAGAGAGATGCAAAAGACCCCCAAAATTATAATTTTGTTTTTATTGCCCCTCTTATGCCAAAGCGTGGATTATATGTGTGTATTTTAGAGAGTGTAAATTGTGTCCTGATTTCTTCCTAGCTGTTTTAGAACATCTGCCTATAATAGCTTCCTACTTTAAGAAAACATTGTAGCAAGAAATCTATGCCACAGATGCTTTGAATATCGCTGTGGGATAATGCAGTGGGTTGACTTGTTAGGTGCGTGTGCCATTTTCCTTTGTGAGATGCTTGTAACTGGAATGTATTTCAGCAGTTGAGTTTTATGCCAAAATTTAACTCTGTCCATTCACTACAGGTTCTTATGTTGTAAGCTTAAAACTGGGTAAGGGAAGTGGCCAGAAGATTATCACTTTAATTTTTGAAAAATATTCAGACAAGCTGTCATTCCTGTGCAGTTCTGAAACTCGGAGTTGATCAGAACAGTGTTTATCATCCATCTACGGAGTTACCAATGTGAAGTTGCTTTGTCCTTGTTTTCTTTCTGGACTCTCATTTCACAGTGAGGTGAATTAATTCCCATTTTTTTTTTTTTGCTTACTACCATAAAAGCATTTAAGCACAGTGAAACAGATAGCCCCAAGAAAGCTAGGAGAAGAGTGTAGTCACCTTCCTTGTGCATCTGCTGCTGGCTCTGGAATGATTGTGGAACTACAGCCTCAGTAGTTGGGGGTGCATCATTTTCTTGTACCTACAGTCCCCGGTTCAGGACATAAACACAAAATTCAGGTATCACTGGTATTATTTTGCTTCAATTTGTAGCCTCAGAAGTTGGAGACCAAACGTGTGGATACCACTTTCGCAGTCTTCACCATTCGCTGATCTTTGAAGCAAGTCTGGGAGTGAATAACCTTAGGAAGCAGGATCATTGTGCATCTTTGACCAATTAAGACAGGATTTTAGGGCATTTGAGACTTGGGGAGCCATAGTCCATGTCTTACAGTTGTACTCAGTTTCTGCCAAAGGTAGCGTGGTGCTGGACTTTCTCTGCATTTGAAGTGAGGAAGGGGGCTGAGCTTTGACCAGTCTTTTTGGTACTGCCTGTGCTAAGGCAGCTGCCACAAATTGTGAATGCTTTCCCTCTTGACACAATTCATACAGTGGGTAGATTTGCCTTCATAGTGCTGATAGTTACCTTTATGGCTTTTGATAATTTACATGTAGATTTAATTGAAGGAGGAAGAATCTCACTGGTCCTGAAAAGGACCTTAGTATAATTTCAGACAGCATTTGTATGTTTGCACTTCAGGATGCTTCCCAGCTGCTTTAATTCTTCTATCTTCCTACATCCATGGCTTGCTATTGTGAAGAACTTTGCTTCCATGATATCTGAACAATTAAGTCTCGTTATAGATGAATATTTTTATGTTATTGTTTTGAATTCTTGAGTATTTAAACATAGCATTAGCCAGAGCTAGCTGTAGTCGAACCCTTTCTGCAGAATCTCGTCTAGTTCAGATGAGCACGTTGCTCAGGTAAAATTCCAGTGTTACAGAATAGTTATGCACAGAATCCTACTAGAAAGGAACAGATTTTATTTGCAACATGAGGTGCACAAACATGACGTGCCAGTGACTTGTTGCAGTAGCTTTAAATAGAAACATTTAAGCTAAAATCCCAAGGATGTTAGCTTGGTCCTAACTGTACTAACCTGGATATTTTCCAGCTGTGTGTGCATCTCTTTTCAGCTTATTTCTACTATGTACTTAAAATAATTGGAGAATTTCATTTAGGCTTTTTCTGACTTTCTTGCTTCTACCTTTTCTTCACCTTTCTTGACCGGTTGAAGTAGAATAACAAAAAAATGGTAAGTGAGGTGCCTCATGCTGCTTGTTTAGTGTTTATGCTTGGTGAGACCTAAAGCTCTTCTGCTGTTTTTTGTTATTCGTTGTTCTGTCTTGCCTTACATTTTGCCTTGGAATACTTACTTACTTTGGTTGTTTTTCATTGCTTTGGTTTACTAGCAACTAACTGACGAGAATATTTTATGTATTGTGTTTAACTATGAGATGATCTGTGGTTTTGCAAGGTGCAAGAATAACACTTCAAGACCAACGTGAGCTCAGTATCTCCAACAGTGGAAATTACATAAAGTTACAGACCGAGGGCTTGAAAAAAGTTTCAATTTCCAGTTAGACAAATATTATTGAATCCCAGAGTGACGGAAACATTGAATGTCACGACAGTGATGCCGTATGCACTGCCCTCCTTCACCCAACGTGCATGTTGTTTGTTTGTGTGCCCTGGAGAACAATGAATGGTTCTGCCCTTCAGCTTTGTTTTGTTAACAGGACGCAGAAGTTTGGTGTGACTTGATTGTGTGTTTGAATACTGGCTTTTCCTGGGCCATGTCCTGTCCAGGAGTACAAAGCCTCCAAGAGCAGCACACAATGAAACACAGCTGATTCCTCTCACCGCTGGGGTTTCTGATGGCGTAATGTGGTGGGGGGGGGGGGAGAGTTCTTGTAGTATGCTTCCATAGTATGCTTCCACTGAAGTACCTTTGATTTAAAAGGGTAGAGCTTTGACTTCTGTCTTCTGTACAGTCAGGGTAATGGAGGTGTGATCTACTGCACAAGGGAAAGCAAATGGAGCGCTCTGTCAGGGAGAAGGGCTGGGAGAGGAACAGATTATTTTGAACAGTTTTCAATAAACTTCCTTTTTTCGCTGGCAGCTCTTTAGGTTGCTTCTGAAATGGGCTTTTATGGACTTGATGCTGCATTTCTTTGTGTGTGTCTTTTTTTACCCCTTGCATTGAGTAGTAAATTGAATAACCTTCACTTTAAAAGTTTTCTGCACCGTGGTAACTGCTGGCATGTTTTTGTGTGGAGCAGGCAATTTTCTGCAGTGAAATGAAGGCTATGTAGAGTGAAAGCAGTGCTGTAAGCAGTGCTTTAGAAGCATGTTCTTAGAGGCTAGATGTGAGCAGATCAGTTAGGGCTTCTTTAGGAAAATGAGAGAGACAGCAGGGAACAAACACAATGTTGTATTGTGCATACTTCCTCTGGGAAGTACGTGGGAAAGGAGAAGATAGAGTGCTACTAATTTGAATGTGCAATGTTTGCATAACTGCATAACTACCTTTAAGAAACAGATTGCTTAATTAATTGGGAAATGACTGTACAAACTGCATTCGTTGGTTGTGTTTGTCTAAGAATGCATTGCCATGGCTTTTGACTTGGGACTTTCAGCATGGAACAGACCAGGGTATGTTTTACATTTAGGTGTCTCTCCTCTTCACAGCCTACTGGCACAGACAACGTGTAAACCACTGTTTCTTTTAATGTATAGAGCGGAACTTCTAATCACTTATTTGCTATTGCTACTGTTCTGCTTGCTCATGGGCCACTCAGTATTCCTTTTCTGGCATCATGCAGCGTGCAGGGAAAATATTCTGCAGCCCACCTACTATCCTTACATGCTGTTTTGCATCTCAGTCTTTTGAACTCTGATGACAAAATTTTGGAGGTGTAAGTGGAGAAACATCTACACTTACAGAAGTCTTGGCAGTTATCTAGTGTTAGTGGGGCTTGTTGGTGTGTTTGGGGTTAACTGGAAAATGGAATTAAAGTTCATTTTGGAGAAGGTTTGGGATGGATAACAGCCCAATTTAAATACTACATGGAATATATTCGACTTGTCTCCTAAGTTCCTGAAAGCAATTCTGAAATGTGGGCTTTGTTTAAAAACACAGATGTTTTTAAAAACACAGGGGCTAGCACAGCTTGCTGTCACTGTTCAAGGATTTTGTTCTTTAGAAGACTTTGCAACAACTGACATACTTCTACGTTAACATTTTACAGGATCTCATGGTTGGAGATGAAGCAAGTGAATTACGTTCAATGCTGGAAGTTAATTATCCAATGGAGAATGGCATCGTTCGGAACTGGGATGATATGAAGCACCTCTGGGATTACACATTTGGACCAGAGAAACTTAATATTGACACAAAAAATTGTAAAATACTGCTTACAGAGCCTCCTATGAACCCAACTAAAAACAGAGAGAAGATTGTGGAGGTATGTCCCTCTAGTAGGAACTAAGATGTGCTGTTGTTGAAGTATGGATAAAAAATTTGAATTTGCTTGGAATACACAGAAGCTGCCTGAGGCAAGGCAGTTCTCCTACCTTCTGAGCAAAATGTGTCATCAGCCATGGTTATAAAAGCTGCTGTGGTCAAATTCAAACAGTCCCTCTATCCAAAAGTTATAAGCAGACTGAGTGTCTCAAGGCACGTCACCAACAAAACAGTCAGAAATGCATATTTTTCTTCAGGTATCTAAGATATTTTGATTACCAGGCATGGGATGAATGTTAATTAATTTAAATGACTTGAACTTCTGTAAGCCAGTAATGTTTCTGAAGAGACTGAGGCTTGAACAAGATGATGCTTACAAGATGGAGGAGCGTTGTTGGGAGTAGCTGAGACAAAAGTGTGATGACAACCAATTCACTGATCTTTGATTAATGCTAGGGATTGTCAATGAAAGCCTTTTTAGAAAGAAAGCTGGGTTCTTGGATCCTGTGCTGCCCTGGACAACCTAAGCTACCTCTGAATTCAGTTGGTTAGAGAATATGAACTTACTTTTATCACGACCTACAGCTTTCCTTTAAAACCATTAGTTGTCACAGCTATAGTAATGCTTTCTGCGATCTGACCACGGGTGTCTTTGCAATAATGTTTTCTTTCAGTGCCTTGCTAAATAAATCCAAGGTGGAAAAGGATTAATCAAACTGTACAATTTTTTTGTGTTTTTAAATTGAAAATTTTCTAGCATGTATAGACGTTAGTGGCCCATTATCTAAGTGTGGTGTAACTCAACATGAGCAGTGTTTTCTGTTGTGTATCAGTCAGCTGTGCTGTGATGGACACAGTGACCTATTCTGGGTTGCCTCCATGTAGTAGGAATGGCTGAATTTCCTGTTGAGGCTGCTTTGCTTTTCAGCTGTCTACAATGGTGTACTTGTTTCTGTTTTCCTGCTAAGTGCAACAGGCTGGGTTTTAGTTATTCTGGTACTGAGTAATTTTATCCCATAAATTGAGAAGCCTCCTATAGCTTCAGAAGTCTGAGGAAACATTTGTATTGCCCCATGTGCTTTTTAAAACCACTCCAGAGACTGTGGATACTTAACCACGATTCAGAGGATTAAGGAGAACCAGAATCCATTTTCATAAACTCAGACTTGAGCTGAACAGGACTTCACTGTTTCTATTAATATTCTTAATGGATCATAGCATTACGAGGACTAGGAATATTTAATTTTTAACTGCAGCCTATTTACACTTGTCTGTCGTCCACTTTTGATGCATACTCTTCTTTTTCGGGGAGGCTAGACCAGAATGAAGCAGGGAATCGAATTAACATTTTCCTAAAGCCTGTAGTAGATGTCTCTATATTTTGTGATGCATTGCAGTAATAGTATTTCAAAGAAAAAGCTTAGTCACTTGGACCCTATCAAGGTGGTAGATAATTACTTGTGCTGTACTTCATTCTACTTCCAGTGGTTCTCTTTCCTCACTGCGTTTCTCCATCAAACACAGCTACACAGAAACAGCAGTTCACATGACATGTACATTGTAACATAGATGCTTTTAAAGTGCTGTTTCTTTTGTAGCATGCACAAGACACAGATTGCTATTCAATTTAAGGTAATGTTTGCTGCTTGTCTCCAGTTGCTTGCTGCATTCTCATTCTGAAATACCCCTAGGAGCAGCTTGACTTTCATGGCATGTCATGTAGTGTTAGAGATACACTCTAACACAGTCACTTCTGCCAGTTCCAGTCTAGTTTTCTTTGTCTCTATCCCAATTCTTAGTTCTTCCTCCCTAGACCCGATTAGAACATTGCTAGCTCATCCAAAAGCAGCTGTCACGAGAAGGGAATTCTGCTCTGTGTTTACATCTTAGGTTTTTTAATATGTTCATCCTGTGACGAGGCGTTTCTGTACTCAAAGAGAACAGACCTAGATGGCTTGAAAGAAAGAACAGCAAACCCCAGATCTCTGCATATGAGCTTCAGCAGATTTTTGCAGTTCAGATGGGGGATGGTAAAAACCCAAAGCAAGCCATTTTCATGACAAGGTGCTTTGCAGTCACTCCTTCTACGTTCCTCTCACTTCTGTCATACTGTATGCTCACTGCAGATGTTCCTAGAAAGGGAGCATCTGTCTTCCCAAGGATTTTGCTATGCGCTCAATATAGCTGTGAAATAATTAACTTGACTTTGCAAGGATCAGAATTTTGATATGGAACAGCCATTTTAAAAATGTGCTCTTCTAACAGAGGAGGGTCCTTAAATAGTTCAGAATTTTGAAATTGTCAGGCATCAGTATTTTTTTTCCTTTAAGATATTTAAGATCTTTAAGATATCTTTTACTTGAACTGTGGGAGTGCTTAGAATTTAGTCAGTTTCTAATCCTGGAAGTGGCAGAAGTGCTTGGGAGGCTGTAGAAGAGCAAAAACAGAACTTTGTGCTGGAATGATCAGAGTTCATCATTTTTTCATGGTAAAGCATTTGGAGGAGGAAGCTGCTGTGCATTACTTGTTTACTTGGCCTTCTTTGTGTTTATAGAAAGGACAAGATCCTATAAACTGGACATCCTTTAATTTTAAACCATTTCTTCACTGCAGCTAGTTTCAGTGCTTAGGGGAGCCTAGTCTATGAGATGGGCAATTCCTTTCATGTTTTAATAAGAGCTGCTCTGCAAACCTGCATTGTTTTTTTTTCACCCAGAGGGTGGTGATGCACTGGAACAGGCTGCCCAAGGAGGTTGTGGATGCCCCATCCCTGGAGGCATTCAAGGCCAGGCTGGATGTGGCTCTGGGCAGCCTGGTCTGCTGGTTGGCGACCCTGCACACAGCAGGGGGTTGAAACCAGATGATCATTGTGGTCCTTTTCAACCCGGGCCATTCTGTGATTCTGTACTCCATGCTTGTTCTGCAAGTAGTAACTGAGTCGTTCTAGATGTACTCCTTCCCTTGTAGTGAGGTTTCCACTGAAGCTAGTTCTAGAAGTTTGTCATCTCTTGCATTTCAAAGAAAGGAAGAAGGCCCAGAGAACAGTCTGTGACACTGCGCTGATTCTAGACCAGTATTGAGTATGTGTTTGTTTGCTCCATCTTTGACAATCTCTGGTTGTGGAAAGATGGTGACCCTGATATGAAGAAAAAAAATCTGAGCCTCATTAGAATTAGAACATACAGCTCTAACAAATGTTTAGTTCCCAAGTCACATTTAAATAATGAAATAGCTGGCTGGCCTGCAAGTACGTGCCTCCCACTCAATAGGCACTTTAGAAAATGGCTTGGTAAAATGGCAGGAATTGGCATGTAGGTTTCTTGAAAGTATTCACTTTTTGTTGCTGAGTGGACGTGAAATGTTTGAAGTCCTTGAGATGATTCGTCTCACATGAGTGGACAGGTAAGATATAAAACTGACAGTGCTAATCGCTGCCATAAAGCAAGCAGGTTTTTAATGTTTGCATACAATATTTGTAATGAAATTTCTTGGAAAGTGTTTTTGATCAGTGAAAATACAGAATTACATAAGGACTGTTTTCAAACGTTTATGACACTTCCTTTAAGGATGAGCCTTCCTTGGACATTAATTTTTGCCTTCATCTTACAGGTTATGTTTGAGACATACCAGTTTTCTGGAGTGTACGTAGCCATTCAGGCTGTCCTTACTTTGTATGCTCAAGGTAGGCAAAGATAACTTAAAATATGTTTAATTCATGTGCTGCTAAGGCAGAGCTCTAATATAGTATTAATGAGGCTTGGGTCTACTTCAGTACTGCTGTAAGCAAGCTCAATTCTGTTTTAAAGGTTTGCTTTTCATTTTTGGGAATTATGGATTTTGCTATCTTTGTGTGCACGTTTAGCAGACCTACTTGTAAAACCCAGTTTATCAAAACTCATTGTTTCAAGATGCAGTTCATTTTAGCCTTCAGCATCTTTCCAGGCCTGAATGTCATGCTCTTGGCTTTCTGAAAGATTTATCACTACAAATGAATTTCAAGCAGCTGATTAGGTGACTTAGCACTGTTCTCAGTTCAGGAACATGTTGATTCTTCTGCTGTATATAAACAAGAATAAATAACTGCCAGCTTAAGAAGAAAATTACAGATTCACTGAATTCAATAGAAATTCTGCTGTTGGCTGCCATCCATCAATGATCTAGGATTCAAGCACATGGGTTCTAATAACGTGACCTTTTACATCTGTTTACTGGTGGCTTGGTGTTCTTAACCATTGTGTGGCAGGAAATTAAAATATCCTTACTTGTTAGCATGTCATCATAGCTTCTGTGCCCAAGAGCAAAAGTTCAAGGGAGGGACTGCTATGCAAGTCACTAAAAGCAGCTGAACCCAAATCACTCTTGCAGGCCTGGTTTTTAGTTTTATTTGCTGATCGCTCTTTCTTTTTTTTTCCTTTATCACTGTTTTTTGTTTGGTTCATTACAAGTCTATGTCTGAAAAATACACAGTCTTACGTTTACAATTACAGCAGAATTTATTTTACTGCGTAGTGCTCAGTTCCTCTGAACAACAAAACATAAAACAACTTGGAGCAGTCTGCTGTTGAAGAACAGATATTTTCTACCCTATGAAGGGAAGATGTCAAAACACCGGAAAAAAGGGCAAATGGTAGCACCTAGGCAAGAGGAAGGATAATCCATTTTTAACACGTGTCTATACAAGTATTTTCACTGTGAAAATCTTATGTTTAAAATCTAGGTGAATGGAAAGAACTGAATTTTAAGTTTTGCTTCCTTTTCCCAAAAGGATGATGACCGTTACAGTGTCCTTTTAGGATACCAACGAGGTTATGATTACAATGATAAAACTGTTCTGCTCTATTTATGGAGGTGCTAATAACAGTTGTACTTCCTCCTCTGTTTCATTCTTTTAGGTCTGTTGACTGGTGTTGTTGTGGACTCTGGAGATGGTGTAACTCATATTTGCCCAGTTTATGAAGGTTTCTCTCTCCCTCATCTCACCAGACGGTTAGATATTGCCGGGAGGGATATCACCAGGTACCTCATTAAGGTGAGCTGGAAAGAGCCTTTAAGGCTGAGGCTGATGGCAATGGCACACTGGTTCAAGTTAAAATCCCTTGGTAGAAAGAAACTTTATTGTTTGTATGTTAATTACAGAAAGAACATCAGTATTCTTTGTATTGCTTCAGCCTCTGTGTGTTACGTTTCCTCATCTGATAGCACTGATATTATTCAGACTTCACTCACTTTTCTAGTAGCAGTCTAAGAAGGGAACGGACTTCATTCTGTATTTGGGAAGAAGAATCTCAAATTTGGCTTTCTTGATATGTAAAATAAAAACAAGACTGTATTCTAACATCTTTTTTAGTGTGGAAAATAATGTAATGATTCTTACCTGATTATTAATTAAGGCTGTTTTATAGATTATTTGCTTTTAAAAATATGTAAACCTTAGGATTTTTTAATCCAGAATATTGCTTAACTGGAATATTGTGCTGTTCTGAAGCGAAGTCCTAAATACGAGGATTATTTCAGTTATCTTTCACTTCTGTAGCAATTGCACTGGAAGTTCTTGGGAAACTTTCCTACTTACAGTGATGTTGTATCTGTTTTTTGGTTTTTTTTTTCCTTTTTCTGATAATAATGGATACGGTTACAGATTTGACTTAATACTGAATTTGCAGTTAGAAAAGCCAGGCAAACTTGAAGACTTTTTGACTGTGCACGCTGGAGGCAAGGAGATCTGTGCTGTTTCTCACATTTATAGCTTATCTAATCTGTTCACTGTAGCTCCTCTTACTGCGAGGGTATGCTTTCAACCACTCTGCTGATTTCGAGACTGTTCGCATGATCAAGGAGAAGCTGTGCTATGTGGGATACAACATTGAACAGGAGCAGAAACTGGCATTAGAGACCACAGTACTAGTTGAGTCGTACACGGTGAGTGTTTTGAGACAGATTTTCTTGACCTAAATGTATTAGGTCTAAAATCAGGTAGCATTTAGCTTTGATTCCTTGTGAGTTTTTCTTGGCAGTAGCTCACTTCCCAGACATAAAAGTCTGTAGAATCACATTACTTGGTCCTGGGAAAACTTGAAAAGCTGATTTTGGGGATATCTTTAAAGCTTTGTGCTGACTTCTGTAGCTGTAGATGCTTGAAATTTGAATATTACAACTCAAAAACTTGTAGAGAAAGTGGACTTACGCTAGTGTGTCAGATTGTTTCAGCTTCATCCCTCTTAGTTGTGATACATCTGAGACAGGTAACTGGTAAGAAGGGAGGTAAACTTGCTCTTTGGAGACTTGCTGCAATGGTACATGAGAGGAAAGGAGGTTCAGAATAGCATTTTTTGTTGCTGCAAGTTCATCTTTAAAAGCAAGGCAACATTTGGTACTTCAGTATCAGCATATCTGGTCCTTGATCTCTGTAAGTAAATCACATAGCAACTGAAGAATCATCTTTCAGTAGTACTGACTTCTTGCAGTGGTGACAATAAGCAACAATTTCCTGCTTTAAAACACTAAGTAACAATGTAAGTCATTTCCTCCTGTTTTCTGTATCTAAGTGGCTAAAAGCAGCCTGCTGAATGGCTTTCTCTTCACTAGCTCCCAGATGGCAGAATTATCAAAGTCGGTGGAGAACGGTTTGAGGCACCAGAGGCACTTTTCCAGCCTCACTTAATCAATGTGGAGGGGGTTGGTGTGGCTGAACTGCTGTTCAATACCATCCAGGCTGCTGACATTGATACCAGGTAAGAGCACACTTACTCCTGCACTCCGACAGTGAATTGTGACCGGGACTGCTTTCCAAGAAAATAACATCTTTTGTGCACAGTTGTGTGAAGATATATACTGGAACTAGGGGTCAGTCTCAGATGACTTTTTGAAGCTTAATGCATTATCTGAAAACATTACTATTTTGTATGAATAAGCAAGGATTAAATCTTGGAATTGTGGGGTTTCTTTTGTGTTCCTTCCTTTTTAATTGCTGCTTTCTTGGACATCCGGGAAGTGTGAGCAAGTGTGCCAAACTTGGGCAGAGGTTGTTTTTGTGTTTGTGTGATGGCAGTTTTGTAGATCTGTATTTACTTGCCTGTATGTACAGGTACCTACTTGTCCTATCAGAAACCCTGTAGCACACTAAAAAGATTGTTCTTTTGGTTAGGTCTGAATTCTATAAGCACATTGTGTTGTCTGGAGGGTCCACTATGTACCCTGGGCTGCCTTCACGACTGGAGCGAGAACTTAAACAGCTCTACCTGGAACGAGTTCTGAAAGGAGATGTGGAAAAACTCTCGGTAAGTTCTGAGTCACTGCTGTATTTGTGTGGGGCGGAGGTTTATCCTGAATCCCCACTAGAGGGAACCAAGTAGTCAGAAATGACAAGCTGTGGATCACCCTCCACACAGCTTGAAAAGCTTGGTGCATCCGGTTCTTCACAGTCTTGTGCTGGCTTTTGCAGTAAAGCTGCCTTTCTGGTCATGCTAATAGAAAGTAATTCTTGAAGTCCTGGGTTAGTTTGAGCATAAAATGTACACTAACATTTAACTGCACAACTCTAATATAGAATGAAGGATGCTAGTGAGTGTTTGTGCTTTAGAAAGTCATCACTGAGCAAAAATTATTCCTGTCTTTGAAAGCTTGGGCTCATGCTATGCGTTGTAGATGAAATGCTCAAAAGTTTAAGGCTAGAGTTCACACGTCTTCAAGTGGAATAATTTTCCTTGCTCGCCTGCAGACAAAAGCCAAACAGATGATGGAGGTAGCATTGCCTTCTATCTAGTAAGAATGCCATGTGCTTTTCAAAAAGGAGATATTTATGGAAGAAATTTCTCAGAGTGAAGTTTCTAACGTTGAACTGAATTGAACTTCCTCAGCTTTGAATACAGTATTCTCTGAAGATCTCTTACAGCTATTTAGAATGACTCAGTTGCACAGAATAGAATCACAGAATCGCACGTAGCTTTGACTGTGCTCATTTTTGCTCTTGCAGTTGGAGCTTGGGCATCAAATAATTAAGAATATTCATTAGATAAGCTGGCCTAAATTGTATAAATTTAGAATCTGTTCCATCTGCCCTCCTCAAATCTGGTATAATTCTAAAACACTTTGTGATCTGGTAAACTCCTGATAATTTTAGCCATCAAAGCTTAGCAAGTATTCAACTCTTCTTCCGTGTTCATAAAATGCAAAAATACAATCTTTAATTTTCTGTTCTGACTTCGGGGCTTTTTGTGGATACGTGGAAGGTATAATTTTGGGGACGTGTCAATAGCCCTCTCTAATTTCCAGTGCAAAGTAGTTATTTTACTTCGGTTGTGTGAGCTTCCAGCTCACACAAAGTGCCCTGTGCTGGCATTGCATTTTGGTTGTGTTTCTCACCCTAATCAACTTGTTCTTTCATTGTTGGAGTAGAAAGCACAATTCTGTTTGAGTAGGCTTTGTTTTGAGAATCCTAGTAGCCGTTTTGTTGTATTTTTTTTTTCCTTAGAAATTTAAGATCCGAATTGAAGACCCACCTCGCCGAAAGCACATGGTGTTTTTGGGCGGCGCAGTTCTAGCAGACATCATGAAAGACAAAGACAACTTCTGGATGACCCGACAAGAATACCAAGAAAAGGGAGTGCGTGTGCTGGAGAAGCTTGGTGTGACTGTTCGATAAATCCCAAAGCTTGTTCCCATCACGTCTAAAGCTTTTTTTTCTTTCATTGCCAATCTCTGAACTCACTCAGCTACATGCTATGGAAAGGCCTGTCTGTGGCCTTTGACCCAAAGGTCAGGTTTTGTTCTGGTTTCTTGGGGTAGCTTTTGTTAAATGTTTCTTAATGTGGCTAAATTTGACTATTAAATTTGACCACTTCCCCGCAAACAAAACAGAGCAAGAGCAGCCTGTCTACTTCATTGTTCCTTCCCAGTAGGCAATTGGGTAATTCTGGTAGGCTTTTTCTTCTGGGTTTATTGCTGTAGTACTGCTAGCTTTTGTCTCTAGTTCACAAGGGGTTGTGTGCCTTTTTTAGCATAAGAAAACCTTTAAACGGGAGCTTTTACTATTGGGTCATTGTGGTGGTTATCTTTGCATCTTTTTGCCTCTCTCTACATTAAGACTCTTTTTTTTTTTTTTTTTTTCTTTCCTGAAATAAGGAATTTTGATTAAGCATAGTTAGAAACTAGTTTAACTAGCTGGAATGGCTTTAACACACTGTGTCGATGTAATGTGGTTCTGTATGCCCTGCTGCCTAAAACTGGTTTCTGAGGCCGTTTATCAGAATCCTCAGAGGTGGTGGGGCTTCCATACAGTATTTCAGTTGCCACAAACCAGGAAACACCGGATATTCTGGCAAAAGTAAATTTGTGGCCTTAGATGTCTTTTTATTTTGGAGGGAGGAGACAGGTTTGAGCTGTGTTGCTTTTCTGTTAAGGGACAGCTGGAGGTCAGTCTGACCAAAAATGCCTCTTTTTGTAGCTACGTTTTGGTACCGTGTTATCTCAGCATAGGGAGCAAGAATGTTACATTAGCTGTTCTGTAACTGTTGAGAAACTTACTTAGATGTGCTGAGAGAGGAGCCTCTGAACTTCTAAAGAGATTTAATACTTTCAGAAATGCTTGTGAAAACTGTAATTAAAGACATTAAAACTCCCCAAACTAAGTTTTAAAATGTTTTAAGTGCTTGTATGTACATCAGAAGCACTTGTATTAAACTTTACAAGTATTTTAACCTAGTACCAAGTAATTATTGCAAATGAATATTTCAGTGCCCACTGTTTATCGCAGCAAGCAGATGTTTATAAACAACCACTGGCAGTAGGTTATAAAGAATGACCTGTGTTTGTTCTAGTTGAAAATAGCATTGGAAGAGGAGATGTTGGTTGGTAAATATCCGCAACTCATTTTGACCAGTCTTGATTTTTTTGGATACTTTAGGTGGGATGGGGAAGGAAGTGAAAAACAATGACAAAAATGCTGTTTCCAGAAAGTACATTAAAGCTGAGTTGTACTGAAAACTAGAAGTTGTCACTAGTAATTATCAGCCATCTTCTCCGAGTAGAGTTGCCTGTATTTTCTTTCCCGCTAGCAGACTGGTAACTATCAGCACTATAAAATCTGCCTTACACAAAGCATAGCAAAAACTGCTCGCGTATGGATGCCAGTTAGATTTAGTTCTACTTTGCTTTTCACGGAAATATTATCTCACTTCTTACTTAGTTTTCCAAGCCTACCATAACATTTAAACGTGAGGAGGTTTAAGATCTGCTTTTGACTTCCAAACCTTGGAATGTACGAGATGTGCTTTCATATACTTGCCATTTGTCTACATCTTTACATTAATAATTGACCCCAGGAACGGGGAAATATTAAACTCCCTTGGATTCTTAAAAGTTGCTTTCTTTCTAAATCAAGCAGACCAGTTTTGGCCAAGAGAGCCAAACAGGCAGAGGCCGTGTCTGCGTTTCTTAAACAACAGGACAGATGCTATAGTATTGCTAGTAATGACCATTTAATTATAGGTGGGTGGGGTTTTTTGCAGCTATATTTACTCTTAACTTGAACAATATGAATTTACAGGCATGCCGGTCATGCCTCGGTGCATGCACTTATGCAGTTACTAGATTTTTGGGGACATGAATGTAAGGGGTATTCTGAATTCCTCTAGTCTTCTGAACATTTAATACACAAGATTTAAAAATGCTGTGCGCTTGCTTTAGAGCTATGGTTTCTCATGTGACTGTCTCTGGGCTTTCTGGACAGCTTTGAGAATCGTGTAAATAAACCAAAGAATGACTTAAAAAACCTTTTTTTTGAATGACAATCTGCCACGTGATCAATTGTACAAATCCAGATCTTGACCTGAACCCCTTTTCTAAACCACATTCTCCCCTCTTCATTGACTTTGGTTAGGTATGTGCCTATCTTGAATAAAAGTTTAGGAATTTGGCCCTTTCACAAGAGAACGTCACAGCACCATTAGAAAGAAATGTCAGTTGATTATGCAGTATCTTAGGATTTCATGGAAACATGTATTTATTGGGGGAGGTGGGGGGGGAGGGAGAAAAAGCATATTAAATTACAGCTATCCTGAATTCAGAAGAATGAATCCGACCTCCACAGACTGAATGGGACGTTCCAGTTGTGCTCAGTGTGGTTCTCTGTGTGTTAGCACACACGAGTGTGTGGTTGTTCTCTTGTTCTCTCAGCTGACAGCTTCACTATTGAAGCACTATATGAAAGTAATCTGGTTTTAATGTTGTTTTTTTTTTTTTTTTTTTTTTTTTTTTTTTTTTTTTTAAGACCAAGTAACTTTGGTTATATTTGCAACATGCTTCAGCTCCTATAAAATTAGACTAGAAGATGCTGCATCAGTTGTAAGTTTTTTGGGACTATCCCACTTTTAATGTTAAGCTGCTTCAAACCCCTCCCCCAGTGTTCTAGGATGTTAACCTATGTAACACAAATGGCTTTTTTATACAGCTCTGAACAGCATGTTAACACGCAGCACTGGTTGAGACCATGAATGGAAATAAACATCTATTTAAAATGACAGGTCTTTTCAATATAAAAATAAAATCAGATTTTTTTCAAAGTAGATGACGTTTGCTTTGTTTCCTTTGGGAAATCACAGTTTTGTCAGGTTTTTTTTCTAACATAACTTTCATCATGAAACTATCACAAGCTGCTTATGCTGAGGAAATCTGATGTGACAGAATAGCACGATCCCTATTGATTGCTGTCACAGAGTGAAAAGAGCACCCCATCTCCACTCCCTAGCCAAGATTTCCTTCCTTCCATCCTAGTTTGTTTAAATTAATATATATATATATGTGTGTGTATATATATGTAGCCTTGGAGAAGAATCTTGCCTAGTTCAAGCTCTATGCTTGATTGATTTCAATGACCCTGGCTATGCGTGGTAGCCACATAATGGCATTCTGCTGTGGAAAAAATTCATTTATCTGGCTTCGTAGCAAGCTCATTCAGCTTCTTCATCCTAGCACATTGTATGTGCTGTTCTGTATGGATATTCCCAGGCATTATGTCTCCAGCAGACAATGACTTTGGTTTTCTTACAGTAGCCCAAAGTGTAGTTTGGCTCTGGATGAATCTGTCTCAAGGAGGAGGCCAACTATGTGCCATCTCAGATACAGGCTGTAGATTGGATTTCAATAGATGGGGTAAAAAGATCCCCCTATAATCTTAATTTCATCACTGTATTTGTAGGTGGGGGGGAAAGGCAGGCTTTGCCTCTGTGCAGTGCTGATAATCTATGCTCCCCATTCTCCCTGCCTTGGCTTGGTTTGCCTGACATGGCTTTTGCTCAGCCAGTGTTTGCTTGTCAACTTTTTCAGTAGTGACTTCTTCCCTACAGATACTTCATCCATTTGCCACAAACAAGCTTCATTAGCTGTTTCATTATGGTGAAAAATGCAGGTTAGTTTTCTTTTTATTTTAATCCAAATATATCTCTTCCTGTGTTCTTAGCAAGCAGGAGAATTGTAAAGAAAACAATAGTTTCAAATCTTTTCAGCAAGTATTAAAATCTGAACTGAAAATTTGCTTTATTTCTGCCACATGCAGAAATAATTGCTTTGGTTTGTTTTTTAATAAGTTTATGTGCTGTCCTGTTGGGATAAGTCACTGTCACTTTGCCATCATAGAACTCAAGGAAAAAGAAAAGCAACTTTTTTGAGTAGGTGCTACTGTAGCCTCTTACCTCTGCTGCATTACAGTATTAAGATAAGCTTTAAATAACATCCCTCAGGCAGGCAGCTTACCTTTCTGTAACCTGTTGTTGCATCCTGTTGTCCCAACTAAGTGCACAAACCAAGGTTGCAGTGCACATCTGCATGTCCCCAACAGCTGGAACAGGGCTCCTTGCCTGCCTTGTACCACGTGCAGGGGTCTGCTTTGGTGTGGCTGGTGCAAGGAGAAGCTCAGGGAGGAGAGGAAGTGTAGGACTTTGCTTCTGTATTTTAAGGTTGTTTTGAAAGCAGTTCCTTAATTTTAAAGTTGAGGGAAACGTTTTCTATTCTAGGTGACAAAGAAAGCATATTATGCATCTCTAACAGATTTTGGATGATGCTGAGGGGCATCTTCCAACTGCACAACTTCTGCTCCTTCCCATAACTTTAAAAAAAAAAAACAAAAAACAAATCTTTTCACAAAGCCGAGGAACAGTAATTAAATTGTAGCTGCAGGAATAATGATAGATACGGGCCTCTTGCCTACACCTTTTCATCACCGCACCCATCTCCCATCTGGTTTTTGTTTGCCCTAAAGCTTAAGTGGTTTCAGGATCCTCTTGCATGCATGTTTTTACTGTGTGCCCATTTTAAATCTCTCCAAGTATTTTAATGAATTAATTAATTGACAGTTACTGACCTCAACACAAGTACATCCTGTAAGTCCTGACTTGCATCAGGCATTTTTCTTAGCAGAGCAGCCCTTTTGGGGGCTGTTCCAAATCTAAACTTTACTGTTGTCCAATAAATTCCCATTCTGAATCACTCAGTGTAAACTTGATGTTGGCTTTCCTGCCAAAGCACAAAGGACAAGGGTGGCATTAAAGACGTGAGAAGCGAGATTCTGGGAAATGCCCAGCCACTCAGCTTCCTTGGAATATTCCATTTTTGTCTTTTCCCATTGTACTGTATGTCAGTGCTACTTCAAACTACCCTTTGGCAAGTCTTGTAAAAACCGAAGGGATTTATGCAAGCACCTGTAATGCTGGTAGATAGTTCTCTGTAAGAAAATCTTGTAAAAGGGGAGGGAGGGGCTAGGGCTTCCTATAGCATTACTGGGTGATAGCCTGGAGCTGTAACTGGAATAACCCATGAAACATCCTCAGTGATGGAACCTGTGTACCATATGAGAACAAAATGTTGTCTGATCATTACCCATTATCTAATTATACAAGAACTTACAGCCCTGGAGGATGAAAAACTAATTAAATTGTTACGACTTTTTAAAAGATAGCAAAGAAGTGAGGAATATTTGTTTTTTTGGTTCCTGCTCCACTGCTCGTGTTCCTTAAGAATTGAATGAGGCAGCTTGGTGGGGATATAGTGCTCTGTGTACTGATTCTCTTAATGCTGCAGGAGGTTGTAGAGGCAAGGAACTTTCTTTTAGGAGTGGACTGTTAACTCAAAAACAACTTAGCTTTGGAGTTGCAACTCTGCAGTAAGGAGGATTCACTGATTCACTGTCCCAGCTTATCCATGAAAGCAGCTGATGCTGAACATTGCTTACCTTCAGTGCAATAAGGATGATCATTTACAACTGAGGATTTGCTTGTGCAGAATTTTAAATAGAGTATGTCTAGAGTACTTGATCCTTTGGTGTGGACAGAACGTGGTGGGAGAAGGCTTTGGTTTTTACCCTGCACTGGGGCTTGCAGTTGTTACCTGGGAAAAGAGCTGCCTGTCAAAAAAGCAGTGGAATTTTCTGCATTGTTTCAGGTCCTGCAGCTTTTGTACCGGTGAGTAGGACCTCTGTAAAGACCTCAACCTGAATGCTGCAGCGTTTAGCACCTTACACTCTAATTTCACTTTCCAAACAGTAGTGACCAGCTTCCTCACGCTGAAGTGCATGCTTTCATTCAGAGCCTTCATTCCTTCCTCTTGGGATGCATACACTATTGCTTTACATGCGAAATCGACAACCACTCAGCTTAAACCAACATCCCCAGGCACAAGGAACACACCAGCCTCTTGAAAGCAGAGTGAGCCCCACTAATCTGCTGTTCTTTGCTGTTGCAAGGTGCAGACAGGTTTCATCCTAGGGTTAAGGTCAGCAAGGCAGCACACCTCTCCTTTGTGTTGCAGCAGCAAGCGATGGCTGTTGTGGGGTCTGGGAATGAACTATTCCTCCTCTTGTGCCAGTAAAACCACTAGGCATTCTCAAAGCAGGCTGTGGGCCATAAAACACAACTCTGTGATTGTGGTGCACCTGATAGCTCAACAGTTCACACCTCGGATGGGACAGACCATTACAGAGCAGTCAGCTTTGCAGAAGTACTGTCCAAACTCAGTGGCTAATTATTTTATTAATTATTTAATATTTTAAAGAAGGGCATAATTGCCTGTAAGAGGCTGGGAGTGAAATTTCAGTGAGCACAGTGACCCCTGGCAGTTTCTGGGGAGCAATTGATGTGCCATCCACATTCTCACACCAACATGGGCACATACATTTCTGGGTTGCTGATGATTAGAGCTCTTAGCGAGATGACTTGTACACTCAAGCTGGCTTTCTCCAACTTTCCCCTAATACACAGCGTACATTTCTGTTGTAGAAGGGGGTTAACTAACTTGGGAGATAGATGGGTGCCTTATAAGTCAGCGTGCTATTTATGGAGGTTTGCTTAAGGAGTGGGTCAGAAGGAAGTGACTTTTTTTTTTTTTCTCCCCCATCCCCCCAACATTGTAACACAGTTGTTGCTTTCAAGAATATGCATGGTCTGTTTTCTTCAGACTATTGGCTGGTCTGGTAAAATAATTAGCTGTTAGGCAGACAGAGAGAAAGGATCACATCTGCACAAGACAGGAAGACTGGGACAGTAGAAAGGGGAAAAAAAAATCCCAGCTTGAATCACAGCTGCCCACCATGCATAGTAACGGAGCTTGCCAAGAATATTCAAATTGATTTAGGGAGAAAAGCTGAGGAAACCGTTTAACCCCAGCCTGCTTGGATCCGTGACAGTTTCTCTATAGAGCGTTCCCACGTTGGGCCAAAAGAAGGGTTTTCAAGCTGTGTGTTTCACCAGCCATCCTCCTCTGCCCCCCTTCCTGTTGTGCAGCAGGAACACAACACACAGACTCACTGACAGGCGTGAGGCTGTGTGCTGCAGAGCAGCTTTCCACACGGAGAAAATTACCAAAGGTGGGAACATTTATTTCATATTGATGGGATTAAGTTGTAATTGGATTGTGTGATTTAAACCAAGATCCAGGCAAATGATTTGGGATTAATTTCAGGCAGTGGGAACCTTTCTGCTGCCTGCAGTGCATCCTGCATTAGGTTTCCCTCCATGAAAAGCACTGTGCAAACAGCATTCTGAAGGCCAGAGCTTTTTGCTTCAGGGTTTCTGAGAGCACACATCCGCTGCAGGCTGCTTGCAGGTCATGAGGATCACACATCAAAAAAGAGGAGTAGTAATTTGTTTGGACACGAGTCACACAGTGATTTCCCTACTTAAATAAATCTATTATCCACAATCTGTAAGGTGATGCTCACTTAATGATTAAGAACAGTTTGTTGGAAATGTGGGAGGGTTTGTGTCTTCAGAAACCGCTGTCCCAAAGACCATCTTTCTACAGCAGTCCTAAGTCAGTCTCAACAATCTCTCTGGGATAAACCCACAAAAGGAGAAATGCAGAAATGCACAGAGCCCAAACAGAAGTGCCATCACACAGGTGGTTTCAGTGCTTGATTTGGTGCTCAGTTTGAGGGCTGAAGCTGTAACTTGCCCCTGAGCTGCAGGTGGGCCTTCACTGCCAGCTGAAGCAGCAAAACCCAACATCCAGCCCCCCCAAACTCCAGTTTAACTGCAGCCTCACTCATGTTGAGAGGCCTTGGGCAGATGAGCTATTTTCCAGTTGAACCGCAAGATCTCTGGGTACCTAAATGTCTGCTGTAAGGCAAATGTGGGGCTGCTGAGACCCTGACAGCACTCGGCAGCTATGTGCTCCGTCCGTGCCGAAACCACAACAGGCCTCACCAGCAAGGCAACGCGCGCCCCATTGAGCTCGCCTGCAGAGCCAGGCTGCAAGATGTGTGCACAAGATGTTTGGGGATCAAGTCTCACACAAAAACAGCTGTGGGAGGAAATGGGCCCAGTAGTCAGACCACATTCACCATTAATATTCATTTATGCACAAATACTAACACAATCACGGATGACTTCTAAAGGAATGGGCCTAAATGACTCCAGGAAGAGACACTGCCGGGCTCTGGACAAATAATTTAGAGGCCACTGAACGGAAACCCAAACCCTCTGTTCTGTGAGAAGGATCTCTCATCTTAAGGGAGGCCCAAGGCCTCTCAACATGAGTGAGGCTGCAGTTAAACTGGAATTTGGGGGGGCTGGATGTTGGGTTTTGCTGCTTCAGCTGGCAGTGAAGGCCCACCTGCAGCTCAGGGGCAAGTTACAGCTTCAGCCCTCAAACTGAGCACCAAATCCCCTTATCGCAAGGATTAAGCACCTATGGGACTTCCAGAGGCCACAGCAGCACCCTCAGCCTCTCCCATCTGACTGGTTTGCACCCAGCTGGGCAGTTTTTGGGGATGCCCTGCACCCTATCCCACATGAATCAGCACAAAGCAGCCCCCCAGCACAGGCAGTTCCCCAACTGCTTATCATTGCACAGATACAAGCTCCCTGCTACTCTGCAGCTCCTGTGGGGTCACCCTCCCCTCCTGCAGCACAGGGCCCTGAGCACATATTGGCCATCAGCTTACCTTGCAGGAGGCTCAGATGCAGGAGTAACGCAGGCCAAATCTGCAGACAGGTGGATATCTTTTCCGAAGTTTGAGAAAGCTTGTTTGTAGTTCAGTTCTAAAAGGACGAAAGAGGAGCCAGCATCAGAGCAGAGTTCATTATTCATTTTTCATTTTGAACGTTACATGGGAGCCATGAAATCACATTCCTGAAGCAGGCAAGATCAAGCCCAGAAACATCCTGGAGAGTGAGACAAATCTAGAACCTCAAACTTAAAGCAGCAAGTCTGCAGCTCACAGCAAGAGACAACAGAGTATGGTAAATGCAACTCCGGAAAGAAAAATAAGGCAGAGAGAGGGAGCGATGGAAAACAGAGAGCTTGTGGTAGGTGGAAGGACAGTGTTGAGCCACATGGTTCTGGCCTACTACCATGATCACAGAGTCAAGACCACCACAAGCGTATCTGCTGGCCCTCTGCTGAGCAGGTGCTAAGGTGCTCTTCAGAGGCTGTGGGCTGCCCATCCCCTGCTGGATGTGGCAGCAATCAGCCCGCAGCCACGGAGCACTCCGTGCTCCACTTGTAGAGCACAGCTATTGCTCGCCCCTGGCCAGACTCTTGAAGGAAATGAAAGAAGCCCTAGGCAGGGGAGGGTTCCAACAGTGCTCCAGGGGGCTAAGGAAAACTTTATTTTGCTTGTCCCGGCATTGCAATTTTATTTAAAGTAATGGATGCATCGTGGCGTACACTGCCCTGGAAGCAGCAGTTTGAAGGGGAGCAGAGCACAGATGGAGGTCTGGGTTTTCCTCAAGGACATAGCTTCACTTGGAGAAACAAAGCTGAGGAAAGGGCACAAGAGGGAGGAGAGAGGAAAGCCTTACTCCCTAAGGTTTGTTCAATTTCTCATGCCGGAGAAGTTGTTAAAGTGTAGGGAGAGTAAATCCACTAATGCCAGAAATGCATTTTTCTCCAAACCAAGTTCCTCTCTGAACCACTAGGAAGGAGAAAAGACACCAGACCAAATCCAAAAATCACGCTGCTGCCTCCTCAGGCACCTCAGATAGATGGTTGTGCATCACCTTACACTGCTGGTTCATCTGCCTTCCAGGATCTGCATGCACAAGAAGACGCCTGCCAACTTCAAGGGAGATATATCCATGTGCAGGACGAAGCCTGGAAACCACGAGTAGTTGCACTTTTACTGCCAGAAGCAACATTTTAATCTAAGTATTGGCTCCCGACAGAGGCTGTATTCTAAGGCACTGCAACATCTTTCCTCCATCTGAATAATTGCAAGTGCCTGTCTTTAATCTGTTCTCAAGAATTGTTGGGTTTGATTTTTTTTTTTCCTTAAGTACAAAAGAAAATGTTTCTGTGTATACATTCATGGCAACGGAGCGACACAGAGACATAAACTAATGGAAGGTCCATATGTCGAGAGAATATTGTATGTAATGAGAACTGCTGCATTTTTGTAAAATGTAATGGGACAGATACGCAGCAGCTGTGGGTTACTCAAGAAGCAGCTAATTTAGCAAGCTGAATTCAAGGATATTTCCCAGATCTCCCAAACAATGAATAGCAGTGTTGTTTAAGATTACCATTATGCCTTACATCCTCCTTTGACTGGAAGCAGGGGGAGGAAGCTTCTATCTATGCTTCTGGGGCAGAAGTACATGATTAGTGCCTAGCTATCATAGGAAGCCCCAGGGGAGCACAGGGGTCTGGACTTGAAGGAAGGAAGGAAATCGTGTAGGATAAACAAAAAAGAGCCTCAGGAAAGCAGAGATGGGCAAGACTTGGTGAAAAATAGAAATGAGAAATATAAAAGGAAATGCTGAAGGGATCTATTTGAGTTCCAGCTAATATTAAACTGTAAAAAACCTATCAACCCCATTCTAAAACATCAGCAGGTTCTTATTTCTATACACTTAAGTTTGTTCTAAAGCAACATAGCAGTCATATTAAACATACAAAGCGTGAAGTGTTTAAGGCTTGATTACCCTTGGATTTTAATTTCCCGGGGATTTTACTTCCCTTCTCCCCCATAAAAAACAAAAACAAAGGGAGATATAGATAACCTGAACACAGTAAATAGAATATCAAGGCTTCAGTTTGTCACTCACCACTACAACCAGCAAGGAAATGGCGCAAAGTGACCTGTTCTCCCAATGTATTTCTTGTGCTAGCAGCACAAGCACCCCACAGCTGCCCCAGAGAGCACCAAACTCAGTGCAGCTGTGGCTGCCCTGACCCCAAGTGCTGCCCAGCAGGCCCAGCTGTGCTGGATTGCATTGCAGCTGAGGCTAAGGGCCTCGCCTCCGCAAGGCAGAGGCCCTGGGGGACTTGCACCAGGGTCTGCTAATACAAATGGTAAGACAGATACTACCTGCTTCAAAAGAAATTAAAAAATAACATAAAAATGGGACTAGTTCAAACTGTTGTGGTTTTGTTTTGGTGGGGAAGGTCTGTGCATTGACAACGCCAGCACTGCTAGGAGCAAACAGTTGCAGTTTGCAGCCACCTTTCTGCAGCTAGAAGGCAAGGGGGGAATAGGGAGAGGCTAATCTGGAATCCAAATTTGTTGCAGGCTTTGCACATGTAAACAGAAGTGGCCGGGCCATGCAGACAGTCTGGGGCCTTGTTGCATCAGCTTGAGGATGGTTTGTCGAGCATAGCATGAGACAATCATCCCTTTGGGAAAAGAAAAAAAGAAAAAAAAAAACACAAGAACAATCCTCTTCCTCAACAAATTAAGGTGAAGAGAGTTGGCAAAGGGTTTTCAGACACTGTAACGTGGTAACTGAAAGGGTTAAGACAGGTTGCATTTCTCTGGTTCCCAGATCACGATGTCAGAATTTCCTCTTACCGTGAAAATACCCAAAGGCTTTATTGCTGTGTAGAAGAAGGGCACTTGATTTCCACACAAACAGAGTGAGCTTACACGAGGGAAGTACCAGGAATATCCATCTCTCCTCACTAAGCTCTCCTCTCAGCTCCATGGATGAAGAGCACAGCCATTCCCTTATGCCTGGCTTTAGAAAGGCATTATAACAACAGGCTCAACCCAAAACTTCTGCTTAATTACATAGAGAAGATTTTGCTCCTTCTACTAACGTAGGTGTTAAAAATCCAAATGGCTTATGTAATGTTACATCAGGCTTCCAAACAGATCTACAGTAGAGCTCATCTGCAGTCAGCAAAAGGCTATCTGCGGCCAAAGACTTTGCTCTCTGTCATGTCTCATTGACACATGCAAGCATAGGGTGTAATTCTGCTCCCAGAGTCACAGCTGGAGCAAGATAATAGAGCTAGAAGCTTTGGAACTACCTGACATAAATACACTTTAAAAGAGATGTTTTTCTTTCTTAAACCCTTTTGAGCGGCTCCCTCATGTTTCGTGGTAAACAAATCCCACCCTGATGTACCAGAAAGGCACTCTTGCTCATTCCTTTGCATAAGGACAAAAAGCACAGCCCGTCAGCAAGAGGAGCCTGAATTTACTCATGAGTCCATAGGAAACAGCTGTTGCTTTCAGCCCAGCCTCTCCTTTATCTCTTGTTTATTCATGTCCCAGCTCATAGTGGCTGTAGTGAGTGGGTCAGTGCTCTGGGCTCCCAGCAGCTCCCTGTGGTTGATGGAAGCCAGCTCGGTGCCAGCAGGATGGAAGAGCAGGCTTTCACATTGTTCAGTTCCCAGGTGGTGACAGAGGTAAATTCCTGGCCTGAGCAGCCAATAGTGCAGACAGGAGCCAGGTTTTTGCCCAAGATTTTTGCAGAGGGAAGCAAACACTCAGAAAGTTGCGTAAAGGAAGGCAAATGTAGCATGCTGAAAACGCCTTTTCACATCTCCTTCTCCTTCTTTGAGTCTATTGCTACCTCCTTTGCATCAGAGAGGGTGTTTACACTCCCTATCTTCTATAACAATACAGTGAACAGGATTATGCTCAAAAATCTGCAAAGATTAATCTGCAAAGAGAGTGCTGTGGTGTCGTGGCATGCAGAAGTGGTGCAGAGTCCAAATAGCCCACAGACAGTTCTACAGAAAAGCAGGAAAAAGGTGCAAGGCAGTGACCACGCAGGTACTTGCCAGAGACCTGCTACCCAGCAGGGAGAAAGACAGCAGAAATGAGCTTGGTGAGAAGAACAGGGAAGGCAGGTCTCCCATGTCCTGATTCTAGCTGCCTTCATTTGTCTCCGTTTCCCAGCCAAAACGTGGGTGTAATTGTTCAGGCATAGCATGAAGCTGTAAAGACTCACAGTGGATAAGACATAGCAGGAGGACAGTGTGATGTCAGCAAGAAGTGAGTTGTTTTCCCCAGCACTGAGAGAATTAGAAAGCTAGAACTCCAGGAATGTCAGGATTTCCATCCAAATCAGAAAGATCATTTCAGCTCACCAGGTTGGCAGGGGGCAGGGGAACAGCACGGTCTCTCCCCCTGCAAGAAAAGCTTGCTGCTTTTTTGGAGTTAGGAACCACTGAGAGCTGTGCGTATTGCTCACATTCTTAAAGTGCTGGAAAACCCAAAGCAGATTCCCTACAGAGAGAGGCAACATGTTTGCCACAGAGAGGGGGAGAGGAGAGGTGAGTGCATGCTCATGGAGCAGACTTCTTTCCATTTAACGGCAGATGACAGTATCACTTATTTTCACAGACAGCTATTTAACAGTCAACATAAGGAAGCATCATGAGGAGGGAGCAGCAGACAAGGCATAAATTACACAGCTAACCAAAGAATATGGTTCCTACTCTACTTTCGAGCAGGCCAGATGCCTTCAGACACTGTTGACTGTTAGTCGGCGTAGAGAAACCCTTTCAAGCCCAGCTAACCGAAGTCACAATGTGTGCTTCATTGGCTCGGCTGCACGGGGATCTTCCCAGCTGAGAGCAGGATCTACGCGCAGCTGAAAATACGGTGGGAATGAGTCAGTTCCTTGGAGTTTGTGTGGGAGGCAAAGACAGAACTGTGGGTGGCTTCAAAGTGTTAAACAGCCTTTCAAATTCAGGCCCGGCTTCTCAGAGGAATAAGGAAATGGAGATATTCACCCTGTCTGGATTTAGTTCCATGCCTTGGGTCAGCCTTGAGAAAATTGCTCTCTGGTAGCCGCAGCCACTTCCCAGGCATGCAGGTTCACTTACTCCTGAGCCAGTTCAGCCTTAGATGTGGACATAGTTGGACCCTCATCCAGAGCAAGATGGTGCCTGGCTCTCCTGGTATCTGCAGAGCTCATGTAAGCTCCATCTTTCCTCCCTGCATCGTACCCCTGTTTCTTGAGCTGTCTGGGCTAACTCTGCTACCCACTCCCTGCAGTATGGGAGAGCTGTTTGGAGCTTTCCAGCTCTGCCTCAGCCTGGAGCTTGCCTGCCCCACTGTCTATCATCGCTCCTCTGGGACCAACAGCACAGGGATCCAGTCCTGAGAGATGGGTGAAGAGGGATGCCATGGGTTAAATTACCTGGCACATTGGAAATTCAGGCTCCATCCAGTTACCTCCTGCCAACTGTTTGCAATTCAGCCCCGATCTCCTATAGTCTGGTCAGCTCTAAAGAGGATTTATTGCTTTTACTGGATCAGGCTCACCCTTCCATTTAAGTGGATTAATGTGGGTTAGATCCAACTTAGCCCCACACAGCGTTAGCCAAGTCAACATAAAGTTCTCTACTACTGGCAATGTTGTTGTTTTTTCCTTGTCCTGATGAATTTTTAATAGTCTTTACGTGCAAAAGCAGCTTTGCAAAATCTTAGGCTCCTGCTTTCCAACTTAGATGATTTGGCATGTGAAGAATGCAATGAATATTTAAACCTGCAGTTTGGCACAGCTTGCACAGCGTGGCTAGGAACCCAGCCCCGGCCTTTCAGAGACTGGCCAGGAACCATGCAAAACCCCAGCCCGGAGAAACAGCACAGAGAGCTTGTGAGGATACATCAATCTTCAGCACTCAACCAGAGTCACCCTGAGCCCACCATTCCTTAGACTCTTTTTAAATTAACCTCAGGATTCATATGGAGGAGCTGCACGCGGGTAGAGCTGTGGGTTATTTGATAGATGACTCAGATCACTCTGCTGGTCGTATTTTATTAACATGAGAGTAGATGATGAAGGCTGTTATTTACCACTGGGACCAGGGTCCCCATCCCAGTAGACAATGTGCAACCATGTGGTAACAGCCTCCGTCTGGAAGCTCTTACAGCCAAGCCAGACTAGACAAAAGGGTCAAAAAGGAAGGGACCCCTCTCGTGCCCTCGTTGTACAGATGGGCAAAGCGAGGGCTCACACATGCACTTAGGCAGCCACCAATTAACAGTTTACTGTAAGCCCTTTGTACAGGCTGAGCCCACAGCAAAATGAAGGCACATTGACTTAGCTTTATCGGCTGTAAAAGAGCACTCGGTTTGGGAGCCATCACAAGAAAACCTCCATCATCCGCTTGAACACACAAGGATAGATGCTGGAATTCAGCCAAGACAACGTGGCTTTCATCCTTTACATGCACAGGGGCTCCCTCTGACATTTCCAGGGCCACTTTTTTAAGAGCTTTTATGCCAACTTCGGCTCACATGAGCCTGAACAATGCGGAGAGGCGTGCAGCTGAAGCTTCCCAAGTCAGCAGCGACATTTCCATAAGCTGGACTCCGCTCTGCAAAGGGGGACATGGGAACAGTCTTCAGCTGGGCAACTCAAGCAGTACCAGCCTGCAGCCAGAGGGAACCACATCCCAGATGTTTGTTTCTGAAATCAGTGACCCCCCGAGCCATGGGTTTGGTGTAGATATTAACAGAGAAAGATGTGCATTTCTTCAGAAATCACTGTTGCCCTTGGTCTCAGTGTGGCTTTTTGGAAATCCTAAGTCTAAGCATTGGCTATTTAATTTGTGAAGCCGATCAGAGCTTCGGTAGCCAATGGCTATCTTAACACGCAATCATATTTATTTGGCTCTACATGCTATGTCATTAGCTGAGTGTGTTAATTTATTAAGTTTGGCCTACATACAGTCAGTAGGACCGTTCCCTTTGGGTTGTTATTATTAGCAAGACTCAGACATTTTAAGCCGTTTGGAGCCCAGGAATCTCATCATGCAAATAAAAGCCATAGGTAGTCTCTTGTAATCACTGACTTTCCAACTACAATAATTTAATTTCATAGATGGAAAGATAGTTGTACTGGTGCGCGTGAGTGTGAGAAAAACAGAAGGTGAAAGCAGACTTCAAGCCGGCAACAAAAAAGCAGCAGATCATCCACCTACAGCACTGCAGAGATACAACTGACACTCTCAGCCGAATTAACAAATAGTGAAGCGGACCCTTTAGCTGCTAGAGAAAGACTGAAAAAAACCAGGGCATTACTTGACACATTTCTTTGCCCTGATTGGGAAAACATGTCACTTCCCTCATAGATATCACTGGTATATGTTAAAACAAGTATTCTACAAGCGATGAAAACAACAAGGCTTGGTTTCCAAAGGATGTGTCTGAGCATGACCGGCTGCTTAAGAGAGAGATATGGTATAAAAGCAAAGCTGCTCTTGTGGAGTGGATCTCCAGTGCCCAGTCAGGCATGACTGCCAGCTGAGGGCTTATCCACAGGTACAGCATTCACAACAAGTCTTTTCCCACACTGTTTTCCTGGTGTCTAATCAGGGATGAGCTCACGCTTTGCTTTACCTCAGCGACAGTACTAACAGCTCTTCGTTTTGCCCAGCTGCCTACCTTTATGAAGCCCATAGGAAATTAATTTCTTCAGGACTTCAGTTTGCTTTTCACCAGCCGTGAGGTTCAAGAACCATTACGGGAGTAGGACAAGCAGAAGATTAATTGTGCAAATACAAATCCTTCAGAAAGCAAGCCAAAGCTGAATTTGTATGTGCCTTCTTACACCAAGCTGTGATTAAACTCAATGAGGCACAGAGCTTCAGGACCCACGTTGTAAAAACCCGTAGCAACAACTTTCAGCTGTCTACAGCCTGGCTTAGAGAGGCTGATCATCTGCATCGTGTTAGACCCGGCTAAGCAATCAAATCAGAAGGGTCAAGGTAGAATCTGAACATCAACGGATGAACTTCTGCATCAGATACGCCTTCGGTGATGTGGCTGAACTCCTGCCTAGGCCTTGTTTCACCCAGAGCAACTCTCCCACTTGTGTTCCTTGTGGCTGAGACTGAAAAGGTGACCATTAAATAGATTGTGATGGCAACTCAAGCTGCAGAGGTGTCTTGTATTTCTTCACTGGAGACGGGAAAATGCATAGAAGAGCTTTGCACAAAACTCAGACAAATACGAGGCATTTTGGTTCTGCTCTCTGCGCTTACAAAGACAGCTGCCAATAGTCTGCTGAGTCTGTGTGTTGGAGGCAGCTAAATGTTACTGAAGCTGGTGGGAAATCTGTCAGTGACCTCAGCAGATACAGCATGTTACACCTAGCCATCTAGGAAATCCAACATGTGAAAAAAAGTGAAGACATTCAGCACCTCTTAGAACAAAGGCACCTTATTCAGGAGATAAGTATGGACTTTGTACCTTCAGCATGGACTTTGTACCTTCAGCATGGACTTTGTACCTTCAGCATGGACTTTGTACCTTCAGCATGGACACTCAATTTATCCTAGTTTATATTCACACCTACAGCATGGCCACCTTTGAAATTACCTGACAACAGCAGTCTAACAAATAAGGAAAGTTATGTATTTGCTTCCTTTCCACTATCAGCATTATACCCCCAAATCTGTTCTTTGTCTTTGACACATGGGAGGCTTCTGAGAAGCCAAACAACAATAAGAACACAATATCATCTGAACAACAATAATAAAAAAAATAACCTAAAGGATTCATAAAAGGGGATTAGAAACACTTGCCAAGAGGAGGTTTTGGAGGAGACATCATCATCTGCAACATAGCTGCTACAGGGCCGCAGCTCCCAAACATCATCACATTTTTTGGGCTATCTGTACAAAAAACAGGCTGGGAAAAAACCGCAAACTACCAATCTGGCACTACAGGAATCTCCAGAGCAAACAGTAGAAGGGTTGCTATCGTATTTCAGAGAAATCAAATGCATCTCAAATAAAAATTTGTAAGGCTTAATGAATAAACTCACATCGCTGTTGCATTCAATTGGATTTTTTTTTCCCCCAAGAAGGCACATAAACTTCCCTGTTTGAGGGAATAAATCAATGACAAACTGTCTGATGCTGGGAAGAAATTTCCCCTACTAGCAGATGATTTCAATACAGAGTTTCTTGTATTCTCTGCCTTTGAAGTGTCTGGTACAGGCTGTGGTTAGAGACAGGATATCAGCCTGACGAACCCCAAAGACATTTTCTTGTAGCTCAAAGTTCAGATGGTCACAAACAGCAGTTGTTCTGGTTAGAAAAAAGTATCACGCATTTGCTGCGAGTTCAAAAGCTCTCTGCTCAGCACCTGGATTTTCTGCTCTTCATGCCACATCTTTACAACCACTTCCTTCAGGAACTGGCCATAAAACGAGCTCTGATGGTGACAGCTCTTAAAATGTTATGTATGCGAGTGGATTCTGAAAACACAGCCCTTCCAGGGACGCTTCTTTGTTACAGGACCTTTTTCTCTTGTATGTTATTACATAGGCACTCTTTCAGCCTTTTAATCTTTGGAAATTCAACTTAGTATCGGAAAGAACCGCTGCCAGCTTGAAACCCAGTAAGCTGTCAAAAATGAATGAAACGTGGCTGAGGAAACGTCTCTGCCAATTTGTTATTTTTAAAGTCAGAACTGCTTGCTCCTTCTAGATATATATTTTATTATTTTCCAGGCAAGTTTGCAAAGGTCTAAGTGACAGAAATGACTTGGCTATCAGCCATAGGAAAAAAGGTTACAAGCTGAGGTTAGGACGAGTGATGCTGGGGTCTTCCTGCTGTCAGGAGGCAATGGAAGTGGCACTGCTCAGGATGGGATGAACAGACTGCTGGAGGCACACCTTTCCTCTGTCTCTACACAGATATTCCAAGGAATAGCTTCTAAATGAAATGCCTTCTCAGCCAGGCTGGTGGCTGAAGCAGGGCAAGGCCCCTGCTACCCACATGTCCCATGTCCTGGCTGCCAGCAGGATGCTCCTCACTCACCCACTTGTGACTGTGCAGCACGGCTTCTGTTTCAAACACAGCCCTTTAAAGACAAACTTGGAGAGCTGGCATGTAGGATAATAAATCTCTTTTTATGGGCTGAAGCTGACATTATTGCGTCTAGTGTCTTCCTGATGGGGATGAAGGAGGAAGAAGACTGCTGAAAGTTTGCCTTAAGGAGTCACCAGGCAACAGGGCACTTTGGGTGCCAGGCCCTGAGGTGCTGCCAGTTAAACCCTACAAATCCCAAGAGGCAAACCCTGGCTCCCCTTAAATATAAGGTGTTTTTTTTTTTTTGTGCCACTGACTTAAACAGAGCCAGGATTTTACACCAGGCACCTGGAGAATGGAAACTGCTTGGCACCCAAACGGCTGTTCCTCTCCAGTCTTCTCCTACCTG
This sequence comes from Meleagris gallopavo, assembly GCF_905368555.1. Classification (NCBI taxonomy): domain Eukaryota; kingdom Metazoa; phylum Chordata; class Aves; order Galliformes; family Phasianidae; genus Meleagris; species Meleagris gallopavo. The sequence continues at coordinate 7,318,640 of NC_139405.1, read as the reverse complement.
ATTCCAAATGGACTCAAAGCCTGGGGAAGAACAACTGCAGTACTGCAGATGTGATGTGTGCTGGAGCTTTTAAATTAAATAGACTCGACATTTCTTGCTACCTACCCTGCACATCACAGGTTATTTTGGCCACGGGTGGCAGCACAGCTGTCTCAGCTCTATTGCAGACACTGCATCTAAACAGTATGGCTGGCACCCTTGCAAAGGGACACTTGTCTTGCCAAACGGGCTGCCCCAACCCCTCCGTGTCGCTTTCCCACTCACCAAAAGTCACATGGATTACTCACAGCCCAGCCACTGGCCCCAGAGAAGCAGCTCTGCTGACCATTCAGCTCATGGCTCTCAAGTCACAGCACAGCAGACACTCCTCTGAGCTCCATCCTGCAGCTATTCCTGTTTCTGCTTTGGAAGTCTTCCCATGCCTGTGGCTGGCTCAACCACTTAATGGGGTCCTGGGGTTTTTCCCAAGATGAGGACACTCACTGAAGGCTATTCACTAAGCGAACAGAGAAATCCTGCAGTGATACCCAATACTTGGGGCCACTGCACTGAAAACCCCATTCATTGTTGCCAAGCCACCAGGGGCAGCCGCACAGCTGCAGTTTTACCTGTTTATTTGTTTATTTAATGAGTAACTGTCACTTTTTAGCTCGGTAATGTCAGATTTCTGCTCCAAAAGGATACGCACACACTCACTCGCGTGTATACATTTCCTGCTTGGCAGGCTGAGCCACAGTGCAGGTCTGAATGCCCCTCTCAGAAGCACAGAGCACCACACAGACACAGACACTGCTGGGGGTACCCCAGCTCAAACATCACAGCCCGTATCGATGCACCACTGTGAGCCTGGGGTACCATTTAGGCACCCTTCAAAAGAAAAGAGAAAAAAAAAAGCTGGTCATATTTCCATTTGTATTTCATATCTGGGATGCACCACATGTCCTGCATCAGCATTCAGTCCTAGCCTCTACCCTATTTCAGCTACTCAGAGTTTTCCGAAGCAAATTTATTGGCATTTGAATTTTGCAGTGCTGAGACTCACGAACAAAAACAGCAGAGTGTTTCTTCTTTTGGCTGCGCACATAAAAGTGCTCTCTGTTTTAAGTTTTGGCCAGAACGCCTGCAAAATGTGGTTGGAAGTTATACTTTCTAACCTGGCTTTTATCATCACTCTCAGGAAGCTGTAAAGAGTAAGCACTTTTAAAGTGAAATCACTTGAGTTCAGTAGTTCTGGAACCTGGCTTTTAAGGTTGGAAATGGCCCTCAAGGGCACAAGGACATTAATGCTTCAAATTTTAAAAGTGTCTGAGCTTTTAGTTTCTGAATCAAGTTGGAGCTAAACGTAACCTGAGTACAGGAAATCTCAGATGCAGAGATAAAGTACATTTGGGAAACTATCAAACCGGACAATTGAAGATCAAAGCTCTCACAGTTTGCTATATTGTGTTCTCTGGCCCTGTTGTCTTTTCATGAAATTGAAATTTCACATCAATATCATCACAACACTTAAGCAAAGGAATTAAGAGTGTGAAAAATCAGAAAAATGCTTGTTTCAGGTGGAAAGCCTGAATCTAGCCTTGTCATTTCCCTTAAGGCAGGTGCTGGCCAATTCTGCAGCTTATTGCAACATAACCTTAGATATGTGGAAAAAGAAACGTCAGTTCACATTACACTCTCTAATTAAGAATTCTATACAAGCATTAAGCTTAATGCTGTGCATGACTTGATAATTTGTTAGCTATCCCTGCATTTGCATTAATTCTAGCTTCTCTGTGCAGTGATACAAGCTCTTAACATCAGCGACTGCCTATGTCACTAGGAGATGCATTATGTCCTTGTTAGATGAATTAAATATTGTCTGTGTATGACTTTCTCTGTTCTACGCCATCTCAAAGTACACATCAGTGTATGGAGAGGGAACTGCACGTACAGAGAATCATAGAACAGCATAGGTTGGAGGGGACCTCAAAGGTCATTGAGCTCCAACCCCTGCCACAGGCAGCTCTGCCAACAACTAGATGAGGCTGCCAGGGTCCCATCCAACTGGCCTTGAACAATAGGGTGCATTAGCCTTCCTCTTCTCACAGCTCACTGCTGTGAGATCCTGTCTCACACAACATTAGGCAGCAGGTTTGAAATCTCACAGTAGACAAACCAAAGTCTGTCAGCCCTTCCTAAATGAATTTACAAGTGGGGAATGGGAGAATGAGATGAATGGCATGGGATGGTTGTGCATGAGTGCAGGGAAGCAACTGAAAATATTTGTGGAGATCTAAGCACACCACCCCAAAAATACACACATACTTTCCACTATTTAAATATCTTGTCTCTGAGTGGAAGCCAAACATTTTTCTATTTATTTCCACTTATGCCACCGAGATACAAAAGAATTTAATCCCCTCATTCAGTATGTAACGAAAACAGCAGAAGGCTGAGCATCCCGGAAAAGGACAAGGTGTTAGGAACTCATCGAGCATCCAGTGCTGAAGGAACGAAAGCATTTCCGGTTGCTGCAAGCTCTCTCTCTCAAGGGAGACGTGAAAAGGCTGCATTTGGTCCTTGTAAGAAGCCAAGTTCTGCCTGTGATAAGCATTAGGAACACATGCAGCGATACCTCTTGTTTCCAGCCTTCCTGACAGCTACTTCCAATTTGCATTTCTAAGCGGAATTAGCAGAGGAAGGAGATTTACACATTCCATGCTAGTGGGGACCGTTTGGCTTGAGCTCCTTGCAGAGAGGCTCCTGTAGAAGCCCAAAGCTCCCAGTTAACCTTCAGACAGAGGGTGAGAGTAACCAGAGAGCTGACCCTTGGCTGAAGACCGTGGACTTGTGCTAAGGGCAGTCCTGCTTCAGGCCACCAGCTCCCTATGTGCCATTACATGAGTCATTCAGACTCTTGGCCTTACCCATCTTCACAGTGGGATTAAATCCATTTGTCTGACTTATATCACTGCTGTCAGAGCAGAAAAGATTACAAAAATCTTTATTAGTGATTGCCCAGTGAGCCCATCTCATGCAAAAATTGTGCTTCTGAGATGAAGGCAAGACAACTATAGTCACTCCTAAGAAATACGTATCAGTGCTATCACTGTGTCTTGCAGGAAAACAGCTGTTGCAGCTGGAGAGACCAGTGCCAGTTATGCTCATAGCTACCCTCCGTTCCTCATGCAATTCTTCCACCCATCCTCACCAACTTGCTGCTCATGGCTAGTACCAAGCTGGTCCTCCTTCCTGATCTGAGACTGCTTTTACGAGGCAAGGCTTGTCACAGTTACTTGCAGTTACTGACTGAGCACAGCCAAGAAAACCCGTACCTCTCTCTAATTTCAAAGACTACAAGGACAGAAGTTCACACTACTATAATAATGCTTGTCTGAGACCAAGGATGCCTCCGCAGGAGAAAGGCCCAGAGAGAAACTGGGTCTGTACAGCTCCTGACACCAGCAAGAGAAAAAGGAGAGGGCGGGAGGTCTGGTCTGATTAGGGTAAAGGAAGCAACACATTTGGTGTCAAGTCAGTGCGAAGTTGCTTTGCTCTGAAATGCCAAACCACCTTTGGCAATGCCTAAAACTCAGCCTAGGAGAGTGTATGTAATTTGTAGCTAAATGGGTTTCTCTCAGACCCATGAAATATTCACATTTCTTTCACATGATTACAAACTTGCAGGACTGCACTCTCCTCACGTGCCACCTCATTGGCTGCTTCCAGTAGGTTGTTGGCCTACCCTAGCACCTTGTATCTTGCTGAAACTCGTATTTTCCAGCAATCTCAGGGTCCAAACATACTGTTGGCTGGTTCAGCTTAGAAATCCCTAGGCCCCTTTGACACACAGGCAAGTCTGAGAGAAGACACTGCAGGCTGCAAGCAGATACAGGGACTATCCAGGCCTTCTGCAGGACAAGCTGAATGCGAAATGACAGAGAACAGAGCTGTAATGCTATAATGTGAGGGAAAGCAATAGAAGCAGGGTGGCACAACCCTAGGCTGCAGCAAACAAGAACAAGCCCACAGTAGCTGTAGACACAGAGACAAAGGAATAAAAACAGCTTACCTGTAGAAGGCCTCCAATAGGCAGGATCTCCAGAGAGATACCCTCACCTCCACTGCCAACCCTTAATGAGGTCTGGGAAGGGGTGGATCTTGGCTCCACTCCTCCTGGTCACTCAGATGGATTGCATACACCTGAGCTCCCCTGGGTTGGCCCTGCCTTCCCACCAGGTGATCAATCAGTGCATCAGGCCGTGACTCAGCATTTTTGCTACAGGAGCTAAAGGCTTCCTGCCCTAATTTGTCAAGATAGCATAATGAACTTAAGAGCAGGCTGTCAGGGTCAATTTGCCAGCCATTTATCTGTAGACAGAGCTAGTGCCATGTCAGACTGCAGGATTTTGTGTGCCGTGGGGGGTCTTCCTAAGACAAACACCAGGCCCACGCTGCATGTTTCTCCACATGGCTGCAAGGTTTAGGTGCATGGCTAAAATTTGCTTTGTTAAAAAAAAAAAGCAAATATAAATATCCTAATCATGAACAGGTTGCCCAAGGAGGTTGTGGATGCCCCATCCCTGGAGGCATTCAAGGCCAGGCTGTCTTGCACACAGCAGGGGGGTTGAAACTAGACAATCATTATGGTCCTTTTCAACCCAGGCCGTTCTATGATTGTGTGATCATACATCTACAGAAATACATAAATACAATATAAAGCAGACGTGGACTTGGAATCCCAGCAAAACTGTGACAGATTCTACCACTGAGGAGATTTATGTGACTGGAAAGCCACAGGCAGGGCTGGATATCCCACTGGAAACAGCTGCAATAAAATCAGGTATACTCACTGTTTTTCCCCAGTTTCTGAGTCGATCAGCTGCAGCTTAGTGTCCTCTAGGCTGTGTAACTGAGCTACTCCTCTTCCATCCTTCAGTGTCAATGCCACCTAAGCAAGTGGAGCTGCCCGGGATGCCTGTCTGAAGCCTCCTGGCAGCCAACACCAAGCAGCTCCAGCATTAAGCCTCTCCGTGGCCAGCTGGGATACGAGATGTGCTTCTCGATCCCTCCAGGGCTCTCTAGAGCACCTGGAAATGTTCAGACTGTTTTGCAAACACACTTGGGAGCTAACAGGGTCACACAGCCCCCTCCCTCACCCTGGGGCAAGGTGTGAGGAGAAAGGGCTGAAAATGTGCCACGGCTCCTGCTGTCACAGCCCAGCCCTTCATGGCTGTTGGGACAGGCTGACCCACAGGCCTCTCAAAATCACAGAGAACACCTGAAAAACACCCCCACACCAAAGGCATCGTTTTGATATGATGTATTTATATTTACATGGTACATTTTAAAGCAATAGCTACACGGATCATACATATTAGAAACAATAAAAAAAGAAGTTAAGAACTAAAATGTACATCATACACTTGTATATATATTTTTTACACAGAGGTAAAAAGGCTTATAAAAATCAATACAACAGGGTTTTAACTTTTAGTATATAGATACAATAATGATGAGGCTTCAGGCACTTTAATTTGTTAATGTGAGCGATAGCTTGAAAAAAACAAACATTTTTCATGACAGAAAACAAATTTGGTTAATGTTTTGTTACCACAGATACAAAAATAAAATCTGAATAATTTCTCTCGAATGATTGATGTCAGTATTGCAAAGCTGACTGGGAGAACGCTACACACTGTTCAGCAGCAGTGTGGAAAGTAAGGAGGAATATTTACAAAAAACACCCATTTCTATCATTGTGCCCTTACACCACTGCCTTCACAAACCAAATAACACACGCGGCAAAAATCTACAAGTATTACAAAAACCCAACAGGAAAAGAGGGGGGGAAGAAGGAGGAAGGAAAAACCGGAAAAAAAAAAAAAAAAAAAAGAGGGATTTTTTTTATTATTATTTTTTATTTTTATTTTCAGACATACAGAAAGGCTTGGAGTATGTCTACTTTACTTAAATAAATAGGGGCACTTCAAGACTGGACAAAAAACTGTAAGATCTTTTTTGTAGTGTTGTGCTTTATAGAGAGAAGATCTTACAGATGTTTGTTTACATGAAACAACTCGGAGAACAGAAATAAAAGGAAAAGGTTGTTCCATAAAATTGTTTTCGAGGCTGGCTTGATGTTTACTAGACACCATTGAGAGATTTGTCAACTGCTATTAGGCACAAAATATTTATATTTCATTCAGCAAACCCAGACACATCACCGAGTGTGTAACACTCCATCCCTTTTGCATTATCATTCTTTTTCTTTTCCAACCAAAAGATCCCCAGCAACTGCTACAAATTAAGCCTACCGAACTCTATAGTGTAGAAGCACGTTGCATACTTTGTTCATGGTTTACTAAAAAGCTGTGATTAACTCTCAGAGGAACCGTTGGGACATTCCACCAAGAAAAAATGGCAAGCGTTCCTTTTACATTTATTTGGCAAAAAAAAAAAAAAAAGAAAAAAAGAAAAAAAGAAAAAAAAATCCTCTCTTTTAAGACTGATGTCAATGTGCAATAGAGGGAGGGAAAGGACATGCGCTCACTGGCAATTTACTGCAGAAAGAAATTATGGCAGGAACAGCAGTGCCAGCTTTGACAAGCCAATCCCTAGCTGCCTCAAAGTATTCAGATTGTACTATGCTAGTTAGAGCTCACTGCGCTAAATCATTTTTTTTTTTAATAAAAATTATTTGGCTATTCCTGTAATATATTAGAAAAATACTCTTTTTTTCCAGCTAATTACAAGCCTTGTACACAAGACAACATGACATTTAAAAAAAATTAAAGTAATTTTATCCTGCTGTATGCACCTTATGCATCCACTTGATAAATCTGGGTGGTGAACTAGGGAGGGGAAAGTGAGGGAGACGCTTCGGTCTGGCTCCTGCAAAGACTCCTGTGATTAATCCTATACAAAGAATTACACAAATGCTGGTTGCATATGCATTACATTGGACATCTGTAAGCATCCGGAGAATCAGAACCGTAGGTCAGGAAATGAAAGTGGTGGTTAACATCCTGGCTTTTGATTTTCAATACCTGTTTAGACTGCTAAATGTAGTTTCTACCGTGAACGCACGTGTTCTCGTGCTCACATATTATACAGAAAAAAATAAACAAATACTATTTTCCATATAATCCACCACTTAATGCAGCATTTCCCCAGAATTGCCATGGATTACAATAGTGCTTTTGACATTGCATTGTTAATAATTCTTTGCATAACAACAATTTTCCTCATCTGGAACTGTAGTGTTTTATACTCAAATCATTACATGGCTGTCTAAAGAAAAAGTTCCCTTCTTTTGGGCAGAACTCTGAAAACAGAGTTTTATTTTTCCGAAGTTATTTAGGGAAAAAAGAAAACACTAAAATGTAAAGTTTCCCTTTCAAGTAGTGGTCTGAAATGATTACAGGTAAGGAGAACTACCAGATTCTCAATGATTATGTGACTATGGTAACTGAGCTTTGCTTTCCGTTCATAGAGCTTTAAGAACAGAGAAATAATTTAAGATGTTTGCTGAAGGAAATGACGATGGACTCTGGAAGAGAAACTGCAGCTTACATGGCTATTTTGGCTTTGGAAAACAGAACAGAAAAACCAAAACAAAAGAAAACCAGTGACAGAAATACTGTGTTGTGGTACAAGTTTGTTACTAGCACACCTTCCATACACACGATAACTTGACAGCAAGTTAAAATATCTTCCAAGTGAGATCTCGTTCACTACACCACCCTGCTTAGAGAAATGCCAAAACTTGCTAACACACTGATGGTACCGTGCGAGCAGAGGCAAGACGGACACAACCTGGAGATGTTCTACAATCCACCACCATTTAAAGCAGTTCTTAAACTCGTTTTAACTGAAAAAAATAATATAAACATGTACAAGACAGTCTGTTTGATTACAGATTAATAATACAAAAGTCTATGCTGTACGTTAGTTAGTTAGAACACTTGATGAGCAAATCAATGCAGTGTGAGCCCCAGACGATCAAACGTAAAATGATCCAAACTGGTGGTTTCTGGATGCTGCTGGGCACAGTGGCTGCATCAAAATAAGTGATCTCAATGCTCCAAAACCAATGTGTTCCCCGAACTACAGGAAAAACATAACACACCGAACTCATTTGTAGTCATCCAGCAGCTTTGTGTTTTCCACCACAGCACCTGCACATGACCCCACAGTGGTAACAAGCCCGAAGCGGCAAGTAACAGCACATACATGGAGCAATGAAAGACAAGGCGATAAGGGCCATCCACCGGAGGCAAAACATTTCATCACTGGTGTCACACGAACAAGGATCTGTAAAGTCTCCTTCCGGATCGGACATACAGTGATAGAGCATAGTGTCTGCACACCACATACAGCTCACTCGATGGATGCAAGTCTTGATGCGGTCAGGAGCATCCTGGCATTGACCCCGTTTGTTCTCCTCATGATTGAACATGTCCCTGCAGTACACGCACCGTGACCTCTCACCATCTTCCTTCCGTCTGGGCTTGAATTTGACAGGTTGAGTCTTTATCACAGCACCCTTGATATCTTCACCCAGGTCAAAGTCTGAGTTGTCTACGTAAGGATAAGTGTACTCGTGTTTTGAGGACTCGCTTTTGGCAAAACGTACGTAGGAGTCCACGTCATCAGGATCAAAGTTCTTTCCTCGTGCTGGGGCATGGCGATAGTCCTCATATCCAGTCATCCAAATCTTTTCCCGAGGATTGATGCGCACTATTTCCTCATCGTCATCTGGAAAGTTGACGTGCCGGTAGGATCGTGGTACTGACTGTAGAAGTAGGCATGGAGATAAAGAGGGAGAAAAGATGAATAAGCTGTTTGTACATAGAATCACAGAATTATGGAATGGCTTGGTTGGAAGGAACCTTAAAGATCATCTAGTTCCAACCCACCTGCTGAGGGTAGGGCTGCCCCTCACCGGCTCAGGCTGCTCAAGGCCCCATCCGACCTGGCCTTGAACACCTCCAGGGATCTAGGGGCATCCACAGCTTCTCTGGGCAATATGTGCCAGCACCTCACCACCCTCTGACAAAAAGATCTTCCCCTAATTTAAATCTCCCTTTTTTTTGTTTATATTGATTCCCCCTTGTCCTATCACTATCAGGCCATGTAAAAAGTCATTCTCCCTCCTGATTATGAGCTCCTTTTAAGTACTGGAAAGATCTAACGTTTTAAAATCAGTGTAAACATATATTTATTTTAATAATTAGATGCCACTTAAAACTAACGCTGGCAGAGGAGGAGAAAGGAGTGGGGATTTTCTGAGTGTTTTTGGTGGTGGGGGGAACCATATGCTGTGTGGACTTATCTAACTATGATTGAGACAGCCCCTTGTGTCCTAACAGTGAAAAGTGCCTTACTTGTTCTAGATGGTAGTGGTCAGAGCTGTAATGGTCATGAAGGTGCCCACGAGTGCAAATTCTTCGATTTTCGCAGGATGCTGGAGAAGCCAGAGTTCGCACAGGCTGTTCCCTTTTCTGAGAGGAATTGGAGGAGCTATCGGTTGCATTCTGTAAGAAATGGAAAGAGGAAAAAGCTTGTAATACGTCCAATCGTTACAGCACGCAGTCTTAAAAGAGATGTTTTGCTGCTCACTGACTTCGCACACACCTGCGAGATTGGCAACACCTGACGGCAGGCAGCTTCCATAGGTTTCACATAAAACTCTTGAAAGAAGCAGGTTTGTTGCCAGGCCATAAAACGCGTTGCCACACATACGGAAAAATTAAGTATACCATAGCCCACCAGTGACATATTCACTAACACCACTCATATGCAGTTGGCACATTATTTGTTGCACTAGGCACTGCACAGTGGTGAATGTTCACACTGGAAGCTACCTCTGAAGCACATATTTAAACTCCTTCAAATGAGGCTGTCATTTATGTCCTGACGTGCACTCAGGACTGCAGAAATTGTTTTTTTTTTTTAAGCCTTCAGGAGTCAAAAAACTTCTTTCAGCATTCTTCTCCAAACGGTGAATTCCAGTTCATTGCAGGCAACTTAAATACTCAGCTTTCCCATAAAAGTTTTAGGGCTTTTCTTCTCCTTTTGTAGCTAATCTTTAATGTACAATGAACGTTACTTGTATTTTTATACATTGCTACCTCACTGTGCTCACTTTCTTTAGGTTAGTTAATTGCACTGCTCCACAGCAATGATTATGAAAGGGTGAAACACTGTGTAGTAACATGCTGTTGCCAATACGTGCAGCTTCTTAACATATTTATTTATCTTCCTGCAGAAATGCACAGCAGGATAACCCAGTCTTAGCCATCCCCTCTTCACAGCCCTGTCTTCTCATCAACATCTGCCTCTGACATGCATCAAGACAGACAGTGAACAAAAGAGGAGGCATTACTTTTGGATGCAACCTTTGTATTTTCTCTCCGATATCCAGACATTCAGGCCCATTAATTACTTTCACTGATTGTTACACTTTTTCACATTACCACAAATATCAAAGGACAGCTGTTAAATGAACATCTCCTTGATGGCTCCTTTCGCCCATGGGTACAACTGACAGAAATGCTGTAACACTACATTTTCCAAAAATACTGGTGCCACAAACAAAGAAAAATCTCCAACCCCCTTCAACTAGCAACCCATGCTGCAGCTAAGGCAAGCCCAACGGAGAGGTTTCCATTTGCCACAACATTAGGTGGAGACACAAACTCAACAGGGGAAGGTGGTTATATCAGCAATGACAGAAGACTGGTTTTTCCTGAAAAACCTTCTCTCTTGGTCAAGAATGCACTCTCTAAATATTATTTTTCAATGAATCGTACTAAACACGTCTCTTAATCCAAGAAGAACAGTCACTGTGGCTATTTGTTTATTCTCAAAACAACGCTTTGCAAGACGCTGCCCAAACTTGAACACACCTTAAAGCATTACAACACTTAGTCGACCCACTTTGACTCGTACAGCACTGAACTGCCACCTTATTTTGTTGAAAGCAAATACACAGATCTGTTTGCAGCGTGATGTGAAGTCAGACTGTGTTATCTGAGAAGTAAAACAAGCAGGATGAGTTTTGAACGGCTGACCCACCCTTTGTGAACCTACTTTTAATTCATGTCAGATTGTTGCGTTTTTTTTCCCAAATTATTTTAAAATCAAGTATTTAGAATCAGAACAAGCCTCAAGTTATACTAATAACACTAACACCTATAAAGTGCAACTGCACTGACATTCAGTTTTTTTTTTTCAGTGGTTTCATCATCCCAGTCATCATCTCTGACTAGATGCAGGCACTTCACACTTGGGGTTTAAGCTAAGTTTTGTGCCTGTAACTTCAAGCCCTACTATATCTAGCACTTTCTGGGGACACTTCAAGACAAAATTAGCAGCTTCTACAGCAAGTTCTTCAAAATAACATCAAGCTTCCAGGCTATTTTGAAAACCTTTGAAGAGTTAGGATTCAGTTATAACAGCCCCCTCCTACAAGTACTTTTCTGCAGCACTGCATGTGGTGCAGACCTGGATGCAGACCTTCAACTTCAGCTTGTTAGAACAGAAAGGCAAATAGCCCGTACTGCAGGCAGTTTTGCCCTGTAGCATGCTCTCAAAGTTAAACTTTGGCTGTCATGAGCCAAAAAGGAAGAAGGATTCAGCATGGTGCCGTGCCAGCAGGACCCTTCACCTTCAGTGGAAATGCAGCCGAGCCCTGCTGGGACAAGCCTTCGTGAGTATGCTCCAACTACATTGTGGGCGCTCATGGTGAACAGAAAGAAGCCTGGGAAACTCACTCATCTGGAGTAGGAGGCATACATTGGCCTGTAACCCTCTTGCTCTGCTAGATGGAAAGAAGTCCCAAACTGGATATAATGCTGGATAATCTTAGAGAGACAGCTGGGGGCTATAACCAGCCAACACAAAGTGTGCTGTTTGCTGAATGCACACACGGCTCCACGAGGAAAGCTGTATTTCTGCAAGAGGCAACTGGAAGAAAGGCTGGAGCGATTTTTATCATGCTGGATCCTTATCTACCCTTTGCTCCACGCCTTCATCTCCTTCAGAGCCAGTAGGGCAACTGAGCCTCTCCTTCACATGTGTCAACATGGCTACAAAACCTGTTTGCAGCATACCAAAGAGGCTGCGGTTCAGGCCTCTGCTTTAACCATATTAAAAATTGCTTCATTTCCACGTTCAATGTCCTCAGATTTGAGGGGCAGTGTGCCAATGCAAACACTTGCTCTGAGCACCAAGAAAGGTAGAAAGTAAGATATCCAAGTCTAATTCTCTGCTCACTCTTCCATAAAAAAGTTTGCCCTGCCTCCAGGTTGACAAGGCTGAAAGCAACTGGTTGCAGGGTTGCAGCACGATGATAAAACCTTCTCATGACAGTGAAGTTATTCAGAGGAGTAAAAATGAAAGCTGACCCTGAAAACTTGCTTAAGAATCTTATAATGCTAGAGGACCAGATGTTAAACAACAACAACAACAAACTCTAATTACCACTAATATGCAATCTGATGGGAACATCTTGATCTGCCATGTACAATGATGTACTCTAAAATAACTATCGCTGCTGAGAAAAGAGGTCTCAGGGTTAAAACAAACAGCTCCACGACAGAGAGCTCATCAGCAGATTAAAAAAAAATACAAGCGCCAGCACTGAAATCTTCGTAAGGGTATTTCCAGCATGGCAAAGCTCCCATGGCAATCCTCAGGACAATCAGAGGCATGGTTTCTGAATACTGGCTAACTAGTAAGGTTGGCTCTCTCCACCCCAGAAAAGAGATTATGGAAGGAAATGTGAAGATGGGAAGGAAGAAGTCTATAGAATCATGACTCCCGTGTGGAAGGGGAGTAGGAAGTGATTATTATTCTTGTATCCTTTGGAAGAGAACACAAGCCACCCACTGGAACGTGCTCAGATAAGGTTCAAACAGAAGCAAGGACTTCAGATAAATCCCATAATGCGGTTCAAGAAGCCATACAGAAGCTCTTAGAAGAAAGTAACTGACCAAGAATCAAAGGTATGATGCTCAAGCCCCGAAAGCTGTGGTGCTCCCTCTACTACTCAACTGCAACTGAATCAGAACTTGGTGGTGACTGTTAAAAGTCAGACTCAACCTCAAGGGAAAGAACTTCACCCGTGATGGAAGCAGGAAACAATTCCTGACCCATACAACACAACTGTGTTGGCTAGGATTTTCTGCTACCACCACAGCAGTGAAAATTTTGGGGAAGATGACAAAGGGGAAGACATCAGAGGTTTACTGCAGGTCACCCAAATATAACACACTTGCTTACAGGAATAAATCTAAAAAGCACACAGTCTCTAGAGTCAGGCTATTTCACTGATGGAAAAGCATATCCAAACCATTGGTTTCTAAGACAAACACTGTCTTCCTCTAAAGCCTGTTGAAACCAATCTGGCTCCACTGTTTTTTGAAAGAGAGAGAAAAAACTACTGAAAACATGCCCAGCAGTCACAGAAGAGGAATGAACCCAAACCTAAAGCAGTTGGAACAGCGAGTCCACAAAGAAACGCCGTTTCAACATGCCCTCGATGCTCAATTAGCAAATTCTGTGCGGCACATACTGGAGTTTTGTGATTGCTATGGCGGCTGCAAAGTCTTGTGGTTTTGCTGCTCGGATAACAAAATCATTAATCATGGCCATAATAGTGATTTTATAAAACCCACAATACACATTTCCTTTTGCAAGTGAGCTGAACGTATCTGAGCGAGCACACGTACTGCATGTGTGATACGGCTTCTTTGAGAAAAAAACACTGCAAATGGTTGTACTGTAATCATTAAAACGAAAAAAAAAAGTGTCCCCGGTCCCTGTTTCCCTCTCATAATTTAAGAAGTGACTCATTCAATTTAAAAAACCTAGTCATTAGTGCAGAAGATTATGTTAATAATTTACTGCAGTTTACTTCTCATTTAAATGGATTTGTTACACAAGAACAGCCGGCTAATCAGGTGCCTAAGTAATATTCTGAGATAAGTATCGATCATAAAAAATGATGAGAAATAAAAAGAAGCTTTCCCCTTTCCCAGCTACTGATCTGGATGGATCACCTTGCCTCCAAGGGCCTCACGGAACAGTTTTGCTTCATACAGTGCAATATCCAGGGTGACCAGGAAAAAAGAACGGTTCATCTCCAAATTATGAAGCAGCTCGTCAGAAATCAGTTGCCTGAGGGAATTTATGGGAGCTGCTGCTTGCAGCTTTCCACAAATGCTCTCAGCCAGCTACAGCAAGTTTGCTGTCAAGAATAATTGCTGGTCAAACAAGACGGTTTGTTGTTTCGCTAGGATTTTTACAGCTACATGAGATGCAGAAGGTGATGGGGAAATAGAAGCATCACAACGTTGAACATGTCGTTTTGCAAATAATGGCTCTGAACTGTGCCAGCCTGGCCTTTCTAAAGCATGAGTTGTCTGTGAGCTAACCTGTTCTCTATCGCACACGCTGCTCTGCAGCAGGTCTGCTTGCTGAATCATCCCCACCTGAAGGGTTCTCAATGCAGCCCACGTGGAAACACAGAACGTGGTGGGTCTCATCTTCACCAAGGCAGACAATTCAGCAGCATAACCTCCCCACGGCTGCTCCTGCTTTCATTGTGAGAAGCCTGTGCATGCTGAAGGGGAGCCACTTGCTGTCTCACATCATCCCCAGGAAAAGAAGCCCCACTTGGTCACCAAATCACAGCTTGAAGATGAGCCTGGGAAGCAGCCTGCTGTCTGCCTGCTCTGCCCATGTACAATTGCTCGGGAGCCCCAGCACAAGTGTGCACAGCCCTCCTCATTCACTGGAAAAAGGGAAAACACAGCTGCACTATCACTACGGAAAGGAAAAATGATAAAAGTCCGTGGGGTGGTAAAGAGAGCCAATGCTACGGATCTGTGCTTGAAGCTGAGGTTTATCTGCAGAGCCTCCGCTGTTTATGAACTTTGCAAAGAGGAAGTCTGAGAGCTATTTTGGACACACAGTAAAGAAACTTCCACCTTTCTAAAGAGATTAAGATAAAATATGGTCTCTCAGAATTCCTTCAGCCTAATCTTGCAAGACCAATTCTTTTCCTCTAGCTTTCATTCGTAAGCCTGAAGAGACACAGCACTTCTGAGCGTCACAGAGAGGGGAAGATCAAAACTCTCAGATCCCATCTCAACGCCTACTGCTCCCTATTCAAAAGAGTTAGAAAAAGATTTCATGTTTTCCACTCACTGGATGTGCCCTGTGTATTTAGGGCAGGCGCTCTACTACTACCTTTATTCTTTTTTTAATTTTTTTTTTTTAGCTTTCATGGTTATGGCGCTCGGTGCCAGAAACATCCCGGTGGCTGTGCTGCCTTAAGTCAGCAAAACTTGGAGGAGCATTTACAAGGACTCTGTGCACGAGATCATCTCTGTTAAGCTTGTGCTAAAGCCGGTCTTGGCATCGCTCGGCAATGCTCCACAGATGTGGCTTAGCAGCTCGCTGCAAGGCTTGAAGTGAACACATGAGAATCAGACACGGCTAAAACGATACATCAAGCAATCAGATGTGCTGTGGGGGAAACCTCGGAGAGATTTTTGCATTTAGCTGCTCGCCAGTGATATGAGGCACCAGACACAGCTCTGCAAAGGAGGACATTTGAAAGCCTGCGGAAGCTCAGGGAGGACTGCAGCCACACAGCATCCACAGGACATCTCCTTCTCGTATGGAATCTCTCACCTTGCCCTTACTCCACCACTGGGCTGATGTACCTTGTCATGTCTTTGCATTGGGTACTCTGAATGGAAAAGCTCAAACCAAGGCAGCCCTGTCTCACAGCAGGATGTAGACCTGGACAGAGCAGATCACTGCCTTGGTACATTACTGTGCAGGTCCCAGCTTCTCCCTGAAGTTTTCAGTTTTTGACATGCTTGCTGTCAGCATGGCTGCCATTAATTAGAGAAGCACTGGCTCCCCTTTTTCAGGTGCTAAGAGGGAACTTATCACAACCAGCACTGCCGAAAAGGTTTCCTTCAGAAGACTGATGTGGATGTTAGGAAATAAAGGAACAAAGCTCGGCTGGCAGGTGTTGAGCAACACACACAGAGGATGGCGAGAGCCTGTGCAGCTCTAGGGGCAGCCAGGAACAGATGGCTCCACATAACTCAGCACTGAGTTCCAGCTCCTCCGTGCAGAAACTCCCAGGCAGGGGAAAAAAATAAGGCTGGGGAATGGAGAGATGCTGACGAAAACGAGATTAGCTGCAAGAATTGGAGCCTCTAGTCCATCATTCACATCTTTGCTATGTACAGATGAAACGCTGCAGCCTCCAAGTTCATAGGCACACTGCTCCTGTATAATACACTTGGATGCAAACAGAGAGGAAAAACAGTTGAATGCAGACTTCCCACAGCAGACTGATATGATATTTTAAGAAGTCAGTTAGGGGTCATTTATTCACACAGTTCTGAGCATCCACGTTATTTTAGCTGGAATCTATCACTAAAATAGAACCCAACAGCTGATGCAAACTTTAAGAACACCCTCTTCACATGCATTGTAAAAATGTCAGGCTCTGCTTAAAAACGCAGTGGCACTTACTGACTTCTGCCTTCCCTTTCTTCTTGCAGACGGAACCAGAGACAGATGAACTGCCCGCTGTAATCACTTCTGATTTAATTTTCATAAAATATTTACAAGACGCAGGGAAAGCAGACCCTTGGCAAAATACATTAGGCAGGTGAGGGGAGGGAACACAGCTATTTAGATGCAGTTGTTTATAATGCATCTCTGTGCTGGGCAGAGCTCCACAATGAGTTTTTGCATTCTCAGTTAAAACCAGCACAAACCTCGGGGTCTGGGCAGCATCGTGCTGCAGGATTTTGGTCAACTGGAGGATTTTCTTTGATATTTTTTTAAAAGGGGCAGACTGTTGCTTTAAAGGAACAATCATTCTTGGAGCCTCATGTGAGAGCACATTGCATCGTTTAGCTTTCCCAAACTCCTCCTTCCTCTTTGCAAGCTATCCAAGAAAATTAAAAAAATAAAAAATAAAAAAAAAATCAGAGGACAAAACCAAATTATGGTTAGACTTAGCAAAACTTGGGTGCATGCTCCAAGTGGCCTGAACTCTCCACGCTGATTTATTTTTTTCTCTTTTCTTTATTTTTTGCCCATACCCATTACATGAGACAATGGGATTCCAACCCAATCTGCCTGTGTTCAAAACACAGTGTGTGGAAATCACAGCCCCTCTCCCAGAGAGTGGTGCTGAGATCTCCATCAGCCCCATGCAGCCACCAGTACAGAAGTGCCCGGAGAAGCAAAGTGTGGGGACTGCCACTAGGTGTTCATGGGGAGTTGTGTGACTGTTTTCCACCAGCTGCTTTGCAGAGCATCACACATCCATTGGCAGTGCAGGATTGACACGAGCAGGGTGCTGGAGGTCTTATTGCTGCATAAGAAGCCAAGAACTTCTCTGGCCCTGCAGGAGCTAAACCACTGGAAAACGATTAATTTTCTTTTATAGGAACAGTTCTGGGGTCACTTCCCTGTGCTGGCAAACAGGAGGGGCCTCACACTGCTCTGCCAGCTTTGCTGCAGCCGGCTGGAGCTGCACTCCCTGGCAGTGGTTTTGGGTATGACACTCAAGTTTTGGGGAACCAAACGTGCTTCCTTTGGGCTTCTTGCTTCGAATTGAGTCCCACACCTATGCCCCCCTACACAGTGCTGAAGAAATGCCTGGGGAACCAAAGCTGAACAAAAAGCAAGGCCAAAATCAGAGGCCACAGACTCATTTTGTAAAGTGCTGCAAAATCTTTCCATTGTCTGCTTCACCCTGAACACTGCACAGCACCAAAGGAAACACACGTGGCCCAGATGTGGTGCAGGTTGGGCTGTTTGTGTGCTCCTGTCCCCAAAGGTCAAATCTCAACACACTCGCTGCCCTTCTGGATGGCACAGCAGCCTGCACACTTCTCCTTCACTTCTTGGGAGAATTGAAAAGGAACGTGCTCATAAACAGCTTCACACTTCAACTCATCATACAGCTGCAGTATATTACCACGCCAAGCCAAATTATTTTTTTGGAAGACAAACACTCAGCTAGCTGAATGCAAGTGCAAAGCGGTGCTGCAATACGCTCAGAGCAAGAACTCATTAGCTACAAACTACAGCTGGCAGCGCACCGCTCCATTCACCTTCAGACAACAAATCCTACAGGCAGGTTGCTGATACCCTTCCTGACCAGAAGCCTCCAAGGACTGTATGTTACAAGGAAACAGGCTTTTGGAAGCTGGGAGATCACTTAATTGAACGCAAGACTGGTTCTGTACAACACAAGAATTAAAGTGAGGATAATACTGAAAGAGCTGGCACGCTTAACAATGCCACCCCATCATCATTAAGCATGGGGAAAAGAAGAATAGAGTGCTAAAAACAGAAAGAAACAAAAATCTCCTCTGCATCACTGGAGCAAGGGAAAAGGAGCAAGTTGAACACAAGGATTCCCAACTGGTGCACAAACTGTAACACAAGTTCTGGCAGGATGCAGCTACAAAGAAACTTCCATTGTAGCAGAAGATCAGATTTCAGTTTCCTGCAGGATATATCCCAATCCCACTGCAGAACCAACTGTGTTTGTACACGGGAATGGGATGGAGCCAGAAAACACAGCATAAAAACAGAACTTAGAACAAGGATTGCGACAAGAGGAATTGCTTACCCTCAGCAAAGCAGTTTGACACTTCCACATCACCACTCTAATTAGCTACACAGAGAACTACAGGACAGCAAGGCTCAAGGGAGTGCGACGCAGATATTATCTGCTTAATAATCTGCTGCTGAACAACGGATGCTGTTTGCCAGTCTTCACGCACACACCCCAAATAGCAGGGGCTGTGAGCAGGCCATAATTCACTGAAGGGACTGCTTCCTCCAGCCAGAACTGCTGGAGCAACAGGTCACCTTGCAACAGGTCACCTTGCAAGGGACCTGGGAGCCTGTAGACTGTGGGGGAAAACAACCAGCCTGATGCGAGTTGAGAAAAAGAGCAGAGAAAGACAGAAAAAAGGAGAGAAAAATTGTTTTAAAGACTCAGTGCATTTGAGAATTGCACTGAACTGCATATTTCTGGTCTCAGAATGCTTTACCCCTTAGAGATTGACCTGAAAGCACGAAGTAAGGCAAAAAATACAAGGCAATGCAGGAACTGAGAAGTCCTCTGCCTCCCTTCCCTTCTTTCAAAGGATGCAAAGCTTCAAACCTATCCACTGCTTATCTCTCCCATCAGCTCACCTAAGCTCCTCATTTACATACTGTGAACCTACAAGATACGTAAGAATAAACAGATTTTTATGTGCGGTGTATCTTGACAACTTCCATGAGGTAGGCAGTCATCACTCCTGTGGCTTTGAATGACTGAAGAAAACAGCAGCTGCCCATCCAGGTGACATCTGTGTCTCAGGGACAATGGTATCCGATCATTGTAGTAAGCAGAACTTGCTTGTATTTGTATAATAATTAGAAACAAATGGGTTAATTTCCAGTATCACTTAAAAGAAACTGGAGGATCTGAAGGGGAAAGCACACAGCTATAAAGTCCTGCCAGCCAGAGAAAAACTTCCCACTTGATTCTCCCTACTGACAACCTCTTTGAATGTTACTGCTCCCATTGACCAACATAAACTCATCCAGACAAAGTCAACCTGAGGAAAAGAGGGGGAAAAAATGTTGTGGTGAGGTGGAGGTCAGCCCCTTCTCCCAGGTTAACAGTGACAGGATGAGAAAGAATGGCTTTAAGTTGCGCCAGGGGAGGCTGAGGTTGGATATTAGGAAACACTTTTTTTCTCAGAATGAGTGGTAATCCATTGGAACAGCTGCCCTGGGAAATGGTGGAGTCACCATGCCTAGAATTTTTCAAGAAAAGGGCAGACATGGCACTGAAGGACATGGCTTAGTGGGCATGGTGGGGATGTACTGATGGTTGGACTTGATGACCTTAGCGGTCTTCTCCAAACTTTGTAATTCAATGATTCTATGTATTTTTTAATCTCAATTGGAATAGCTGTGCTTTACAACACCAGCTCCAAGTCCAGAGGATGTGGCTAGGAGCACCGAACCCTTCTGTCATCTGGGCTCTGCTAAGCAAGAATACCACAGGTAATGCTACCTGACATTACTGTTGTGATGGGTCCCCAGTCCTTGGTCTTATGGAGCAATCAATGCTGCTTTGCTTGCAGTGACAACCTAAGCACTGCACCTCACCAGTACCATCCAGAGCTCTGCTCTTCCAAAAGCAGCTTTTCCTTGATGTTACTGTATCTCAGCTTAAGAAAAAAGGAAATTGCAAAAATTGCAAGCTCTTGCTGCTTCTTCATCCCAAGTGCAATTCATGAATGAAATAAATCTTGCAATTCAGTGCTTCTCCACGCTCAGCAACATCATTTCCGTGGAAGGGTAGGATGAGGGATGCTCCAGCCTCATAGAGAACTGAAAAATGCACAAGTATAGCCATCTAAAGTAACTGGGCTGGGTCTCTATGTATGTACTTTAAAGAAAATGAGCTGCAGTCATTCTTTAAAAGAACCATCTGAATATGAAACGGCTAAGCCAGCAAGAAAAGTTAGATTTAGTGTTTATCTAACTAACATAAATCTTATAAATTTTAATAGTGAGGCTGTAACACACTTGAGGCCCACATGGGAGATGAAAGTAGGGAAAAGGTTTCATGGAAAGGCAGCAGGGAGAAATCTGTTTTTTTAATTATGAAACCAGAAGAGATGCGAGGAGGGCTGTAACGTTAACATCTGCCACAACCCGTACCGCCAGCATCGCGTCTGTCCCAGCAATGAACGCCAGCAGCATCCAAGCTGTGGGACAAGCTTCCTGGCTCCTGCATCCCTGAGCAACGGGGGAACATCTCTGTGTTGAGAAAGGGGTGTGAGGGGTGTGGGATTACCCTGAAGACACGGCTTTGTGGGGGAAATCTGAGTCTGGAGACTGTGGGTATGGATCCTAGCAGCAGGACGCCAGCTATCCACAGGAGGGTAAACAACGGGTAGACTTGGTAGCAGCAAGGTGTGTCCACGTCCCCTGAGTGAAGGAAGAGAGCATCTGCCTGTTCTGCTTCTGGAGAAAGAAGGCAAGCAAGCTTTTAGCCAGGATCCTGGAAATCTGCAAGAGAAGCAGTGGATTGAGTCTAGATGTCAATGAACCAAAGCCTGTAGCTCAGCCATGCTTTTCTAGATCACATCTTCACCATCTGCAAAAAAACTCGGAATGTCTCACTTTTAACAAAGACGAGGATTTCTAAAATTACTGTTAATTGCAGGAAACAGCTATTATTGTAACATGATTGTGAAACTTAGCAAGGTTGGTTTTCTTTGTGTTTTTGTTTTTTTTTTCCTCTCATTCCTGTTAGGCCAAAAAAGGACTGCAGTCATTTTTAGGTTCCTAAAGCAGAGAGGACACAGGAGCCATCGTTCTTCCTGCCAGTGGGAGTCTTGTCTTTAGTACTAAAGCAGGCACAGTGCTGCCCATTTATCTGAAAAACACATGAGCAGCAATTCAGTTACACTGGCCATAGGGTTTCAGAATGAACATCTCTGGTTTTTTGGATGGCTTACTAAAAAGAGACTGTTTCAGGGACCCTGCAGACTCTGGAAGACATTGACCTTTCTTTCCTTGGACTCACTTCACATTTTTCATTTCATGGTCATGTGGGATTATTATCTGTAATTGAAAGTAAAAGTGTAGATTAAGGAAAAAATCTGCAGAAGAACTCAATTATACAGCAAATTCTGTGGCCAAGGAATTAGAGAATTATTTGATCCTTATTAAATGGTATTTGCAAAGTGAATGTTAATTAAAGAAGTCTGAAGACGCAGGCTGGATGGATGAAGACAAACAGAACAATCTCAGCCCGCTGCAAAGACAATGCTTCCCCCAGCAGGGACGGAGCGGATGGCTAGTCTTACTCAGATTGCATCTCTTGAGAAGACGATTTATAACGTACAAGACAGGAGAAATTTATTTGCTAACATATGGAAAACATTTATGGGCTCTACTGAGGATCAGGAATTAAAGAAACACAACTACATATTGTTAAACTTCTAAATGGAGATTTCAGTTCAGAAATTAGCGTTTTTCCCCCATAGTCAGTGACATTTACTTCCACAGACCTCAGCTTTCTGCTCCCTTAGGTAGGGCTCTCAGAACAGAGGGCTGTATTTATTTCTCTCATCGCTATGGGTCTGAAGCACAGCAGAGTTATCAGATGGCAGAGCCCTGTTTTTAAAGACGCAATCCACGCTTCAGAACGATGGCTGGGCTGCCATAAAGAAGGGGCAGAAGGGTATACTGCTGCCTGAGCTGCAGCAGTGATCTGCAAAGCCATTTCCAATCCTGGACCGCAGCGGTCGAACACACTGCAACATCTTCAAGGAGAGGCAGGACCTTGCAGCAAGGACTGGAGGCAGCGGCTGGGATTTTCAGAGATGCGTAAATGACTGCTTAAATGACTCAATCATGCAGATGCTTCTGAAAATTCTGCCGCACGCAGTCAAGTTTATTCATCCATGTGTGGGAGAGGGGGAGGACTGCAAAGATTTTAATAACTACCTTAGGAAATAAAAAGAGCAAATGTGCTTTCTCTTTAAAACAAGAGTGAAAAACCAAACCCTAAAAATCTATTGCTGTGGTTGGGGAAAAGCGTTTACAGGAGAGTTGTAATAAATGCTTTCTGGGCAAGGAGGACCAAATGGACTATCATATATAAGTTTAAAAGGGGTGTAAAGAAAGAGTGAAACAGAAGGGTAAAAATAACAGAACACAAACCAACCTCCAAAAAACACTGCACATTAATTTCTTCCAGTTTAAAAGCCCTACACACTTCAGTGTGTTATTTCTGGCTTATGCAGATCTCAGGCTCCACCATCATCTATCAGGATTCTCAGACAAATGGCAAGCCAAGAACTTCAAAGAACTTTACTACCGTGAAAGGAGAGACTCAGCCTGAGAAAGCCAAGATGCTGGGTGATGAGTACCCAGGTGAGGCTGAGGGAAGAGCCTCAGCATTTTGGAGGAACGCATGAGTTTGAGTGGGTTGGGTGCATGGTTCGTTCAGATTCCCTGAAATAAGGCAATACATCCCAAATGGCATCAACTTCCTCCTCCTGTAACAAGCACTGTCAGTTTAAAAATCAACATAATGTTGGGTTTGTGGAGAAATACAGGAGCATTCCCAAGGTGTCAACTGGCAGGACTGTAGTTAAAAAAAAAAAAAAAAAAGATCTCCTTTGCTCTTTCTGCAGGCTGGTTTTCACTGCTTTAACATGGAACATTTCCAAGCTTCACCCAGTGAGAGCTGGCTTGTGGATGCCCACGCATTCAGGGACCATCCTCACTCTGACAACAACAAAAGAGCCCTGCTTTGGGGACAAAACAGCACAAATTGGTAAACTGGCCTGGCTCCAGCAGGGCCTCCCCCGACTCTGCGCCTATAAATCACCCCTGGCAGGTAGCTGGGAAGCAGCTGCTTATGATGGGTTTTCTGCCGAGCACAGGAAGTCACCTTTTAACCCTGCCTGCTGTTGTTTGCCTCTGGAGCCATGACAAAAGGACGGGCCAGATGATGTGCCAGCAGCTGGGTGGGAGCACAGCACAAAACCCTGTCCTGTGCCGTCTCACTTGGCCTTCAAAGCCACCTTTTGGCTGGATGGATAGCACTTCTCCCCATCCTCAGCCCTGCCCTGCTCCCTGGAAGTGCAGAGGGGTGTCCCAGAGAAGGACCTGAATGAGGACATCCCACCTGTTAGCCCACTCCCACCTGCACCACACAACGAGGGCATTTATCTTGTAAGGAAGGGGGTTGTGAGTGGAGCCAGGTAAATAAGTGTAATAAAACAAAGTATTCATTGTGAGCGTTGTTTTTTTCAGTCCATGGAATATCAGTGATCAGATTACAATTTCATCTGACATATTCACTGTTTTTATTGTGGTTTTTCTTTTTTCCTCCTCCTTTTCAAAGTGTTCAACTGCAGCAGGAACAGTAGGTGCTGCTGTTTCAAAAAAAGCTCCAAAACACATTTCAGACATTACCACAAATTCAGTATGAGCAACTCACTCCTCCTTCAGCCCCACTGGTTGTGTAGCTCGCATACCAGTGTGCCTTCCTCCTGCTGTCTGAACTTTCTACCTTCACGTACGCACAGAACGCCTTCAAGGTTGACTTTTGTTCCCAATAATAAAGGCAGTTTTTCAGAACTTCATTTCCTTGACTGCACACCTGAGAAGCAGCTACCTACTCTACTTATATATGGAGAAGAACGACTCAGACCAAGGCATATTAAACTGGAAGGACATTACTTGCTCACTTCCAGCCCTGACAACATCTGCTCTGCTCTGTCATGCATTTCACGTGGCGATGGCAGATCGAGAGAAACCCAACATTCCTGCAGAAGTTTACCTTCTGCAGGGTTTATGCTTCCATCAAATAAAACACACCCACTGTACAAACGTAATTAAAGCCGGAAGCCAAACCCAGGTAATAAAACAGCAACAAAAAAAAAAACCCTTAAGCCTTTCAAAGCACAAAGGAGAATGACCTGAAGGGAGATGCACTTACTGTGAAGACATCATCATCGCCAACCTCAGCCTCGTTGTGAAGCGTTGAAGAGGAAGTAGTAGACCCTAGAAATAAACAGTTTTTTTTTTAAATATGACACTTCCATGCAACTTTTCCAATTGTGATTATTACCAGGCTGGTGAATGCTTGGAGTCTAACAACTTTTTTGTTGGATAGATGTAAAAAGTGGCTTTTTTTGGGAAGAAAAATCACCTGCTGTTAGCTGGGTTGGAAAGGTAAAATCTGAGAGTGTTTCTTGACATGTAACTACACGGCTGCCAATGCTAATTAACTCTGCTAAAAATAGCAGTCAGCATTTCCAGTTGCAGAATGCTTTCATTTCTGAAGAACAGTAAAGCTACGAGCTGATCGGTGCTTAGGGCCAGATCCTCAGCTGTCAAGAAACCACTCATGAGTTGTTCCTCAAGAATGCTCTAAAATTGGGGCAGAAAAATTACTTTTTATTGAAAAACAAACCTTACTTTGAAAAGAAAGTTTTTGATTTTTTTTTTCCTTCTTGTAAATTAGCAAGTTATTAAATACAGCTAAACATCTCTGCTATCAGCTATTCATCTCATCTTTTCCCATGTAAGCAATGTATCTGAAAGGAACTGAAATGCATAAAGCCATAAAAAAAGACTGAAAATACTCGCAACTGCCTCAAAAAGTGGGAAATTGTATCCTACATCTCTGGCCCATGATGTCTCCTCTCACCCCATGGGTGCCCCCTCATTGAGATGCTTCATTATACTGGGTTGCAGCCACATCCCATCCCTAACTAGAATAGCTAAATGCTTTGTAGCACCTTCATTCTGGAAATTTTTCCTAAATACTGTACTTTATATAATGCTAAACTGTACCAGCCTTGGCTGCATTCAGTTGCGTAACCACAAAGATATGCAGAGCCAAGTGTGAAAGCCCACTTAAAACACTAAGTAATGTGAAAACATTCAAGCAGTTTGCTACATTACCTTTAAAATAAAGAAACAAAAAATAAAAAAAAATCTAGATTTTCTCTACAAAGCTGCCCAGGATTACTGTACTTGTGCACAAAACTTACAGACTTTCAAGGCAACACGAAATAACCTACTGGATAGAGCAGTGATTTCATGAAGCTTCAGATGCAGTTTGCCCTGCTTAATACTACCTGCTGAATTTATGAAGCAAACAAAAAACGAACAGCAAATGAAAGCCACGGCCTGACACTGTGTGTGCACGTGCCAGTGATTGTTTTTCATTCAGAAAGCCTTATTTGGAAGTTAAGTAGGAGCACATTCATGAGGATCAGTCTGTGCTGTTAATGTGATAAATATAGAGTTGCTGATTTTGAAGTATCTGAGATGCAGAGGAACTTGGTTTTAAATACTTCCACTGTAAAATGGATCAAAAAGAGAAGAATAGGAGTTGCCATGCACTGGGTGCATCTCCAAAATACTACTTGATACAATGGAGCTAAAATCTTTAAATGTTGCTTGGCCATGTGTCATTTCTATAAAATGTCACTTTTGTGAATCAAAATGCTTCCCGGTGTTAGCAAGCAGGAAGAAAGCAGAGGGTCAGCCATGATTTGTTCAGGTCAACAAACAAACAGGAAAAAGCGAATGGCCAGTAGTTGAAAAGATCCTTCCTCAAAGCAGGAAAGAGCCATGGAGGATTAATTCCCACTCTGTACCTATCAGTTACATGGTAAAGCAAGGACAGGGCACTGAGCCCCTGCATAAAGTGGGATGGCTAAAAATCAGAGAATCAATTTTCATGTAAATAAAATCAAGTAGTACTGGGTTATAGCTGTATTGCGACTGATTGCAGCGAGATGTGAAGAGGAAGAATTTATGACCTCTTCAAAGCATGGGCAATTCAAATGCATTTTTAAAGAATTACCAAAAAAAAAAAAAAAAAACCAACAAACAACAAAGTCTTCAAGCACAGCCATTCAGCCAAGCGGACACAGACAAAAGTAATTACTGCAAAAACAAAACAAAGTTTTAATTCAGCTTCGTGCAGGAATTCATCCTCGGCTGATTTAACAAAGACTCAGTGTAAGTAGATTCGGTTACACATAAAGGCGAGCCTGGGCTGTTGTTGTCCCTAACACGAAAGCACAGCCTATCGAAAAAGCAGTCATAACCACACAACAACTAACGGGTGAGATCACGGCAGACCAGATCAGACAGGATGAAAGAGTTCTTAGGCTTAAATCCCTTCTCTCCTGAAGGAATGAAGAGACATAGCTCTCTGAAGTGAGCTTGCCTGGCACGCTTGGAAGTACCAAAGAGACTTCCAAGCCCAAGGACTGATATTCAACCCTGACATCTTCCCATCTCCTTGCTTTGAACACACTTCAACTTTCCACACGCCCTGGTACCTTCAATGAGGTCCTCGATGGCTTTCCTCACGCCTCTGTCAAAGGCTCGAGCGTCGGCGGGGCTTTGAAAAGTGAGCCCGAACTTCCTGTTGTCCACTTTCCAGTGGTGGAAGGTCGGGTTCGCCTTGGTGTACACCAGGTCCTTCTTCACGAAGCACTCTAGCACCACCTGGGAAAAGGAGAGGAGCAAAGTCACTTTTCCCAAGTGACAATACCAACGACACAGATGTCACCACTTCAGCCTCAACCAGCGCCTTCCTCTCCCCAAAAGCAAGCCAAGTCATTCGCGCTATGCTGGTAGAGAGCACATCCTTCCCTACTAAATTATGACTAATAAACACCAGATCCTTTAATTGTTCTCATAAGCATCACACATTCATCTTTTTATTAGGCTTTGAGTAGGTACTTTTCGCTGGGGCAGATTTAGGAGGTGCTATTACACTCCCCCACTTCTCTTTCCTCCCTCATGCCCAGCCACGCTGCTGTGCCAAAAATCATTTCTAGGGTGATGCTCAAAGAGAACAGAAACAGCTTTTAAATCTTACCCTGTTTCCCCCAAACCATTAGCATTGCTTGAAAATAATGTAAGAAAAAAAAAAAAAAGCATCCTAAGCAAAACACTAACGCAAAAGATGAGCTGCACTTTAAACAGCTTTAAAACACCAGAACTTTTGAAAGCAGGGCCATTTCCATCTCAAGTGATATATATACACTTTTTCCCAAGCACTCAGCTTCCTGAGCCTGTGTGGGGAGCCTATTTTTAAGCCAGCCCATCTCTTCATAAGAGTGGATTTCAGAAGAATCGAATATATAAAAATGCGGTAACAAAATACAACAGCTAAACCAGACTCTGCAAAAAAGGAAGAGGCTTTATTAATTTGCTTTGTACGGGAAAGGAAAGCATCTTTTTTTTTTTTCCTCCAGCTAAACAGCTACCAGAAGAAACCGAGTGCGTCAATTCATAAGAGACAACTTGTCTTCATATTCTCACCCTGCTTGTTCGAACCTTGAGCAGCACGCAGCATAAATAATTCATTGCCATTTTTAAAGTCTTGCGCTGCATTACTCAGTGCAATGTGACTGGCTTCATGGATTCTTTACACTTCAATTCACTTCTCACATAGCCCTGCTAGATGTGAGAAAAACGCAGGCCCTTTCTCAAGGAATCAGAGGGGGGTGCTTTGCACACGGATGCTGAAAATTTACCTGCTCGTGGCAGCATGACGGCCGGACAGTGAGAGATGGCAATAGCCTTCTAGATGAGGATGGGATTGCTTCGTACAATCTGGCTCTATCTGTACATGCCTTTTTTATTTTTATTTTTTAAATCTTGCACAAGAACACAATAGCATCAGATACGGGATAATTCTCATTATAAGAACAGACAAAAGTTGAATTAGGTTCTATTACCAGTTTGTCTTTCTGCCTTTCACCATGGATTAGAAATCCACTTCTTCCATTGCCCTCTGGGTACGTGACCTTGCAGACGCCAACTCTACTGAGGCCGCCTCCTTCTTGCGGCAGCCATCCCCCACTGGAGTCATCTCGGGTCATAACCACAGCTTTGACTCGCACAATATAGCTGTCACTGCAATGGCAACAAAACAAAACAGAACCTTTTGTGAGCATCACACATTCTCATCAGGGTGTTTTTCTTGAGGGCGGTATTTAGGCAGCACCGATCCGATCGCAATGCATTTGCAGAGTTTGTGGCCAAGATGGAAATCCGCCTCTGCAATGCGTGGTCTTGAGTGCTCAAGACCCCATAGTGAAGAGACCCACTGAACGACAAGGAACGGCTCCACTGAGTTTCCCAATGTCAACACAGACATCAAACAACCCGTGGTATGCCATTAGAGATGGGGACGAGGAGAGCAGGACGAGCCAAGTGGAGCCCCAAGGCTGACACCCACATGGTATGTGTAAGGGAATTGGTCTCCACAGCGGTGGAAAAACCATGGAACTCACATAACCCAGGAACTCAAGGGAGCCAAATGGAGCCTGGAAGATGGCCCTCAGAAATTCCCCCTTAACCACAACAGCATTGCTGTAAGAACACAACTGTGACTCCAGCTGGTACCTCAGATGGAAGGAAACAGGAATCACCTCAGCTCAGGTCATCAGGACCATGAGAACCATGCCATACTTTTAAAAGAAGCTCCACAGCTCTTTGAAGGGCTTTCAAAGGGCAGTACATCATAAGCTCACAACAACAAATTTCTGGATGAAGCTGCTCATCATGAAAGGTCACAAAGAGTCTCTACCATGGGGCATCTACCTCCAGGCCCCCAGGGGAGCTCATCGGGAGGGAAAAGCTCAACCTGCACCCATTTGGAGGACAGATCAAGAGGTGCAAGGGGACTTGCCTGGGGCCAACCTCCAGCAGCAGGACCAATCTGGCAAAAAATACCCTGAAGTTCCCCCTTTGCCCATTTTATTTTATAGATGCTCCTTCCTTCTTGCTGTATCTACACAATGAAAGCTGTTAAACTCTCAGCACAGCACACACATGCTGAAATTTTATCTCTACTGCTCTGAGGACTTCGAGCAGTCTGATAGAAAGCTTTCAGAACATTCAGTTATGCTACCTGCACTGCACTTGGCACATGCCATGCACTCTCAGAACTAAGAAACTAAGTTTTTAACAATATTTTTTATCTGAGTCCTCAACACAGTGTTCTGGTATAGGAAATAAGGCAAGCATGCCTACAGAGGTATCCAGTTACCTTTGTATTTCCTAGATTTCATCCATGGCAACTTTAATCCTTTGGCTTCCCGATGCTCAGAATTGAGTAAACCACTCCAGCTGATTTTCTACAGTGTAAAAACTGAGCTGCTTCCAACCAGTTCTGTGTTTTCTTCTGTGTACCCTTCCTTCCCATGTGGTCTATATAGATAAAGAACAAATAAAACCAACCTTGCCTTTCTGCCTCAACCATCTCCTGTCTTCCAAGGCTCCGTTTTGGTCTTGTTTTTACATTGATTCCTTGGACTTCTGGAGAAGTCCCATTAAATTTCAAGCTTTCTTCTGAGGTAAAAGGCTTTAGACATAACCTCCTTCCCATCCATCTGCAAAAGCCATCCAGACAAACTGCTGCTCCTCCAACCAGCCACCTGCAATGCAGCTTTCTGTGTCATTTTCTACCCCAACGGGAGCCTCTGGCTCTCCCAGAAGTAATGCTGTCTTCAGTTACTTTGCTGCAGAAATCATCCATTTAAAGGAAAAAAAAAAAATAAATAAAATCAAGAAATCAGGAGTTACTCAGTATTTTGTAATTTCCACCAATAATTTGCACTTCCATTTGCACTTCTCAGTGATTTCTCTATCTGCTCACAGTTATTTTTGCATACTGGTGGATACCTATGTGTATAACTTAGTTGCTCTGATCTAAACGCTGCCCATTATAACCACATTGTGGTGGGGCACTAAGCCATCAGCTTTTCATTTTCCCATCCAGGCTGATACCACAACCTACAGCTCTTTTACAGCCTCTGCCATCAGGACCACCAATTTTATCCATGTGCTCAACATCTGCGTGGCCAGATATGACACCAATTCTCCCAGTTTGAAGAGCCATTTCCTATCAAGCAAGGAAAGCTAGTTTCCATCCCCCTATCACAGCAAGAAGACCTCTGCCCCTTATTAGAAAAGGACCTTGTCCCGCAAAAGGGTTCACCTTTGCCAAGGTAAGCAGGGTGCAGCTCTGGCTCCATTCATATAATCGCTTGGCACACTTTGCTATGTGATCAAGTTATTGGTGACGCTGCACTACCCTGGGAGCTTGGACCCACTCTTACTGGGCTCCAGCCACAGACACACATTTCCCAATGTGTGATCGATGCCAAGGGACTTAGGAAAATATAAGAAAGAAAGGAAAAGTGAAGGTTAGGGCATGACAGCGTGGTGCAGTCACTAGATCAGCACTCAGAAGGCACACACTGAATTTTCAAGACTTCCCTCAACCCAAAATCTTGTCTTCAGTTTTCATCCATAGGCCTAGAATAGGCAACACTCCTGTCCTTCATACCAGTGTTGATAAATGCTAGGGAGGTGTTCAAATATTTCAGAACCATATATGGACCTTGCTTCCTTCGCGCAGAAGCTGTTTATTTTCCTTGAGATTTAACTTTATGAGAACACACCAAAACTCTGACTACTTGCAAGCCATCAACCTCTCCCAAGCTCAGGACCAGCCTGCAGACCCCAGGGCACCTTGCTGGCTTGGAGCACCACGAAGTGAAGCAATCACGCTGAAGCCTGCCCCGTGCACTTTCTGATGGCAGCCAAGCAATTCAGCTATTCCAGAATGTGCAGCAACGAGGTGGGTGAAAATATTTGGCTTGTTTCTGTTAATGAGATCCTGTCACTAGGGTTAGATAATGCACATCTTTCACATAGGTAGAAGCAAAGCAGCTGAGAATCCAGCATTAGCCTTAGTTCCCCTCACTTTATTGCCTTGCATGCTACGCCTTTCAGGCAAACCATTCTTAATTATGCTCTTAAATGGAGTCCTTTGCTATCTTAACCCTACAGATTTGTCTTCAGTAGCGTTAAGAGTTGCAGAGGAAAGCATCTGCAGATCACCCAGCTGCATGGCAGCCGGCCAGCTGCTGCTGGAGCTGTCTCAGGTTGTTAGATGGCCCCACCCAGAACAAAAACCATAATGAATCCAGGGAGGAAAGGTAGAGCAGCAGGCCACGTGCTGCTTTTATTGGAAGGGAAGGGGAACCCTTTAAAAATTATAGCTTGTGGGCATGCATATGTATGTAGAAAAATATATTTAAAAAAAAAATTGTGTAATTGCTGTTCTGAAGGATATGGAAAATTCTCCTAAAAATGAAGTGTCTCAATGATTATTTTTGTGATAACTGAAGCACAGCTGCTTTATCTATAGACCAACTTTTACAAGGCATTCGTGCATTTAAGAGACTGACCACAGTGACAGGGAAAAGCAGTGCTTTCCTGCAGCATGCCAGAACTGCATGGTGCAGTGCAGCCAGCACTGTCTATTGAAGTCTGTGGTACTTAAACAACTGCAATGCAGCGAGGCCAATGGGGAAAAAGCCCTGAGCCTCGTTACACATCTGGCTTTGACTCAGTGGCAAGTAACTCCTTTGTCTGGTGGGTGGGAAACTGCACCTGTCAGGTATGAGGATGGAAGAATAAGATGTCTGGGCCTAGCCTTCTCCTGCGAGCACTTCCAAACATCTGCTGTTATTTTTTCAGAGGTGACAGTTCTTCTCTAGCAAGGCTGGTCAAGCAGAGCATAAACTCACTAACTTCCACAGAATTATAAAGGCTGGAGAAGACCTCCAATATCATCAAGTCCAACCGTCAACCCATCACCACTTTGCCCAGAACTTGAGACATGACTGTCCTATCACTGGGATGGTAGCATGAGTTGGTGCCCTTGGCCACTGCACTTGAACAAAGGAAGAGTCAACCAAGTTGAAGGAACAGCTACACTGATGAGGAGAAAAACATAATTACTCACTGGACCTTATCACCACAAGATTTTCTGAGGCCAACTACAAGGATGTATTTGAGGAATATCATTTCTAAAATTCCATGCCAATGCCTCCTCAAGTTACCTCAGTACTTTCTCCCCTCTTGATCTTCCAGCTCACAAAGCCAGGAGATCTTCACGTCTCAGGCAGAAAGCTAACCACCACACATCAAAGGTCCAACCTGACATTTATTTTCCTCACCCACTGCCTTCATTCTTAGATCCCATTCATGCTCCTACAGCAGACTATGTCCATCATGGTCCCTGTCCTCCTCCATCCTTTCATCACCACCTGCAGACGTCCCAATGGAGAGCTCAGGTGTGGCTCTACTGCTGGATAGATACCAGCAGGCAGCAAGCAGCAGTAGCATTGAGCTCTCTTCCACCAAACAAGCACTGAAAGGGTTTCAAAATTCAAACTCTTGTCTTTAACACTTCCAGGTTCTCACCAATTCTTGTGCAAATAGGGCACCACCTATCTCACCATGACAAACTATTATTTCTGGAGCCCTTCTTCTTGATCTAATGCTTGCTTGGTTCTCAAACCTTCTAGCAAGGATGAAATAGCCGCAGATTACAACTGCTATCTTCCTCTCAAAACCACAAGGCAGAAAAAAAAAAAAAAAAAAGAGCATTTTCAGCGCACAGAGCTACAGCAAAATAAAGTTTGATATTTCAGTACCATTTAACTGCAGGTCTGACACTTTTTCATTAAAATATCAGCAAGAAAAATGCCATCTGTGCCATTTTGACCAAATCCAATGTTAAAGTGGAATCTGTAAGATTATCTGTAAGAATCTGTGAGTAGGAGCTGAATCAAACTGATCTGAGCACACCTCTCTCCAGCACTGCTTGCCCAGTCCTGCAGCACATGTGTCCTGCGGCACTTTACCTTACGTTAAGCTCACAGTCTCTCCTTCAGGACATTTTTCTCTCTAAACAGGATGATAATACTTCACGGGGATTTAATACTGCCATTCAGCTTCCCTCTGAACCAGAAAGGGCTGTTCTTCTCCAACACCATGCGTTACGACAACTCACACCTACAGCAAAGCTGCTGAACCCAGCTCGGCAGCACACTTGGCTTGTATGCTGATCCACCATTTCAGGAAAAGAAAAAAGGAAAGAAAAAAGAGGAAAAAGAATCATATTAACTCCAAGCATATCGCTAGCCGCTGCAGTGCCCTGTGCTGCAGGCAGCAAGGCAGGAGGGGGGGAGGAAATCCTGCCCTAAAGGTGATTTGGAAATCACCACCAGCCAGCTCAGGGAAGTTACACGACACACACAGTGCTATGTGCACGTCCCATTAAGCACTCTTGCTATTACGTGTCTTTATTCAGTGCTGAGGGTACCTTTTGGTTTGATTTCTTGTTCTTTACTGCTTTTCTGGGTCTCCATAAAGGCAGAACAAAGACTGGCTGCATTTGGGCTGAGGCCCCAGTTTGCTTTCAGCCCTGCAGCACAGCTCAAAAGCTCATAAAAACCTTCCTAGTAAAGACTAATAGCAGTTTTGTTTGTTTGTCTTCAGAGGCAAAAAGACTTCTGAAAAACCAAGACACCTGCAACACCCCAGCCACCCACCTCCGTGCTTCCCTCCAGCAACAAGGCAGCAGCCAACAAAGCGGCCCTTTCACTGCGACCCTTGTTCAGCACTGATGTGGGATTTCATTTAGCTTACGAGAAACAGCTCCATCCTGCTTGTGCAGACCAGGACCCCTGCAAACTGAGACCTGGCCCTTAGCTCCGAAGGGCTCCAAAACCTCACATGCGGGCTTTTGTCTTGGTGGTGAAACTTTCCAGTGAGAGAATAGCGCTCCTGAGCTGGGGGAAACCTTCTCCAAATCCCCACAGCTCTCTTTCCCAATGGATTACTGAACAACTCTCAGCTTTGTAGGGCAGCGGGTTTGCCAGTGATTGCAAAAATGCCTTCAAAATCATTCAAAGGATCAGTCAGTCATTACAGCTGCCCATGGCAGAAGCTCTTGGAAAGTTGTAAGGAAGAGAAAGACGAGAAAAATCACTTTGTGAAAGTAAGCTGTTGGAATAATTCACCCTGTGGCACACTGAACAGGCGTGCAGCACACACAAATCTACACGCCCAAGTCCTACTACTTTCATGCAAGGGTACAAAATATTAACAGATTCCAAGCAAAGCTAATTAGTATTATCATTTACTGTAATGAGAAAGGAAGTTATTGCATGACAGATGGTATTTGTTTTATATCACATGCAAGATAAGCAAAAAGCACACAGGAGTCTGGCCAGCCAAACAGGTAGTTGCAGGAGATCTGTATCCTGAAATGATTTTTTTAAAGCCACAATCAATTTCTATCTTGATTTTTTTCTATATATACTGATCAGTAACAATTACAACTATCCTATATGAGGTAACGAATGATATTTAGTAAATACAACAAATAAAACTAACAAGTGCAGCAACTGTATTTCACCTTTCTAAGTTTTATCACACTCTTTATTCTATAAAATGAGACTAGGGTTTTGATACTGCTCCCCTAAAGCCCCAGAGCAATGTCACTGACCAATCTATTAGACTGATGCACAAGACCTCACCACCTCCACGTGACCCCTCTCCCCTGTCACAACGCAGACAGCTGTGACAGCAACGGTGATGCCAAATGTGGCATCCTGCTCCTCCTTGTGCCAGCATGTTTCACACATTAAGTGATACCAGCACCAGCGCTGCC
Source organism: Meleagris gallopavo (assembly GCF_905368555.1). NCBI lineage: Eukaryota > Metazoa > Chordata > Aves > Galliformes > Phasianidae > Meleagris > Meleagris gallopavo. The sequence continues at coordinate 7,283,491 of NC_139405.1, read as the reverse complement.
ACATTACTGTGTGAATGGCACAAAATGCTTGGGTGAGGAGTAAGAAGGATGTGTCTTTTAAATATGAAGCTTTTTTTTTTTTTTTGACCTCTTGCTATATAAATACATTAACAAAAAAGCCATTATTAATCATGGAATCAATCATAGAATCAATCACAGAATGACTTAGGTTACTTAGGTTACAAACCCACCCAGTCCAACCCCTGCCGTGGGCAGGCTGCCCTCCACCAGCTCAGGCTGCCCAGGGCCCATCCAACCTGGCCTTGGGCACCTCCAGGGATGGGGCACCCACAGCTCTGGGCAGCCGTGCCAGGGCCTCACCTCCCTCTGAGTAAAGATCTTTTTCCTGGCATCTGACATAAATCTATCCTCTTTTAGTTTAACGCTATTCCCCCTTGCCCTGTCACTATCAGACCACGTAAGAAGTCAGTCCCATTCTTGCTTGTAAGCTTCCTGCTATAAGCTTAACTACAAGCATGCACACCCCGCTTGCCTTGCCCCTCTTTTTAGTCCTTCCTACCCCCAATAAACATCCGTGGAGAGAGGCAGCAAGCAAGGGAAGTGGCTTCCCTAGCAGTATCCATTTCCTTCTCAATTACTGATGTGCATTAACCACTAGCCCTGCCAAAACGATGCAGATCCATAGGAGAAAGCCTGCACTCCATAGAAACTGTACATATCCACTGACAAACCACATGCTGATCCAGAAATGATTCAGGAGGCAGATGGGAGGAGGGGGAGGAGGAGGAGAAAGAAGAAAAAAGATTTGAAAAAGCAACGAGGCGCCACAAGGGAACACACAGACCTGCCAGGGGATGCCATTTCCTCTACATCTTGCCCCTGGGTCGCTGCATTTCACCATTGCTGCAGAGCCCAGCTGGAGGCTGTCGGGTGGCTTCCTCTGCATGATTCAGCCTCCTCGCTCTCTGCCTCCTGGACAGATGTGCAGGGCCGTGCCGGCTGATTCATCCCCCAGCCATCCCTCGCCCTACGCTCCTGCTGCACCATTACTCACTGGCAACATCCTTCTGCTCGCTGCGTGCTGAATGGCCAAAGATCCCCGCTTCCCCACCCTGGTGATATGCTATAAGATATAATAATAATAAAAAGTAAATAAATCAAACAATGGTGATATGGCTGTCATAAAGCAGTAAGAGCAGCTGGGGCTGTCACAAGTCACGCCAGACCCTGGAGCACGTCACTGATGCCTCCAGAATGGCAAACAGGTCCAAAGTCAAGTGCAGCCCTAGCCACACTTTATACCCCCAAAAGCTTCTTCAAAAGGCTGGGATCAGCCCCGTGGAAGCTTCTGGGGAGCTCACCCAGTGCCCCCCAAGTTTCACAGTCATCCTTGATTATTCTCTGTGCTTTACAGCAAGAAACATTGCTCGAAATCCTCTCAGCACAAGCTGCATGGGCAAAAACTGGGACACTGAGAGCTCTGAAACCAGCTTTGAAAAATACTCACCTGATCTACAGCACAAGAAGGATACAGAGCTGTCAGATGGTGCCCTGGGCAGCCTGACCCAGTGTTTGGAAACCTTGCTCAAGGTAGGGGGATTGGAACTAGGTGATCATCTTACCCAAACCATTCGATGACTCTAGGAATTAACTCACTGTGCTCCTCTCCCAGCTCTGTAGCAGTGCTGCTGTGACCCTCAGATGCTCCATGCAGCAAACACCAGCACTGTCCTCAGCTGCCTCCAGCCAGAATTCAGCATATGAGCTCAAAGCGAGTCAGCCAGAAAAAGAATTAAACAAAGATGCCTTACCCTTTTTGCTGCAAGCCCAGTTTCTAAAGTTTTTCTCTCAGGGGACAAAGGAAGATGAAATTAGCCTCCCAGTGTAAGACAAAATTATCTTTGAATAAACCATGTTGTAATCATGTTTTTGAAACAGCAGCTCAAGTACTGACATCTCCTTGGTATTTGCTCATTTCTTGCCTTCCTACTTTTTTTTTTTTTAAGAGGTCCTCTTAAAAACAATGCAGCATGGAGTCAAGCCATGGGTTTTCTCTGCAAAGTCATATGTATGTTGTGCATGGATTAGGGGTAAGATGGGAGAAACTCTGTGGAAATACAACACATGGAAAAGGTCCCTTTTATCACCAAGACAGCATGCTCAGCTCGTAGCTGCAACCAGCTGTGACCTGGCATTCCCTCTGCACAAAGTGAGTGCAACAGGCAAGAAGCAGCAGCACCTAATTCCGTTCACCTTGAACTCAGTTCCCAAGAGTCTTTTCCAAATGGAAGCCAGTATCAAGTCACAAGGTGTTTGTAAGCATAATCTGAATCACTGGCTGGCTTCTTACTTTTTGCAAGGATTCTTTATATTTAAGGCTGAGCTAACAAACCTCAGGTCCAAGTGTGTCAGTGCTGGTGCACTTTTTTTTTTCCTTCTTCCTTTTCCCTTGAGTTCCACGCTCTCCAAAACCAGCTCAGCACGCCTACTGCTGCTATCTCAGCGCTACAGTGAAACATCCTCCAGTGCTTCTGTGCGTTTCCTGGCTTGGACCGGTGAGCAACTGCTGTGATACGGGAACATTTTCCCCAGTTTCAAGTGGGATGCACGCTGCTGCAGGCTTCTGCTGTTAGCAAACATCGCAACCAGAGAGCCAGCAAGGCTGCGGATCCGTTTCCTGCTGCCTCCCGGCCAACTGTGAGCACAGTTCAAAGAGCCGAGACCATGCTTGGAGCAAGAGGAGCTGCTAGAGAAACTGCAATTCGGAGGATGAAATCCCCTCAGCCTGCTGGAGCCAGTCCTAACAGACTGACCTTCAGCAGCACGGGGTCAGCACAGCACATAGGACCAAACCCCAGCAATTCATGAACCCAGCAAGAAGTCGCTCCGTGTGAGGCACAAAGGAGGTTGTTTTTCTCCATTTCTGAAGCTTAAAACAAACAAACAAACCAGCAAAACCAAGATTTGATAAACATGTTCAGCGTAGCTTTTTTTCTTTTCTTTGTCTAGCACTTCAGACAGACCCAGTTCATTCACACCACCCTTGTTGTCTACAACATTGTTTTAAATCCAGCCTTCATCCAAGTTGTGCTAGAGAAGAGGAAACAAAAATGCAGCAGAAAGAGACACCACTGAAAGAGCAGCCAAAAAGGGCTACTTCCAGCTGCAGCGTGGCAAATCTCATATGTATAAGAAACACTGAAGTCTCACAGACTCGTCCAGATTGCAGTCAAGGAATGTGCTGGGGATGGACAGCCCACAAACGTCCATTTCCGAGCACAGAACGGCTTGAAGACCACTCAGTTCCAACGCCCTACTGTGGGTAGGGTTGCCACCCACTGGATCAAGCTGCTCCATGACACAGCTTGACTCTGCTTATACATTTATCAGTACAGAGTTCACACGAATATTAAGTATCACCAGACACGATACTTTCCTAACGCAAACACATCCCAACTACTGCAACAAACCTACCAAAAGAATGCAGCCTTTAAGCAGGAGGACCACAGGCATCCCTTCATCCTCGGATCACTGCACCCACATTCATAAAACAGGGAGATGCTACTTAGGCATGGCAATACAGAAGCTGCATTTCTGCTTCACTCTGTGCAAACCAGGGAAGTTCTCTATACAGATTGGCTGAAAAAGGCCAACACGATTTACAACTTGTAATGCCAACACTTCTTTTCTGCAAACCCTAACTTTTTTGAGAACTGCTAGTAAAACCCCAAATCTTCCTCCTCTGTTTAAGTGCAAACAACAAACAACAAAACAAAACCCAAACCCAAAAAACTTAGTTCAAGAGCAACGTTCTTTTCATGTCCACGGTTTGTGTCTGAATTCATGTTTTTCTTGTACCAGAGCTGACATCTCACAGGCTGAACAGGCAGCACAGCTCAACAGCCAGCTCTTCTCAGTGCTCCCAAGAGCAAGCTGATGCTTTATAGACTTAAGATGTCTGAAACAATTCTGCCTTGACTTTTAGCACCATGGGAACTATTTTATTGCTAATTTAGGACTGCTATGTCCACCATTAACTATCTGTAAGCTTTCTGATGGCTTTATGTCCTAGAGAAGATAGCAGTTTTTCACCAATTCTTTTTATTTCCTCCAGCAACCTCCACGCATCTCCTAACTTCTACTTTGCTCTCACTGCAGTTGGCTTTCCTGCTCACATTTCTGCCTTTGCTTCCCTTGCAAAGGAAAATGTGCTTGAAACAAACAAACGTTTCCTTAAGTGGTGTGCCTGCTTTCCACTGCTGTCCTCAGCACAGCCTCATGTAACGGCTTAGTACTTCCAGCAGTGTGTTTTAATGGGCAGCTGCTTTCAATGCTGTGAGATGCAGTGGTGTGGAGTGCCAGCAGAAAACGTCATACATGAGAAACACTTTGCTCACATACAGCAGGATAGGACATCAGACAAGACTGCCTCAGTGTAATCCTCTGCCATTCTGAGGGATAAGGATGAGTTGTCCAACATGCTGCACCTTCCTATCTTCATGCTAATTCCTTTCACGAGGAAGTTTTGGCTAAGTCTTCAGGAGCTCCCTGACATAGCTGAAGCTGACTGAAGTCTTCAGCGGTCTTCCAGCAGAGCAGATGATGGAGAAGCTTCAGGATTTGGAGTGCAGTGGGTATCAGCTGGGGGCTGCAGCCTCCATCTCCTGGGCTTAGTGGTGAATACCAGATGACCAGTGCCCTGCAGAGCACTAAAATACAGTACGCTTTGGAAACAGAACTTAACAGCTTATGCAAGTCTACTCACTTAACAAGCTGCACCTCTAAGCATGCTGAAGTTTAAGAACATCAAAACAAAACAAGAGAATAGCGGAGAAAAGCAACATGAGCTTCCTGTTGAAAACCTGTGATAAAAAGGTGTTTACCTCTAATCTTTGGGCAAATATTCCGCTGACCCCCAGTAAACTATGCAAGTAAGGAAGGGAGGATGAAGACAATCTGATTTTTTTCTTTCCAAGTTCCCATTTGTTTTTCAGTTTCTCAAGCTGTGTTACAGCCACTCGACGTGTGTGCAGCAGATGATAATGGAACCACAAGCGTTTATCTGACTCCACCACAACTTATTTTTTCCCCCTCTTCAGCTCAGATTTAACTAGGGTTTTAATTCCAGTTTGCCGAGGACACAAAATTGACAAGCCTCCCCAGAAGATGCATGTTCATCCTTCAATGCACCATTTAAGAACTGGATTTTCTTTCTGCTGAAGGCAGTTTCATTGAACTATATTATGAGCACCTGTCTTGCTTTAGGATTTATCTTGAAGTTATTCTCACTAAGAGCTCGGAACATGAGAAAATTTAGGAAGGAAGAGCCTTGGTTTGAGGATGGGCAACTGTGCTTCGAAACAGCCACGCTCCTCAAGGTCATTTCCACTTCAGCCATAAGTCATTGCACATCTTAGTTAATTCAGAACTGCGACTCATCCCTCTGCACGTCAATTACAGCAGGCAAACAGTCACCGAGGACGGTCACACCATTGATTCCAGGGTGGAAGGAAGAAAACCACATCCTTGCTTCAGCCTGTTCAGTCTGTACTTGAACCACAGTGACTCTGTTGAGTACATGGGAGCTGAGTCCTCATCTACCACATGCTTACATTCTAGGAAGAATGTATTTAAGTAAACATACTTAATACACGTATTTAAAAACTAAGATGAGTTCAGCTACAAGTAACAAAGTTAGCAGTGTAGCAGCTTCAAAGATTTCCTGCATCCCATTGTAGCAAGTGAATACAACGGTTGGATGAACAAAATGGGGACTCCTCTGCTGACTAACAGCCAACGCTTGCCTTGCACACTTCTTCCTGCTAGCAGGTTGGGTGGAAATGCGTGGCTCTAGACATTGCAGCATCCCTTTTCCAGCATTCCAGGTGACACTTGGAGAGGAGACTTCCAGATGCACTCACAACCAAAGAAATGAAGCGTAGCTGAAACAATGCTTTGCCAAAACCAACACAAAGACAGTGACCTCTGGAATGTGGGGCTACTTGCAGATGTCCTAAAGGATGCCATTGACTCAGTCATACAAAAGGTACTTTAACCCCTGGCAATGATTCATCTAGACATTTTTCTAGCAAAAAGCCTTATTATTGAGGGAGAGCTTCCTATTATTTGCAGGAAAATTCAGAATAGAACTAGTAGATACTAATTTGTTAAAAAGACAGATAAACATGTACAGGAAATACTTCTATGAAGGTCCTGATCCTCTGAAGATTAATAATCTACAGTACTGGAGACAAAACCATGACACTGAGGAAACAAGCAAACTATAAAAACAGGAAGAAGTGGAAGTTTATTTTTTTTATGTTATTTTGAGTGAATATTTGTTTTTCTGAAGCTCAAGATACTGGCAGAAGCCTCCATCTGCAGGTCACACCATTCTTTGTACAAAAGCAGCTGCAAAGTTTCCTCACCCAGGTCCCCAGAGCTGTTAGCCCAGGGAGGCCATCCTGCAGTTATGCTAGCCAACATTGTTTTTTGGTTTTTGCCTCATTTAAAGTCATTTCAAGGCACTGTATCCACCGTGTTCTGTAGGTGTTACCAATAAACCACTGGACAAAGGTGCTCTAGATACACCTCAGTATATCCACCACAGTACCCAATTAAGGCAATAAGGCAATACTTGAGGGAAACAAAGGGTTTTGTCACCCTCACAAAAAAAACAAAACAAAACACTGCAAAGAAAAGTTGCTTTGGACTCTCCTGCCTTTGTTTTCGTTTAAAAGAAAACGAAGCTGCCACTACTTTGAATTACAGTCACTTCAAGGACTGTTCTTGTGTTGAGCTGAGATAGGGAGCTGCTCAGGGTCTGCTGCTTTTCCCTAAGGCAGTGAGCAGAGAAGGGGAAGGGGACACCACATAAATTCGTCCTCATCCAAGTATTCTTGGAAGCAACTTCTTTACCTCCTTGTCTGGACAGCTCTCATTACCAGTGCCACACACACATACTGAACTGCTACTCTACAAGCTGAATTAAGCTGAGATCTACCTGCAGAATCCCCAAGCCACTGATGAAATGCAACTCAAACTCCAAAACAGTTTGCTTAAATATTTATCCCTTTGAAACATTCCTGTAAGTGCTATATTTAATGCTGATATAGACTAATTATTTATGTCTGCTCCAAGTAATCACTTTGAACTAGGACATTCACTGCTTAAGAAATATAATTAGATTTCCACACTACTTAAGGGGTGTTAAGGGATGCCACTGTGGGCTAAAATGATCTACATTTTAAAAAGAAAATAAGTGCAGCATTATCAACTCAACTTTCCACTTAAGAGTTTTACCTCTTCTACAATGGCAATGAAGAACTAGATGCTACTTGTATTTTGACTCATGGAACATTTATATAGATATCACTACACATTTTATCAAATATTAAGTGTTTTTTACTTGTACAACACACAGAACACACAGAGCTGCATGTTTTCTATTTATCTGTATCAAACGTGGCACCAACAGATAGCAATGACAGCACTGTTAAGGTGCAGTAAAAAATCACATAGAAAAACAAAGATCCAATGGGTACACTTCCAAAATCATTTCCAAATCCAGTTAATCCACATTATTCTTGACCAGAAAGAAAACAATGATGTAGAGGATATCAACACGCTCCTTGACACCAGGGGAAAAGCAATGGTCTGCTCACAGAAACACACACAAGCTAGCTGGGCTAACTATGGCTACCTGCCTTACACTAACTCACTTCCCCTTTTCAAGTGATTATTTTAATTAAAATTCTGCCTCATTGCTGCACGTCCAAGTAGACCAGCTGTTAATTTATTCTTTCTTTTTCTCGTCTCCCATGCATGTTAGCAGAGTTTCACGCACACAAGCAGCAATGTTTTACATCGCCCTGTAACTCTCTGCACTGACTGACAGCGTTGGTAATTACACAAATCAATTAGAGGCAGAAACGGGAATAATAATAATAGACACAGACAGAGCCCTTGAGCATTGGCTTCTAGGAAGCAGCTATCAAGAAACTGCCACTCTCTGGCTAATGAAGGATGTGAGGCGGTCGTGAGCACCTCATCCACTGTGCTGACCAAGGCTGCTGCAGTCTGCACCCAGGCTTCCAGTCACCCTGAGAACCAGCCAGGTTCGTGCTACGTCTGATTAATTGAAAACCAGGCTTGGAAGTAAGAATGAAATCACATCCTATGAGCGCACCCTTCAACCCTGTTACTCTGCAAGATGTTTTAACCCTGAAGTGACACATTCTGGTTTCACCCCTTTGCTCTAGCTACAAAGGAACAAGCTTCCAACACAAACTAGACAACACTTTCACAAAAACTCCCAACGTAGACTCCTGCCATTATGTGTATGCCAGAGAGTCTATTTTTCCTCCATCATCTGCCAAGAAGCAACAAACACTTTTAGAAGTCACAATTTGGCTCTTTAAAACCATTTATTCAGATCACATAAAAATAGCATGGAGAAACAACAACACACACAATAAAACCTTTGGTACACTCTGACAGCAGAGCAACATGCTGTCTCCAGTGCAGCCTTCCAAGCTTTAGTGGTTCCTCTGCTTCCTCTGCTCTGGGATGAGCAAACCCAGGGGCCTCAGTCACTCCCCCTGCTCTCCAGACCCTGTGCCATCTTCACAGCTCTCCTTGGGATGCTCTCTATTAGTTTCACATCCTTATATCGTGGTGTCCAAGACTGCACACAAAAAAAAATCAAATGACGTTGAAAACATCCACGACACCCTCAGCTTGCAGACTCTCCACCTAGCCAAGGCAGCAAGCACAGAGGCTGAGCTCTGCTGCCAGGGATCCCAAGGTCCATTATGCCTGCAACTGAGCAGCTGCTGCAAGTATGGAGGATGGTACACGGACTATCCCAAAAATCTCACTCCTAGAACTTCCTCGTGATCTTCTGGCAAGCAAGCAGCAGGCAGGATCAGGCAGGAGCTCCAGCTGGCGAGAAGGAGATAAGGGAATGTTCTCCTTTACAGGCTGGCCCTTTAACCATTTGAGAAAGGAATTCACATCCATCATTTTATCAAATCTTCAGGTTTTGAGGTCTTCACTCCCTTGCCCAGAGTCCCAGTGCTGAACATCTATGCTAATTTTAAGGCTAAAGTTAAGCTTTAAACTCTTCCTTTGTTACAGAGTAATGTTGGGGTTGGCATCCCAGTGCTAGTTAGGGCAAGCTTTCTATTCACCTTGGAGCAAGCTATCTCTTCAAGTTTAATTAGGACATGTACCAGGCTGAAGCATTCAACAGTTAACTGAAACACTGTGCCAACCTACGGTGTGCTCTGCATGTCTCTCATGCCTTGCATGGTAGAAGTCCATGGGTGGGAGAGTTGTTTGGGGTGGGGAGAAGATTTAATTTTAGCTGAGAGGAGGAATGTGTTCAGCACATTGCCTAAAAAATAAAAATAAAATGAAAATCCACCCTGCCACAATCCGGTCCCGACACACGACATGGGAGGATTAACTTATGCATCTGTAACACAGAGAAGCACCAAATGGCAAAAAGCATTCACAAAATCAGAGCCACAGCCATAGACAATGTAATGCGAAACTGCTGCACCGTGCAGTGACGCTTGAAGCTACCAAATCCATCCCAGTTATGATGATGTGCGTCTGCTGTGCCCACAGCAAAGCAAATGATTGCATTTCTGTGCTTGCCCTGTGTAAGAGATGAAAATGAGAAAATCAAAGCCATATAGCCATGGTCCAACAAGGACCTGTTTAGAGCCAGGCACCTATGCTAGTGAAGTGAGACATGGAAAATCAGGCACTGACACACCGAAGAAAATCAGTGCAAAACCCATACTTGAGCTATCGCAACCCCATGCCAGGCTGGCACATGCTTTTGTACAAACAGCCACAAAGCCCAACCAAGAAGAGACTTTTTCCATGCTTGTCTGTGTGTGTTTGATCAGAGGGAAGACGGTAACCACCTTCTGACCTTTGCAACAAGCCAAGCTGACAAAATCAAGGCTAATCTGCAATGGGAAGTTACCACATATAGCAGCAAATATTTTCCTTCAGCACAAAAGAGGTCAGTATTTAGCATTTCAATTAGATCATGAATGACAAAGCCACATTCCTACAGAAAAGTTCATGCATTCAAGATGTTCCAAAATAAAATGAATATACAAAGGCAGGATTTTAACCTTTCAGTATTTCTATTCCCAAACTTTAAGATCTACAGTTTTCAGTGAAAGTTAAACATAAAATATTGCTGTGAATGTGTACAGTCCCACCAGCTTCAGCTTTCAGGCTCCCTACATGCCCACTGGAGCCACCCAAGAAAAACCCTACCTGGTTTCCTGCCTCCTCACCCATCAGAAGGGTGCTTGCGTGACACTTCCCCCACATAAGGCTGTTAAACTTTTAGAAATATTTTCTGTCCAGAATTTTGTGAGGCATTGTTCACTGTACTGTTTTCTTGGCACCATGGACTCCACGCCCTGTGCAATGCATTTCCTCACCAGCCCCAGCCAGGCTTCGGGTCTCGGTCACCCATTCTCAGCTATCTGCTTAAGGCTATGTACAGCACAGGACTCCTTCACATAACAAAGTGTACACGTGTGTGGTTGGGATTAGAATCAACAGCACATCCTTGCTGTCCTGCCTGGAATCCATGTGCCACCAGAAGCCAGAAAACAGCACACCACTAGGCTTAATCACTTCACTTCCACTGCTCCAAGAAAACAGTCACCACCTGCCCACGGCCCTTCAAGCAAAGGTTGACCTGACTGGCCCAAGTTCACGTCATGGCAGTTTGTAAAACCACAAGCTGGAATAAATCAGTACAGTAGTATTTTTTCTGCTGACCCATCAGCAATTATGTCAACAAATCTCTCTCTCCCCACCAGCCTCGTTACACACAGATGCCTGTTTCCATACATACTCCAAAATGATCCAGTACTGACTACTAAAAAGCAACGCTGGGAGCTATTTATCAAACTTTTTTTTTTTTTTTTTAGGGCATCCTAATATTTGTGCTGTCACTTCCATAAGAAGATGAGAAAAGACGTGAAGGATCTCTCTTTGACGCTCGGTTCAGAGCACACAGCTGAAGGCCAGACAAAGTTAATCATCCGAAGAGACAACCTCTTCCAGGCACAGACATGTTCCTCGCAAACACCAGCAGCATTTTCAGCTGGATCCATGCAAGTCCACTGAAAGAGCCTTTCTGGCTTTCACTGAGACACTCAGCGTATGCTGCACGTTATTTCCAACTGTTCCATAGATGGCAGATCAGAGAGCAGATCCAGGCTCCCCATGCTGGAGCAGCCAAGATCTTCCATGGCAGCTTAGAGGGGAAGGGTTGTCCTTCTGCAGACGCACACAGCACAGCTACGTGGCAAGAGAAAGGGCAGTGCTTTGGACAAGGAACAACTCCAAATAACACTTCATGGTGTTCAAAGACAATTCTATGAAATACTGAGTTCTAATATGCCATACTGGGAAGAGGCACGTCACACATGCTATTTCTTGACATAGGAGCATGCTGGCAAAATACGTCCTTTGAGCATGCACTGGGTTGATGGGAATTGGGTTTCTCAAGTCAAGAGGAGATAGAAGCACCCCTGAGGAAGCCCTGCTCATCTCCCCTGAAAGCCTCTGTCACAGCAGCCCTCCTGGCCGGACATGAACTGCTCTGGAGCGGACACACAGACCTGCCCAGTGGCACGTGTGTAAGGAAATGACTTCAGAATCCCACCAGAGACAAAACACGCCAAGCCCAAGGATGATGCCGATGCTTTTCTCTCTTTTGTGTACAGGGTAAAAGCAGTTGCTGCAGCTGCAAAAGTGCTCTCCAGAGAGGAGGCGGCTATCCTGTGCTACGGCCATTAATTTGGGTTTGTTTGTCACCAGTTCCACGGACGCTCGGGCATTACTGGGTTTTAGGCATTTCCCTTCTCATACAAAGAAGGGAACTGTGGAAGACAGCCTGCTGCACGCCCAAGGTTAGGAGAGTTGGACAAAAAATTCTGACTGCTTTAAATATCTACAGCACAGAAAGGTAACCAGGGCTTACCTTGAGTGGAGGAGAACCATCTGGAGAAGGTCTGAGTGGAGAGACTAATTTCTAGTCCCACCTCAACCACTCGTACCCTAAGCAATAAATCAGACCAACTCTTTTCCTACCAAATACATCCATGTGGAAGTGCTGGATCTAGCTGTTTGGCTTGTGGTCAAGCGTTTTTGGAAAGGCAGAATCACAACCTTGCAAACAGTCTCACAAAAAATTATTCCTTCCATTCCTGCAGCAGAGAGGAAGCAAAAGAGGGAAACGGTCTAACAATATTTAACTGTTTTTTTCTTAAGACAAAGCCTCCACAGAAGTTGTGTTTCATTGAAATCTCAAAATTTAAGCACAGGAACACAAAGTTCACTGCGTCATCTCCGCCCAATCAACATGCAAACCCTACGTACGCTTGCAGTCAGCACTCAGTCACCATATCACTGAAGTCACCAGAGACCTTGATGCACATTTTGTCTACCAAAGCAGCAGCAGAGCAGCAAGCACTCACTCCTTTTCCACTTTAAGTCAGCACTGAGAAAGCAATTAAGCTTCTTGTTCTCAGCTCGTACAATTGCATAAGCTAGGCGGCTCTGGCTCCAGAAGTTTATATATTTACCTTTTAAAATATGAATGGGAAAGTGTACACAAAACACCCTTCTTTCCCCATCCCTTCCTTCCCATGAGGAGGAGTGTTTGTTTTTTTATCCGACCTTATGAAAGGTTGGGGAAGCTATTCCACCAATACTCTGATAAAAGTAGCCCACACTTCCTTAGAGATAGAGCACAGAAGGAGAAGGAAAAAAAAAGCCTTACCAGCAATAGTCAGTAGAAATATTTCCTACTAAATAGGATGTGTCATTCAGAGCTTTTTATGCCTCAATTTAAATATCTTTAAGCTGCCTGTACTGCATTTCTGGAATAATTTACATGGCTGTTGATTTTGGGGAACAGCCTTTTTTGCTACTTACAGGAGCTTGAGGTAGAAAAGGGTCTTTTCTGCCCTCTCTGGAGATTTACTTTGGTGACCTTCTTTAAAGATCTGCCTGCAAAATGAAGCTGAATGAATGGGTGGTAGCAGAATTTTTAAGTCTTCTTTTTTCTTTTTTTTTTTCTTTTGCATTCATGGGCTGTGATTTTGAAGCTGTGCACTAGAGTAACCAACCCCGAAGCTGGATGGAAGACCTCAGCCACATCTCGGCCTCTGGATACACAAGCATTTGTAGGACCTAGCATCAAAAACCAGGAGAAAAGCAAGAGTATTTTTAGTGTGCAAACACAGAAGTTCATGTTGCAGCTGTAGGTATTTTAGCATTGCCTAGCACAGCACTGTGCCAGGACAGTCCCAGCAAGCTACAAATCCTTTTGCAGTTCAATTCCAAGCAGCAAGAGGCTCTTTCTGCTCTGCCCCCCCTTTCCCTCCTGCTTGTCAGCCATTTCTGCACACGCAAACACACACACACACACTATTAAGGTGGGGAAGAACCCTCTGTACTTCTGCATCAAATCGAGTGGACAAAGTGCCCACCTCCCCCTGCCTGCTTCTGCTCCAAGTCATGCACCGCTGTGTTTTCAAGCATTTTAACCAAAAATGGGAACTCATCGTGATGAACAAGCCTGCTGACCCAGGAAGTTTTATCCCCTAACTTGGCCAAGGCTCTCTATAAAGAGACACATCACCAATCCGACAGGCTCCTCCGAAGCCGTAGAGTTTGTGCGTATGTAGAAAGAGAGGGGGAAACGGTTTATTTGGTCTCGGGCGCCCTTCCTGCAGGATGCAGTGTTTACAGAGGGTATTTCTAGAACTTCCTGCTCTGCACACGCCTCCGGCTCCTCCCCGGCCTGCCTCCCCCCAGCCCCCACCCAGAGGCTCCCAGAGCACACGGGATGTGGGGGTCTCACTGGCACCCTGAGCTTCCCCAGCCATGGGAGCAAGGGAAGAGGGACAGCTCCTGTTGGCATGATTCTCCTGGAAAAGTCTGCATGTCATCCTTGTCCGCAGAACTTACAGTAATTTTTTTTTTCAAGCGCACCTTTAAAACAAATTTAGATTCCTTTCTCTCCCTCCTTTGTTAGTTTCACAGCAAGCTATTTGAGCTTTCTACACCGCTTCCTTCAGACAACAAGCGAAAAAAGCTCGTCTTCACCATTCCTTAATAAGCTTCCAGCCATTTAACATTTGAACTCTTACACTGTACTACATCCCCAAACACTAAATTGTTACAGAAAAATAAAGGGGAAAAAAAAAAAAAGCAAGGTTTTTTTTTCTCCTAAGCAGCTCTAGTGGTTAATGACCCTGCAGCCTTTTATTAGTGATTTTAACCACAGAAAGCAAGCTTGGCACTAGGTTTTCTTTCTACATCAACTGAACACCAAATATCTTTCTAAAAGCAGCAGGTCTTTGAGGCAGTGTAAACACTGGGATTCTCTATTTCAGCACTCCCTCACAGCCACCCAACTGCACACATCCAGCAGCAAGACGTACAGCAAGGACTGGCTGCAACCAACCTAACACCTCCCATGCCAACTAGCAGCTAAGAATTAATTATGTTGGCAGCACCACAAGCCTTCAGTGATAGTTTTTGCTGTAATTTCATCAATGTTAAAAAACAGCAAAAAACACAGCACAACAAAACCCAACACGCATCACTGAAGTTTCAGTGGTTTTTATGTAATGTAATTTATACCTGTGCTTTAAAAAGGCCAAGCCTACCAGCTCTGAAATGCAGGGATATGCATTGCTGTCTGACAGAGATGCTGAACCTGGCTCTTTCCCCCACCAGAGGAAATTTGGCATATTTTACAAGGTCACAGCATCTTCCCGTATCCAGTTGTCTGAGGTTTCTCCTGCTGCAGGCACAGTTTGGAGCATGGTGGATTTAACCTGAGCTCAATGATGCTGATGCACACAAGGAACACTCACTGCTCCCTAGCTCTCTGGTATGGCGAGGACCCATGGCACTGAAATGCTCTGAGGGTTTAAACTCTCACCTCCCATCCAGCTGCTAGACTTCCATCTGTAGGCCCTATCCAGGCAGTATGGACGAACAGTGGGGAGATGCAAAGGCCTATGTGTCAAAGGAATTGTGTTAAAGGACTGAACTGAAGTCCAGTGGCCACTTGTGGGCCCCCCAGTACAAGAGACATGGACAAACTGGTGAGCCCAATAGACGGCCACTAAGATGACCAAGGGCCGGGAGCACATCTCCTGTGAGCAGAGGCTGAGAGAGATGAGCAGCTTGGAGAAGGCCTCAAGGGGATCCACTGACGTGTACAAAGAGGACAGAGCCAGGCACACAGCAGGCTGTGGGGTCTCATCCTTGGAGAACTTCAGCAGCTGCCTGGACACGGCCCTGGGCACAGCCCTGGACACCCTGCTCTGGGTGGCTCTGCTGGAGCAGGGTTGGGTCTGATTGACCCAGAGGTGCCTTCCTACTTCAACCTTTCTCTGGTTCTGTGAACAAAATTGAAGTAAACAGCTGAAATAAACTACAAGCATGCTTTGGAGAAGCCCCGTTGATTCTCTCAGATCTCCATGTAATTTTGAAGAACCAGACTGTTTGTAAACAACTTGCAATGCCAGATGCAGAAGCCCTGCGGCAGCAGCTGAGTTTACTCCTCAACCTCGCTTGCATCTTCCAGTAACTCCTTACTGCATCCCCTTGACTTGAGGAAAATACAAAAGCACCTCCCGTGTCCCCAGCTGGATAAGTTGTTCCTTCCTTGGCCCCATAGCACACTCCTGCACAGATCCGCAAAAAAGGGGCCCAAGCACACACACACATTTATATCTATAAGCTTGGGGGCATACCTTTCTACTCCCAAGCCACGTAAGCAGCCAGCTGGCTTTATGAGAACTTAGAAGCCAGGTGGGAGTGTTTAGGCATGTCGGCAGAAGAAATAAAGCACACGGAGGTTGAGCTGAGACCCTGGCTTGTGTCCAGTACAAGACAGTGATGGGTGGTTTTGGGGCAGCATCTCTCACTGCAGGGACCCACAGCAGGCATCCCAGCTGCCAGCACTGCCCATACATCTCACGGCACACTGAGAGAAGGGAAACCTCTCCTAAAATGACGTGTATGAGCAGACACGATAGATTTCTTTGTCCTCCCAAACAGCCTTCCTCCACCAGCAAGTGAGTTAACAAATAAATAAAAGCATGAATGGCCTAGGGACTGCAAAAGGTAGCCACACAGGACAGATGCACAACACAATTAAAGCCTAATTTTGGATTTCCTTGGGATCTGAGCACATGTGCACAACGTGCATGTGTCCCCACAGAGCAGCACGGGCCCCTACAAGCACACATTTGCACCGTGGCCTTTCTCCCCCATGGCCTACATCAAAAAACACCATCAGGTTTTACAGCACATTTCTCAGAGATATCGATGCACACTTCCCACACATTAGCAGAAGAGAGATGAGAGTGACCTTCTTGTTAAAAAAAAATAAAATAAATGAGGAAAATGTACTTGCTACCTGCAAGAAACACAATTCTGTTCCTTGAGAGATGTACACTGTCCTACCATTACTTCTGGAAGGATGTTTAATACATACACATGAAACAAGAGCTTTGCTCTGGAGCCCTGCAACTCCTCCCCACATTTGCCAGTAGGAAGAAATTTCCTTCCTTGATGGAATAGCCATCAGCTACTGGGCTCAGCTGACAGCCTCAAGATCTCTCCTCTGATTACAGCACACGTAGGAGTTGAGAACAAAGAGGGGGGGAAATAAAACCAAAACAGTCCTTGAAGTGCGAGTTGCAAGTGAAGAAAGTCAAAGAAAGTTATTCAAAGAGCCTAAGAACAAGGAGATTGGAGACAAAAATAATAACTTGGGATAAATCTCCCCGAAACCTCCTGCAACAGGTAAAACCTGCTGGCTGTTGGCACACATATCTTTGAGGCCCTGAAAGCACACTTTGTAATACTGTTTTTGATAAAACACAGCTTGCTTTTAAGGGGAAGCACCTACTTCTGTTGTGCAAGGCAGCCAGCATTGCGCTTCAGCTGCTTGTTTGACTTAAGGAGGAGAGGCACGGAGCACAGATGTGATGCACGCAGGTACCAACATGCTGATCCCATCCATAATGAGTTCTGTGCTCCTTCCATTGACAACTGACACATCAGAGAGCCTCCTGCAACTGCACACAGGCAGAAGCAAGGTAGTTGTATCCTCATACTACAAACCATCCAGCTACTTTTATTTTCATTTCCATGCTTCTTCAGGAGCATTAAGTCTTCCAAAAAACCAAACACTCTGCATACTGAAGAAGGCATGTATCATCAGTGCAGTATCTAGAGCTGTACTTATGATTTTACTAATTTCTGTCCTCTCTTCCCCTGAGCATCTCTCATGAGAAGGATCATCTTCTAGTGTTAAGAAAGCAGGAGAAAAGAGGAAGAAGAAAGAAAACGAAGCACATTTTTCAATGGACTCGGTGAAAGGAACAATTCCTGCAGCCAAAGCTGGTTTCAGCAGCTGGGAATGTACATAGTGCACCTCAGCCAGTGAGCCACAGCATCTGCAGAACTTCTGCAGAACCCCAGTGAAGCCATCCAACAGGTGGAATTCAGCAGCAGGGACACTTCTTTTGGGATCCAGCACCCTGCACAGAACAACAACAATATCCAGAGCTTGACAAGCATATCTCTCCCAGGTTCAGTATCTCCACAGGACCGTTTGTTCTAATTCTGCTGGAGGAAAGTGAATTGAATTTATCAATTCTTCAAGCATACCAGCATGTATGTGATGGAGGGACTGAGCCGGCGGTGACGTTGCCTCTCTTTCCTGAGCTCCTGCCTTCCACCCTGGGTCCTGAAGAATGACAACCACCACCATCTCCCTGCGGTTTGGTGGCCCCAAGGAAACAATTTTGTGGTTTCAAGCCAGCTACCAGCCAAGCAAGTCCACGTTAAGGAAGAGCCTCCGCTGCGCAATGTGCTTTTGTTTGCAGCCTCGGGATTTAATTAAGCGGGTAGATAAAGCCACCTTTTAACCCACGCTAGAGGGTGTGCCAGATCGAGATTACAACGCGATGCAGAAACAGGTCGAAGCAGCTCCCGGCTGCATCCATGCCACAGGCGAGCACCATCCATCACCGCTGCTTCTGGCTGAAAAACCCACTTTCTGGCCCAAAGGCGAGTTTTTTAGGTTTCCCTGAGCCAAAAACAGGATTGGGGTTTTCTGAGGGTTTGGGCTGAAGTGCAATCCTCTTCCCCAGATCTCTCTCCACGTGAACCAACTAAACCCTCACCGAAATCTCTCTATCTTCTACAGCTGCTTTTAACTTGTTTCCAAGACAGAAGCAGAAAGGGTTGCTCTTTTTTTTTTTTTTTTCTTTCTTTCCCTTTTTCCATCCGATAGACCTATTATTCCCTTAGAAACAGCAAGTTCTCCAAGTAACCGAACAAAGCAGCTACTTACATGTAGTATTTTAAACAGCCGTGTTTTCAGGCCAAGAAATAAACAGTTATATTTTGGCAACCCTTCATTTCCTGTCCTATTTGCGAGCAATAATGTCATGACACAAAGTATGTCCCATGCCTTTCTCCCTGGCTCAAGCTTGAAAGAAAAGGAAAAAAAAACACAGCTAACTGAATGGACGGCTTATGACAGCAAAAAATCAGTAGTAACGGGCAAAATGGGGGGGAAAAAAAATTCAGTGTAAAGGGTAAACTGCTACGTCGGCGGGGTGAGTGCTTGAAGCAGCCATGGAAGGAGGTGGGATCCGGGGAGCAGCTCAGCTCCATGCCCTTTGCTGGAAGGAAGAAGCTCACTGCCACAGCCATGCCTCCAGCTCCCACCCCAGCTCCGGCACAGGGCTCCCAGCTCCATCCCGAAACGCCGCGGAGCGACACTTCCTCATTCTCTGACCTTTTCCATTTAATTACTTCCTGTGACTTTCTTGGAAGCCTGCATCGTAATGATGTGCTGCGGCCGCCTTCGGGCGTAACTGAATCATTTTATGCCTTCCGATTCAGCTGAATCCTCCCACTCGCAGCCAGAAATACAGCCGCGACACGCCGGCCGATCGCCCGGTCTCTGGCAGCATGCAGCCCAGGGGGCAGAACGAGGCATCCTCCAGCAATGACAAATCGACCTCTGGGTATCGATCAGAAATGGTGCAGTCGTGAAGGAGCCTGGGCAGCCAGAGCCTCATCTCGCTCCTCTTTGGTTTCATCAAATGGTTCAAACACTCTAAATATGGTAGAAAAGCTCCCCAAGCAAAATGAAAAAAGCCAATGATGGGGAAAAAGACAACGCACTGATTTTAAATACAAGCTGGCTGCGGCGCTTCGTCTGTAATCTGCCTGTTAACATTTGTTCACAGTGCACTCGGTGGAACGAGAAGAGCTATGCAAATCAAAGCCAGATATCTGGGGCAAATAGCACGCGATGCTGCCGTTGTTCCGACAGCCCAAGCAAACTTATGGAGAGGGCCCGTCCTTATTTCTTCTAACACCACGTAGATTGAAAAACATCACCCACCGCCGCCAGGAAGGACGGCGCATGAGTCACCTGCAGCAGTGCTATCCATCAGCGCAGGGAAGGGCCGGGAAGGAGCGGTACCCACAGCAGCACAGGGATCAGGGCAGCAGCTCTGACACAGCCTCCACTTGCAATGCAGAGTGTCCTTTGCCCCAGTACCCACCCAACGGGGTGGCAAGCGCAGGCCTGGGGCACGGGTGCAATCATAGAATCGTTAAGTTTGGAAAAGACCACTAAGATCATCTAGCCCAACCAGCAAGCTGTCCCAACCAGCAAGCTGTCCCCACATCCCTCAGCAGCCGCCGGCTTTGCACATAGCCACCTCTGTGCCATGCCATCGGAGAGGGAACCGTGAGCCCTCCGAGGGGTCTGCTGGAAGCGAGCCCACCGCACCTCCCATCCTGCTACGCAGCAGCAGCAGAAACCCAGCTTCTCCTGTTAGAACTGTGCTGACTTCAAAAGAACCACAATGTCAGAAGCGACGCAAAAACGCGGCTTTACAGCCTCTTTGCTACAAGGTGCCCCAACCACCACTCCTCCTCACACAAGCGTTGCAGGCAGAGGCCATTTCCTCGGCCAGTTACCGTTTCCAATGCTATGGGTGCCGGCCCCACACACACCCACAGCACCCAAACCCCCCACGGCAGCTGGAACCCACCCAGCACTGTGCTCAGTGCCTCCTTTTCCCGGCTGTCATAAAACCCTCAAGGCAAAACTGGGGATGAGAGCGCACGGGGTCCGAGCCCACAGCTCTGCACCACAACCTTCACACATCGCACCGCCGTTTATTCGAGTGGGGGCTTTACAGAAGGATCGGGTGTCTGAGAGCCGCTCCCCGCACACGCGGGCCCCGGGATGTGGGGGTGGGGGGGCCCTCCGAGCGCGGCGGCCGCCGGTGACCGGATTTATGAATGCGGCGTCATGTGACGGCCGCCTCCTATTCACAAAACGGCGGCCGGGGCGGGGCTCCGACCCCCCCCCGAAAAAAAAAAAAAAAGTCACTAAAAAATTCCGAGCCCCGGGGGCACAGCCGCCCCCACGCTGCAGGCCGAATCCCACCTCCTTCCCCCCCCCCAACAAAAAAAATGTATAATTTTTTTTGGATGGGGGAAGGGAGAAGGAAGAGGTTGGAGTCCCCTTCACCCACACACGTCGCGGTGTGAGGAATTTTTTTTTATTATTAATTTTTTTTCCTCTCCTTTTTTTTTTTTTTTTTTTTTATGAATGAAGATGCGGTATGCAAATGAGCGCGGCCCGGGGGGAGCGCGAAATGGCGGCGGATGTGCGGGCGGGCGGCCGCGCGCTCACGCACGCGCGTGTCCGTGCGTCCGTCCGTCCGTCCGTCCGCGGGTGGGGGGGTACCGGGGCGAGCTCCGAGCGGGGCGACGGAGCGGCCCCCCCCTCCCCAAACACACACATACACATGCGGAGAGCCCCCCCCAGCCCGCCCGTCCGCCCCCGCTCACTCGTCTGGGTAGGCGTCCTCGGTCATCTTCTCCCCGTCTCGGCTCATCCCTCGCCGCGGGCGGCCGGGCTGCGCCTCCGCATCTTCCTGCGCTTCACATGGCGGGGGAGGCCGCGCCGCGGCGGGGCCGGGGCTGGCGGCCGCGCCGGGCCGGGCCGGGCCCGACGGACGGCGGCGGCGCGGGAGGCTGAGGCGGGGCGGGGCGGGGGGAGCGGTCCGGCGGCGCTACGGCCGCGCTGGGCGGCGGGCGGCGGCCGGGGGAGGCGGCGGCGGCGGCGGCGGGGAGGGCGCCGCGGGGGCGCGGCGGCGGCGGCGGCGGCGCGGGGTTCGGGCCCGGGGGAGCGGCGCAGCGCCCGGGGGCAGGCGGCGGCGCCGGGCCAGCCCCATGGCCGCGCTCACGCCATGGCGGGGCGCCGCGGGCGGCGGCGGAGAAGGGAGGGGGGGGCCCGGCAGGAAGCGGCGGCGCTGCCGAGCGGCGGCGGGCAGGGCAGCGCCGGACCTAGGGAGGGAAGGAGGGAGGGAGCCGCGGCGGCGGCGAGGAAGGAGGGGACGCGGCCGCTGCTGGCGCCTCCCCCGCGGCGGCGCGGTCCGCCCCGGCCCGGCCCCCCGAGCCCCGCAGCGCAACGCAGGCGGCGGGGTGCGGCCGCTCCCCTCGCCTCGCCCCCCGCGCCCCGCCCCGCCCGGCTCCCGCAGCCCGGCCCCGATCGCGGTCGATGGAGCGCCGACCCCTCGTGCCGGGGCCTTACCCGCGAGGCGCTGCTTCAGGAGGCGCGTAAGCCTGGTTGGCGTGTGCCGAAAGGCGTCGGGGCGAGTGGAAAGCCCGCCGTGGGTGCGGGATGAGGCCCGTAGCCTCGTGATGAGGCCCAAGGTGTCTGTGGGCGATGTATGATTCTGCTGCCGCCCAGCAGTCCCGGCAGACCTGTCTGTCCCGCTCTCGGCCTCTCCACCTCGTTGGGAAGATGTCTGCTGCTGCACTCGCGGCTTTCGGACGGCATCAATTCTCTTTTCAGGAACAGAAGTGAAAACTTGGAAAAACTGGGTGGACTGCATGCCAGCAGCATGGTGGAGGCGAGAGCCCCTGCAAGCTCCAATGCCTGTAGGGCGGTTACCCTGAGGAGAAGCAGTGCATCCTTCAGAGGTGGGACCAGGACCATGGCTGTGGTGGTCTCACCGTGTTAGGTTTTCATGGCTGGGGGCTTCCCTGCCTTTTTTTTTTTCTCTCCAAATGATGCTGGGATTACACAGGCTCCTAACTTCCTCATTAACTCCATGCTTAAGACCTCAGCGTTCAGCTGCAGCATCACATGGATACGTGTGATGCAGTGAGCACGGCATGTAGCTGCTGCCTCCTGCAGAGCCACAGCAGGGGGACAATCCCATCACTAAAATCCCATCTCTAAAAGATCATGGTAATGCACGTCCCGCTGAGCAGGACTAGGGTGTGTGCCTTGCTGTTGGTGCTGGGACGTTGGCATTCTGGTCCCAGTGCTTAGAGTGTATTTCACATCCCAGTGGTGAGCAGCCACCCTTCCCAACACGGCAGCTGAAGGTTTACCCGATCTCGTTTCTTGAGTCACTTCCTGTGGATTTGCAAGATCTCACATTTGATCTCTGCTTTCACTCACATGCTAATTTGGGTGCTGCTAAATGATCCATTCATCTCACTTCGCAACCCTCTTATGATTGCATATATGCTGTTTGTATGGGCAAGAATTGCATGGTACGTTCCAATTGTACAGGTTACCACACTGGTTCCTCTGAGCAGCATTTGCAGAATGACTGCTTTTTTCTGAATGGAACAGCTCGCCAAGGGGCGACTTCTGCTCGTGCACTGCTCATATACAGCCTTTCCCCGAGATGTGATCATTACAGCACCTCCAGTTAATTAGCTGTTGGTGGCAGAGCTTCAAGACTAATGATTTGCATGCTGTGAATATTCTGCACTTTATGTTTGAATGGGAAGTTCCTTGTGCAAGGCAGTATTTTAGCAGTTGCAGAGAACTAGATGTGAAGACATTTGAGCAGGAAATAGACTTCCCCACGGACTCCTATACCTTCAGCTGACACCGATTTAGGGTGAGAAGCACTAGGATTTGGCATAGCAGAGCTTGCAATGCAGGCTTGCCATTGCCTTCCTACATTCTTGCCTTGACAACGTATCCCCTCTGGGCTGGAGACTCCTACACTGCTGGTGTAGGAGCCCCCATATGAGCGCTGGCACCTTGGTGACCGCACTGATTTCAGTGCCTTTTCCACTGACTCACTCTGTGACTTGCAATGAGGGAAGAGTAGAAGTTGGCAGCCCTGAATCACACCATCCTCCTGATGACTACCCCTCACCCAATCATTTTTCTGAGCAGCAATCGTATTTTAAAGGCAACAATAACCATAAAAAAGGCCTCTGAGATCATCTAGTCCAACCGCCAACCCATCCCCACCATGCCCACTATCCATGTCCCTCAGTGCCACATCTATGCCCATTTTTTTTCCCCTGTTGCAACAGCTCAGAATGTAAGAGCTGCAGAAATGACTTGCAATGACTGCACTCTTCCCAGGAGGTTATTTTGAGGGACACCAAGACCAAAACGAGCGGGCAGAAAGGGATCCTCACTGCCAAACTGGTTGCTTTACCCCAAAACAAACCCACTGCTTTCTGAGTTCTGAAACCATGCACTCTTTTTCAGCCTCTCCCAAAATAAAAGTAAGGGTTGTTGAAATGTAGTGGCTATGAGTTAAAGGGGGCTTTTCAAAACCCTTGCTTTCCTATTGGGTTCTCTGTCGTCCTCTTAGCATTCAGCAGTAAATGATTTATAGCCCTCCTTTCATGCTGCTTTGGTGTTTCCTTTGTGTGCATAACTTCCTTTTGATAGAAGGGATGATAACAAAACCCAAATTCTAATCTCTCGAGCACATGACACATTGTCTTTGCGGTGCAGATAGCAGGAAACTGCTCTGATCTGGTGTTCAGTGCTTCAGCCTCCTTCCCACACCCCAAAATAGACCCGGTGAATTCAGAAAGCAGCACTCCCAGGGTGGGCAGAGCTTTGCTTTCAGTTGTTCACTGCCCCTTTGCATCCAGAGAGAAGTGTGCACAACTGCTCCACTGATTTGCTGGAAGTCCTGGGGTTAGTTCTAAAATCGGGCTGTGGTGGCACCAGGGAAGGGCTACCTTCCCTCGGATGCCTTTCTACCCTTGGGAGCTTTCTGCGTTTATGCTACAGCTGTTTCCAAAGTCTCACGGGAGCCAAACAAACAGATGCCAAATGATCTGCCTTCAGAGAGCACAGAAATGGGTGGATCTGGGGAAGACTCCGGAGCTGTGTTCATCTATTCTTCCCCTCCTGAGGGATTATTTGAGTTATGCCTGGATCCGTCATGGGCTGACTTTGAGAAAGTCGCTTTCCTATAGCCAAATTTAGAGGGTCCTGGCTGAGTGCCTGAGCAGCTCTGGTGGGGGGTTCATCCCATTCTGGCCCATCTGGGGTGGTACACTCCATAGGGTATTGGCCAGGAGGTAAGTTCCTGGGGAGCTCCACTTGCTATGGGATGGCTCTGGTTGGGATAAGGAAGGCCACAGCACACAATGAGGAGGCAGGGAGGGCAGGTCAGCATCCCACAGAGAGCAATACCTGGCCCTGCTATCCTCTGAGACACCTGCATCGCCGCTCCCGAGAATTCCCATGAAAAATAATCACAGGCTGCTTTTATGTCCTTGTAATCGTGAACACATTATGCTTCCCTGCCCACTTCTAAAGAGAAAAAGTAATTAGTCACCCCACACAAGTCTTTTGGGGTGGCACATGTGCTTTGGTATGTATTCCAGCTCTGCCTACATGGAATGGGGACGCGCAGCCCTGCTCCCTGGGTGTTGTTAAGTGCTGCCTTTTGCAGGAGCTGGTTGCAACCTCTTGCACTTACAGCCAGTGACATCTCCAGCAGCGCTTGCTGGTGTGATGAACGAAGCCTGCAATTGCAAGTCCAGAGGATGGGAGCTTCAGGCCAGCAAAGCAAAACAACTCAAGGCATGGGCCAGCAAAGTGAAATAACCCAAGGCACCGGTGTGCCAAAGTAGCCACCAAAGGGCTGCCTTCATTCTTCCTGCTGTTATATCCCTGTGCTAAAAGTGCAAATTGAAGTTCGTTCAATTGAAGGGTTGCGGCAGAAGAATATCCAGAATTTGCTGAAAAACTGCAGATGGAAGCTATTGTGGAAAACAGGCTTTGTTTTCATCCTGGGAAGAATTTAGTTTATTTGATTTATGTTTCAGGGATTATGAAGGTGACCTCCTAGGTCCATGGCAGGTAACCATTTGCCTTTGATTCTGTTTTTCTCTTGAAGTCTATAAACCCTAGCATTTACACTTAAATGGGTGTGCTGAAAGCTGTGTTTAGGAAGAGAGAACTTCATCCCCTCCTGCACGTACTTCTGCCACGTGATTATTGTTTGGCTGCAGCTTTGCAAAGGATGGCCGGAGGGGTGGTTTGTGCAGGAGGAGGGAGGCACGTGGCTCCATTGCTGCCTGGTTCAGCCCCACTGCTGTCATGGTTTTGCCTTCAATAGACCTATTGCAGAATCTGAGACCCTCCTTTATTTTTCTCTCCTTGCTGCTTCTCTCCTTCCAGGTGTGTTCCTTCCATACCCTATATGCATTGCCTAGTATATAATGGCTGCTTTCTGTACCAAAATCATTGCTGCACTACTCAGTTTATTGCCACACAAAGTGCTCTGGATAGCGGTGACTTTGGAAAGCTGCTTATAAATCAGCTTCTGCTCTGAGGAGATTTGGGTCTTCTGGTTCCAAGGAAGTAATGCACATGGAATCTCTCTTTCAAGACTTGAGCAAACTGATCAAAGGCCTGGGAGATTGCAATCCAGATTTTGGCCCTTAAATTTCATCGTACAGCATTTTCTCACTGTGGTCATAAACGATACATGGCTTAACATAAGGTGTCATATGCTGATTGTCACTCATATCTCCCACACCGTTTGGTAAGGAGAAGAGCAGGAGAAATGAGGGATAAAGAAATGCCCAGGAGTCAGCAGTACCAGTCAACCTCGGGAGCACCAGGAGGACAAGAAAACCTCTGCTGGAGCTGGAGTCCCAGTGCTCCTTTGCACATGTCTCAGCACTGGGCTGCAACTGTTTAATCACCTAAAACCCTCTCTGCAATTTCATACCGAAAAGAACAGAAATCTACCCAACAGATTTTCGAGAAGTACCAGAATGACTCCAAACTTAGGAGAATTTTGGAATCATTGAATGTTTCAGGCTAAATACCACACTACTTCTTTTCTTCCCGTGGTTTATATCAGCATGGATTAAAACAGCACTGTGCTGTGGAGCCGCTCAATCAGACTGTACATGGCTCTAATCTTTTGCCTGGTGCTGCCTGAGTGAATGTGCTCCAGTCTGCATTGCCACCCTAGGAAAAAATTCCTTACATCTCGATTTCCAAGTTTTAAAATATCTCCATAAAGATGAAACACATTTTTTTTTTTCACAATCCAAAGATGTGTTTTCACCTATAGATATTTTTTGCTGCCTAAACAAGAGCCCTTTCCTTTGCACTTGTGCCAACATGGAACTTGGATAAAGAATTAGACTTAGATTCCTAATTACAACGCTTCCCCCCTACTTTTTTGTTATTATTATAATAATGACTGTAGGCACACGCCATCTCTCTGAATGTTAGTCTTTTTAAAGAAGGTGTTTTTGAAGAAGGCACGCCCTTCAGAAAGTGTTTTGTGGTATCATATTTGTGCCTTTTGTGTCTAGAACCATCCGCCTTTTCAATTCGAAATGCACTTCTCAGGATGTTGCATCACAGAAGTCTAAGTTAAAGCACACTTACCATAATGGGGTGCAGCATATGCGTTCGTAGTGGAAACTGCACTGTGACATGAAAGATGCCCAAACACCACATGGTCATTCGGTGTGGAATTCCCTCTGGCTGGGAGATGCGCATGGCTGTGAAACCCCTGCCTGGCGCTGGAGTCACCTTCCTTTTCTACCTCTATTTGAAACAACCCTCATCCACAACTTGCTGTTGGGAGGAAGGGTTTTGCAATCTCCATTTCAAGTATCAGACCTTGGGTGTCCCTCTCTTGGAACACTATGGCTGGAGAGCACCCTGGGCTCATTTTGGAGGTGCGGTGCTCTGCAGTGGTGCCATGGTGGTAGATGTTAGCCAGTCACCCATGGGGTTACCAGGCTTGACACAATTATGCTGGCCAAGCTCACAAGGAGAAAGAAGTATGGGAATGCTCACTACCAAAGCAGTCTGCAAAAAGACACTGCCTCTTTTGACATTTTCATCTGCGGATCAATAGTTACAGGCAGTTTTGAACTGGAAGGTGCTGTTGACGTTTTCCCTTTTCCTCTTTTGATTTTTGTTTCCTGTATGACACCATCTGGTCCTTCAGACCCCAGCATTTCCCTCCCTGCCCTCCCCATCTGCACTCCATCTCCCAGGTCTCATGTCATGCAGGCCTGCTGCAGGAGGGCACTTCTGCTCAATCTGGAAGCCATGAATATGGGAGCCAAAGGAAATGTTGTTCTTTTTACTTCCATGCCCTCAGATAAGTCTTAAATCTTTGCTCGCTACCCAGGTGTGTCCACCTTGGACATGACAGCATCCTATAAATTCTGATTGAGTCCCTTGCTGAGTCTGTCCCTTGCTAAATCTGTCTTATTAAATAAAAAGAAAAAAAAAAAAGAACAAAAAGAACAATAAAGCTCTAATTGAAATATTTTGCTGAAAAATGCCTGAGCTCGTGATTTTTGAAACAAAAGACTGAGAAATATTTTTTGCTTTTCTAAACTAGGAAAAAAATGCATACATGTACTCTTTTGGTTGGGGTGGAACGTGCACTGTCTGACACGTAGTCCTCAGTGCCGGATGTGGGGAAAGGAGTGCTTGGTTTTGTCTTTTCACGTGTATTTGCAGGTGATGGAGACAGTAGAACCAGTGTTGGGAAGTGTTATTGTGCTGTGAAGGAGAGGACAGCTGGATCAGGCCCTCAGGAGTCTCCTGAGGTGCTCTTGTAACCCCAGCCCCAGGCTCTGCTCCTGCTTCTTGGGGTGATAACTCTTGGGGGTACTCAAGGCTTGGCCCCTAGCAAGCAATGACTTTTGGGCTGAGGGCTCCCCAACCAACGATGTGCAACATGAAAATGAATGTGAGACCAGCTGCAGCAAAAACACTGAGCTTCCAGTGCTGGGAGAGACTTAGCTTCAGGTTTGGGTGGGCTGAAAAAGGCATGGTTGCACCCACCGGTGGGACCTCCAGAAGGGCAAAATGCCATCGAGATCTCAGCTGTTGAAGACGGTGAACAGGTTTTCTGCATGCTTGTGCTTATCTTCTAGATGAAACAAAGCGGGGAGGAAAAGGCAGAGTGCACACAGGTACAGTGAGAACGCCTGTCTGTTGTGGGGTGGGAAGGAACTGCCGGAAACCCACTGAAGAGGATGCAAAAACACCAAAAGTGTGAAAAAGGGAAAGAGGGAGGAAGGAAGAAGGTGTTTTTCTTGATGCGTGGCTGCCCTTGAAAGGGGGGTAATGCCGCTAAAGAGATAGGTTAGGTGGAGACCTTACAAGCCTTTATGTGATCTGGGGATGTTGTAGCAGAGGAAAGCTTTGCTGCACAACAGCACAGCTGTTGTTTTTGGGGGTGTGCAGCCATCGGCAGACACAGCAGCTTCCAGTGCTGATAAAGCTTGTCTTGGCTCTGGGGTCATGGAAACCGAGCCCTAGGAATAGATCTTCGTGTAGCAGTTAGAGAGAAGATTAAACAGGAACAGATTCTCCCTGCCCTGCCTGCTTCTCGCACGTACACAAATGCTATATCAGCACTGTGGTTTGTATGCACTCCTGAAATTAGTGAGTCAGGCAGCATCGATAGTATTGATTAGCTCCTTATGGGGAAGGTTAACGTGGAGTAAAAGTGGGTACCTGAGGTCTAGGTTTACTCTGAAGCAGCAGAATAAGGCTCCATTTCTTGTCACTTGTTTGTCCATGCAGTGCATGGCAGGGAGGCATGGAGCCTGGAAAATCTGAGGAAAATAATAGCAGCCTCCAGGGGCCGGGAAACAGAAGAAAAAGAACTGGATTGGGTCAAAGTGAAATAAACGTCCATTTTTCTGTTTTGTTCAAGGGAAATGAGAAAAACCCCAACGCATTATTTGGGGTCAACCCAAATCATGTTCTGAATGCAATGTTTTGTTTTGAGGTTAGTCACCCCTCTTGCTTCTCACACTTTCTTTTATTTCAGGTCTCTTTTGAATGGAAAATGCCACTTCAAAATAGCAAACCAAAGGGTTGTGTTTAAGAGGCATTGCAACAAGATGCTGTGGCATTTTCAAACCATTTTTTTTCCCCAAAGATTGTAGATATGAATGTCTTTTCCCCCTATATTTGAGGTATGTTTGAAAACATTTGCAACGTTTCATTCATCTTGGAAGCTCCAAAATTGCATGGTTTGATTTTGCAATTTTTAATGGACATCTTTTGTTTTTTTGTCCTCTTTCAACTCATATCCTGAGTGCTCTGGATGGGGCTCACAGTCGTGCCCGTCATTCCAACATCCTCGAGGTTCTCCTGGTTTGCTGGTGGGTCATGCATGGGGGATGTGCAAGGTCGTGCTGGAGGAGTCATTCTGTGATTCTGTGAGCTGGAGGCTTGCTCGCCCAGCAGCAGGCAGGCAAGAGATGTGCAGAGGAAGAGAGTGCCTTGTGCTCACCTCAGATAAGAGAAGTGATGCTGATGGGCAAGAGGAGAACATCCCCAGCAAACAACTGAAGAAGCGGTGTGATTTGCAGCTCAAATGTTTTCCTGGCTTGTTATTATCTGTGGATAGGGGTGGGTGGAATCTGGTCTGGGAGGACCAGTGTAAATAACTGGTCACAGAGCCTCTGCTGGAGCAAGCACTTCTTTGGTCTGACAGCCATGTCCTGGAGCTTCCCTTTGCAGTTTAATATCTAATGTGAGCACAGTAGCATTTTAAAACCAGATGTTAAGTAACTATCAGCATAGGTGATGATGACAACATAGAATCACAGAACTGCCTTGGTTGGAAAAGACATTCAACATCATCAAGTCATCATCATCACCAACCCAACCTATTGAATCCTGTAACTAAACCGTGTCCTTCCAGACAAAGAGTGTGATGCTGTGGGCTCCAAGTAGCAGGAGGCAGAAATTCTGAATCTGTGTCATTTAAAGTTAGCTAATTCTTTTTCTGACTTTCCCACAGCTGGCCAGCTGTGGTCCTTTGTGGTCTCTCCAGCATGCAATGTTTTGTGATGAAGTGGTGGGGTCTCAGCAGGCCTTGCTCTGTCAGTGGAACAATGGAGCACGAACTTTCTTTATATCCCGAAGGGCAGTCAATAATACAAGCAAGAGAAGTGGTCCAGCTGTGCTTCATCTGGAGTAGTTTTCTCTTTTCGTTTTTTTCCAGTCAGCCTTTACAGAACAGCCTCATATGCTTCTCCTTTGAGGAGGATACTTAAAATATGAGTGGAAAACTGGATTTGAGACGTGGCTGGCATGAGCGAGCAAGAATCGCCCCTGCTGGAATAGCCTTCCTTTCTCTGGGAATCTGACCTGCTACTTGCCCAAGCAGAATGGTGGCATCACTGACATCGTGTATAAAGTCAGTCTCCATCTATTTGACAATGTTCTGTAAGTACTGGGAGGCTTCCTGCTGGCTCATGGGGTGCCTATGGCTGGGGATGCTGCACGTCTCCCCTGCCAACTTGACTGCCACCGCATCTCGAGCTGGCTCTTTGATCTCCTATACAGAGCGTAGTTCCTTACTGTGTTTTTTTTTGTCATGAAATAAAATGCTTCTGCGAAGTCTAATCTCAAATGCAAGGATGGGTATGGGTATGTGCAAACCAGTATTTATGCATCTGTTTCTTTTGTCAATAGATAGGCCTGCCAGTCCCACAAAAACTGAAGAAATGCACTTAATGTTCCCAGTAGCTAATCCCATGAAATCTGCTCCCAGAATATAGCCAAGTAGAAATGTATGTCTTGGTATGTCACGGATGGCATGGCCCTAATGGTGCCACGTGGCTTGGGGGTGTTGGGTTGTCCTTGCACGTCCACAGCATCTCAACAGACTCAAGGATCCATAAACATCCACTGTCTGGACCTACAAGGCATTAAGTAGGACTTGGGAGATGCAGAGCTGGCAGGGAAAAGCAAGACATTATATTTAATGATGTGACATGATTGTCGGAGCCAGGCACAGGGTTGTTCAGCAATGGTTGTCCATTATTTCCCCCAGCCTTCTGCCTGTGCTGCACTGTACTTCAGCAACGGCACAGTTGCCGTCACGTTTATCAGACAGACGTTTTTGTTTTATATTTCAAAAGCAGGCCTAAAACATACACAAGTATCAGTGTTAGGCAAAGGGAGAGAGAGCCCAAAGATAATGCAGTACGTGCACACCATAAGGCGTTCTCCTTATCGCTCAGTAAGATTGGTGGGTTGGATCAGTGCTGCTGCGGCGTGCCCAGCTGCTGCGATAGCTTATGGGGCTGTGCAATGGGGCATCCTCAGAGCGCCTGTGAGCTTCCTGCTTTCTGCAGGGACCCCGGAGTGTTGGTGCTAGGGGATGTGCTGCTTTGGGCTCCCATTTAACCTGGGCCTCCAAACAAAAGGCAGCTCCTGGCTGCTAGATTGTGCCTGGTTTCAGATCAAACCCTTGTGAAAGTAGTGAAGTGAATATGGTTTCCACTCAAAACCATAAATCGGTCTTGATTTGCTTGAAACTTTGCCCAGCATTTTTTTTTTTTTTTCTTAGCAAACTTGGCTTGTGTTCTAGGTTTGTAACAAAACCTAAAGCAAACACCACTGGGTTTCAGGTTTAGTTGTGAAAGTTTAACACAGAAACCATTTTCCTCAGGGGGGAAGGGGGGATGCTGGCCTGTGTGCTGGGGCTGAGGTTACATTCTTACTCCCTATGGCGGTGACGTTTTGTGATTTCTGCCTTGAAAGCCTTGGAAGAAGCAGAGGCTCTACACCCAACCTGAAGCATGGGATGGATGAGGGTGGGCACACAGCCTGGTTTTCCTGCTGCCTTGTGGCTGTGCCACGCGGCTGGGAGCAGCACGGCTCTGAACCAGGGTCAGCATCTGATAGCACGGAGGCCAAAGATAGCAGCGGGGTGGATTTTGACTGATGCATGGTAAGATCAGCAGCTGGAACCATGCCACCATGAGAGAAGGAGCTGCAAGAAGCCGGAGCGTCCCACTCGTTCCTGATTCCCATCTCACCAGGAGCAAAGGCTGTTGTGTACAAGAGTGAGATACCCGCCATTAACTGCTGGCAGCACTCTATCTTTGCAAGATAGGAGCTTCCTGTTGCTCTTGTGGTGTTCCCAGCAAACTGAGCATCACGTTTCACAAAGAAAGCCCAAGCTGGCATGCTACCCTTGGAGCCTCCCAGGCTCTGGTCCGTGTGGCAGGGTGGACTGCAACATCCATCCCCCCATTAGCCCAGTGCTCCATTTGCATGCTGTGGGACATGAAGCACAGCTTCTTCTTATTTTTTTCTATTCAAACCAAGACTGCTTTGGCGCACGAGGTCAAAGACTGCAGGAATTACTGCTCATGACACTGCTGATGAGCACAGATGTGCTATGCACTCCCTTCAGCTCTGAGCCACGAGTGTGAGTGCTAACAGCAGCACCCTCCCTGTGCTTGGCTGTAGTCGCAGGAAGCTCATTCATTGCTCAGGTCCTGGAGATATGGAAGTCTTGGTAATCAGTTTGCATGGGAGGGGTTAATTAATCATTTCCTTTTACACTTGTTGGTAGAACAATTCATTCTGTCATGAGACAATTTCGAAGTGTGTGTGTATGGGGAGTTTCAGTAAACTGTGACTGAAACATGAGATTTCAATCAGATGTTGTGGTCCAGCTTTGTTGCTTCTTTTCTCTTTAATCTTGCTTCCCCTTTTTCCTCACAACAGCCCTTTTAAGGGCTTAGCTGCACTTCCTAGAGCCATTAGCTGGATCCTTAACCCTGTCATCCAGGCAGTGGGCTGGGAGCCTGGGGAAGTGCATCTGTGTCCCCATTCAGGAGAATCGCCCTGGAGAAGAATGTCCAAGGCAGTGCAAGTACCATTATCTCCAGCCACAAGAAGCAAAGGCACATCGCATGGAAGTAGGAAAGGAGCATCATGCAAAACTGCATCTTTTTGCTCCAAAAGGATCAAAATAACAGTGCTGTGGTCCTGCCCTGGGGGCTCCATGGCTACCCCATGGGGTAGCATTGCCAATCTCTGACAGCCTGTGTCCTGCAGGGCTACCTCAGCCTTTCCAGAGGCTGCTGCTGAGATACTGATGATGATAAAATGGGAAAATAAAGAGAACTGAGGCTGGGGCTGGTTTTGTTCTTGTAATTTGTCTGCTTTTGTTTTTCCATCATCAGGCTTTAAGCCGCTAATTGTAAGAGGAACACCTCAAATCATAGTGCCCCTCTTCCAATGACAATGACCTCCACGTATTTTATAGACATTGCTACCAAAGTGGTTTTAAGTGGTCATCTAGCTCCTACCACACATGATGTGTAAGCACATAGGAGTCCCATTTTGCTGGGCTGAACGGTGAAGGTTTTCATTTTACTTGCTTTAAATCCCGAACCTCTGCCCAACTTCAAACTGAAGTCTGAAAACAGAGTTCATTAGCAAAGCACTGTGTGTCAAATCCAGCTGAGCATCCTGCATCAGTGAGGTGCAGCAGTTGTCACAGGAAGCAAACAATGAACGCCTGTTAGATTAGAACTTGCTGCTTACTTTTGCCTAATTGCTCACCTGACTGCTGCAATCTGTGTTCTAAGTACAGACCTTTTTAAATCTCCTTACAGTGGCTATTTGGTAGGGCGGGACTGGATGTTATTTAAATTAAATCAGGGAAAAGAAAAAGGAGCAATTAGTGTTTCCTGAGATCAAAGAATCACCTTTCAGTTGCACCAGTGGGAGACAAAGCTTGTTAGCTAATTTGGAGGGCTGAGGCCCCAGGGCACCAAATGCTATTGCATTTAGAGCCAGCTGCAAAAAGAGACAGGACTGTGTGCTGTGGGACTTCTTAGTCTGCCATGATCGCATGAG
The DNA here is from genome assembly GCF_905368555.1 of Meleagris gallopavo. Taxonomy (NCBI): domain Eukaryota; kingdom Metazoa; phylum Chordata; class Aves; order Galliformes; family Phasianidae; genus Meleagris; species Meleagris gallopavo. The sequence continues at coordinate 7,249,443 of NC_139405.1, read as the reverse complement.
TGTGGCTGCACTTTCTTTTTACAAAAGATAGCTATTATTGCTTTTATTAACATAATATGTGTGAAAAATAGCCTTTTTGAGACCCTCTCCTTTGCAGCACTGATACTGCTTTATCTGTATTAAGGCAGAGAAAATGCTATGTCTACCCACCCAGCTATGCGCCGTGTTAGTTTATGGAGCTGACAAAGGAGGTTTAAGTTAATCCAGCTGATTTGGGAGTGCTCTGATATGGGCTGATAAGGGCTTGATGCTGATGACAGGCAGCAGAGAGTGGCTACATTTCCAAAGCAGCTCGGTGCTGCGATGTCTCCAGCTGATGTCAGTGCTCCTCTCACTCAGGTTGTATATGATGATTCAGATATTTATAGCTAAAGTTGTCAGTGGGCAAAACACTGTGTTGGGGTTGCAGAGATATACCTTACTCAGGCAATATACTCAGGTGGCTTTTTTTCCTAAGGGTTTTTGGCCCTGAGATGAAGTGATTCTTTACTGCACAAAGACACATCCATCCCATGCTGCACAAAGAGCTGAGAAGAAGCAGGGAGTTAAGCTCTGAAGCAGGGAGGAAATGAGCTGAAATGAATGTAAGAAGCACTGTTTTCAGTCTGCAAAGCATGTAATAACTAACCTGAACAAAAGCTCTCTATCCCAGCAAGGTGTTGATTGTATGCCTTGTCTTTCTGGATAGGTGTGAACAGGGTCTCCATGCCCACTGGGAACAATAGGTGTAATTATTATTTTGTTGGAAAGAGGGGAAGCCCAGCTGCCTCTAATGCACAGGATCAAATAAAGGCCAACAAAGCGTATGCACACGTGGCCTGCACTCTGTGGCTTAGTGTAACCTACAGAGCGTTGCCAGTGTAATTCTAGGGTGTGGAAAGAAATCAACTCCCCCACTGCTGGCAGAGGGCTGGTGTAGACGGAGCTCTGCTGACAGATGAGTGTTTCTGACAGTTTAGCATGTCTGGGTACGTAGGTGGCGTTGCTGTAGGCTGAAATTCCCTTTGGTGGCACCGGCCGTGTTCCTCCTGGGGTCTTTGACCCAAGCTGCTCCGTGGCAGCAGCTCTCCCAGGAGGGCAAGGGCACCAACAATGCTGTTGTTGTTGTTGCAAAATAGCTTCTACCGAGAACAATGTGGTTCACACATTAGGTTGCTGATGTTCCTGATGTACTCCACACAGTACAGCGTGTCTCAGAAGACGCAACAAGACTGTGCAGGTAGGGACCACCACGGCTCTGTCTCCAGAAGTATCTGTGTAATTCTCCCTGTGTAGGGCATCCCCTGTACAGAACAATCCTGTGGCACAAAGCTTCCCATCTCCACTCCTGCAACAAGCCCTAGATGCTGCTCACCACCTCTTCAGCACACGCTTCTGTGGTGTGTTTCTCCAGCCTCCTCATTTGCTCCTTCACTTTGAGAAGCAGAGGATTTTCCCCCCTCCTGACTGGGCACACGGAGTATGGATCTTTGAGTCAACATCCATGCTGGCTCTGATTTCAAGAGCTGAATGTCATCAAGCATCAGTGTCACCAGGGAGCTTGCTGCTAGGTATGGTCCAGACAAATGCTTGGACCGATCTAGCTAATGACTTAGTGCAGCTGTAGAAGAACATGGAAATGTTCTCTGCCAGAATGCTAGAGGAATTTCTAGGTTTAACCCTCCATGGAGTATCTCAGGCTTTGAGTGTGAATAAAAAGGCTTCTTCTGGTAAATGAGATTAATTTTATTAGGAGAGAAAATGTAAGAAAACTAGCAGTACATTTGTTCACAAGTACAGTAGGCGTTGGTTGGAAGAAAAGCATAGAGACCACCTTATGGATGGCTTAAACAACCACAGCTAATCAAAATCTGGGAGTGCAAATGCACAACACAGATATTTCTGCTGCCTCCTTGAAGCATAAGCAACGGGCAAAGAAGTGCTCTAAGGAAAGTTTCTTTCCCTCTGCTAAATGCATGCTTTTCCTGAAGAGGTGCCATGTATAAAGGAGAAATCATGCTAAAGGCGTAATTTTGTTTTCCAAGTCAATGTTTCATTTGCCTCCTCTTAGAATATACATTTCTTTGCTTATGATTTTGGCATGGCTGTACATATTTTCTATTCTCTTCAGGGGTGGTTTGCTTTGTTGTCATAGCAATGCCTTCTAACTCCTGCACTCACCAGTTTCTTTTCAGGTTCCTGCAGGCTGCAACCAGTCCCTCATTGTGATGATCACATCTCCTAGCAGCTTTAACACCTCTTTTTTTAAGAATTTTATCTCCTAACTATAGGCACATTCAGTAGCACGATTCCAAAGAATTCATTCTGGCCCAAACAGGTTTTCAGCTTGAAGATTAAAAAAAAAAAAAAAAAAAAAGGGCAGTAACATTGTTTGTATCTTTTGGGGTTTTCATTGTTCTACTGATGATCTAATATTTCAACATTTTTATTCATTCATCTTCTTGGCTTTTCTTGGACATGAGCTATAATTGCCTTGGTGATCTGACTATCAGAAATGAGATGCACCAGCCGAAGTAATGTTGCTTGAGGACTGTTTTTGCCTCAACCACAGTCAGAATGGCAATGCAAGGTTGGGACCAGGCCAGCTCAAACAAATCTGTCCTCTTTCCCTGTGCAGTCTTGCCCAACAGCTTTCCTTCTGCGGATCTCTGCTTTCAGAGGCTCATCCTTCCCTTTGCATACAGTCCTCCCTTGAATGTCTGGTGAAGCAGAGCTGACGTGTTGACCCTCCCAACATCCTAGGCTCTCTTTTTAACACAAAATAGGTCATTTCGGCTGTGAGATATTGCTGGAGGTGGGCAAAGTGGGATGTGGTAAGAACTCAACTTGGCACTCAGCTTTTGGATGTCCTTGTCCTTGAGCAATCACCTGCTCTTCAGCACACCCAGGGTACAAGGGAGGAAACACTTGTTCTACCTCATGTAGGAGGGCAAGATAATTCCAAGCTCATCTTGGCTTAGGTACTGCCATGAAGTGAAGATGACAGATAGTGGAACGGTGAGCAAAGACTTTCGTTGTTATTTCTGTTTTCAATGGTGGACCACAGTATGGAGAACCCTGTGGCTCTGGGTTTGGAGATACTGCTCAGTGACAGTTCTGCACTAAAGCAGGGATGCTACTCAGAGCAACATACCAAGATCTATGTCAAATACAAGCCCGGCCTCCTTGTATTACACCTCTGATGTGTGTTGCCACTGTTGTATGTATATGGTACATAGTTGCATGGGACGGTGTGGTTCTTCCATCCCCCACTGCATTCTCTCTCCCTTTGTGGCTGTAAGCCACCTATCTGAGAGGATGCATGTGGTTTCTAAAGCAGTGAGTCAAGAGAGCAGTACCCCATATGCTCACCCCCATGTATTTTCTTGAGACGGATTATTACAGGCTTGAATTCCACCCTCACCACACAAAATACAAATCACAGAACAGAGATGGCTTCTGTTCCAAGGAGCTTTGTTCATCACACAGTAGCTGGATGAGGTTGCTGGCTAATATTTTGTTGCTGTTGGAATTAGTTTCAATATGAATCAATACCATTTTTTTAGCGCAGTGGGCGCATACGTTATACAACTGAAAGCAAGTTGAAAGGGACTCAAGCTTTAATGAAGCGCCTCTTGGGTTTCGGTTCTAAAGCAAGTGACAGGCAGGATCATTAGTTAGTTGCTGTCTTCATAAACATTACATTCAGTTTGGACTGTTGTTGTTTTGTTTTGTTTTAAACCTGAAGATGCTTAATTATTTTATTTCTTTATTTTTTTTTCGAAGAAAGAATATTTATCTTTGAATCTTCCAACAGCTTTGGAATGCAGCCTCCACATAGACTTTAATAGCAAAACCCACTTCTTCTGACTCAGGGACCATTTGATGAAATGTCTAGAGAAGCAAAAACGCAGCAACAAAAAAAGCTTTGCACAGATGCTCCTCTGTGACTAACAGAACGTCCACCCAAAGCAGAGAGAGCATAAGTACATTTGTCATATGTGGGTGTATTTTTCCCATACATTCATTTTTAAAGCAATGCAGTAGAGCACTATAAAATTATAGTTTTACAAATAAGCTTTATTTGACCGTCACTGGGCTGAGCTGATGACTCACTCTGTGACCTCCATGCAAGTCATTTGATTTTCTTGTTCCTTAGTAAGCCTAGCTGGGAAAAAGGCTTAAAAAACAAAACGAAACAAAACAACAACAACAAAAAAACCCAACCATAAAAAAGAGAAACCCAGAAGACATTCCTGACAATATGTTCCCTACCTAAGCTTTTGTGTTGACTGGAAACACAACACTGGAAATAAGAGCTCTACAGCTGTTGGCTTGATGTCTGTGCCCAGCCCTGTAGGAATTGTGGGTGGCCAGTGTCTCTGGAAAGCATGCTCTAAATCTGGTTTGTGGTGTCTGACCTATTCTAAAACAGCAGTAGAAGACTTGCTGTCAGCTGCCAATATCATTACACTGTCCCATTGTCATTGTGGTGTGAGCTGGTTCTTTTACCAATAAAAATGTACCATCTAAAGATGTACTTGGAAATATTAGCCTTATAATACAAAGCCTTACAGGCTTTAGCATGTCCCTAGACATCTCTGTCCTTGTCATTTGCTTTCTGATATCAGATTTCTCTTTGACTTGAAAACTACATATTTGCACTTCAACACCTTTATAATGAAAATGGTCTTCTTTCTCCAAAAAGCAACATAGATGTATAGTATTTGCAGGGCCCAAACTATTAACTGATCCAACCAGTGCAATATTACCAGCATTACAAACATTTCTTCGGTGTTCAAAAGTTGTGGGGCAAATTTCAAAGAATTATAGATCCACCAGGGTTGGAAATGACCTCCAAGATCATCCAGTCCAACCATCCACCTATTTCCCCACTAAATCGTGTCCCTCAGTACAACACCTACACGTTTCTGGAACACCTCCAGGGATGGTGACTCAAAACCCACCTCCCTGGGCAGCCCATTCCAGCACCTGACTGCTCTTTTGGAGAAGAAATGTTTCCTAACATCCTCACCAGCTCCGTTCCCTTCTCCCAACACTCTCCAGGGCCTCGATATCTTTCTTGTAGTGGGGGGCCTGACACTGAACACAGTAGTCATCAGGTATTCATCACAGAATCACCAGGTTGCTCTGATTTAAAAGACCCAACGTTTGCTACCCAAATCCGAGTGCCTTTCTATTCTATTTTACATTTTCCAAGTCTTCTCTGCAGAGGATAGCAAGTGGGAGAAAATAGCTTTAGTGTCACTGGGGACTGTGTGTAATCCCCTTGCTCCAGGGGCTGGGACTTATGGGGTGAAGCTTGGACAAGCTCACCCATTTTCCCTCTATTTTTTTTTTTTTTTTGCATGCATTTCCAGTTTACTTTCCTGTTGCTATTCACTGTTTTTTGTTTTGTTTTGCTTTGCTTTCCCTAGGCTTTTTCCTCAGTTTCCACCTGAGCAGCCTTGATCTATTGTAAGGAGAAGGACACAGCAGTCATCTTAAAAATATTTCAGTAGCTTCTGCTTTTGGTGCCTTCTTTTTGGTTACCAGCTATGCAAAATCCTCCTTCCAACCTGCCATCAAGTGTAATTGCTACCTAGGAACAGCAGTGTTAAGCTACCCATATATACAAAGTGACTTATGAGGTGTCAACTCTGAAGTATCTATACCATACCTTGAAGGTACAAGCTTGCTTCAGAGCTGACTCATGACTGACAGACAAAAGCTGTTGAAATTAAGTGCCACAGCCAAAGAAATAGTTGTCCTTTTTGAGCAGCATTGCCTGGCCAGCATGTGCTGTCATTTCTGCAGCAGAGTTGCAGAGTGGGCTTTGTTTCTTTCTGGTTTTCACAGTCTGGCATTTAGGTTACACATCCAGTGAGGGTCGGACAATGCTAGGATGCAAGATGAGCAAAGCCAAAGTTTCCTCATGCAGCTGTCCTTCTGGGCCCTCATGTTGTGAGTGTCCTTGCCCCTGTCCATTGTGGTTGACTGCCTGGGATGAGACAGGGATCCAGGATCCAGGCAGGAAAGACCGACAGAAGGATCTGTGTGATGGACAAGCCTGCTGAAGCAACAGAGCTTCTGAAGTGACAGTGAAATCAGCCCCAGGAGGGTGACTACTCTCTCTTCTAGGCATGTAAACTGCTGGAGCTGAGTCACAGCCCCAGCAGTTTGTAAGGATGGGGGGCTGGAATGAAATATAGTAACAATTAACAGAGGAGGAATGTACTGAACAGGAGCGTTCTCCATTTCATTTGCCTTATGGATGTTTTTGATTCATCACTCTAGCAGTCCTGGCTCCCAGCCAGAATGCAAAGGGCAGAATGTAGGCTATCTGGAGGCAGTGGCTATGGAAAGTATGAATATTCCCGAGCAGTATTTTGTGTAGGAATTTTTTCCCATACGTTTCCTACCCAAATTCCTTATGTAGAATGGAGAAATGTATCATAGGGAAAGAATCATGCTAGTTTGGACTACCATGCTTTGAAGGTGCCTATTACCGAGTGAATGTTAACTACAGCTTTCCTCAGTGCCTTGCACAACACCACGCCACCCCTACCTATCATACCTATCCCTCCAGCTACCCACAAGCACCCCTACAGCCAGCAAGCAGCAGAGACATGCTGTGGGAAACCTCAGGTGACCAGGACACAGGCAAGCTGGTGGGAGTGTGTGTGCTGCTCAGTTAGCCCATGAGCTGAACGTTAATGGAGGACCCGTGAGGTCTTTCCTAAAACGAGGGTGTTTTTTTCGAGTCTCTCTCCTCAGCCCAGTGCTGATCTTCATTAAGCTTGGTGAGGCTACAAAGACATTATCTTCCTGCTTCTCTGCCAAATTTAGCTGGAATTGGCAACAGGTTTAAATACATGTGAATGGGGGAGGAGGGTGGTGAAGGCGAGGTAAATAGGCAGCAGATCACATAAACTTCATTTAATTGGAAAGCTAGGCTAAAAAAATGAGGTTTATATTTCCAGCGATTAAAATTTTTGGATGTCTGAAATAGTTAGCTACTCAAAGAGAGCTGCTTTTTTGCTTTTTTTTTTTTTTTTTCCGTTCAGACTGGTTAATAAACAGGTGCCATCACTGCATGTGTTTGAGAGATTATTCTTACCTGTGTGAGTAAAAGGAAGAAGAAAAAACTCTTGATGCTCACGTATTTGGAAGAGGAAAGTGGAGGAGTAGAAAAGATTATGAGCAAATAGAGAAGGTGTTGCTGATCATATATAGTTAATATCATCTTTGCCATGGCAACGAAAATAACCACCCTATGAGGCACTTGAATCTACCAAACTAGTGTAAGCAAAGATAGCAATGAAGTATTTCTTGTTTTGAACATAATTCATGTTAGCTCCAAAGAAATCTTAATGAAGCGTGATACATTCCTCTTAAAAGTCACTTCTTGAAAATGGAATCTGTTAGTCTTTTAATTTTCACTACCAATGGTTGCCAACAAAATCTGATCCAGGGAGTCAATTAGATAGGATTCTCTTGTACTCCATGTTTAATTATCTCCTCATTGTGCATTGAATCACTATGTAACTCTGCTCTCTAGCTTTCTACACACTGTTTAGGATTATTTAAGCTTTCATTTCAAACACTGAACTGTACAAAGCTGACACCGTTGTGTCTGTCTTGCAATAACGAGCATGGTTTTTCAAAGAAAGGAGGGTGTTTGGACTTAAATGGGTAAAACTTTACCCAGAGCAGTTACAGTTTGCTCATGAGCACAATTACGTGTAAGCAGAGAACTTGTTTGGTTCTATATGAAGCTGCGTGTGAAAAAAGAGTGAGTCTAAACCCTAGAGTCTGTCTTATTCTTCTATGCCAGCTGTCTGAAAGGAAATGGTCAAGATCTTGTCAATCGTTAAGAATTTGTTTTCCAGATGTTCATAATAACCCTGGGAATATCTATCTATATACAAAGGGGAAATCTGACTCCTCAGTGAGCACCAGGACTTGCCACTCCTGTTTCACTGACATCAGCAGGACTCCTCATGTCAGAGAGGGCAAAAGTTTTCTGAGAGCAGATTCCTGTTCTGAGCCTTCCTACGTCATTTCCGTACACACAGGATTGCTCAGAGCCCGCTGTGGGCGACCTCTTTCCTCCCATCTCCCCCACGCTTACTGTCACAAGTGTGAGCGTCTCAGACAGCAGAATGAGTACTGACACATTTGGTTGGGCTATAGGAAGCCGTTATGCACGGCAGGGGACAGGAGGCTTCCTCCAGGACCACAAAAACACCTTCAGTGACGTATTACTGGTACGTTTAGAGGAAGTTAACCTTACTCTTGGCTCCGTCGCTTCACACCGTTTCTGAGAGGAGGATTTCAAAGCTGAGGAAGAAAGCTGCTCAGCAGTTCGGAAATCCAGCAGTTCTATTTATCCCGTCACTTCTTCAGAGTCTGCTTTCTGCTCCTCACAACTGCTTCTGTAGGCACGCAGTTGGGGTTCCAGGTGCTATCCTGCTAAATCTCACCATTTTTAGAGATAAAGGGACAGAAACAGGGCAGCAAGAGGGGCAAAGCATACAGACAGTCCCCAGGCGAAAGGATGTGGAAGTGAGGAATTTGTGATCCTTCAGAAATAGGTCATCCGTTTGTGCTGTGCACTGATACCACTGGGGAATAACAGTTCTCCATCTCTTTGGAAGTGTTGTCAGCACTGTCACCTTAATGGAGTTATCTGCAGGCTGAGCTCAGCCCATCAGGTCAGGCTGCTTGCGTTAGCCTGTGTGCCTGTCTGCAGTGGATGCAGATAAGATGATCCCACCTGTGGACCTGGGAAGGTGGTAACCCTGCACCAGGCAGGAACCGACGCAAAGGTAGGAGGTGGATGCACCTTCCAGCAGAGCAGCTGTTTTAGTCCCAATTTGCAGCAGCCTTCCAGAAGTCAACAAAAGTGAAGGCCGTGGAGTTTTGCAAGGCACTCATTTTAGGATCAAGTTATTGCACTCAGTCATTTTTTGAGGGATGCTCTGTCCAGGTATGGGGATACAGGAGGGATGCTAGCTTTGCCCTGAGTCATCATAAGATGATGCTGCGGGATCCTAACAACGGGAGAGTCGGCATCTTTTTGGATTGCTGGGTTTGGGGGATTTCACCTTGAGGATGCTGGCTGCTCAGAGTACACTATGGAAGGAGAAGGCTGCGGGGCTACCGGAGGGGTCCCCGCCCGCCCGGCCCGGCCCGGCCCTGCCTGAGGGAAGGGCGACATCTCGTGGCGAGGCGGCCGACCCTCTTTGTTCCACGCAGCCGCGCTGTTCTCGGGGATTCGAGGATATTCGAGGATACCCCAAGGCCTGGATGCAAACCATGAACTTTGGTACCGTCCTCTTCCCACAGAGGAAGAGCACAGGTACAAAAATAGCGCTGGGGATATGCAGCGTCTTCAGCTTTTCAAGTGCCCTCGTGCCAGAAGGAAGTTTGCTGCTGTAAAAGTGACTCGTTGATGTGCAAGGATCAGGGAGACGGAATGTGATAGTGTTCCCCAAATAAAGAACAGCATTTGGAATGCTGCAGGAATTTTCTGCTTGCTCCATGCTCTGTGGAAGGCAATTTGCTGGCACATCCAATGCAGTAACAGTGTTTGACATTGCACCCTCCCATGATGCACTTTCATGACTGAGAGACCCCTCATGCTTAGCCTCATCTGCAACCCTTCCTCACACTGGTTTGTCATGTGGATCCAGTTGGGTCTCTGGCCTTTCAAGACAACCTACTTCTTAGTACTCATTTATAGTTGTGATAAATTGACCTGTGGGGTTGGTGGTGGGAAGGTGCTGCTTTTGTATTGTGATTTCTGCCCTGTGACATGGACACAGCCAGGAACATGCCCTTCTCACGTGAGGTCACCTGGAAGAAAGAAAGAAGCAGAGGTGGCCACAGAGGCATGTTGGCTGGAACAGAAAACCTTCAAAGCAGCCAGTTCCTAGAAGGGATAACAGCCACCTGACGGAAACACTTCTTCACATCACATGGAGATAGTCCGTGGATCTCATTGCCACCAGATTACATGAGGACTGAAACTCATCGAGAGATAGAGAGAAGAAAGCTTTGAGAATTGAGGTAATCAGATTCATATTAATTTATGCCAAAATTGTGTTTTGAAAAAGATAAAAAAACTGATGGATTCATGGTTGTAACAGAAATGCTGAGTCATGGCCTGAAGCAGTGAGAGCACCTGGTGGAAGGCAGGGCCAACCCAGGGGAGCACAGGTGCATTGATTGAGCACCTGATGGAAGGCAGGGCCAACCCAGGGGAGCACAGGTGCATTGATTGAGCACCTGATGGAAGGCAGGGCCAACCCAGGGGAGCACAGGTGCATTGATTGAGCACCTGATGGAAGGCAGGGCCAACCCAGGGGAGCACGGTGCATTGATTGAGCACCTGATGGAAGGCAGGGCCAACCCAGGGGAGCACAGGTGCATTGAATGAGCACCTGGTGGAAGGCAGGGCCAACCCAGGAGAGCACAGGTGCATGCAGTGCATCTGAGTGACCAGAAGGGCTGGAGCAAGGATCCACCCCTTCCCAGACCTCATTTAAGGGTTGGCAATGGAATTGAGGGCATCTTGTTGGAGATCTCTTCTTACCTGAGGTCTTCTAAGGTAAGTTTTTTTTTTTTTCCCCCCGTTTCTTTCCTTTGTTTCTGTGTCTACAGTTGCCCCATTTGAGCATGTGCTCATTTGCTCCAGTCAAGGACTTTGCTACTGTGCAGTCTTTGCTGCATTTTCCATTGTGTTATGGTGCTGAAGCCCATATACAAAGATGGGGAATATACAGTGTTTTCTGTCTTTCTTGGAGATGACTGCTGCTGGAGTTAACTTTTCAGTAAGAAAGTCCCCTGGTGTGGTGGGGTTTTCTTATGGGTAGGTCTGCATTAAATGAGTCAGTAACATCAGCAAATTCAACTAGAACCTTTCCTATAGCCATTGCTAATTACTAGCACTGTCAACTGAGTGATCAAAGAACTAATAGGCTTAGGTGTGGGTGCTTACCTGTTGTCTTTTGGTATAGCTTTTCCAGCAGCATAATGTAGGCTAGATAATAAATAGTTGAACGTAGAGACAGGCACTAGCTGTTGGAGTGTTTTGCTTTGTTGATTGAGAGCTTGCATACCTAGGTGATGATAGACAACAACTACCTTGCTGTTGGTTCAATAATCCCCCCCAAACAAGCAGATCAGCTCCCTGATCTGCAGTGAGGTGAAACCTGCTACAGGAGCACTATAGAAACACTGATGCATTATCACATTTTATAGGGAGGTAATACTGGAGTAGGCTTGCCGGTCTCCTAGTGGGGAGTGTTACTCAAGAGATTAAGAGTCATCCAGTCTGATCTTCCTTTGGTCTGTTCTGTATCCTGAATTGGCGTGAATTTCCAGGGACCCCACAGCTACAGAATGGGATTATTTTCCTTAATTGTTCCCAGTCAGTCCGTCTCATTCTTCTTGGGGGGTTCTGGATCTATTCCCTTGACAGCTTCTTGCCAGGCTGCTGTTTCTGAGAATGCTCCGCCTTCCTTGGGCTGTAGTCTTTTATTCCAACCACCACTAATCAGTACATACATAGCTGCAGATCATGAAGTAGCTGCTCAACACATTAACTCCTTGATAGCTGGGTAAGTATGGGGTTGAATTTAGAACTCTGCTTCTCAAAGATTATGAAATGATAGAGCTTCCTCTCTTCTTCTGGGTGGCCTCTCTGGAAGGGAAGTGCTTGCTGAAGACTGAAAAAAAAATCTTACTTCAAGGGATTGCCAAAGGAATATAAGTTCCCACAGGAGAAAAGAGAAAACTTCAGCCCGTTTTTTCAACTAGTGAAATATTTTTGTGAGAGGTCAATTGACTGTGGAAATAATCAAATGTGGCATAATAGGGGAAAAAAATAGCTATTTTCTCTGTGTGTGTGTATAGCTATATGGCCATTCTTCCATTTGTTTATTTTTCCTTCTTTTGGGAATATGCATCCAAATCCCACAGGAATGGCAGAGGTCTTCATCAGCTGGTGAATTTTGCTGGGAAAGGTTATAAGAAATGTAATTTCCCATATTTCACAGGCAGGAATGTGTGTAGTTGTATGCTTTCCTCCATGTTTCTCTAGAGTTAACCTACCCACCAATCCCCAGAACGTCATTGCAATGGAGGAAGGCCTCCAACTATTGCACGCTGGTATACCAGCATTGAGATTGGCTTGTGTCTGTTGAGGATAAGGCCTGTGGTGCTTCATAGTCTTCATCTGACTTTGTTTATGCATCTAACTACCATTAAGGCTTTTAGAAACCATTCTTGGATCCCTTAGGTATTTCAATGTGATTATGAATTTCTCCCCAGTGCAATTGTATGTCATTATATCATTTCTTTTCCTCTTGCCTTTTGATTTTTCTGAGTGATCTAAAAGTTCCACTGCCAAGGAGAACAAGAAAGATGAGGCCAATTTACCCTGTTCTTTGATCTCTAATAAGTTGGAGCCAGTAAATTATATCTGCTAGGAATTCTTCAGTGTGTTGTATCTTTCAGGAAGCCACACTGAGACTTCTATTACAATTTAAGGGAAAAGTATGCTGGAATTAGCCTATCATTGTCTGCATTTCATCAGGAAATATGACTTAAAATTTATTTATATTTTAGTAAGGACAAATCAGTGCCTTTTCACATCCCAAAGCAAGAGAGTACAGAGATTAGTAGGAGCAAAACACGTGCGCTGCCTTTGTTACTCTGCATGCATGTGCATATGTAGACAGAACCAACATGGTGATGCTGATCTAGACAGATTCTGTAAAGAATCTGAAAGACAGAAAGCCTTTTCTCAACATGAAGGAAAACAGAAATTCCACAGAATATGATCTTGGGTGTCAAAGTCATTTTCAGGATGTAGAGACTTTGGAATAATGTCTTGAACTTAGGGTGGAAATATCTTAATTCTCACTGTAGAGAGCTGCATGTATATCTGATATACATGTATGTATATCTGATATATATATATATATATATATAGATCATTATATATATATACACACACATCATTTATATATATATATACATATTTTATATATATATATATACATCATTATATATTATAATATATCAGATATACATGTATGTTATATAGAGATGATGAGAGAGAGAGCCATCTGTATATCTTTGGCCAGTTTGTACAACTGACTTTATATCAATGTGTGTATAGAGGGGGAAGAAGAGGGGGGGGGAATTTGTTCCTGGAAAGGATTCTCCATTTGTGTGTAAATGCTTATACACATAAACATACCCCTGTATACACTCAGAGCCCTCTACATATAAATAGTCTTAGCATATATGGGTTTTGGCAAGAACGTTTGCCTTTTAAAATTGCTAGAAATGAACCCTCCATAATTCAAAGTCTGAAAAACACTTTGAGCAACTATGTCAGTGAAAGTTTTTTTTTTTTTTGGGGGGGGTGGGGGGCTCAGGTTGGTACAAAATGCCTAAGAGCAGTGAGATGTGAATTTCAGAAGCGCCTGTGTGTGGAATCCTCAGTTTATTTGGCTGCACATCTTGGCCTATTTGAGGGGAAAAAAAAAAGTGCTGATACATCCTCTTGACTTTGTAAAATAGTAGTGTTTTCCCCCCCATTCTGGAAAATTATTGAATCCAGGTTCAAGGAGCTGTAGAAGAGACTTCGTGCTGTTTCGTACTTATCTGAGATTTTGTTCTCTTTTGTATTTAAAAGAAGAAGTTGAGCAAATCCCACAGGAGGGGCAGAGCCCAACTGCCACGACCAACTGTTGTAGTTGGCCTTGCCAACCTTCCACCAGGCAAGGGAACCCCATGTTGGCCTTGGAGCTGGAAGGTGCACAAATCACTGGAAGAGCTACGATCTCTATGAGCTTTCAGTTGGTTACCCTGCTCAAGGCACTTGCTGTTACTGCTTACAGTGAGACTTGTAACGTTAGGGGGAATAATTTTGTATATCTTGGTAGCTTAGACTTCTCCTTGAGGTCTGTGTTATACAAGACTCTGTTGTCCCATGCACGGCATTGTCTGTGCCTGTGCAGGAGCGTTAGGGCTTGGTATTCTCTAGGCTGTGGTCACTAGATGGCAACATGATCACGCACGCAGCAGGATTCCCATTCCCCTTGGAAGAACTGGAAGAATGGAGTGGATGTGGTGATTGTCTCCAACTTTCTTGATGTGTTGAAGCTTTAGATTGCAGACAGGGAAAGCAGCCTTATAGGTGTGCTGTGTCTGCATCTGCAAGTTACTTATTGCTAGATTCTTCCTGTGTTCAAATTGTCCCATTGTCTGTCTGGAGGGATTTCTGCAGGGTGGAAGGAAACTCAAGTCAAATAACTGGGTTTTTTGTTTGTTTGTTTTTAATAGTTATTCTCAGCAAGATACTGTTAAAACATAGTTCTCAGCCTTCTCTCTGTGAATACAAATCTGTGTATAAGTGCTGTTATATAACAATTTCTATCTTGTGCCCAGATATTCAGAAGAGTAGTCCTGGGCATCAAGGGCAACGATTCAAGTCTTCCTGTGGGTTACTGACAGCCTTTATCAGACTCTAGCTTAGCTCTGTAGAAAGGTGACAACTTCATTTTCAGTTGCAGGACAGCATTTTGCAAAGACTTGGAGATCCTGTTTGCTGTAATAGCAATGCTCTCAGACCCTGCTAAGAGGATATCATGAGTTAGTAATGGCCATTGCTGATGCAATGTACAGATTGACACAAAACTACTATACAATTATGCAACGGTCTCCATAACAACTATGTATTTTCATTTGCATCAAACTTGTTCCTACCCTTCTCTAATCTATGTGTCAGAATATATAACAATGATAATATTCAGTCATAATGAAATGAATACAGCGAGTCTCCTGAGATAACTCATGTCGTTATACAACAATAGCATTACTTATTTGGCTGAAGACATTGTTGCTTCTGTTTTAAGATGTGTCAGAATGTTAATCCATTTTCTGGAGTACGACATATCTCCTAAACAATCTTAGACATGCCTCTCCTTTCCAAAGGAAACATCAAGGGAATGAACATTCATTAGCTGTGTGTTTACAGTAAGTAGATCGCAAAACATTGGCAGTGTCTGGGCATTTTTGTGCCAGCTGACTTGGGAACCTTTGGTGGCTGATCCTTTCGGAGTGATTAAGATTGATGGGAAACGATTTCAGGGGTAGGATGCCTGAGTCTCAACTATCAGCTATAGGAGCATTATCTTCCAACACGAATTAGTCACCAAGTGCATGTAGTTTCTCTGTGCCAATACCCTACCATCAACCAATAGTGTTTTGTAAAGAAAAATGTCATCCACACTGTGCAATGGAATGCTGTTTTCTTTTGTGCTGTTTGCCCGTGTCTTTTCTGCAACTTTAACAAAGACAAAAATCATGCTTGCCTGGCCTTCAGTGGGAAGCGTAGGTACAGAACAGTTATTGCTCTCAAATCTAAGCAGGTGTATTAATTCAGGTATGTGAGAAATCTTGCACTTAACAAGAACTTTTCATTTTCACAGCTGCACCTTAGCCTCTCATTCAGTGAAGTACTTCTTTCTGCATCTAATTAAAAGTGCCTGTGCACATTCTCTTGAAACCATATCCTTAAGCATTTAGTCCTTAAAGACCTGTGAAATCGAATCAGTTTGGTTGGGAGTCCTTTTATATTGCAGATCATTTGTTCCAGGGATCTAATGGAGGCAGGTACATCTGTTTTATATGCTCCACCACTGGGCTACAACTAAGAAGAGGTCAGGAGGAGTTCAAGACTCTTGGTTATCACCATTCTGGACTACAGTTGTGTGTGTGAAATTTTCTGTGGTAGAATTTAACCAAAAATGTCATCATCTGCACCTTGACCGAAAGACCGTTTGCAGGGAAAAGACTCTCAGCCATGTCACTCTCTTACCTTCCACTGATACACTCATCCTCATTCATCTACTTAATTCAAATGCAGTGACTGAGAAATGTGAGCAGTCGTAAGGGGCATCATAAGCCATCACAAGGGCACATGAAACTACAAAACCTATCTTCCTCCATATATGAAGATATCTCACTTCTGGATTGCTGTAATGGAGAACTAATTCAAAGACTGTCTTCTCGCTCTCCTGAGCAATATCCTGTGTTTTACCCTGAAAATTGTTTCCTATGCCAGTCATTTTTCTGGAAGAACGACTACCATCTGTTATCTAGCCACTACACCTAGTCTGCATGCTGTTGTTGCATGTTCAAGTTATTTGATTTTTTTTTTTCTGACATCTTAATTCTAAATCACTATATTCTTAACTCTGGCAGCTAACAATAACAATAATTAGTAATGGACAAATGAGCTCTTTACCACCATACTTTCTCTGAGGCACAATGCTAACTTGGTTAATCAGTTAGAACCTTGCGTAGGAAGGCAGAATTAAAACCTGGGCCAGATGTCTCAATTTTTATTTTACTTTATTTTCAGTATAGTCCTTTTGGGATATGTGCCTGATGAAAAGTATAAATGCATGGAGCTGTATTTGCCTTGGAGGGCTCTATTCTGCACAAGGTGTTCAACAGCTACATGACCACAGTACCTGCCTGGAGTAATCCATCTGCAATAAATGGAATTACCTGGGTGGTGTAAGTAAGAGCAGAACCTAACCCTGAGGCAATTTGCAATTATTTTGATGAATCATTTTCCTTTCTTTTTTTTTTTTTCCCCAGTTACCTTCCAAAAATAGCACTGTTGTTATGATTCTGGTGTTTTCTTATCTTAATTGAAATTGTTATTAAAATGCAATGACCATCCAGGCAATGCCAAAATAGTTGGGAAGCCTTTTTATCTCATTTTAATTGTTGTCAGTGCTGTCCAAGGTATGAATTATGAATGGGAAACTGGTTTGTTTGTTTGTTTAAATCTCAAACAGTAATGTCTGTCTGATGCTCCAAATAAAAGAAAGTGCCTATTTATTTCATGATGAGATTTCAGAATTCATGATGTGTGCTGCTCAGGCCACCTCCAAAAGGAAATAGCAAATGGAGACTCTCTATTACTGATGCTTCTCTTTTTAGCTGTAAAGATGTGTCTCTGTGACACAAACTCAGTCTTTCTGAGTGTTGTGTTTATTAGAGGAATCACTCAGTAGGTGACAAGAGTGACTTCAGGAGCTTTTTCTAAAGTAACTTAAGTGCAAGATCCTGCACCTGGGTCAGCAGTTGCAAGCACATATACACGTAGGGTGGAGAATAGCTTGAAAGCAGCCCTGAAGAGAAGGATTTGGGAGTGTTGGTTGATGAAAGAATCAACATGAGATGGCAGTGTGCCTGCAGCCCAGAAGGCCAAGCATATCCTGGGTTGCATCAAGAGAATTGTGACCAGCAGGTTGACAGAGGTGATTTTTGCCTCTCTACTCTGCTCTCATGAGACCCTGCCTGGAGTACTGCATCCAGTTCTGGGGCCCCCACCACAAGAAGGACATAGAGCTGTTGGAGGAGGCCCAGCAATTGCTTGTGCATTACCTGTTACATATATTCATATATACATGTATATGCATAACTATTACCTTTTCTCTATCTTAAGAACTAATTTTATCTCAACTTCTATTTTTTCCTGATTCTTTCCCCCGTCTCTCTGGGAAGAGGGGTGGTGTGAGTGAACAACTGTGTGGTGATCAGCTACCTGATGGGTTAAGCCACAACACCACTGCACAGCTTGGTGTTATTTGCAGACGTGGCTGACAGGGGTCTCCTGTTAATTCCACTGTTGTGCTGGGAGCTGATGAAGATGGGTTTGTGATGAGCATTGGTGGGAGCAGTAGGAAGAAGCAGTAAGTGTTATCTCTGCAGGTGCTCTGGGTAAAAGCGTAGTGTTCCTTGGACAGATGAAGGCACATGCAGATGTCGTCATGGATCAGTGAGTGGCACAAGGTTGTAGTTTATAACTGGGCAATGGGCCACCTGAACTTGCACAATGCAGAATCAGCTTTGGGTGTGGAGGGGTGTTATCTCTGGTACAGGGCTAGCAGAGAATAAGGATGTACTGCCAGGAGCAGCTTGACACCAGAAGTGGTAGCTTTGTTAGATTAGCTGATATGTGTGCCCCCAGGATTGGGAGCATGGGCAGAGACAGTTGCCACTGTGAAGCTGGGGACTTTTAATCTAGTTCAGCAATGACTGTACGAGCCTGATCTGTGTCATGGCCATCCTATTGCTATACTTGAACATTTGTACTGCTGGACAGTGCATTGTCAATAATTCCAGGAGCTGACTTGGGACTGGTGATCTTGTTGAAGTCAAGAACCTTGATGGCTCTAGGATGAATCTGAGCGTCTCTCTTATTTCTCAAGTTATCTGGAATTCTCTATTTGTTAGGGGGGAGATCCCCATCCTTTGTTCTCTAGCTGTGCAAATTGTATTATATATTGCAGCACATTTAAAGAAATACAATTACACAATATTTCTTACTTTAAAATAGTAATTCTCCACTATTAAGCTACTTAAAGGGGGGGGGGGGGAACCAACAATTTTTCATGTCAGAGTTTTCTTAAAGAAACCTCAGTTATTTCTAAGTTGTGTGTTCTTCTAAAGTTGTCAAGAGCTAGGGCAATATTAAATAAATATAAATAAATGTATGCTCTATATAATACTTGGGTGTTTGGCTGCATACTTAAGTAACATTATGAAATATACATGTGGAAAGGAAAATTGACTTTGACATGTTAAACATGTTAGATAAAAACTTATCGGGGGTTGTAAAGAGTCCTGGTAATAGCAGTGGGTAGTATTACGAATAATCAGTCTTGTTCCTAGATAGCAGCTTCATTGTTAGGCAGAATAGATGGTTTTGCTCTGAAATTTAATGCTGTTACTACCTTTTCTTCATATCTCTATATATCTATATATACTTCACTTTGATTGAAAGCTCTGATGAATTGTACTTGATTCTCTCACATGGTAGAAATTTACAATGGTATGAAAGTTATGAGAGAACGCTTTTACTTACAGGAAGGGTCCAAATGAGAAACGAATTAATTGACAGGCAGATGAAAATAAGTTGTCCAGTCATCTGAAGAACGATATGCTGTAAATGCAACTCCAGTGCCTGTTAACAAATGCCATGCTAATGTGAAAAGATGTCTTTGGGCTTGCCTCATGCGGCTCTACAAATACAGAATGCAAGCTCCAGCATTTTTCTTCATCTTAGCATAAGGACATAGCATAATCCATCCATGAAGAGGGTACCATAATTTGCTGTCCTCCTCTTAGTTTCCCATGTGAATTTAGACTCGTGTCCTGCAGTCCCATAGAAGTTTCAGTATAACAGAATATCTATGTCATACCTGCCTATAGGAGAGTCTAAAACCCACAACAGCTTCTTTGTCATCCACTTGTTCTACTGCATGTTGGTGTCAGTCATGTGAGTCTGCAATTGCTTGAGCAAGGAAGAATTTCCCAGGTGTCACAACAAAGCTAGGAAAAGTAGTTTATCTTGCCTCTTGTCACAAGTTTCAGTATATCACATGAGTTGAGATGGCTTGAAGTCCATGGTCCGGTCTGCAGTCTATGCACCTGGAAGTGATAAAGTTGCAACAGGTTTCAGAAGGAAGGCTGGCAGATGGAGCAGAGGTGGGGGTGAGGATCTAAGCTGGCACCATTCCTGCTGACTGTTCTTTTTTAGAAGACACGGCAGTTTTTCAGAAACCTCTTTCTTCTTCTTGCTTCCTGGAGACAGCATCTCACTCTTATTTTTCCGTAGAACTGTGGTACTGTCCATGTTATTACTTTGTGTATATTTTGGTTCATCCATGTTTTCTTGTCTTTAGTTTTACTCTTTAGATAGGCCTTGTTAAAGAATATTCTATCTGCTCTAGCTAAGACGAAGAAGATAGAAATTTTCTTTCACCTTTCTATGATAACTCTTACTTTCTTTGAAATGTAAAGTTTCAAGCATCTCTAAGCACGTGATGTTTCAGGCTCATTTCATGCCTGTTTTGAACCATCTTCAAATATCCTCAAATAAGGAAAACCGAATTAAAAATAAACAAGACTGGACACAACCAAAATTCCCTGTGGCATCCCCTGAGACGCATCTTCGGTGCTCTCTGCTTGTAATCCTTTGTTTATGGTATTTCAGCCAACTCTCAGTTAAGAATCATGTGACACTGTTTATATTCAAACCAAATGCAATTAATAAGTGTCAAGATGTCACGAAATGCTGTGTGCTAAAAGACAAACGTTCTATATCTAGGCCTTTCCCTTTGGGCACTAATTAGATAATACATGTTCGAAAGGGTTGAGTCTGTCAGTCAAGCCATAGATCTGTAAATTCATGTTGAAATTCATATGGCAACACTCAACAAAACACTTAAACATGTGCTTAAGTCCTTTCTGTGTTAAATCAAATACATAAGTACGTGCTTAAGATTTGGATCTCTAGGCAGACCAATTGAATTTAATGAGAGAAATGTTTTTCGTCTCTAAGCACCAGATCTCCATCTTGCTATCAGGAAAACTGAAGCCTTCATCTACCAAGAGCAGAGTCATTTTGAATCTGGCACTTCAGACGATATTCAGTGTACTTATTTTAAATAACTCCAGGGCTTTAAATAAGACTTAGGAATGTAGTTTCTTTCCCTTCTTTTAGAAGTAGTTAAGCTCCTCTATTAGGACAAGTTATAGGACTCATCCTGAGATACTCATCAGTGGCTCTGCTTCACATCCATACATATTCGTGGTAGTCTTCTCCTTTAGCCCCTGGTAATTCATTATGAGGTCAGCATGATCTCTCTTTCTCATCTAGAAAAACCTGTAGTTCTTCAAGCTGAAGTACTGTTACAGGGCAATGTATTTGAAGTCTTAACTCCAGGTTTGCTAAGACCTATGTGCATGCTTCTCCAACAAGCACAATTAATTCATTTGTGGACAATGGTCACATTTGTCTAGACATCACAGCCATGGCTACTAGTGGAATAAAGTCAGTGGGAATTTGCTTTTCCTTTTCAGTAGTTCAATATTTACATCAAAGGGCTGAGAGCAACAGGTAAAAATGAAATAAAGTTCCAGAACCTTTTGCTAGTCTGTACTGTATACAAGATGCTGTATTGTGCTGAAAGAAGAGATCATTTAGAGCGTGAGGGCATGATGTTTACATCCCGCTGAAGTCCTTTACTAGGACTCTCAAAGGAAGATGTATATACTTGGCATAGTGACACACTGTGGCCACAGTGGAGTGGAAGCACTACAGGAGTATTCATGAACCCATCAATCAGTGTGGTTGTGAAAAAAGAAGGCAAAACCCATAGCCAACATTTCAGAATGAGACGATTAGGCTCAGATTAGAATGATCTGTCTACTGTAAATAAAAAGTAAACTATGTTCAGTAGTGTAAAGTCTAGTGGATGGCTCCACTGTGCCATCTGTGTTCCTTCCTCTCTGTTGACTATTTAGCCTGATGGCAAAGGAACTGTAATTTTACCCAGGTGTATGTTAGTCAAGGTGAGCTTTTCAAAGAGCTCCAAGCAAGCCCTCAGGAGCAGACCTGCCTGCTAATGTCCCAGCATGCTCAGAAGAGATGTTATTTTCAGCTCAGTGCTGTTAGTAGTGAGGCTGGAGGGCAATCTACCAGAATCTTCGTGGCTGGGAAATAGACAGTTGGTTGGCAAAGTATTATGAATACGTGCCATTTGTGACACTGGTTGAATCTGTGCTGCTTGGAGGCAGGCCCATCTTGATATGAGTAACCCAATATGATTTTACCGACAAGTTGTGACTTGCTGTCAACATTATGAGTTATCCAGGGCAAAGCAAGGTCAGGTGTTCAGGTAGAACAGACACAGGTTCTCTTAAATAATATGTGGTTCAAGTTGCAGCCTTTGTGATTTATCAACTTTTTTCCACTCCCCTTTATTCTTCATGGATTTTAAATTTCACACAAGATTTCCTGGCTTCCAGGCCAGCTCCTGCAAACTAGAAATAATTTTCTCTACTATGTGCAAGGGGCTTGTCAGTGGATAGTCAAAATGATCAACAAGTTGAGTTTTCGTGAAGACCTGCTATGTTTCACTCTTGAACTTTCATAGACATCTTATAATCATCAAGAAACTTGTTGGTGACTTTGGCTTTTTTTTTTTTTTTTTTGTTGCATCAGCAAACTACAAGCTTGAACTAGTATCTAGACCAGTACAACCTACACCAGAAACAGGACATATGCAAGGAAATCCAACCAAGTGACACCAGTCCTCGAGCAATCATGTTGCAACAGGCTATTTCTCCTTAATGAATGGCTATTCAAATGACTTGAAAACCATTTACTGTTGAGGTAAATGAAAAATAATTATGCTAATAAATTTCTGGGGTACAAAAGATGATCATCTTAAAGCCTGGATAATATGCTGTCCACACAGAACTTAACTGCTGAGCTGAATTTTTGTTGTTGTCACTTTTTCTGAAAGAAAGGAAAGCAAGTTGACATTGGTGTACTGAGTGTTGAAGCACTTCATGCAAAGAACCTCATCTTCCATATCCCCATGCCAAACTTCAAAGTCAATTGTAACAGTAATAGTATGGGCTGTATGTTTTCCTACAGCAAGACCTCTGCTCCTAGCTGCCTACCGCAGTATCCTGAGACTTCTCGTGTCATCATATTCTTCTCTCAACATGTGTTTGAGTTAATTCCACCACTAAGAAAAAATATCAAGTTTTGGGCAGAGTGAGACTCTGTAAAATCATCCCTGGGAATGTGGAGTGAAATGAAAGCCAGAAAGAAGGCTTTTGCTGCCTTTGTGTTTGTTTTGAACAATGTGTTGTTCAGCCTCTATAGAGTTCCTTAGACCCAAGAGCAGTTCCTGAGTTCTGAGAAGCAAATGTTGGTTTTGGCTAAAGTATAATGGGAAACAGAGCTGTTGTATGGCCCAGGAAAAGGAGCTGGGCAAGGAAGAGACAGAGAGGACACATCTTGATTGGAATATGTTCCTGGAATCCAAAATTTGCAATAAATTTCTATTCTATGGGGAACAGAATCAAGAGCGAAACTTAGAGTGGCTGTGGCACAAGATGAGCTATGAAGTTACCTTACTTATCTTCCCTTTTTTTCTTCATCTTCTTTCCTTTCCTCTCCCTTCTGTGCTATCTCGTGAGTCAGAGTGGGTGTATCACATATAATTAGTCAAGATTGCTGTTCATGTTGGAACAGCTACCTTGAAGAGCTATCTTTCATCAAGAGAAACCTGCCAACTGAATGACCTGCAGCAGGCAGCTAGGTGACCTATTCCACTTGAGAGACTACTGTGCAGTTTGAAGCTTGTTGGATTAGGAAGTGTGACCACAGTAATTAGCAGGAAGTTTCCAGATCTGGATCCATCATGTTAAATGCATGGCTGGCCCTTAGAAAAGTCTGACCTTGGTAAATGAGAGTGGGCTGGTTGGGCTGTGGTGCAGAGATTATATAGGAAAGAGCGAATGTGAGAAAGGGTTTCAACGAATTCAGTGTTGCAGAGCTTGTTACAGGCTAAGGCTAGGCATGCTTTTTTTATTTTTTATTTTATTTATTTTTTTTTTCCAGGGGCTGCAAATAGAATTGCTTGCAGCCCTGTGAGAAAGAAGTGTATGAGTTAAAACAGATTGACTTTCCTCCTCCAACACACACGTGCTCCTTAAATACCAGGGGAGTACAAAGGGAGCAAGTCTTTAAAAAAAGATTTGTTCTATAGACTGCAAAGATGTGCGATTACTAGCAGTCGTACAATTTATGGGAGGCAAATGTGCATGTGGGGCTTTTATGAAGTGCAAGTAAAGCAAAAAGATAGAAGGAAGGAAAAGGCATGATTTCCAAATGCCCATCTTTTCTATCAACAAATGTTGCCTTAGAGGCAAAAGCTTGGGTGTTTCTTTTTCCCTTGGTGTTCTATGCGCTTGTATTAGTCACACCCATTTATTTTTGGCATAATTCATGCACTATTTGAATCTTGGCAAGAGTAAGGATGTTATGGCCAACAGTCAGTCTTGCTTCAGGAGTTTCTATGAATATGAATGCCTGAAGTTCACATAAGCTTACTCTGTTGCTATAGCAACACATTTGTTGTGAAACCCTTGTGTTTTAAAGGCTAGATTGTGTAAATTAACTTCATCTTCAATAGAATGCGTGATGCTAGTGATTTCTGCATGTATTGTTTTCAGGGAAGTTGCAATTGTTAGGGGAATGGGTAAATTCGGGGATTTGAAGAAATTAAGTTTAATCACAAACAATTCCAGCACTTAAGATCAAAGTAAACTTAGTTTTGTGTCCCATCCGGAGAGGGGCTGAATGCCCTCAGTTCTAGCAGGGTTCAAAAAGAGTTGAAGGTGCTGAGTGATGCTGCTCAACATGTGCAGAATGGTGCTTTACATATGGAGGGTGCAGAGCCTGCAGAGCACTCAGCACCTACAGAGTTGTGTTGAGTTATAAAACAACAAGGTAGGAACTGTCATACGGTATTCAAAATCTGCTGAACTTAATGTTAAAGATGTTTTTGTTTTTCTGCTCGCTCAGGGATGTTTGAGTCTGAACTGACAACAAACCCCCGTGCTGAAGTCCATATGTTCTGTGTGGAAACAGGGGTCATTGCAGGTTCAGGGTCTTACTGCCTCGTCATGAAGGGCCATCAAATACACATAATAAAGTAACTTGGGAGTGGAGAGGAAGTGGGAGCTATTTTTTTTCTTCCTGCTGTTTTCTTTCAGTTGGACTAATCATGGCGTAATGTAACTGTAATAGGTTAACAACCCCAACCCCCCCCTTGATGCAAATGGGCTTTCCAGATAGATGGGATCTTTTTTTTTTTAAAGGGACAGCAGCGGCTGATTTCCAGTTTGTCTTGGAGTCCCTGGGCCTCCCAACGTTAGCAATTGTTGAAGTAAATGAAACCCCACAAAGTGCGTAAAACTAAACCTGTGTGTGAGCTTTCGTGAGATCGAAGTCCAGAAACAGCTCGCACCAAGCATCTCAAAGGGAAATGAATGCCGAATTAATGGCTTTTCTTACTCTTTGACTTGGGTGCCTCTTGTATTTCAAGGGTGTAGGGGTTTATGGGATGCTGGCTCATTCCTATTTTGCTAACAGGAGCATGTGAGAGAAGGGGCTGAATCTCTGCAGGCCGAACAACCACGTAGCAGTAGCTTGAGGGGCTAGTTCTCCTTATGGAAGAGGGCTGACTTGCAAAACTGTACTTTTATGCAAAGCTGTTTTCACTTAGACCAGTACATAAAAGTGTCTGAAACACAAAACTTTGATTTTGTGGTTGCAGCCTTTAATATTTAAAAATGGCCAAAATCCATTTATTTCTCCTTTAGTTAAAAACTCCTTACCCCCTTGGTTCTCCCCAACCAGTTCCCTTCAGGTTTCACTTTTGATGCTGGTTCTGCAGACAGGGATGATCTGAAGCTGTGAGACTTTTGGGATGAGAAAAAAGAGGGTGCTGAGGACAAAGGAATAGGCTTAGGAGTTTTTCAAAGCCATAGATAAATGTCTTTACTGCTGGTTTTGCAACAACCACACACAATGAAGGGTGTGCAGTCTTGCCAAAGCAATTATATGATTTCCCTTTTAGAGTACGAAACAAACCTGTTGGCGTATTCTACAATAGTCCAAATTACCAAGGATATTCTTGTCATTGCTAGAGTCTAAAACAGAACGGCAGGTTGGAATAATCTGCCTTTTGTAAGGATTGCTGCTTTTCTTACAGTAAAGGGTGAACGCGAACCACGTTCTAAGGTCAATTAGAGGCTTTCTAATGACAAGATAAGAACTTGATACTTTGCTTCATTCAAATATTTCTTTAATTATGTGCATTTAATGTTTCATACGAAGAGAAGCTCCTGAACAGTTTCACAGGACATACCTGGAGCTAGAAAGAGAAATTACAGGTGAATCAGTCACAGATGATAGTTTTGCTTACTATCTCTTGGGTCAGTAAGTGTAAATATTTGTACTGCAGAGCTGTATTGGAGTGCAGAGCTCAGAGTTGATCTTAGGTGCACACTGCTTGCTGGAGCACAGGGAGTGTAAATCCTGGGGTAGAGAGACAACCCGTGCATTACTGGGGTCTGGAATCAGGGTATGTAGATTATGGCCTAAAAGATGTGGAGAGACCAACCATGTTTCAGGCCAGCTCTGGCTGTGATACTGATCTGGCTTCTCCTTAAGGTTAACTAGCTTGGGTTGACTGAGATCTGTACCTAACAGTTCTTCCAGAAGCAGGAGCATTTGTTACTTTTATCCAATACCAGAGAATAGTAGTAGCTCAGCCTCTTGCTGGGACAGACTGTTCCATGTGACGTTGTGTCCTCCAGGTTTCTGCATAGACAGAGAAACTGTTAGCATTCCAAGGCACAGATCTTGGCCTTTTTTTGAAATGCCTTGATATGCAGCCTAACCACATTTACTCAAGTATAGCGGTTGGCGTATGAGAATTCTGGCTCCCTTAAAGGAAACAAACGCAATGCAACTTCAACATAATGACAAATTACTCTCAGGATGAGGAGGCAGGCAATGCTCTCCATATTATAATGTGGTATAAGTAGTTCTACTGGCTGCTATCTCTGGCTCATTTTGGACATTTTCTGGCATAACAATACTGTGAGCCACCTCCACCCCCCCCCCCCCCACATACATTCTTCCCCTTCCCCATTGTTTGCTTTTATGTTGAACTGGCAAATAGAAGCAAGTGTGGAAGCTTGGCTTTCAAGTAAACATCTGTCTTGGCTCCAGGTCCACGTAGTTTGTTCTGGACACTTGAAGGAAATACATACTTTGCAAGTGGTCTACTGAATGTCACTATGATGCTCTGCAGAAATTCAGCTCTAATCAGGTCTGTTGGGATGCAAATGAAATGAAGAGGAAGCAGTTTGGAAGAGCCCTTATTTTTTTCCCCCGGTTTTGGATGCTGAGTTCATCTCTTATTCTAACTTGATTTCTCGAGCAGAAAGGTATCTTGTCCCTCCTCCTTCAGATGACCAGGGAATCTGTATTGGTTTAAGTGGCTCCAAGAATTAACTTTTTTTTCTTCGGGACAGAGGAACTCCATGGAAAAATACTGCTGGCTTGCCAGTGCTAGGATATGCAACGTCTGTGAAAAGTAATATTACACAGGACTTGTCATCACTGGTCTTTAAGTATTATCCCCCACCATCCTCTGGGAGTGAGATGAGAAAACTCACTTATGTTATGCAAAAAAAGAAGTAGCTGAGCAGTAGGAGGTAATGGACTCCTTACACTGCTGCTGCCCTACTCATAAGGCAAGATGAAGCAGTAGTACAAGGAGCAACTAAAAGGAAGTGGTGATCAAGAGCAAATGGGCTGCGAACACAATGCCCATAATTAGTTAGGTATTTTTTTCATATGACCGTTATTGCTAATGAGAAGAGTTATTTTACTCCACTTCTTGAACTGTAAGTTTTAAAGAGGAGCAGAAGCAGCTAAAAAGCACTAATCAGTGAGTTAAGGGGAAGAGGACACTTGTCTCTCTGAGGTGGTTCAGACTCAATTTGTTTTAGCTCAGGCTAAATCAAATTCTGGGCTGGTACAGCCAGAGCAGAACGGGCATGCAAGGGAAATGGAGCCAACAACTGAAGTAGCACAGGACAGGAATCAGTTATGTATTCTTGGCCTCTACACACTGCAGGGTGATGGCTGCAGGGGTTGTGGGGCAGTGTTACCTGCGGGGAATCCAGGTAAAGTCACTGCTACTCTCAATTAAGCAAGGTGTTGTCCCAGATATTCCTTACCAAGGTAGTAACACTGGCTGAAGATTTCTCTCCTTTCAGATTTCTGTGAAGTTAATGACTTCAGGCCTGGTGATAAGTGTCTAGTTCCTTTTTTCCCCTTCCTATCTGCTGCCTGAACTGGCATAGTCCAAACAAGCCCCTGTAAGTTGTATAACCTATTCAGTTGCTGTTCAGTCAAGCAGTTGTTAACAAGCCTCGCCCTTTCAACTTTGGCCATTTTAATTAGAACCTGCTGGTGTTTTATGTATCTGGACTTGTTTGGACCAGAGAGTAACTGAGAGTAGTTACTACATGACCTATCCACTCTTCCAGCAGAGGTGGAAGGGTGGGCAGTGGCTGAGGTTCGGTCCTCTGATCAGAAGAGTTTGTATGAAAGCAGTTCTATTGATGCTGACATTCTTTCATAGAAGTGTCCGTGCTAAGGATGCGTAGGGATTACTCTTGTTCATTTGCAAAATAACACTACATCTAGGATAATTAGATTAGGGCAACGAGTGCCAATCAGTCTTGGGAATAATATATATAATCCTGGTATCTGACCTGGGGTAAATATGCAAGTACTTAGTCCCTGAACTAGTAATGCACTTTAAATACAGCTACATTCTGGCTTTGAATGCTAAGCTAATTCAGAAGAGATGAAATACTCTCTTAGATTCTGTATTCGTAGGCAATTGCATAGGCAATTACTTCAGCAGTGTCTTGAAAGTGTCTGAGGCCAAGACACTCATCACACAGAAATTGGGAAACCTCTGTGGCATGCAAGCTGTGCTTTTCCGTGCTTTAGCAGGCCTTGGTCCTAATGGATACTGCTTGGCATCACTGCCCAACTGCATTCCTTTTTGGAGGACCACTTACTGTCCTTCTGAAAGCATGGGGCACTGTGGCAGTGAATGAGATCTACTTCTGGTGCATTTTGCAGAGCAGTGTTTCTTCTCATCCTTGCTGAACATAAACCATGCAAAGAGACAAGAATGCCATCTCTCTTTTTGAAGTAGCATAGAAATATAAGATAAAACAAAACACTTTTGGCTCCCGATCTTGGTTGCCTTTTTCCCCCTAGAGAACAGAGGAATTTGGGCACTTCACCTGTCTGGCATGGAAAAGACTGACAGTGTTCCAAATATGTGGAGTTCTTTCCAGTTTTCAAAGAATCTGTTTGCAGGTTGGAAAAAGGGAACTGCCTCTGACTGATAGATGGGCTTTGGAAATTCTACTCTTCTTTTTGGATATTTTCAAATACTGGAGAGCAAAATTAAAATACATGACTTACAAAATGACGATTATGCTTTCCAGTACTTCCTTAGCTGCACGGTAAGGACAGCGCATGAAGAAAGAACTGAAAGTTACATTATCATTGTAGGAGCAGAGAAAGTGTCAACACTGATTTAAGAACGGAGTCACACAGACGATTTTATTTGTTCCTGATTCCCCTCCGTGGTACTTCAGTCTGTTTGCACAGCGTTACCCAGACTGACATTTCCTGTGTGTGTCCAAATTAGTTTAATTTAAAATTGCAATGCATATTGAAGACGGAGAATTACAGTTCATACTCAGTAATCTTCCAGAAATTCACCGTTGCTGCTGATTAGCTTTTATTAACGCCACTAACAACTGAATTCAAACAGAATGTTATTTCAGATCACATTAAACTCCCGACAAGTGCAACATTTCTATTGTTTGGTGCTGACACAGATCTGCTAGAAAAATGATTCCCTGCAAGGCAGGGATGGATTTTTTTTTCAGCAAATCAGAACAAAAAATGTGTTTGTTTCATTCTCTGTATTCTAGACCGAGAAAATACCCTGAACTGTGTCACACTGTCATTTAAAAAGGTATGTTTCCAAAATCAGGGGGGAAAAGTATTCTGGATAATAAATAAATCCTTTCAGCTTCAAAGAGTCCAGTGTGGTAGGGATGAATGAAAACACAGAGTTTAGGAATATGAGGAAAGTGGTTTAAGTAACAAGACTGAATAGCAAAGCCCATCAAAGCCATTAAGGCATAAACCAACAGATTTTAAAAAGTGAGAGTTGAAGATTATTTAGTGTGGTATGGAGGCTTTGCAGAACCCATTTCAAATGAGGATGGAACAAAAGAATGAGCAATTGCAGCTTTAGGGGAGATTTATTTCAGTGGAAGGGAAAACACTTGCTCTCTGATACCAATTAACCAACAAGGGGACAGCGTCACAAGCCCCCAATATTAAAAATGTAAATCCCAAGCCCAAGGGTGCCTGAAATGCAGGTCGTACAATTTGAGGAGAGAATGCATAAAGAGATAACGAGACTTGTATTCAGACCACATCGGCTGCCTGATTATCTCCTTGCCTTCTGCCTGTTCTGCTGGCTTACAATAGGAGAGTGTTGGGAGAGAGGAGCAGGAGGGCCCGTGGTTGAAAAGGATCACCTTGGCAAGTGGGCTGAAGCTGACTGTGTGCCACGGAG
The DNA here is from genome assembly GCF_905368555.1 of Meleagris gallopavo. NCBI lineage: Eukaryota > Metazoa > Chordata > Aves > Galliformes > Phasianidae > Meleagris > Meleagris gallopavo. The sequence continues at coordinate 7,219,297 of NC_139405.1, read as the reverse complement.
GTTAGGAAAACAGAAGGTTAAAACCTGCTATGGTAGTGCGAGGCAAGTAGGTGAGGGAGAAGCAGCATAAAGGAGTCGTGGCACAGTTTTTGTACCTTATGATTCTAGGGCTTGGTGTGGGGCTTTAAATCAGTGGTTCCCAACAGAGGGTGTGACAGGAGTCTCTTGGAGCCTCTTAGAGAAGCAGGATACGTTTTCTTATTCTCACAAGGGGTCGTGGCCTCAGCTTGGACCGCAACGTTCAGAAGGAGGGATTCAGGGTGTCATGAGCAGCATAGGAATCCTACTCCAGATGTGTGGTTCACAACTCGTAGGCAAACATGAGCCAGAGTGCAAGGTTTTTGTTGGAGCCTGGACCTACTTGCCACGCGATGCTACAGACAGCTGAAGCTATGCATCTTTATTAGTACAATTATAGCCCACGTTGTTCCTCTGAAGATCTGCTTGAACTGAAATGCCAGATCTGGAATCTCTCAGGCCTTGGGCTTTGGTCCAAGTGAGGCAACACGGGCTGTTTTGATAATGCCAGCTCATTTTAGTGCCTTCAAGGCAAGATGAGGAGGGTGAATGCCAGAAGAGCTGGTTCTAGCGCTAGGAAAATCGTGTACTTACTCATCACAGGCTACCTGCAGTTAGTGTCAAAGGTAACAGATTGTTTATATGGCTTTTAATGTGGTTACTGTGTAATTGCACTAGTTAATAGTAGCAATCTGATGCTAGAGAATGAGAGACAATATTGCAAACTCCAGAACACAGCCTCCAACACCAGGCTGCCCTGCTATGAAAGAACCTTGGAACGCTGAAGCAAGATTTTTAATGACTGTAGGTGTTTCTTCATTATATTAAGCAGACATGTTGCTGCAAGACAGGCCTGCCTTTGATTCATGGTAAAGAGATTGTGGTTAGAATCAAATGAAAATTCATATGAAAGTGAATCTAAATAAGGATAATTGAAGAGATTCATGGTTCATTTGTGTTTATACTCATCATACCTATTGTCTGGAGGAAAAACACTTATTTAAAGCTGAATGACAGATTATGATTTACTAACTTTGCGTTGTGACATCACTTTGTTGTCTGTTCCATAATAATAATAAAAAAAAGGTTAATCCTGAAGTAATTTTTGCAAAATACCATTATAGAGTTATAAATGTCATTAAAGAATAGACCGAGGTAGTGCCTTGCAACCTCAATGTCTGGATTAAAAAAAATTACCTAGAATGGAAGTGTTCTAGTCAGATGAAACACCTTGGCACCATCTTTTCCACTGCTGTTAAGAAGTAAGCCCTTGTTTATTTTACACCTATTTTCCACTTGTTTTAAACTCTTACCAAGAGCTTTTATTTCTTCTTTAACTTTAAAACATTTACTTTTCCAGTAACTCAGAGATCTGCAGCCTTTCCTGTTAGAAAAGGATTTCCAGTTCTGCTGGGCAATCAGAGCATCGTAGTGGCAGAAGCTATAGAGGAAAAGGAAGCTGATACCTGAGTGCATGAAACTTAACTGATGAGACTCTATTGGGCTGTAGTAATTTTGAAAAAAAAATTTTTTTGCAGAGTTGGTAGTAACACCATTTCTAGGAGCATCATTTTTGCTTCTCTTGGACATAGATCAGCTCCTACTCCATGTTAAACACACTGCTTTAAAGCTAACCAGTCTGGGATTTTCATTGCTTGAACCGTATACTTTCCTCTCTAAAGTCATTCTGCACAGTGTGCCTCAAAATACTTTCACCATGCCAGGAATTGAAGAAGGGAGTTTGATTAGATGCTTGAAGAAGTTTGTTGGAGATACTCCCATCTTGTCTCCCCAGTGTGATGATGGCATGACAAAGCTTTGAGTGACAGATCAAGTAGTTGATGATCTCCTTTTATATCTTATAGTCTGTTTCTTTGCTGAAAGTGCCTCTCTTTTAGAAACATTTGGAATGTGCACGCTGCTGACAACTGAAGTCATTCTATATTCTGGCCACTAGAGAGAGCAAGTGGCCAAGGCAATGCTTTCCTTGAGCACTGCAAACCGTTTCCTGAGTTGAAAAGAGCGCGGCCATCCCCCACGCCTTGCCTCACTCTATCAAATGCCATTTGATGCTCTGTCCATTTGTACGTCTTTTTTTTCTTTCTGTTTTTAGCGTGGAGGTTTCACTCCAAATTATTAAATCTTCCTATTTCACCGACCTAAGCTGAACAATACACACCAGTACACATTTTCACCTTTGATGGAGCAGCAGATTTCATTTGTTGCAATACTTTCATGAGTGGAGGAGCTCACATTAGATCTTAGCTGTTTTGATTGAGAGATGTAAGGATTTTGGTATTGGTTTGCCAAGTTTCTAAATTCTAGAAAGAATGTCTGCATTACTATTAGTGTTAAAGTAACAGAAAGTTTTTCACAGGTTTCTGTGGCAGTTGCACTTGCTCGTATTATTACGTGTATTATAAGCTTCTGTCATCATACTGAATACTGCAAAGGGGTAAAGGGGACCCCTTCCAGTAGGGGGTAATGTGCTTCAGAGGTGGATATTCTTGTACTTACTGACAGGCTCCTAACCAAGGAGCTGAAGAGATGGAGTGAGAAGTTTAAGGAAACCCTTCTCTCAACAAAACCTTAACCCATATTTTAATATCCAGCTGACATCTCTTCTTACTACAGTGATCACAATTCACAAATTATTTACCCTAGCAAATAACCAGGCAGGCATGTTCAGAATGGCTGTAGTGCCACACAAGAGAGGCTGTGAAACAAAGAAGCTTGCTGGTGTCTGAGATCCTGTCTCAAAATTGTAATTGCTAAGGGAAAGTGATTCTCTACTTCATAAAATGTTATGTACTGCAAAGTGAGTGACTCATCAATATGGGGATATTACCACTAACTCGTAATGCAACTCTCCCCTCTAAGGGCAGAAAAGTTGGGGCCTGATTCTGTTGCCATTAGAAATTATGGGAGTTTTGTAGATGATTTCAATAGAGACTGGATCAGACCTCGGTTATTTTTTATGTGTGAAATGTCCTATGCATTCAGGGCGTATGCCATTACAGAGACTTATGTTTGTAATAAGAGACACATTGCTTTGGATATAAATACAGCTCTGAGTATTGAATACAAAAAAAATATTTAAACACATTGAGCCGAAGTTGTTCCTGTTGCAACTCTGGAAACTTAGTAGAACTACAGCAGGGATAGGTTTGACTTGGTAGGGTAGAAGAGTGTTATAAGTAATTGGTAATGAATTAAGTTTTTAATTGTCTAATCTAACCCCCTTTCCCCCAAATTTACAGATAGCAAACACGAGCATTTATAAAAGAAGCCACTCTAGCTGCTGGTCTAACTGTGACTAACACCGTGTGATCTGAGAGCAAATTCCTTACAGGTCCTCACACATGGGGAACCTGAAGCTCAGCTATTAAGTATGTGCATGTGCTTTAGGAGGCTTTTCTGGCACGTGCTTTGCAGCATCACACTTTACAACTTCCATTCCTGCAGTCCCTGAGCAGCTCTGTTTGCCCCCACATGTACTCTTTGAAGTCCTGTGGTTCTCATTGTGCAAGTGAGGAATTTAAGACAAAGAAGCCTGAGGATGAGGTTCCCCTCTAGAGATATGTATCCAGGGAAGGAAAGCTGCAATGTTTATGTGTCACACAGCTCATGATCCAATGTGCAGGAAAGGCAAGGCATGGAGGTGCAGTAGAATTCAGATCGGCTGAATGTGGTCTGTATCACTCCAACAGGTTGCTGAGACAACAGGGAGATCCATTCTGCCTGCTATTTTCACACTCTAGAGCACAGCCCTTCCCAGCCCAACAGAGAAATGGTCTCAATCCTCTTAGCCTACTACCTGTGTAGCCCACAGGTTTCATAACATAGGTGAGTCTCTGTTCAGCTACTTCAACTCAGAACAGACCTCAGCATTGTCAGATGGGAGGGATTATTTTAAAAGCCATTTGCCTATTGCCACATTTACAGAAATGACAAATCTTCACTCATTTGGGTCACGAGAATTAGGACGCAGAGGGAGGCTCTGAAATTTTAACAAAGCTCCGTGGGGTTTGGATAGAACATCAGTTTTGTTAAGCTGCTGTCCTCTCTCCCTGGAGGAGGAGGATGTTATGTCTCCATCCAGATATTGGCACATCCCTGTTTTTTATGCCAGCTATACCAGGGTAACAAAGTTTTAGTCAAGCGTGATGAGACATGACAGGACACACTTTATTGAATAATAATGCCTGCCTAAGTGCATTTTCCATCTGCATTTAAATGCCACGCATATGAAGTAAAGCAGAAATTCCAGAACACGTTTTTATTATGTATACAACGATGGATGCCTCATTACTGCCTACATGTTGTGCAAATTAAGGAACAAGAAATAAAAGTATAATTATTCAAAATATACTGTAGAGAAATCCGTCCTCAGTGAAACTTTCTATTTTAACTTTATATTTGGAAGGAATCTTTTTCTTAGCATTTTCCCTTGTTGCTGTATTTTTAAAGCATTATATTATTTAAGATGGATCTTTATACACCAGAAGTCTTTAGGAACCTGCAGGAGACGAAAGCCTGTAGCAGCCCTTCCGATGCTGACAGTTTAAACCTAAGAAGCTCTGACATTACTGGGAATCCTTTTGAAGTGGCTGCAGCTTGAGGAAAATCCAGCTGTCCCAGGAAAGGAGACTTTTCAATTAAACAACATCTTCCCTTCGATCAAAGATAGATTTTTAAAGACTTTTAAATTGGCTTTACACTGTTGGTATTAAGCGAGGACTGGATTTCACCTCTTGCCTTTCAGGGCTGGAGAGCCGAGCCCCACTTGGGCTGTATGCCAGATGGTTAGCAGACTGGAACCAGAGGGCTGGGTTATTTCTTTTAAAGAAGGAAAAGGAATTGGCAGCAGGAGCGAGCTTATTAAATTGTCTCGGTCTGCTTTTATTAATGCGTTTGCAGAATCGGCAGGTAGGTTCACAACTGTGAGAATGTCACCAGCAAAACAGCCTGCTTCTAGCACGGGCTCACTGATGGCATTCCCAAGCTCTTGGCTGAGCTTAATGCTTCCTTCTTCCTGCCAGGTAAAGGGGCCCTCTTATTTACTGACCCGAAATTTGGTTTCTGTCTCCAAGCTTACTTTTAGCTCTGTGTGTGTTTTACTGTGTTGCAAAGCTATTAACGTTTCTACTGCAGGCAGCTGAGCCAAGTCCTCTCTTATGCATCCGCTGTCTACTAAGGAACTATTTAAAAAGAGGTAGGGCACCTACCTTTCTGTGTCTGCCTTGATGTTGTGTATGTCAGTGTCACCATGGAGGGTGTTAAGGTTGTGTTTCTTCTTCCTTGTAACTGAAGGATGGAAAGGTTCTCCACACTCCTTACCCCCTGTTTTGCTTATGCCCATTTACCTCCTTCATTTGTGTCTGTGACAACTCCAGATTACAGTTCCCTTCAGGCTTCTGAAGGAGGAAATACCAAGAGTCATTTTCTCTTCAATACTCTCTGTTCTGAAAGAAAGAGTCCATTTGTGGTGTCCAGCCAGAAAGGGAGAGCATGAGAGAAACATGGATTCCCCTACAGCTTAGCAATCTGAAATTAATACTCATCTCTTTTCTTTGCATTCTCTTCTCTCAACTCTCTGAGGTAGCTTGAAGTTATTTGACTTCCAACGGTCTATGTGATGTTTTAGCTATTAGCTGTTGAACTAGACATGCACGTAGAAAGGTGTTTCCTGCCGTGCAATAGCAGAACAGGCTTCTGCTTCCCTCCCACCTTGCAAAATTATAAATCTAGGAGGAGTTTTCTATCACCTTACAGGCCAGTATATCATCTTCCTTTCCAGACAGCGACAGAACCCGCTGACTCTTTTCTACATTTCAGTCTGGCTTCTGGCTCTTTTAGTTTGCACGGAAGTTCAGTGAGTAATTTGTTCAGATTCTGAATTCTATCTCTTAAGCTGAGACTTCAGTCTTTCACATATGTGTTGGCAAGAAAGTTTGTCAGAAGACTTGGCAGCTCAGAGGAAATGTGCTATATGCCATGCACTTCAGTAAACTGGATCTACTGAAAAATCTAGAGTCTGAAGAGGGGAAAAAAAGAAAGCTAAGGTGAATTTCTCTGCTTGAGGGAGATCAGTACCTCAGTTTTGTACCAGATCTCATTTTGCACCAGTGGAAAAGAGCTGGCAGCACTGCTGTGTGCCCAGGGTATGTCAGCAGTGGAACAGCACAGTCTGCAATGCTCTTGCAGAGAATAAGAACATGCTGCATTAAGAACACACATTAATCCCTGTTTTACCTTGGCAGCATGCTTTGCCCGTGCACAGTTGCTGATGATATTTATTACATCTGACTGCACTTCATTGAGCAGAGGGCTTCACACTGATCCACTTCCCCTACACACTTTCTCCCATTCTGTGCCTTGATGATCCCATGGGTTTGAAGCTCATCTGTGGAGGTAATTTTATTTCTAGTGGGTTGCTTGTTGGATCCTGTCAACTACAAATTGCTCTACTGAAGGTGCAGAAATAGAAATCCTTACCTGCTAGTTGTGGCAGTGAGCTCTTTTCCTCTCTGAGTCTCAAGACAATCATTTGCAGTGATTTTTCCCAAAACACGGTGGGTATTTTCTATGCTTTTTTCTCTGTGCACTTTTTTTTTTTTTTTTTTTTTTTTTTCTGGTGCCAGCTGATTTGGACCATGTATTACAACCCGATGCACTGGTAGCAATGATGCTTGCTGGCTATGGTGGAATAGGTCAGAACAAAGTGAGGATAGAGACAGGGAAACCATTACCAGGCCAGAAGGGTTAATACTTTAAACAGAGCTTCCACTCCACAGTTCTGCTTATGCTGTGCCCCAAGTGTATCTGATCTTAGGAAAAAATGAAAAACAAAGAGGGAGAGAGAGAAAGAAAGGAGGGAAAGAAAAAAGAAAGAAACTGCAATCTACTTGTCTATATTTCTTTGGGCTGACTTTCATCGGAGATGGAAACCAGTGCAGCTGATGCATGAAAGCCAGTTTGCTCAGCTCACATGGAGGAGTGAGTGGCACAAGGCTCCCATGAGCATGGAGGAATCCAGAAGAAATGTGTTTGCTTATAGCCAATATACACAAATCAAGAGCCATCCCTGGGGGTTTGCAGCACTCCATGAAGTGTCTGACACACCAAATGCATGTGCTAGAAATCCCCAGACTTTTGTTCTCGTGGCTAATGCTGACAGCAGAGCTGGCAATGCAGCTGGTATTTGTCTTACACATACAGAAGTGTGAGAAGGTACAGAAAGAAGACTCCACCGAGGAGGAAAAAAAAGAAAAAAAAAAGGCTTTGGAAAAAAGTTAGGGTCGTTCTTGTGTTAGATATTAAAAAGGCAAAGTAAAATACCTTCCATTAGGCTTACTGATCAGAGCATATTCTTTTTTTGTAGGCTGTTGTGGTAAGTAGGCATAATGTAAAAGTACTCAAAAAAGAAGTAAAAAGAAAAAAAATGTCTGAGAGCCTTATATTGCTTTCGGGTAGTTGTGCTGGTCTTCCTTCAAACAGGTCTGCTCTGAAGTGGGCTTTGATGCTTTTCAGTTCTAAGGTAATGGAGGCCCATCTGATCTGGGTGCTAAGGCCTGGAAACACATTCATAGCTAAAAATGGCTGCTTATTGCAAAGGGACCAACACCAGCCCTTGCAGTGGGAGCACTGCTCACATAATACTGTTGCTGTCATGTCCAAGGCTTTGCAAGCAGCTGCGAGAGCTGAAAACAATCCAGATGTTTTTTTCCCAGCATTATAACTCTGCCTGCAAAAGGGATCACATGCATTGTCCCTAATCCGTTAAAGGTAAAACCAGATGGGGTGCTTTAAACTGAGATTGTTAACCTATGATCAAATGATTGTTAACCAGTGTCAAACAGTGATTGATTACCAGGTTTGCGAATGATAGCTGAAAAGGAGTCAAACTTCTCTGAAAGCATGTGAGGGGGTCACTGTCAGCAGGGTGATGACACCACCTGAGGGGACACAGAAAATACCTTAAGGAATGAGGCAGTTTCCAGTTCATGTTTTTCTTCTTTCCTGGCCAGGAGATTTTCATGGCTGTTTCTAACCAGGAACTCCTTGGATGGCACAGACCAGTTAGACTGGAAACTTGCCTTGACAAAGCGTTTTTGGGTTTGAAGCATGGCTGAATTGAGATAGCTGTTGAGCAGGGAGGCTGAATGCACATGTGCACATGCTGAGGATGAGGATTGGATGCAAGGTGAGTCTGGCAGAAGATATGAGAAACTGGATGTTGAAGGAAAGAGAGAAGGAGGAGGTGAATACAGTTGTTTCAAGCTCACAGTGGAATGGGAATGCAAGGCTGAAGCAGGCTGTAGTAGTTAGTGGAAGCCAAATGAACTAACTATCCTAAAGCTAAGCAGCTTTGCTGAATGCAGATCTGAGGAGAGTTTACATGATGAGCCTTTTGGCCAGTAGATGTATAGGCATGGGTTGCACTTCAGACAGATGAATAAGAGACATTGGGTGATTAGAATGTCCCCAGGTGGTACCGTCAGCTCAGGAAGAGAGCGCTCACTGCAGACATGATAGGATTTGTGCTGTCATGAAAAACCTGCTGAGCCCTGCCTTCCCAACCCAGGAAGCATGTTCCCAATCTCACGTGAAGCATGTTGGAAGAATGTAACAGTGCTAACCTGACTGTAACAGGCATAGGCCCAGGTCACAGAGCGATCAAGTAACCAGCCCAAGACTGCACAGGAAATTTGTGCAGATGAGGAAATAAATGCTGATCTCCAGAACTTCAATTCCAAGCGCTAACTAGCTCTCATCCATCCTGGACAGCTGCCTTGTATTGGGATTTCCTGTGCAAGGCAGGGAGAATTTAATCGATTAATGTTGGTCCTTTGATAACTAGAGCAGTCAAAGAATGAAAGGTTCCCAGAGGAACAGATGGTAAAGTTTCAATTTACTTTTTAGAGCCATAGATTTGCCTGTTAGATGTGTAAGGTCTTGGAGGTACCACTAGGAGTTACAAAACCTAAGCTAGCCATGGAGCTTGCTCTTGTGCAGCAGTCACTGTGCTGTTCTTGTGCCCAGTGAAGTCTTCCAGTCTGCTAAGAGAAACACACCGTTGGTTTATGTTTTACATCTAAAGTGAGAAATCAATTTAAAAGATGAAAAATTAGGTATTTGAATGGACTCATTATCGAAAGAAAGGGATGCAAGCACCAGAACATTTACAGCAAGGTCAATAAAACTGCAGAATCAGTTGAAGTTCATTGCGCTCTAAATAACTTACAGGTATTTCAGATCACCTGCAAATCCACAGATCCACAAGCCCTGCCTCATGCATTTGAAGCGCAGTATTTGGGCACTCAAATCCTGTCCTCAGTTGGTACAGATTGCAACATCTTGTGGTTTGGTGTCTGCTGTCCCTGCAGTGAGCACTGCAACTCCCAGTTACTTGAACCAGGGAGCCAGTTCTGGATCTTGAAAAGCTGAGTCTAAAAGTCTCTTCGTAACAAGCTGACAGGTCTCCCTTAAGCCCAGCTTGAGGTAAGAAGCAGCAGAATCCCAGCACTTCTGTCCTTCACTATCTGTATCCATACAACTATACCAGAAGAGGGAGACTTTGGAACGTGCTCACAGCCTCAGTGGTCTCAGCTTAAATGAGCTAGAGGAAGGCTAATAGGTCTAGGCAACCTTTGTGTCCACAGCCCTGCCACTGTTTGAGAGTGGCAAATGTATTCACAGGGGGTAATACCAGTGTAGGGAACCTGAACTCTGGAGACAGTGGCAGATCTTTGTTCCAGGCTTCTACTCCAGAAAATGAGAATTCTCACCCGTTCATCAGAGAAATTGGTCTTCCTCTATTGCTTGTAGAAGTTATCCAGACAGCTTAGAATTCCTGGTCTTTCCAGATGCTCCAGCCTGCCCTCCTTTCCTAAAAACTGAATAATAGCTAGAAAGATCAGCAAGTTTAGGAAGCGAAGCCTTGTTTTACAGGGCAAAATCATGGTATCTCACTCTCTCGAAAACTAACTAGCAGCCAGTGCAACTTGTAGCAGGAGAATCATTTTCTTGAGAGCTTGTCTGTAACAATAGTGTGTTGCACTCTGCTCCCATTTCCAAGTGGGTTTAAGTGTAGCCTGGGGTTGATGCGTGCTCCATACGCATGCAGCAAGCTTATACAGACGTGACAGAGGCAGGAATAATGGCAATGAGGCTCATAGCTGGTGAAACAGTTACAGTTTTTCAGCCATGCATAATAAGGAAGAAAAGGGAATCCATGTTAACAGGCTTGGAATACTTGGAGTCATCAGAGCCCCAAGCTGCAATGCATAAAGTGGAAGGAAAATGAAGATACAGCCCTTGCTGTATTTCTTAATATGCTTTCCTTCAACTAACCATCCAGTCTGTGTGCTGGAAGAGTTATTTCTTTTAAAAGAAGTTCACCATGGATTAGTGGGAGGGAGGAGTGTTTTTCTGCTCTCTACACTCCAGTCATCCAGTGGGATGTCTTAGGGCCCTGTCCTGGACGTAGGTGTTATCCATACAAGTGCCTCCAGAAGGCTGGACAACAGCTTTCTGTGAGGATGGCCCTTTCCCCTTGATCTCTTACTGTTCTCTTCTGCTTGTGAAAGTGCAGAACTATATTGGAACCTTCTGAAAAGCTTGACACTTTTCCTTACCCATGCGCTTGATCTACAGACCATCTGCATGTCCTTACAAATGGGTATCATGTGGATCAGTATCCAAGGATCAGCTCTGAATCAAATTCCTTTAGATCCCAGCCTGTGCTGCTTGGGTAAATATGGAAATACTAAGAAGGGTGATTCTTAGATGCACTAAAAATGGAGGAAGGTAATGTACGAGTATGAAATATTTTTAGAAAGCACTGTTCTCATGACTTTTATCCTTTCCTTGTTGTATAATGGAGTTTGTGGTTACTTATTCAGCCTTCACTGCAGTTTTTGCTTTGGGAATGTAATCACCTATTAAGGCAATTTATTGCCTTGTATACTTCTCTGCCAAGAACATTATCCCTTAAATAGAGGCTTTGTAATAATTTGTAACCTCTAATTTCCAGAACTTCATTGTTAATTTCCGCAGTTTCTACCTTACAAGTATAGGAACTCCAAGCTCTCATCGAGTCTCTAGATTATTCCAGCTTAATGGCAGTAAATCCAATATTCTCTTCTTGGAGATTTTAGTCTTCTAAAGGGTAGGATCCTGTCTTTTAAAAGGCAGCTCCCTTGTTTGGTGCCATCTGAGGTGCACTGCCGGGAACATTAGAGTTTGCTGTAGAGCCAAACTGATCCCACTGCATGTGTGCTAGCATCCTGGGACCAGGTCTCCTTCACAGTACCTGGTTACAGGAAGATCTGTGGGGTTGAGGATTTTTTTAGGCATCCTGTAGCAGAACAGAAGTGAGACAACTCAGCAAGTATTTATGTAGAGACCAAAGGACAACCTGAGAAGTCCTGACATCTGTGTGTATTGGGGAGGCTGAGCCTCTGCAGTGGCAAATCCTTTGCCTTTTTCTATTACTGTTCCTCAACTTATTTTTGCATCAGTGTTGGATAAAGGTAGATAAAGGTAGATAGAGAGTCTTTGTTGCAGAGCTGTTCTTCATGTTACGGAGGAAATGCAACACAACTTCATGTAGCTTTGTCCCTGTGATCATTTTACCCCAGAATTCATTTATTTATTATCATTTTCATGGCAGATCCATAAAGGATTCTGGTCCAATGCTGTCACCAGCTGTAACATGTGAATGACTGTTTTCCTGAATTACTCACAGTAGGCTGTTCCTTTCATATCTAATATTGTCAAAAAAGTGTCTGCTTTGTCTGTTCTGAGGAACCCCAGTGATGAGGTGGGTGATACGCCTGTAGGATCCCCAAGACTTCCATTGACTTTCTGCAGTGTTTTGATATTTGAGCTGTGGCAAGAGAAATGTTTTTGTCACAGCAGATAGCTTGCATGAATATCTTGGGATGCAGTCACTCTCTCCGTGGAGGAAGGATGAAAGGGGTGGTTGGTCTTTTGACAAAAATCAAGTGTCGTTTATTGCCTTATAAAAACACAAAGCTTCAATAACATGGGGAGAAAATTTGCTAGTCCATTCCTGAGATAACCTGGGCAGGAGTGACATCTCCCGTTAGTAAGATTTTTAACCCCTTATTGTTCCTGAGACTTCCTTGGTTGCAGTTTAGCACTCCTAGGGGAGTTCTTGTGAGTTCTGCTCAGATCCCAGGTCCTCATTCTTGCCTTATTTGCTCTACTTTATGAAACAATGGATTCTCCTGACATGAGATGTTAGCTCCTTGCTGGCTGAAAAAGAAATTCATCTGCTGGATACTGTCACATTTCCCATCACGATGAGAGCAAATGGGCAGAAACAGCTGGTGTTGGCAGAGAGTGGGACTAACATTATTTCTTTTTCTGCTGCTTTCTCTTACTTTGTTTTACAGACGCCATTTGGTGGTCTCATTCTCTCCTGGGCTGGCCTTGCTTCAGCAGGTGGGCTTCTGGCTTGTACGTAGTGCGTGCAGATTGTAAATCATTTGGAGATCCTTCTTTGTGAAAGGCGTTTTATGACACAAGCCAGGGGTTCTCCAAGCTGTGGTGTGCATATCACAAGAAATTTCAAAGTCACCTGTACAGAGCAATGCCTGCCATTAGTAAGTCTGTTACTTACTGCCACTGATGGTCATGGCAAGCAGCAAGCACCATACATCTCCCATGAAAATCCCTGGAAAGAACAAAGCCCCACACTAGAATCTTTCTGTAAGCCACTGATGTTTTCCCTAGCTCTCTGTTCAGTTAAACACAGTAGGAAATGAAAAACATGGTGTAATCATTTGTTTCTTTTGTGCATCTCTCCAGGATCTGTGTTCTTTCCAACTGCTCAAAAGTTTGATTTTGTCACAGTTGTCTATGTTGGTTAAAGCAGTCAAAGTTCTGTCTTTCTTTTAAGTAGCACAGTCTACTGATCCAGGGCAAATGCATGGATGGAGATGAGGTTAGTTTGGCTCATTTTTTTCCAGTGAGATTATAATTTGTTTCTCTAAGTCATCAGTTATTAATCTTCCTAAAAAGTATTCCTTCTACTGTGCAAAAAGGAAAAATAAAGCAGAGCACAAATATGCTGGATCATAGCAAAACTCGTTGGAAATAATTCTCTTTTAAATAAGTTGCACATGTGTTTCCCTGTTTAGTATTCACAATGTATGGCAGAGACGCTTTCAGAAATGAACTGATTTTAAAAAGAGATAGATTTACACACACTACAATGAAAGCAGTCACTGGCAGTATTGTATACCATATCAAATCAGTGACTGTTGTTACATATTTGAAGTTAATTTGACACTGAAGTAAACAAATCAAAGTGTGTTTATAGAATAATTAGGCCATATTCTCAGCATTGTGGCTACAAAAATTTTGTCACTGCTATTGAAGTACGCTGTGGTTTTATTTGGTTTGTTTACAGAATTCCCTAGCAACAGAAGGAAAACCATCAGAATTACATAAGTATCATTGTAATGGTAAAATCCATCTTTGCATAACAGCCACAGACCAGCTATATAAATCATAACCAGTGCTGTTGCTTGGTTTCATATCCATGATTCTGAAAGCATAAGCAGATATATTTTGGAGTTTGAAACAGTTTGGAAAAAAAAAAAAAATCAAAGATTTGATCCAGCTAAAAATAATGTAAATAAATATAAAAATATAGAACAGCAGTAGGCTGAAGCTTTCTGTCAATATTACATGTACTAACTACAAAATAGAAACACAATACACCATTAATGCACAGGCATGTTATTACTACATACAATTTCTGATGTGATGCTTTGTGATATTATTGTGTGGTTTTGTATCCTTCAAGAACAAGTGAGTGTAGAAACAGATCAAACAAATACTAATGTGAAGCTCCTTTTACATCCATTCTTCTCCTGAAAATGTTTATGTAACTCTACCTGAAGAAGTGATACAGAGCTTAGACTATCCCGAAGACGAAAATGGACTTTTTAGGTTTTTAAGTTAGGTGAAGAGAGCACCCATTCTTTTCATTCTTTTATTTTTGTGATATCGTATGTCGCTTTTGTTGCCCCTTTTGAATGCAAGGCAGCTGCTTTTGGTTATTTTGGGCTTAATCCTGAAAAACGCATGGTTTAGTTCAGTACAATTTGGGAGTGCTTGGCTTTTCTTAGAAATAGTTCTCAGAATTATAAAGCATTCTTCTTCCTCTTCTCAGGTTTGTGCATTAAAATAACAGTGAATGCAAATCTGTTCCTGGCTGTACAGGGAGAGAAGCTGCGGAGAGGAATGGCAGTAACAAAAAGAGGTAGAAGAGTAAAGAATTGGAGCTGAACTCCCAGCCTTTTTGAAACCATTTTGCCACTAAGTTCAGTGGATGAACATCCTCTCCTCTCCTCCCAAGCTTGGGAATATCTGCTTATCTTTACTGTGTCCTTTGAGCTCTTCACAATACTTTCTTTCCCCTTTATTTCAATGAAGAGATACTTCCAGTAAATATTTGCTGGTGGGAGTTATTCCCCCAAGATGACCTTGTTCTCCAGTAAGTAACTTTAGCACCACGGTTTTTGAGTTCCTTGTGTGAAAAAATGTTCTGATGTGTTTTTTTTTTTTATGCACGAGTGGAGAAACTTTAGTTGTAATCCAAATCTTCTTGGTCAGTTGCTGGAATGGACTGCCTGGGAGGTGATGGGGCCGTCGGCCCTGGAGGTATTCCAGGAACACTTAGTTGTTGTACTGAGGGACATGGTTTAGTGTGAAATATAGCTGGTAGGTGGATGGTTGAACTGGATGATCTTTGAGGTCTTTTCCAACCTTGGTGACTCTATGGTTCTCCAGGTGATCTTTACCTCTCGCTGTACCTGCCTTCTGTGAGTTCTTCATTCTGAGACTTTGTTTATTTCCGCACTGGATTTTATTCTCCACCAAACAATGTGGACTTCCTGCAGGCAGCTAAGAATCTCTCCCATTCAGCATCCTTCTCATGATTGAGTCTGAACTCCAGATGTGCCTGCGTGCAGTAGTGGGTGCAAAGCCACTGTTTTGGCATTACAGGTCTGATTCTCATTTATCGCTAAGCTTGTTCTCAAATATAGTCAGATGGGGATGCAGACTTCCAGCAGATCAGTTTTGTTTTCAAGTTTCTCCCATCTGAATTCCTGGTAATAGAGCATCTGGAGCCCTTGCTAGGAGTTTTGGAAAGCACATATTATGCAGTCTTCTCATGGAGGTGGCAAGTTTCTAGAGTTACGGAGTGAAGACAGTAACTAACAAGTGACATAGCTGTCTCTTAACCCTTTCCCATTTTGGAAAAGAGACGCTATAAAAACAGAACTGAAATATCCTGTGTTGTTTACTTTTTTTATCAAGATTATATAAAGAAATCAATATCTAATTTTTCTATTACATTTTAGCACCGCATCTTCCTAGCCCTTCGGAATCATATCCTATTGATTCTACCTTTAATGACTTTGAAATTTTCAGTGATTTGTTTGTGGAGAATACTGTGCCCGATATAGATTTCCCCGTGTTAGTTTAAACGCTGATAGTATACTTGGTGAATTAATGAAATAAAAATAGCTTTGTCAATAAGCAAAAGTGAAGCCACTTCCAACGTTTGTTCTGTAACCACTGCTTTCTGCAACTGCTGCCTACACAAAATTAGTTGGTGGGATTAAAGAATATATTCCTCTTTTATCCCATGTTTGAGTACTTGATCACAGAGGCATAGTTTAATCCAAACATCAATAGCACCTCATCAATTCAGTCAGATGCAGCTGTCAAAGTGGACTTTTGGTTTGTTTAGAGCTTTGCGATTTATCCTTTTTTAAGGTCATAGAATATTTTCTTTGATTTTTGATGCTGAAATCTTTCTTAATCTTCTAAACTTGAGAAACATCTGTTAAGATTTAATGGGGTGACTTTTGTCTTAAAATTGGAGTTCGTCTTGCAAATCTTTGGTTTTGAAAAATGGGCAAAAAGCACAAACACATATTCCTTAACAGTTATAAGCCCTGCTTGGTCAGCAGGCGATTAAACTAGTTAAAATGGAGCAGCAGGCAGTGAAGTTGTATTTAAGCGGAGTGTCAGTATGTAACTTCAATTGTGTTTTGTTTCACATTGGCATTAGCCATTTCCCTTTACCTTATCACTTAGCTGAGGATCTGAGTGGCAGATCTGTGAACGCTTCCAAATAACGAGGCAGAGTGATGCAATGGAGTGATGCAGATTCAGAGAGAAATTCAATCCGCATTCTTAAGCTTTGAGGGCTCGGAGTCCTTTGGGTGAATGTAGTAGTTAATATGTTCATAGGTAAATGGCATCTAAAAATATATGCCCCTAAAAACATACAGACAGCTGTCACGTCTACTGCCTGAATATATTAGTCATTATCCTCATTAACAGATGCAAAATCATCCCTGTTTTCATAATGTAAGCATTTCATACCAGGTAATTTGTAGTAATTTTTAATGGGGCTAGATTCCTTGGCTCCCATGTGTGTTGATGTTTTGAAGCAGAATTCAGCTGAGAATTGCAAGATCAGGTCCAGGCATCCTATCCTACCTGTGCCACCTTTAACTTTCTCATTGCTACAGCCTAAGATCGCTTTTCCTAGGAATCTAGCACATGGAATTTTTAAAAAAGAATAGCATTGCCTCATCAGCTTTTTTTTTTGTAGCCAGTAGCCCTGCATGTCTGATATATCTGATGTGAGTTCTTTTCTTCTGCCTCCTTCACTGCCATTTCAGTGGCAGTGCCACCTGGACGAAAAGCACAGGATATAGCTTTCTGCATGTAAACAATCCTTTTATTTATTAATTTTATTTCTGGCTTACAAAGAACGTGTTGTTGTGTAATTGCAGAGACAGCACTGGCACAACTTGTAAACTTGTGTGAGGTACTGCAGAGCTGCCATTTGTAAGTACTAAGAGCCAAGTACAGCATGAAAAGCACAAGGCCTACCAAACATCTTGCCACATCCTCCTACTTCTGATGAAGTTTTCAATCAGCATCTTGCAGAGGCCCAGCCTGTGGTCCTATTTTCATGCACTATGCATAGCTTAATTCCCCGGAGGAGGCTGGAAATGCAGAGGAAAAAGCCTTCTTGAGTCCTTGTGACCATAGGAATGTCTCAAAGCAGACGTCCATCTGTGAGCTCTCAAAAAAACTGAACAAGGTCTTGGGGGACATTCTGCTCATCATGAATGGAGGGGCCTGTTTCTCAAAGTTCAGGGTGGAACCACAACTAGGTTCCTCCGTGTTATGCCAGCATGATCCAGGCCCTTTGCTAGACAGTGTACATAGTGGAAAAAAGACTTGTGGAAGATGCATTTACCTCTCCCTCCTTGTCTCATTTCCTCTGCTAAGAGATCCAGTAGGAACAGATAAGCTGATTTATGGCTAATGTATACACAGCTGCAGTGAAAGCCTTGAAGCAAAATTGGAATAACACAGCTACAGGGATGAAAGTGCCAAGGAAGATACGATAGGCAAGGATGAGAAGTTACATTTGTGATGTGTAGTGCAGCTGCCACTATGAAAATTAGCTTAATTCTCAGTAATGGAGCAACCAAAACTAGACCTTCACCCCATTGCACTGGCACTAGGC
Organism: Meleagris gallopavo; assembly: GCF_905368555.1. NCBI lineage: Eukaryota > Metazoa > Chordata > Aves > Galliformes > Phasianidae > Meleagris > Meleagris gallopavo. The sequence goes on along the minus strand of NC_139405.1, from coordinate 7,201,677 downwards.
TCACATGTGTGATGAGCAATGTTTATCACTGTGTATGCTCTTTTAAGAAGGGAGGAGGGAGTAGGAATCTCTCTGACTGTCTTTAAGGATCCAATCATAGCTGGTTCCCTCGTGTCCCATATAAATGTTGGAGGGGGAGAACGTGTCCTCCACAGGACAATTCAAAGCACCCTCCCTCCTCTCCTGCCTGGAACTGGGCTCTGAAGAAGATGACTTCTTACCCTTAGTTCAGCATGGTGCTGACCTGTGTTCTGGGGCATGGAAAATGATTTTGGCACACTGGGCTCTCCCTGCATGCTGGGTAGTATGCTCACTGCACTCACAGAAGGAGCCTTTTGGAGAGGGGCTGCTGCAGGGAGCAGTACGGCTCGGCGATGCGTTTGTCAGCGCTCTCCCTGTAGCACTGCAGTAAAAGGACGAGATGTTGTGAATTTCATACATAAAAGGAAAAGTATCACATTTTCCCCAAATTCTTCAGGAAATTACTCTCATATACAACCCCAGAATTTGGCTGCGTTACAGAGACAGAGTGTCATTTGCATGCCATTACCAGGCTGTAAAAGTCTCGTGGTGACTGCCTACTATACATTTGCAATCTTTTGGGATCCTATGAGGGTCAGCCCTGAGGTCAGGTTTGTTTAGTCTGTTCCATAACGGTGTAAAGTGGACTTGAATGTGTACTCTGCTCAAATAATACACAATCTGATTGATACTTAAACATCAGTAAGTGTTGTATATATGTTGCAGTTTCTAATGTTCTGGGCAGAGGGGAACCATGTATTTGTTAACAAATTGTTTTTACAAACAACCGGATGTGGCTTTAAAAAGTGAGTAAAATAGGGAACGAAACACACCTTCCAAATTATGAGAAGAAAATCTTCATTTTTTCTTTCTTTAAGAACACTTTCTTAATTTTTTTTTTTTTTTAAATCCCCTCTGACCCTCCCCGTGTTTGGAATTCTTCCTTATGTTTACTTTTAATTCACTCACCATCCATTCACTGATTGCCTCACAGTTCAAAAGCCAGGTTCCTTACCTTGCATTGTTCAAAGATGGCTTAATTAAAAATAGATCACGTCTTCTGTGCAGTGCTTAATAAGCATTGTGCTGATTGGCCTCAGAGAGGCCTCGATGATATTTCAGCCCTTTGCGAATCTTTCAAAAGGAATAATAAAAAGAAAGGGAGGAGAAAAAAAGAATGTAAAGTCTTTTTCATTCTTAATATGTCATGATCTGCAAGTCAAGAATTATTACTCAACACAAGCTTAAGAGAATAAAGAGACAGTAGAGAATAAGTCAATACGTGAAGGACTTTGCTTTGTCTTTGTTTTTAGAGTACTGTAATAATGTAATCTGTTATAAAGACCAGCCTAAAGTATTTTTCTACTGCTTTTCTTTCAACACAACTTTCGTGATGAAAATGTAAATAAAAGGTGACATAAAATTATACAGCTTGGCCCTAAGCTGGTTGAGGCCAAAGCTTCTTTCTGACCTTTTTTATGGCTTCACCGATGAGCTATTATTTTTTCTCCTTTTAAAATTGTCACACGCATGAGCTCAGTGAGGTCTTGCTCATCTTTTGTTCTTTGCCCATCTCTGGATCAATAATACATCTATGATACAATTTCTTATTTGATTCCTTTCCGCATTAAAATGTTTGTTTTGCTTTACTTAGGGAAGAAATTTTTACCAGAGAGCAAACAAGAGAGCATGACTCTTCAGTTCTGGATTAAACCAGGTTGATAGAAACGAGAAGAAAATGCAGGCTGTTTGTCCCTCCATTCCAGTAGCTCACGAGGGCTCCAAACTCCGCAACACTGTGATACTCACAGTTCCTCGCCCACTTGTGGGTGGGTTTTGTCAGCTCAGAAACATGGGCAGCAACATCTCTAACAATATTTTTAAGTAGCAAATGTTAGTAGCATAACATCAAGTGTACTACAGCCTAACAGAGTTACCAAGCATGCTTTTAGAAGTGCTGTTCAGAGCAACACCGGAGGAAACAATATTTCCCCTACTGTGAGCAGTTACCAGTAGCACTGCTTATAGCAGTCAGCTGAGCATGATTCTTCTGTGGATGGAGAAGGGAACCCAGTGCAATGCTGTTTATGCTGCCCCTGGTCAGTCCCAGCTGCCCTTGCAAGGGACAAAAGCCTTCAGGAGCAGCAGTCCTTCTTTTGAAGCAGAGTCTGGGGCGATGCCTTGTGGAGGTCTGTGCCTCTGACTCAGCATCACTTTGGTTTTGGATTTGGAGTACCTCAGGTGTTTCTGGGCTGCGCGTTGTCTGCAATGTAGTTGTGTTCCCTGGTAGAGACGCTGATAACAGAATTACATGGATTGGAGATCACTGATTCCAACCCCTCTAACTGATTAGATGATGAGCAGAACCACAGCCCAGGCCTGGCTTGAGAAAAGCTGAGATCGCGCATTAATTCTCTTGTCCCCCTGCAGCTCCTTATTCTCCCCACAATCTAAAACCTTTGTCACCTAAACGATCATAGCTCCCTTTCACCTACCCTAGCCAGATTTAGCTCCAGTTAGCACAGCCTCTATTTGGCAGTCTTTGTGTCTGTTTTTGCTTTTCTGCCTCTTTCTGGATGCAGTGCTTTTGTAGCCTTTGTTCCTCCTAGGATTTGGCTCAGCATGGAAAGACTGCATTTGACTCTGAGCTGACAAATTCTGACTTTTCAGTAACTTCAGTAACTTTCAAAACATTCCTGCAGAGAGAGACAACATGAGGAGTCCCCTTGCCAAAATGTAATCATGCAGAAAATGCAAACTTGAGCTCACCATGTAGAATATTTTATAATGTGGTCACATGAGACCAAAGGGTGGAGAAACCAGAAAATGAACAGTCATTGCAACAAACTCGAGATTGTTGCAATTTGATTCACGTAAGGGAATTGTGTTAGCTTTTTGGCTGTGGTCTTGATGTTCTATTTGGAAATGTATGATGTCATTGTACCATGCAAATCACAGCAAAAGGCCACTTGTATTTATGTTGGCTAAAGGTTTAACCAAGTGTACATGGCAGGCTTAATTTATTGCTACTTTGACTTTGTTTAGTCACAGAAGGGCTTTATTTATGCTGGTAAATTCAAATAGTGGCTAACAGTGACCACACAGCTAAAGAAATGGCAAGAGTCATGATCACTAAATCACTTTGTTGCTGAGTTCCCTTAATTAAGGGAGGGAGGGAAATTGAATCCCTGGATATTCAATGGAGAATAGGGTGGTAAAAGAGTGATTGATTGGGATATCAGTTGCTTTCCTTAGAAAACTAGATTTCTATATTCCAGTATGGCAAAACAAGAATGAAAATAAAACTCAAGAGCCAGTTAAAGTGCTGAATTAATTGAAGGCATATTAAAAAGTTTTATAGGCTCTCTATAAAGTAAAATAAATAGCTAGAAAGTTATATTCTTTATGCAAACATTTTTCATTACAGTACGTGTCGGTCCCTTAGTGAGAGCTCATTAACTTTTTAAAAATTACCTTTAATGGGCTACTCATTATCATCACCATCAAATGCTTCACTTGTCCGACATTCTAGCATTTAGTGCAGATTAAAGCCAAAATTACCCTCTAGATACAGGGCATATTCAGCTACGCAGGAAAAAAAATCATTCAGTGAAGTCATGGCTTATAAACAGTGAAAATTAGGAATGCTGAAAGCAGCCTTTTTTTAAAGCTCAGAAATGTGTCTTAATGTGGTAGCTGTGGTTTTGAGCAATAAAAAAAATGAAAAGGTTCCTCTTGTTAAAGTCCCTCACTGAAAAGATATTTGGTTAAACATGATTGTGAAACAGGCACTCAGAAGCCTGGTCTCCAGGGCTTGGGCATATCCTTGTTTGGCTGCTGTTTAGCTAAGGCTTGCCCAAGTTATTTCTTCCTTTGCCTGAACTAAAACTTGTTGGTAACTGGAACTGCTGTCAAAGATTGGAAGCCTTTCCATTAAAGCTGCTTTAGAGATAGAATGTTACTCATCCTGCACGAACTGTGCTGGATCTAAAAACTGCTGTATGCGGGAGCAGAAACAGCAACCAGAGTCAGGCTTTGAGCTTGTTGAAATTGGCTGAAGCTTCTCAGTTTCAGTGGAAGTGTACTCATTTACACCAGCAGGGAAATTGGCGTCCACTCTTTTTTTTTTTTTTTCTTCTTTTTCTAGTGGTGGTGGTGGGGAAGAGTGGAAACTACAAAGCATCAGTTAGGAATTATAGACATCCTGGCATATTCTGATTTACTGGGGGCTGCAGTACTCAAATGTGCTGCTGAGATGAATAGGAGGTTTCATCGAGGTTGCATTAGCAAGGTAATCCCAAAGGCATGTCTGTGATGGCAACTTCACTTACTCCTCTGAGGAGTAAAGCAACATATAAACAAGGCTAAGTCTTTAGCTGGATGAACCTTATTAACTCTGAGGAAGCTGGCTGATTCATGTGAGCCACAGCTTTGGACCTCAGATCATCTTTCTTCTTCCTAGGCTTATCTGTGACGCAAGCATTTTGCATGTGTTACCAATATCCAAAGATGCTCCTGGGCCGTGGTATCAATGAGACAAAGAAAATTACTCCACCTGCATGCAAATTAGGTTCTTATTTTTAGAGGTGCTGTGGTGCATCCTGTGGGCTCCTGAGCTGAGCTGCTTTTAGAGTTGACTCAGGCAGGTCTACCTGCGCTCCCACAACTACAATGTAGAAATATGCTCAAAACATCTAAAGATATCTTACTGCTGACAGAGATCTGGCAATGACTCCTCACATCTTCTACCTCTCTTTTGTACTCATTGTACCTCCTGTGTGACAGTGGTGGCAACTTTGGGCTGCCCCAACATTGGTATGCAAAGAAGAGGTGGTGGAAGACCTACAATTTCTTGCTTCCCTGTTATTCTAGCTGCAAATGCTAATGATGTCAACAAGAGCAGAACTCTGAGACATTCTCCAGCCATTACTTCCTTTCAGGCAAGTGCTTATTTGGTAATACATAGGCCAGCTGGATAATTTTCGAAAAGCAGACCAACGTGTAATTTTTATCACACTTGTGCATTCTCTTGCTGCTGTATCTTTGCTGTACTTGGAAATGAAGACAGTGTAATTACCTAACAATTATCTTGTCAACTTGTAGCAGAATGTGAAATTCGAATTTGGGTAAGGAATGAGAGTGCATTTAAAGCTGTGGTCTTGTGATGTGGCATTTATTTTCCATGCTAATTTTGGGGATGGGTAATGAGGTAGACGTGTGTGGCTAAGCTAAACGGCCCAGGGCACCCTGATGGGCATCAAAGCAAGTGGAATTCTGTGTGGCTGTTCAGAACACGAGGGACCAGTCAGCCATTTAAAACCTCCATGTACTTAGTCATGCTGTAGGAATAGGGACAAATGTCCTACATGACATTGCTGGGTGTATACCTGGTGCCTAGGAATGAAGTTGCCTCTGCAAGCAGTTTTGAGCAGTTTGGCAGCTGTGGGAGACAGGGTGGGAGCAGACATCTGCCAGCAGATGTCTGTCTGATGGAGGGAGAGTTTTTTCCACAGGGACCCTCATACAGAGTGCCTTGAAGTGCTCACCAGCCTAAATGGCTGCTGTAGTCTCCCTCAAACAAGGAAATGCCAGCAGAAATGATTGCCCTCTATTGTAGACAGCCATGTTAAGCTGATAAGAATACGTTTGGAGAAGAAACACCTCCCACAGGGTTTAAATCTCAGCAATGTGAAGCATCATCATCTGTGAGTCAGAATATGCTTTGGGGCCAGCCTTTGGCTAGTACTGTTGTGTGGGGGTAGACATTCTTCTCCTGTTTGTAGGGAAATACTCAGCCCCTTCCTGATAGAGTTGGCTCTGAAAAGATGACAGTTTTAAGCTTACAGGTAAACAGTACTTTTACAACCAAAGTTGCCACAGATTGCAGCTGTTTTATATTGACAAGAAGTAGCCAGAAGTTTATTTTTTACTCTGATCAGACTCCAGGTTTCTGTAGCTTGAGATTACAGCAAGTGCAGCAGTCAACAGAGAAGTGACTTTCAGCTGACGGACTCCGATGGTCTCAGATCTGCTATCGATACGCTTGAAGAGTTTTCACAACAAGTAGTGTATCTGCCAATGCAATTCTGCTAACCCTTTGGTGTTTCAAGGCCTAAACATCCCTCCTATAGTAGATAAGGTGGGATTCTCGAGATTAGAAAGCATTGCATTATGAGTTGCTGTGTGGTTTGCATTTCAAAGTCAGCTGAAAGTTTAGATGCATCTATTGGCAGAAACAAGCAGCACATCGACTAGGTTTCCACATACAGGTTAGGCTGCCTATTGCAAAGGAGTTGTTCTTCTGGGTAGGCAGTTCCATTGCACTACTTAGTTGGAGTAGTACAACAGTACCAAAAGGTACTGCAATGTGTTTGACAAACCCAAGTTTTCTGTTTTTCCATGTGATGTGGTGAATGTTGCACTGAACTAACATTTTTTACACTGTTGCTTAGTGGTGGAATGTGATTCTTCGGCAAAGTGTGTGTCCTTCAGGCCTTATGGACCAACATTTTATACTTCTTTGAATACTGTGAACATTTGCAAGGCTTTCTGAGTAACTGCTAAGAAGACAGTGATGGATATAAGTACACGTTTCATTGACTGAAAAAAAAGTACAACCAAACAGAGCTTAGTTGCCTTGCAAATGGGAATCACTTGTTGCTCATCACCCCAATGATCCCAGTCCAGAAGCAGTGGAAGGAACTGGATCAGTTCCATGCACCTCCCCAACCTGCTGCACTGCCTGTTGCATCACCACAGGGGCAGAAGGAAAATAACCTGTGGCGAGGGTAAGAGAAACTGAAACCAGAAAAGAGACGGTGGGGAAGGGTGCTTACTTTGTGTTTGATTGCTTATTTTCTTCTTTCTCACTACTCTGAACAGTGATTAGAAAAGTTTGTTTTAATTGTCGATGAATAAAGGCAACGTTCTCCCATTGAGGGCTGTCTTGCTAGCAGCAATAATTGTGCCCAGAACAGTAGTTGGTGGAGGGCACAGGCAGGGCATGGGCCAGGGCTGGAATATTTAGAATGATTCTGAGGTTTGACAAGGAGCCTTGATTCTGGCATTGGGAATTCGGGGTGTAAATGTTGTCTGTTAGACTTGGTGGGGGTGGGTAGGTATGAACAATGTGTAAAAGGATGGGAAACAGACTTCAGAGCTACCTGTATGAGTTTTCGAAAGATGAGGGGTCAAGTGAGAGACAAAATGTGTTCAGTGGCTTGGAGCCTTGGCCATATGCAGAAGTGGAAGCCAAGAAAACTTGCCCACGTCTGAGCACACTGGGTACTTGTGTGTACAGTTGAGCATTCATGCACAAATGAGTTGGGTGCTCAAAAATCAATTGATCAAGTGCTCATGTATAGGCTAATTGTGTACTCAAGTGTGAATTGGTTGTGAATGTCTGCATGAAACATGTGGGTGATCATGCATGAGGTAACAAGGTTCCTGCCTATGTATTAATTGGGTGCCCAAGTGGAAGTGACTGCCCACTCAGGCAAGAATTGTTTGGGTATCCATGCACAAAGCCAGTAAATCCTGCAATTTGTCAAATGCATTCCTTCTTTTGCCTATGTAAAACTTTTAATAGTGATTCATATAGTAGCAATGGGTATTTACACTCTCTAAAATTCTGCTCCCTGCCTTGTGAACCACATTACAGGAGCTAAGGTCACAGTCAGAAGACCTTACCCATCACAGATTCTACCCTTTTTCTCTCTAGAATAGAATATAGCAATCTATACATGCACTTATTATTCTACCTCTGCTTCCTTACTTGAATTAAATTGGCTGTAGAGTTTTGTCTACACATAAAGCGAGCGTTAAGTAGTTCTCTCTTGATAAAACATAGGTGTTTTCCCACCTATGGAATAAAATGGTGCACCAGATGGCTCAACTGTCCTGGAATTTGCTCTGCGTGCTGGAACATAAACTGAGCCCTGTGTTTAACTGTGTTTGCAATTCTTTAACTTGCTGCTCTCACCTCTGAAGGACTTTCTGTTCCAGTTCAACCTATCCTGCCCTTGTTTTATCAAGAACAGTCCTAACCAGTGTAGAGTGGAAGCATGGAGAGTTTTCAGACTGTTTTGATGCTTTCCAGGTTGACCATATACCGTACTACTGGCCTTTCAGCATAATAATTACTGCTGATCTCACACTCATTTTAGAAGATAAGCAGGCTCTCCTCTCACAAGGATACATATACTCTACTGCTAGATCCACTGAGCTTTCCATCAGCTCATAAAAAAAGTAATTAGTAACTGTGAAGAGCTGCAAGGAATTTTCAGGCTGTTACATGCAGGCCAGAGTCCCTAAAGGGTGATGCTGCCCTTGTGTAGCTCACCTAGATGCTGCAGTCCCTCAGGGGCAACTTTCAGGTATGGTTTTCCTCCTCCCATGAGCAAACCTCTCCTCACACATCTTCTCTGCCCTCTCTCCCTCCATATATTTCCTCAAGTATCTCACCATCTGTCTCTTCCTCTTGTGCCAAACCTTGCCATGTGTGCACCATGCAGCACTCCTGTGATCTCATCAGGTGCTCATGCGTGTACTAGTCGAGTGTTCCTTTTGTGAATAAACTTGGTTGTCCAGAATGAACTGTGATAATGAAATAGTTAGGTGCTCACGCATGAATTTATCATGTGATTGTGTGTGGTCAATTTGTTCAATCATGCATGAGTTAATGGGGCATCTTGAACTGACTGGCTGTGCATGTGAGAGCTAACTGGGTGCTCAAGCAGGAATTAATTGTGCACCACTGCAGGAATTAATTATATAATCAAGTGTAAATTAGCAGGACACTCATGCATAAAACGACTGGGAACTCATGCATGAACTACTTGAGTGGACTGTCATGAATTAATGTGGAACTTGGATAGGAATTATATGTGCACCCATGTGTGAATTCACTGGGTGCTCCAGGATGAGCTGATTGGACCATCATGCATGAACTGTTAGGGCTCTCAGGTGTGAATTATTTGTATGCCCATGCATGAACTAATTGGGCATTGATGCACATGTTTATTGAGTGCTCATGCATGAATTTACTGGATGTTTGAGTGTGACCTAGTTGGGCATCTTTGTGTGAGTCCGTTGGGCACTCATGCATGAACGCAGTAAGCCTTGCAATTTATGCCCTGAGGGGCATAATAATACATATGCATTCAGGCCATTATGATATTAACCCCTGCAGTCTGATCCACGGAGATGATGATTGAAGTTTGTGAAGAGTATGTGTATTCAGAATGTGAGAAAGTTGACTCCGATAATATAGATCATATGAGAAGGGGGTGGAGCTTTTATTTAGTTAAAGGTCAGACTCTGATGATGATGATAACCCCTGTAATCTGGCTCTCAGGGGACTGGAGTAGAATTTTAGTAAGTGAATGTGTGAGTGTTACAATACTAACCGCCTGTATAGACTGATCTGCAGGGACAAAGGGTGGAGTAGGATCATCTGACTGTGATGTTAACTCCCACAGTCTTTTTTGTGGGAGAGGAATAGATTTTTAAAGAGTGCATGTACACATTGCCACTATTTTAGGACCTTACTCCCTGGTCTGCAGGGAAGAAGCATAATGTTTATAGTTGCTGTATGTTAAGATTGTGATGATGTTTGAAGTAGAGTTTATAATGTGTTTGAACAGATCTTAAGTGTTTCACAGGAGTGAAGGGAAGAATGTATGGGGAAAAAATTGCAGGTTTCTTGCATTTGTGCATGGTTACCTATCTAGATCATACATGAGTGCTGGTTTAAGCTATGTTTGAGTGTCTAACCTGTCCTGGTTTGGGATGGGTCCCCAATTAGCCAATGCATGATCACCCAATTACTTCACGCATGGGTGCCCAATTAGCTCATGCTTTATTGCTCAAATAGTTCACGCATGAGCGCCCAATTAGTGCATGCTTGAGAGCCCAATCAATTCATGCTTGAGAGCCCAATTAGCTCTGGATGAGCACCCAATTTACTTGTGCATGAGTGCTCAATTAGTACATGCATGAGCCTACAATGAATTCATACCCCAAATGCCCTGCCAGCACATGTTGACAGGGTTTGGTATCCAGAAGCTGCAATGGTGCCACTACAGGAGGCAGAAGGGCCAGTGCTATCCTCCAAGCAGGTCCTAGAGAGCCCAGCATCACTTGGCAGGACTGAGGGCTTGATCTGAGGGTCTCCATCAAAATAAAGGCCTGCTAAAAGGTGTTAATGAGTGCTCAGAGAAAAAGGAAGGCATTTGGTTGGAACAAACAACTCATAGTTCTGAGCTCATTGCAGTGTGTGTGATACAGTTCTTATGCTTCCTGCCTGGTCTTTGGGGGGAGGGAATAAGGGTGTGGAGCTTGCAATTTTTGTATGTTAAGCTTGTGGTAATGTTGAAAGTAGAGTTTGTAAGAGATTTATGTTGAAACACAGAGGTGGAGGGTAGAGTATCTTGGGCATGAATTGTAGGGTTTAGTGAATTCATACACAAGTGCCCAAATAGTTTGTGCATGAGCGCCCAATCATCAGTATACGCTTCAGTGCCCAATTAGCTCATGCTAGCATGCCCAGTTAATTCATGCATGGGTGCCCAATTGATTCATGCATGAGAACCCAATTCTTTCATGCTGGCATGCCCAATTAATTTACGCATGAGTGCACAATTGAGTTACGCATGAGTGCTTAATTATTTTGATGGATAAGAATTCAGAAAGTGCCACTGCTAGGAACCCCAAAAGTTAAGCCAGATGCAAATTAAAGCCCTGCCCCTTAAGGCCCCCTGAACAAATTAATCTAGGCTGAAAAGCAGGCCTTTCACAGATTGAAAAGAATCAAAAACTGGCCCTCATTCTACACTTGGCTATACTTCTTACAACTTGAACTTGGATCTCTTTTCAGGATCCAGGAAAGCAGCTGTGTGGGGCATTAGCCTTCTCCATCAGAGTTCTAGCTAATCCAGCCTTTCCGCTGCCCTATGTTGTTTTTTTCTTTGCTGTTGTTGTTTTTGTTGTTTTGTTTTGTGTTGCGTGCTTATCATTAAAATGTAATTTCCCATCATACAATTTCCTTAGCCATGATGAAATGTTTATTCTGGATGCCCATGGAAAATGAAGATATTTTAAAACAAAGAGCAAAGTGAAATCAGCAGAAAAAAATCAAGAATACAGGACAGTTCAGTCTGTTTCAGTAGGCAGCATCAGTGCTGTATTGTTACCTCAAATGGATGCTGTGGAATGCACATGACCTTGGCATAGTCATCCAGAAAACAAAACATTGTTAGTCGGTAAATACCAGGAGGAAGAGAATACAAAAAGCTATTGTAATATAGGGACTTAGAGTGCTTTCCTTTGGATTCTTTCAATTCTGTCAAGATAGCAGTTCCATCATCTAATTTCCAGTTTTTTGGAGGTCTCCACTGTCCTAGTGTTAATACCACTGTGCTGGCTAGTATAGTTCCTCAGGTAATGTCAGAGCAGAGGAATTACCATCAGAGGTTTTTTGGTAGTAACTGGTAGCAGTACTGTCCCCTCAGCCAGGAGACATTTAGCTGGGGAGTCAGGACTTCAAGAGGGAGGTATGGTCTGTTTTCAGACTCATGACCTTTTGTTGCTTCTAAATTGACCTTTCCCACCTCTGCAGTGTCCTTCTGGAAATTTTCACTAGTGTCTGCAGGCTGCTTTTAGCAGAAGCATGGGATAGTGAGTGCTTTACCAGCCTGACCCACCTTTAAAATTTGTTCTTGTTCTGTCACCTATGGCCGTACCATAACTTGTCACTCCAAAAGCATCCAGTCTAGGAGTGAAACCAGGAAGCTGTCTTTATTACTTGACTGGAAAGAGAAAAGGAGGCCATAAGCTTGACCATCTGTAGATTTTTTTACTTGCTCTCAACTTGATGCATACAGAGGGTTATACATTAGAGCAGTGTAAGTCACTGACTGTTACTGATGTTGAGCCATTCCTATTTAAAATGGAAATGACTGTCTGTTCCATCTGTGGCACATGCTTCAGTAAAATAACAGCCAGGATATGGCTCACCTGGCTCTGGTTTCAACATTTGGATTATTCCAGGATATTTTTGCAGCCACAGGCAAACTGATCTCTATGGTAAATATAGAAAAAGAAAGCGGTAACATCAGACTCACTTGTGCATCTCTTGATGGCAGACTATTCTGGTTTCTCCACCCCAGGATGAATTGTAACTTAGAACTGTTTAGGCTTGAAGATGCAGAGAATTAATCTTCAGTTCTTGGGTTCTGATATTCTTATGTACCTTAAATAGTACTTCACACTCTGGGTGATGCCCCTGATTTAGTGTGTCCTTAGCAGGTGCAAGCAGACTACAATAGCATCACAACAACAAGTAATGTAGAAGTAGAGGAGCGATTTAGAAAGCAGGCGCAAAATGAGTTTTTGCACAGAAATAAAGTAGAGGCATTTACAGACTCTGCAGTTCTTTTGGAAAGTATTTCTGCTACTATTTCCATTTCACTTTTAAGCTGGACGCAGAGGGATGTATTTGTGCACACCTGCTCCTTTACAAGTGGAAGGTCCTGATTTAATTTGTCTTAGGTCTCTTTTGAAATATATGTAACATGACCTAATTGAAACCTAGGGCTTTGCAAGCTTATAGACGGTGTTGGAACATGCTGCCCAGCAAGGCTGTAGATGCCCCCTCCCTAAAAGCATTCGAGGCCAAGTTGGATGGAGCTATGAGAAACCTGGTTTAGAGGGAGGTGTCCCTGCTATAGCAGGGGGTTGGAACTAAATAGTCTTAAAGGTCCCTTCCAACCCAAACCATTCAATGATTGTATGATTCCATACTCTGCAGTACTGTGCATGCCAGCAGAGCAGTAAACAAGGAGGAAAATCTCTTACTCTTCTTCAGGAATGGGAGGACTATGAGTGCTGTTCTTGCTGAATCTGGCAGCTAACCAAAAAGCTGCACTAACACCACCAGACTGTCAGAGCTGCACTGCCCTCTTGGGCATTGAGTTAATGCCAACGTAATTCCATACAAGGAAAAGATGTTAACTAAGGATGAAGGACTCAAAAAACCTTCTGTTCATTGGGCTGCCATGCCTTTACTGCCTAGTATTAATGTTGCAGCACAGAAGGGAAAAGACTGTGCAGCCCACATGCTGAGCTGTGAGGCCTTTGGAGGGAGTGTGGGAACAAAGACCAAAGAGGGAAAAGTCTATTATAATGTCAGCTAGTAAAAATTTTATTGCACCTTTTACACATTCCAGGAGATGCAGGGCACTTTAAATTGGTCTGTGGAAACTGTTGCAGCTTGAAGACAGAAGTGCAGTTTTGGTGTGATTCTTGAATATACCGTATACTTCTCCATGAAGGACAAAAGAACAAAGTTTTGGTCCTTAAGTAGCTCACTCTCTTTCCTCCACCCCTCCAAGTTAATAAAGGATAGAGGATGTGAAGGTCATAGATTTGCTCTCTCTCTGCATTTTGCTGTAGATCCTCAATCTGTCTTTGAATGTGAAAGAGTATTTGGAACCTACGGTTACAGAGAACACAATGAATTTCAGAGGGCTCTCTTTAGTTGATTCTTCAAACCTTGTGATTTTGTTTATCTTCAGCAATATTTCTTTACTTCTCCATTGAAATCTTGCTAGATTTTACAGTGCATGGTAATATACCTGATTTCAGTAAGCTTAAGTCTGTGTGGGATGAACAACCAGCCCATTGAACTCTCTTTTCTTTCACTTGCTCTTGCCTATGAGCAACAATAAGAGAAAATTGATGTGCAGCCTGAGGAATTAGCCCCTTCTGGGAGGTTAGCTGGCTAGCTTACAGAGCTTAGCTGGCAGTCTAAGGTCAGTTCCTTCACCGATGAGAGTTGTGGTGAAGAAAGCAGTGATGGACTGCCCCTCTTCTCCTTAGATAAATATCTCTAAGCTGGTGCTTTACCACCGTCTCCTGAATCTGTCCAGGGCTGAAATGTTCGTATTCTGCTTCATTGCTGAAGCTGCACTCAATGCAGTGTTTGTTTTGGTCACTGATTTTAGGGCCTGAAGAGGACAGACAGGTAGCTATCAATAAAGAGCTGGAGTTCTGCGTGCGGTCGCAAGGTCATGATCTCATCGCGATCACGGAGACGTGGTGGGACAGCTCGCATGACTGGAATGTCGTCATGGAGGGCTATGTGCTTTTTAGGAAAGATCGGCTGGCTAGGCGGGGTGGTGGAGTTGCTCTTTATGTGAGAGAGCAGCTAGAATGTATTGAAATTCACTTGGGGGAGAGTGATGTAGCAGTGGAGAGCTTATGGGTGAGAATCAAGGGGCAGGCTGGTAAGGGTGACACTGTTGTGGGGGTGTACTACAGGCCCCCTGATCAGGATGAGGAGGCTGATGAGGCCTTCCAAAAGCAACTGGATGTAGCGTCACGTTCCCAGGCACTGGTGCTTATGGGGGACTTCAATTATCCAGATATTTGCTGGATGACCAACATAGCCAGGCACGCACGGTCCAGACGGTTCTTGCAGTGTGTTGAAGACAACTTTCTGATGCAGGTGGTGGAGGAACCGACGCGGGGAGGGGTGTTACTGGACCTTATTTTCACCAACAGGGATGGACTTGTTAAGGAAGTAAAGGTAGGGGGCAGTTTGGGTTGTAGTGATCATGAGATGGTGGAGTTCAAGATCCTGAGCGGAAGAAGCAAAGCAATAAGTAGGATTGCTACCCTGGACTTTAGGAGAGCCAACTTCGATCTCTTCCGGGACCTACTTGGAGCTATCCCGTGGGCTCGGGTGTTAGAAGGTAAGGGGGCCTCTGAGAGCTGGTCAGCATTTAAACAGCTCTTCTTCCAAGCTCAGGATCGGTGCGTCCCTGTGAGCAAGAAATCGGGAAAAGGTGGCAGGAGACCTTTGTGGATGAGCAAGGAGCTCATGCGCAAGCTCAAAGGAAAGAAGAAGGTCCATGAAATGTGGAAAAAGGGTCTGATCACTTGGGAAGAATATAGGAATGTAGTCAGGGCCTGCAGGGATGCAACGAGGAAGGCTAAAGCCCGTCTGGAATTGAATCTAGCTAAAGTGATAAAGGATAATAAAAAAGGCTTCTTCAAGTATGTTAATAGCAAAAGGAAAACTAGGGAGAATGTGGGCCCCTTACTAAGTGAGGGGGGGGTCCTCGTAACGGGGGATGCTGAGAAGGCAGAGATACTGAATGCCTTCTTTACTTCTGTCTTCAGTGAAAAGGCTCCCCTGCAGGAATCCCACACCCTGGAGGTTAGTGAGAGGGTCTGGGGAATGGGAGACTTCCCTTTAGTCAGGAAAGAGGACGTGCGTGAGCGCCTAGGCAGTACTAAGGTCCACAAGTCCATGGGACCTGATGGGGTGCATCCACGTGTGCTGAGGGAGCTGGCGGAGGTCATTGCCGAACCGCTCTCCATCATTTTTGAGAGGTCCTGGACAACAGGGGAGGTCCCTGAAGACTGGAGGATAGCCAATGTCACTCCGGTCTTCAAAAAGGGCAAGAAGGAAGATCCGGGTAATTCTAGGCCTGTCAGCCTCACCTCCGTCCCTGGAAAGGTGATGGAACAGCTTGTGCTGGATACCATCTCCAGACAACTGGGAGAAAAGGAGGTTATCAGGAGTAGTCAGCATGGGTTCACCAAGGGGAGGTCATGCTCGACCAACTTGGTGGCCTTCTATGATGCTGTCACATGCTGGGTGGATGGGGGAAGAGCGGTAGATGTAATCTACCTTGATTTTAGAAAGGCGTTTGATACTGTCTCCCACGACATCCTTATAACAAAGCTGAGGAAGTGTGGGATAGACGAGTGGACAGTGAGGTGGGTTGAGAACTGGCTGACTGGCAGAGCGCAGAGGGTCGTCGTTGGTGGTGCAGAGTCTGGCTGGAGACCTGTGACCAGTGGTGTCCCCCAGGGGTCTGTGCTGGGTCCGGTCTTGTTCAACATCTTCATCAATGACCTTGATGAGGGGATAGTGGCCACCCTCAGCAAGTTTGCTGATGATACGAAGTTGGGAGGATTGGCTGACACGCCTGAAGGCTGTGCTGCCATTCAGCGAGACCTGGACAGGCTGGAGAGCTGGGCAGTAAGAAACCGGATGAGGTTCAACACAAGCAAGTGTAGGGTCTTACACCTAGGGAGGAATAACTGCATGCACCAATACAGGCTGGGGGATGAGCTGCTGGAGAGGAGCTCTGCAGAGAGGGACCTGGGCGTCCTGGTGGACGACAGGTTGGCCATGAGCCAGCAGTGTGCCCTCGTGGCCAAAAAGGCCAATGGCATTCTGGGGTGCATTAAGAAGAGCGTGTCCAGCAGGTCGAGGGAGGTGATCCTCCCCCTCTACTCTGCCCTGGTAAGGCCTCATCTGGAGTACTGTGTCCAGTTCTGGGCTCCCCAGTACAAAAAAGACAGGGATCTCTTGGAAAGAGTCCAGCGGAGGGCCACAAAGATGGTGAAGGGCCTGGAGCATCTCCCCTATGAAGAAAGGCTAAGTGAACTGGGTCTGTTTAGCCTTGAGAAAAGAAGACTGAGAGGGGACCTGATCCAGGTTTATAAATATCTGAGGTGTGGCGGCCATAGCGGTGAGGCCAGTCTCTTTTCAGTGGTACGTGGAGACAGGACGAGGGGAAACGGACATAAGCTGCAGCATAGGAAGTTTCGCACGAATGTGCGTAAGAACTTCTTCACGGTGAGGGTGACGGAGCACTGGAACAGGCTGCCCAGGGGGGTTGTGGAGTCTCCTTCTCTGGAGATATTCAAGTCTCGCCTGGACGCCTACCTGTGCGACCTGGTGTAGGGAACCTGCTTTGGCAGGGGGGTTGGTCTCGATGATCTCTAGAGGTCCCTTCCAACCCCTACAATTCTGTGATTCTGTGATTCTGTGATTCTGTGAATCTTTGATGTGACCTATGACAGGACAGGGGACAGCAGTACCTGGGGATGGGGAGATTCCGTAGCAAGTATATAATCTCACTCTGGTTTGTATCTGGTAGTAGAAACCTGATGCTGTCCAAGACCTCTCATAAGTGCAGCAAAACAGTAATTGTGAAAGCTCTCATTTTTTAGTGGATACGCCCCAGAAATGTGGGTTATTCATGTTGATAGAAATATTGGTTCCAGTATCAATTATTTGCTCTGATGTATTTAACTGATGAACAAATTTTAATCTTTTGTGGAGAGGGGTATAAGACCAAGTGGGTATGGAGAAAGTCCAAACAGTGTATGAGGGGAATGTAGATTTATTCTCACTAATGTTAATGAGCTATCTACAGCACATAAGAGGATGCTTTCTCCTCTCTCCTTGCTTCCTTTATACCCTGTTCCTGATGCTGCTCCTGCTCTGTCTTACGTTCTTCATTGCCTCATTTTTCTCCATAATAACAGTTGTGTTGTCATATCCTATATAATCCTGATGCTCTGCAGGACAAGGAGAAGACATTTTTCTTCTGAAGACTTTGCTATTTGCATTTTAGGCACTTGGGTCTGTGAGAAAATGAGCTTCTAAGCCATGTAGTTACATGCAATATGAGGTAAATTTCAAAATGCAAAAGGATTATTGAATTAGTACCAGCATTTTGTTTGGGAAGAAAAGGGACCTCAATCGATGAGGGGTTCTACCCACTGAAAAGAATGGCAATGAAATATGCAATCCTTGGAGGTGGTGAGGAATGAGCTGGTACAGGTGAGAATAGGGACAGGATGGTAAGAATGAGTGGAGGGAGATGTCAGTAGATGTAATTACACTGCTTCAAATGAATTAGCTACAACAGAGGTAAACTAGTCTGTGCTGAGCACCCTCTGCACAGCCTCACCTATGGCAATGTGACAGCTGGTGAGTTTGATAGCTGACTCAGGGGCCTTTGCACTGCACACATATCCTGCAATAAAGGGAATAAGAATAAGGAGGATTGGAAGGAGAGGGACGGGGCGAGCAGCCAATCTGCAGAGGGTAGAGGAGCTGGGATCAAAACTACTGCCCGCTCTTTGAAAGTCGTGAAAAGCCAGATCCTGAGTTTGCTCATATAGGCACCGCTGCTCTGGGCTGCAGGAGGAAATGCAGCTGAGGAGCTCTCGGGTACGTGTGCAGAGCCAGCCTTGTTGTGCTAAGAAATACGTTTTGATTAACGGTGCACGTGGCAGGAATTTTGCATTGCTGCTAAAGCAATAAAAACTCCAGAAAGGTTTCCATGACGTTAATTTCAGTTCATTTGAGATAATCCATGTAGAGCTTAAATAATACATGAGATTTACACCGTCAAAGACATGCACTGTATCTCAGCCTTAGCGAAAAGAAATCTGCCTTGTTGACACCAAGCAGCCAAACCAAGAGACAGGACAGAACTAGTTTTTCATCGGCTGCCTGTTTCTCCTCCTGGCTTTCATCTCTCTCTCCTTCTCTTTCCTGTCTCCCCTTTTTTTGTTGATTGGTGTCACCTCACATGCTTAGGATGTCTGCCTGTCTGCTCAGAGTGTGAACACATTCCTCAGAATGCTGATTTGCTCGTTTCACACCAGTGTCAAAATGACTTATTAATTTCGGCACCTCCCGATACTCAATGCCTGATGTGTTGCCATCCAAACATTAAATGACAATAAGCATATGCAGCTGCTGGGCCTAGCAAACTCATTTCATTTGATAATAATGTCATGGCAATATGCTTTAAATCACTGTCCTTTTCATCCTTGTTAATTGCTAGCTGTAGACCTCTTTCCAGTAAGCAGTGCAAGTGTTGGGATGCTGCTCCTCCTAGCCTGATTAGGCATTTTTTCTAGCTGTAGAAATCCTTTTCGGTGGCAGTGTTATTTCATCAAGACATGGATTTTGCTCTTAATTAGCCAACATGCCACCAGGGATACTTCAGAGTCATGGGTGTGAAAAAGCCTCCAGGAGAGGATGATTCTCTGGGATTAAAATGTATAATATATCAGTGACTCGGGAATAATTGGCAGCTTCGGAGATGGTAAGTTGGCGTTAGCAGTGACAATGTGTTCTGGTGTAATATCAATACCTGTTTCTGTCTGCTTTCCAGATGGCTCACTTCAAACTCAACAAGAGACATTCTGTATATAACAATGTACAACAGCCAGTGCTGGGGGTGGGGAACCATTCCCCATTTCTGCTGTCACTGATGAGCTGCATAGCTTTCCCAAAGCATTGTAAACACAGGATTTGTATTCTCTTCAAGAGAAGTGCAACTGCTTAGGCCATATTTGCTCATTCACAGAAAGATTAAAACTAGAAGGAAATCCTCATGCACGTAAAAGCAATAGCAAAAATCTCAGTGTGTGGGTCAAGCGGGATCCTGCTGCTGCCTGAAGTGGTTGGGAAGAGTCCATGTTGGTCCCCAGGCAGGACCTGCCCTGTGGTGCTGCTCTGGAGAAAGCAGTGCCTTGAATACCACCACTGATGGAGCCAGAGCAGCCTATTCCCAAGCTTCACAATCATTAGAAGGCTTCAGACTCTCTATCCTTTACTGTCTTCCCTTAAATTTTTTCTGCAATGAGCTGAGCTTATGAATTCTTGCCCCATTTGCCACAGATGAGATGGCAGATGATTCCCTTCCCATAGCCATCGGTGGACTACTATACCAACATGTTCAGTCCATGCTTCTTTCTGCATTTTCCTGTGGCTCCCTTTCTGCAGACTCGGAGCCCAAACCTTCATGTTTCTGTTCATTTCTTGTTGTTAGTCATATGCTTAATTTTAGCTTTTTACTTTGCTTTTAATTTTGTTTGTAAAAAGTGGAATCTGATTAAGCTATTGAGTCCCTCTCGACATCTTGCATGGATAACTCAGTGCCTAAGGCTGGCCTAATTTCCAATGAGTGGAAGGGATTTCTGCTCAGAATAGAAGAAAAAGACCTTTAAAAAAAGTATTTCATTGAGTTCATTGACACCTTTTGTTCCTAAAGAATATAGTGTTATTTGTTGGCATACATGCACTGTCAGAGAGTAGAATTTTGGAAATCTCTTTTAAGATGCCTGTTTCACACTCCTGGGGCAACTTTAAAATAAGCTGCTTCAGAGCTTGACCAGTAGTATCTTAGAGAATGATTCAGCCCAGTGGAATTAAAGGAAAAAAATATATATATCTTGTGTAGAGATAAGAGTTTTATTCACAGGGTGTATTCAGAAAGTATTTGTGTGTAATGTAATCAAGTTTTAAAAAAGAGGAAATCCATCCTCACCGTGTGAAAATGTGAGCCTGTGTGTCACATCGTACTTCTACCTGAGACTACTGTAACGTTTACAGATTCAATCTAAATTCTTCCAAGAAATCAGACCCAAACAGTCTCTTTTGGAAATTGTGTGCTTGATTTGAAGCTCACTGAAATCAATGGCAAGTCTTGGGATGTGATTCTAATTGTCAAGAACTTGCAATTACTTTGCACATCTTCTGGAGAGATATATATGATTTCAGCAGTTAAAGATGTTCTTTTCCAAATGGAATGAACTCATACACATCTTTCACATTGCTGCCTGTCAAGCTGTGGTAGACAGATATGTGATCAGGCGTACAGAGATGCCTGTCTTCTAACAGCGGAGCAGAGGCTGTAGTTCTGGTGTCAAATGAAATGCAAGGATGGCTGGTTTGCAGGGGCTATCTTCTTCAGATAAAAGGCCAGCGACCTTTTCACATCAAGCCTGTAGAGAAGGTCTGGCTAAGGGTGGTATGCAAAAGGGTTGGCAAGAGGGCTGCTTCATTAAGGCTGTGCTTCTTTCTCTCACCTTAGGGAAGTAATTTAAGATGTGTCTATCACATTGCTGAGTCCTCACAGGGATGATGGATTATTCCTTACAAATGGAAACATGAGAAAAACATTCAGAACATTCTGAAATGTTGAAATGATACATTTAATTTAGGAATAGTTATGAGTATTTTTCTTTTGTGCTTTTGAATCTTCTATAGAAGTGTTTTGTTTTCATAATTAGTTGGCCATCAGAAGAGGTTAATTAAAAAAAAAAGAACAGTTTTGGTGGACCATTAAGTCTTGTACCAATCAGAAATAATGAGAGCTGAATTTTTATATTTTCTTTCTTCTGGTTAGCCAGTAATCAAAGCATTAAAGCATAATATTGTCATTTTTCTCCCCATCTGCAATAATTCAGGTAAAAGTGAAAAGATCTTATTTACGATCCTTCAAAGAGCGCATCTCCTCAGACACTTTAAGCACTTTTGTTTAACTATTTCCTATAGATCATTTGTCCTTGCTATAAGAGGTGTTCAATGATAAATCTTTCTACTTGTGTCTGCTCGATTCAGTTTGTAGTATGAATATTGCAGTGCAAACTAATTTTTGTCAATTTATTTCCCAGTCAGTGTGAGCCTTGATTACCTCACCTGAGTTGCAGTTGGTGATCAGTAGGTTAGAATTTTCTCATGGGTGGCATCTGTGTACCTGATTGTAATACTGCTTTCACCTGAAGTGGCATAAAAGAAACCTAAACAACCATTTCTCTCATGCTCTAGAAGCTGGAGGCTACTACTGAAAGCAGTGTGGAAAGGTAATACTTAGCAGTATAACAAATGGTAGGAAAAAAAGGGAAAGGAGAGAGGAAGAAGCTTCAGGCAACTGTTGACATCTACCTTGCGACGTGAATGGTGTGTGTTTTCCAGGCTCGTGAAAAATGTTGCAAAATGTAAGAGTAGGTGTGGTAAAGGTCAGAAAGACAAGAAAGAAAAATAGGACATTGTGAAAAATATGTTAGTGTTCCAATGAGAAGAGAAGTCCCCTTCCAGGAACTTTTTACTCTTACACTCAAAACTAAAGATCGTGTGGTGTTTCTTTCTTCCCTGGTATGAAGTAGCAAGACATCGTGTTGAGAGCTTTTTATGATGGTAAAGAAATACAGAGGAGATTGATAATTTTTGAATTCTCATTCTAACTGAATGATTTTCAGTTTTGTTGTGTTTCTTCTCATTCATCAGACTGTTTGGATGTGGTATTTGGGTTGATGGAAGGGAATAGTGAAACAGAGTGAAAATATTCATATCAAAGACGACGCTGAAAAGATGTGGAAATTGGTCTGAGACAGATTTCCATAGTTAGAATAAGAATTCCTCAAATAAACAAGCAGAAAATTGTTCTCATCTCTGGTGCCTGGGAGTCTGTTAAAGTGAAGTAGAACTGACAGAGCTACTCAGAGTCCCTGTGTTTGAGTTAACAGTGGTGCCATTCACACAACAGGCGGAAGTTCCTCTACATACATGCACGCATTTTTAGAAAGAATTACACGTTTGCAGAACCTTTATTAGAAAAATGCCATGAGATAACTGTTTGCTATCGATACTGAAAGTAACACGACCATGCCCATTTGCACTGAATACTGATTCAGCTCAGAACACTTTAGAATGGCAGGGGATCTCAGGAAAGCTCTCCTATCCAAGGACAGTAGTATGGTGAGGTATGGGCATGAATAAGGGCAGCTTGCAGGTTGGTTTGTGATGACTGGTAAAGAGTTAAGCGAAACCCGAAAGCTGCTGGTTTGTGGCGCTGCTGCTGTGCAGTGTATTCTGGATAAAGTCTGTTGTCACAGCTTTATCATCCATGTAATCAGGTGTGATATTGGCTCTGTGTAGCCCCTCCTGCCTGCTTTCTCCTGGTTTATGCTGGGAGGAAGCAGAGTGGTAAGAGAAAGAAAGGGAACAGAAGCATTTACTTGGTATGAAGTGCTGTTAAAAGGACATCTATGGGCCTCTTACTTCATACAGTTTCATCCTATAAATGCCACTTGAACTAAAATATTCCCTTTCATCTTCCTGACAGAAATATGACACAGTAATTCTTTGTGAAAATGTAGATGATACGCTGCAGTAGTTACAGCGAGTTAGGATTAAGTGGCAAATGCCTAGTGTTAAAGACTTAATTAAAGACACAATAGCTCTGGGAGGTCATTATTGTAATTACAGTGCTGCCTATATTGTTGTATCCAAGTGCACGGTTGTAGTATCATGTTATCTCTACATAGTGTCCTGGTTTGAGGAAGCAGCTATTGCATACATTTCATGCAGTATCATTCACATAGGCCTTCTGCTAGCCCATTTAAGCTTGAAAATCTGATTCGGGGCTCAGTTTACGTTAACCAGTCTTATATGGGTGTAATTCCATCAGCTTTGGTGTAGCCATCTTTTTTTTCTTTTCTTTCTCTCCCTCTTTCTCTTATACTTCAATGGTCTGGAGGAAAAGTAGGCCTTTTGGCTTTGGTTAAAATCTGAACATTAATAAAAGGGCTGAAATGTGCCATTTTTCTTAATGCTGTGTGTGTATGGAAAGTGATAAAGAAGAAATAATAGTTCTTATCCTAGTTTAATCAACAGATAATTTGGAGAGTAGATCCACAACTGAGGAATCCAAAAGATCTGCATAAAATCCATCCTTGAAATTAAGGAGCCTTAATGTCTCACAGCAACCATTTTCAGCAGTGCATCTAAAAATGTTCAACATCTTCATCTTTCCTAGAGGCAAGCTTTCTCCCTACAGTAGCTTTTCAGTGCTTAGTGCAGACTTCATGGAAGCTCCAAGCAGTGGGACTGCTGCAGCATACACTGAGGGGGAGCTCTGTTGCTGACTAATCTCATACCTGGCACTATTTTGATCTGAATGTTTGAAAAGGGGATTACAATATTATAAACAAAGAAAGGTTAAAGATGGTGTGGGTACCAGTCCAAGAAGAGTCTGGGCAAGATGGATTTCAGGGAACTGTCTTGCTTTTGCATTAAGCTCACATAGGCTGCTGAAAAACTAGATTTTGTTACCCATATTTTTCAGGTAAAATCCAATGTGAGCTTGGGCCTAGTGTCAAGGAGTTGGAATTCTTTCATTGAGAAGTCAACTCTGAGTTAAAAAAACAGCTGAAACCAGGTATCCAGCCTTTCAGAAGTCTTCTATAACGCTGGAGTTCAAGGCAAGTCTTTGGGGATCTTTGAGTATTAAAGCAGGGCCTGCAAAATAGAACATAGTTAACAGAAAATGTGGAGGCACACCATAAGACTCAAACTGAAGGCTTTATTTTGGGAGGTGGGAGGTAGTACTTTAGATCACTTCATATGAAGTGATTTGAACATTGAACTATCTCATCTTTGAGATGATCAAGAGTGGGTCACAAGTCTTTCTTTACTTGGCTTATATTAAAAGTGCTCAACAGAAAAAAAAAAAAGCACAAACAAAAACACTCACAAATATCCTTTTTGCATTTTGAGCTTGAAGAGGAATTTGTCATTTCAGTTATCTTAAAAATGTGGCTTGTTGTTGAAATATGTGTTCACAGTTAGGGAGGAGGTGGCTGTCAGTGTTTTACTTCTCACTGATGATATCCTTCATTGGATGGGAGCAGGTACGCTGAAAGTAACATGAGAGAACCTCAGAGGAGAGCAGTGGAAGGCCCAGTCCGCTTGATGCTTGTTAACTGTTCCTCTCAGCAGATCATATCTCCTCTTTTTCAGTAACAGTAACAATGACTTCCCTGTCTCTGGGATTTTTGCCATCATAGGTTAGTGGGCTGTTGAGAATTTCTCAGCTGTTGCCTATCCAAGATGAGCAAATGTGTTTTCCATCTTTCTTCAAGACAGCCTCCTTAGTTCCTTGGCCACTTCTCTATTCCTCCTTTTAATTAATATCTTTCCTCATAGCATCAATGTAATGATTCTGGATGTGAGCTATGCAGTTAGAAGACTATTAGCTTTGTTCTCTGCTGGGATATTGACTGCTGCAAAATATTGGCTTGGATGATGTGCACACAATAATATTGCCTTTCAAAGTCTGTGCTATCTATTACTTCTCCTCAGTTGGTGGTCTCAATACTAGTATTTCTTGGGCTTCTTCTCTCCTAAGTGCAGGTCATTTTTAGATTATGCTCCCTCTGAAGTCTTATGCCTTAACTTGTCAAGGGATAACTATCTCTCTGACAAGGATCCACAGTGAGAAAGGCATCAAATAAATATTTGCTTTCCCAATAGATTCTGAATGCACCAGGGCATGTTTCTGTACTGGAAATAATTCCTCCCATAATGTCTTTTTTTGCAATTCTTTATTTCAGAAGTAAATCTTTTTCCCAGTAAAAGTGGGAAGGTACTAAACTCTTGTGGGAGACAGGTTTGTTAGGACTTGAAATAATATCTCCTGAATGAGGAGCAGCTGAGAGGTATATTTTAATTATACTTTCACTTAATCAGCCCAGCTGAATCTGGTGCTGAGCTCTGTAAACCTGAGTTCATGAGTAATTTCAAGTTCTGGTGTCCATTCAGAGTATGTCAATTTAATGAGATTGCCCTGTAATGAATTAAAGTTTTGTGCCAGTGCTGGTAGTAAAGCTGCCTCTGTAAGATGCGCATGCTGAGGTAGGAGGTTGGCACAAGAAGTTTGGTTGTTGCTTTCCCATTTTGTCTTCCTTTCCTCCCTCCTTATTTATTATCCTGCCTTCTGTGTGAAATTGAGAAGAAAAGAATGAGTTTAATGAAAATGGATGAGCTCTTTCTCTTAGTTTATCATTATCCCCAACCACTAAAATTATTGATCTATAGAAAAATGAAATGTTGTGCTTGAGAGTATGGTTTACTCAAAGAATAGTCAAAGCAAAGGTAGCAGCACTTGTATCCCTCCACTCTGTTGCTACTCCTACGAGGAGTGATAATTTCTAAAGAAAAGCTCAGGCTGTGTGGGCTTTCAGGTTATGATATCTCTTGCTAGTGCTGTCAGGATCCCTAACGCTGCTCCAGCTGCAAGCTGGTGAGTAGACTGCTACAAGAGGAGGTGACCATTGGCAATGCTGTTTCATTTGATCTTGAGAAATATTATTTTCTCTGGCAATGCTAGCTTGGAAAGTTGGGGAAAAGATTGGATCTGTTCTGCAAGTTATTTTTATTTTAAATATGTTTTTCTTTCTTCTTTTTCTCTCTCTCTCTTTTATTTAATGAAAGTCATCCAAAGCTTTTCAGTTTCTAAAAATTAGGGAGGATTGGATTCCCTTATTTCCCATATTAGTTGTTGGAGGCAGAAGAAATGAAGGGAGATGAAAAACAAAATAGAGGAGTACAGGCTAGAAAATGAAAATAATAGCTTTTTTCTTTTTTAATAAAGAAAATGCTGTCCCAAATCTCTATCTAACATGTGTTTTTCATGGATAGATATTTCTTTAAGAAAACAAAAGATTATTCATTGAAAAAAGATTAGATTTGGAGAGTACTGAACAACTTTAATTGTGTGCTCCATTTGATAGCTGCCATATGTTTGGGAGAATGAAATACGTTCTCCTTCTTGTTGACCAGGACAAATTCTCTAATGCTATCCAAAACCTAATGGGGCTACTGTTGTATCTTGCTATTTCCATAAGCAGAGAATGGGAATAGACCAAAAGAGCACACTTGAGTCCCAAATAACGGTGTTTACTAAATATATGCAAACATATGATCTCTGATGACATACATATGTCTATCATGATTGACTTCTGGCAGTTTTTCCAAATGTAGGGCAGGCACTGCTGGAAGATATAAAAACTGGGGCAGAGGATACTCCACTTCTTTCTAGTGGCTCCAGTTGTATCAGTAGGTATTTCTGAGATCTGCCAGGAGTTATTCTGTTGAATGTAGTGCTTTTAAACTTTTACAAAACTTAAAGCACTCTCTGTTCCCATGCAAGCACTGTACAGAGGTCAGGACAGATCTTATCACTTTCAGTACTCTATGATGCTTTGTAGATCACATTCCATTACTCTTCGTAGTGGAAAAGGCAAGTTAATTCATAAGGAAGTAAGAATTAATATGTAGCTGTTTGTATGTCTGTGTTAGAATATTTTTATTATGCTGGTATCATCCTGAAATATAGTCTTTACAGACTTTCTAGGCCTAAATTTTTCCTGTGTTTTTCTTGTGTGCCAGCCGGTTGAAACTCAAAATTTGCTTCATTCTAGTTTTGTTTATGGGTGCACAGAACATAAATCACAGGTTACATGAAGAAGACTCATAACCTAAGCAAATTCTTTTTTCTTTCTAAAATTGTACCCATTTTGCAGAATTGTCTCTAGTAGACAGACTGGAAATCCACAGTGGCTTAAACGCATCCAAGGTCAACTTTCTCTGAGGCAATAGTGAGACGGATTAAAAGATCTTTCACTACTAAAAATATAGGCCTTGAATTCAGTGCACAAAGTTCTCAGATACTCAGATGCTAGAGGGGAACAAAGCTGATGTTTCCACTGAAGAAAGTTTGAAGGAGATTTCAAAGAAGTATTGCCAAATGCCATGGTCCTTTGCTGAAAGCTTCCACTTTGCCTCTTGAATCCGCGATATAAAATTTGGATACAAAAACACTTTATGTCAATAATCTTGAGTTTCTTTAGTCATATCAATGGCCTTTGAATCTGAAGTGCCTTTGTCTGTTGGTGTTCACTGTATATACTGTGGCTCAGCAGCTGCATGTTGAGTCTTCCAGGAAGAGTGTGAATCTGAATTTCTGGAGAAGTTTATCTGAGGGAAACTGAATGCAACCAGCTATTAGAATGAAGGTACTCCCAGACAAGTATGATTTTTAAAATGAAAGAATTTATCCACAAAAGTTAAAACAAAGAACTTAATGTTAGTACCACCTGGCTCTGTTGCTTATGCCATCAGTGACACGTGAGAGACAGTGAAATTCAGATGCGGAGCTTCTCAGGTAAAGAAAGGCAATTGGAGCTGGACCATGTGCTAACCAAAGCTAGAGATGCAAAATAGATATAATCAGGCAGATCTCCACTTATGTCCTTCATTGGGCGATTTTTTTTTTTTTTCTTCTCTGCCTCATCTGAGAACTTCTGTTTTTCATGTTTATCTTATGAAGCTGTTCCAGCTCCATTCTTCTGTATCTTTCTCCAGCCTCTTGTGCCATTTGCATCATTAGAGGGTTTTTTTCAGTGTGATTGGCCTTTGGACTCCTCACCTTGTGGAGTGCTCTGTCTAGCTCAGCACTCAGGACTGTACCACGCAGCAGGTTTGGGATAAAGAAAAGGTTTTTCCATCTGTTCACTTTTAGTGGGATTTTTCTGCATTCATGGGTATATTTTTTTTTCATACATAAATAAACTTACGCTTGTTTTCTACTCAATGTGGAGGTATCTTCAACTTCCTGTATGTATATCTTCTTATGTTTTCGGGCAGCAAAATCCACACTATGGCACTCATGTAAGAAGACCGACTACTCTTGATCTTTCCTGCGTTCTTACCTGCAGCTCATTGTACAATGCAGGCTTTTTCTACTAATTAATCAATGTGCTCTAGTGATCAAAAATATTTTGTTAGGCTGTGAAGTTTTGGACAAATATGCTTTATGTCTGCAACGCTCTGTGGCCTGATCATTTTGTATCTGTTCTATGGATATATAGCATGTTTAAACACAGAAGCTCTGGAGACGAGCTACTTTCTGCTCAACACTTTCTCTTCCCTTTCTTATTTGCACTCAAACTTTACATTTACCAAGGCTATTAGGTGATGAATTCACACAGAGAATGCCTTATAAAGTAAGGTAATGGGTAGACTTAGCCGATCCCACCAGTCTGCCCAAACACCCTCATCAGACTTTTCTAACTAAGCCAAAAGTTTTCCTGTGCACAAAGAGTCATTTCCAAAACCTCAGGATATCAGAATCTACCTGTTAGTGCTAAATTAGGATGCTTAATGAATTCCAGTGCAAAAATTCTTAGAGTGGTTGTACTAACAGCAAGTTGCATTAAAAGGACTATTTTCCTCTACAGGGATTTCAGTAAAGAGACAATGTTTATTTTTTCAATAGAAAATTGATTGTAACTAAGAGGATACTTGGCTTGAAAGTGGGAAATTATCATATCATATGATTAAATGAAAGCTTACCTTGTTATAAGGTAACTAGACATATCCCAATAGAATTGAGACAATGTTTGATTAAGCCAGATTTTCCTACTTTATATTCAAGGAACAAATTAAAGAATAATTGAGATCCTTTTCAGATCTTTTATAAGCTGAATATATAAAGCTGCAGCTCCAGGTGGCAAAGCAATTAGCTGATGAATAAAATCAACCACACTGTCATTCGTCAGATGTTTAAATTCTATAAGCCAGATAAATTAATGTGTTCCTTAAGCCAAATAAACGGTCACGCTCTTCATGTTACCTCTGAGCTCCCCTGGGAATGGGCCTGGGAACATGTTGATAGAAAACCTAGGAACTATCTCATCAGAAGGGTCATAATTAAGTTGCCTGTTCTTGTGTGTCTAAAATAAACGTTCCCTTTTATTGAAAAGATGGCTGTAATGATGTGCTATGCTTTATCAAATGAGAGGATAGGAATTTAAATCAAGTGCAATTACATGCCTGCCTCTTACTGGAGATGGGATCTTGGCCTCAGAGTTGGATGGGGCTAGCGTGGCGTAGTCCTTGCTATGGACAGTGATGTTGTGGGAATATTTGCAGCTCACAACCTTGTTTCTGTGCACACAGTGATGTGTGGGATGTTTGGGGATGACACATCGTGTGGAGCAAGAAGAGCCTTTGCTGTCTTCAGGGAAGTGATGCTGAGCTCCTTCCTGCCCCACAAGGTCATGCCCTCCTGTAGAGCCATTCCTGGTGCTCTCCCTTCTCTCTGCTACTTATGGGCTGAGAGAGCTGTGATTTGTCATAGGGTTTCATTTGCTTGAGCTAATGCTCAGTTTGGCTTTGTAAATTTGGGGTAATTGAATGAGAGTTATTTAACTTTAAAAGGTCTCATTTCTCCACCAGCATTTGAACTGGAACTGTGGTTTTTAACTTTAGCCTTTTTATGTTTGAGTTTATCAAGTAGGATAAAACGCATTTCTTCCCGTACTGATGAGTCTATCTGAAATGGTAATGTGGCTGCTCAGGCTGTTTGATAGCCAAAGCCAGCCAACAGAGGCATGGCCAGAGCCCAGTTTTGAGTTCTTGGTACTTTACAAGAGTTGGCTGGCAGTAAGCATCCCTATTTCCACAAACATCTGCTGTCATAACTGAATTGCAAGTATCTACCTCTTTACACCATTGGTAACAGGAAAGAGATGGACTTCACTACACATGATGTGTCTGCAGACAGAGGAAATGTGAACTCTGAATAATTCTGGTGTTTGTTTGCAGAGGGAAGAGGGATATGATAAACAGCAGCATTTTCTTGCAACTTGGAGGCATAACATTTAGATGGATAGGTCTTTGCGATGGAGCTTGCCAGCTGGATCTGTATCTATTAATCCTCTTCAAAAAAATCTCTTTATCCTTTTTATTTTTGCTTTGCTAATAATACTGTGTTAATCTTTTCCTGGTTACCTTGTGTCCTTCATTAAAAACCACTGTGTAAGTTCCTCAGGTGATGAGTAGCACAGATACCATTAAATGTGTGATAGTTGGATAAAAGGAGTCTTGCACTGCATAATTACACATCACTAGTGAAATACTACTCTTCATAGTGATAGCTCAGTGATGTTGAGACTGTCAGTAACTCGGTGACGGAACGCTTGAGATCTGGTTGGAGACAAGAACGGATGCTGTGGTGTATTTGCCTTCCCCTAGCATTTCGTTACCTCAAAGCTGGTTTCTGCTTAACGGGGGAGTACTGATGGCCGTTCCCTAAAGTTAAGGCTTATTTTCTTTCTTTTTAAACAAAATTCACATTGGAAATTGTTTTGTCATTTTAAAAATTATTTTATTTTTTAACTCCTAGTTAAACCTCTGGTACTCCAAGCAACTAAAAATAGCACTGAAGTTATTTATTTTGGGAATAGTGAGATGCTGGCAATCAGCGCAGAACAGCAAGTGCCAGACATCTCTATGGATGCCTTTCACAGGGATTTTGTGGAGCTTGTCAGTTACATTGTAATGAAGGCTCATAAGAAGGAAACAGAGAGCAGCAAGAAACACTTTGTAATAATGAAAAGTGACTGAGGGAACCTTTACTGGGGTAATTAATTTTTATATATGTCGTAGCTTTACCTGTACCTTGAAGAGAATGATGGCTCTCACAGCCTTGTTGCAGCAGAGCACTTCTCTTCGAAGTAAAGGAGGCTGCCCATGCGCTTTAGGATCTCCATTTTCCCTGGGCTCTGGAATAACTTGAGCTGGTTGTAGCTGGCATTAATGTAAGGTGAGACCTGAGCATCAGTTGGATTTGATCTATGTCCCAGAACTTGCATCCCCTGTAAACACCTGTAAATTAGAGGGAAGTTAAAAACAGTTCGAGGCCACCTGAGAGGAGGTATAGATCAGGAGGTGTTCAGAAGTCCTTGCTATTCGTCCTGCCCCTGTTGTAATTCCTCCAGCTAAAAGTGTTTCTGAAGTTCTGGGCCAAATCTCTCCCTTCTGTTTTTATAAAACAAAACTCTGGCTATTACTGGTGTAAGCAGAAGCCAGTCCTGTCCGTGGTGACATGGCACCCATCGCTTCCAATAGCAGGTACCTGGTACTGATATCCATAATAAACTAGGAGTAGTGACATGAGATTCTGAATAGCTTTTGAATATACAGATTGGATTTATTTATTTTTTATATCTAGGCTAAACTAAAGACTTTTATTGCAAATTGTAGCAATGTCAGTGTAAGATTTTAAGCAACCACCTATGTCTATGTTCTCTTTGCGTTGCATGTGCAAGATGTTATTGTCTTCCTTGCAGGTTTACAAGGAATTTTTTTTGTTAGAAAGCTTAGTTTTACTTGTAGACAAGAGCAGCACAGAATGTGATCATCATCTCAGCATCAATAATCACTGAGAACAAATCCATGGTTTTAAAATTGGCACAAATGTGAAAACATTTGGCCAAGTGTAAACAATCACCTCTCACAGGACTTACTGAATTTGAGATAAAAGCATAACAAGAGTTTTCCTCCCTTCGCAGGAGAGCAGTTATAAGGAAAAATATTACTTTGAATTTCTTGTGCACAAAAACAAGTGAGCGGAAAATCCTCCTTTGCTCATCAGGGTTGGGTGCAGTTGTGGATCTGTGGGTCTGAGGGAAGAAGGAAAATACATGATCACCCCATCTCAGTATGCACTTGTGTTTTACATTTGCTCACTCAGATGAGTGATATTGATTCACAAGAGCATTTTCAAGGCATGCCTAGCTTAAATATTCTGACTTCTTCCATACATGTTAGTTGAGGTAACACTTTTAACGTTTAAGAACCCGCTCAAGTACTCTATTGGATCTGGACTTCATTGCCTTTACAAAAAAAAAAGAATTGAAAGCAGAGAAT
The DNA here is from genome assembly GCF_905368555.1 of Meleagris gallopavo. Classification (NCBI taxonomy): domain Eukaryota; kingdom Metazoa; phylum Chordata; class Aves; order Galliformes; family Phasianidae; genus Meleagris; species Meleagris gallopavo. The sequence continues at coordinate 7,169,492 of NC_139405.1, read as the reverse complement.
CCAGTTTCTCTGTTAGGCTATTTAGGAGCTGTGAAATGTTTTGTTGCTGCAATAAAACTTGACTTTGCAGGTAAGGTATCCAACTTATGAGCTTGCTGTGCTCATTTTCTGAAATTTTGTACCTCTCCAAGGAAAGAGCAAATGGAAGGTGTTTTTTTTTTTAACCTGCTATCATTTTCCTGTATTTCTCTTTTCTTACCTTCCCCCTCTTTCCCAGCGTCTGGCAATCTTCAGATATCTAGAGGGGAATGTATAAATGTTAGGCTTGCATGCAGTCTGATATGTACGTATAACTGAAATCTGCTTTCTTCCCCCAAGATAATAACCCGTACATCACTGAAGGGTTTTCCCACACTTTGCAAAATTGCATCTTTTAAGCAATATTTTAATGACATTTTGGAGGCCAATTTAAACCCCAGATGAAGGTATGTTTTTTACTTCCCATTCCCTAGAAGTTTTCTGCTACTGAAAAGCAGTTTACCAGAAGCTGCAGTGCAGCTGTTACCAATACAGTATTAAAAAACTGCAAGAAAATGGGGCCCAGTGTTATCATATTAATAATATATTAGCATATATGTGCATATCCTACAGGATGGAGAGTAATGTACTGTGTGAGTGGAGGCAACATAAACAGCATTGTCATGGGATAAGCAATTATACAGCTTACAAGTAGCAGAGCAAAGCAGGAACTGCAGGGTAGTCTTCTGTAATGAGAGATGGTGCAGTAGGTGGCTTAAATTCATCCTTGTGTTGTGTCCTATTTTTATTTGTGCCGTCCCTGTTTCTACTACCATTAAAAGTGTACTTTTGTTCCACAGGAACAATGCAGAAAACTGCAGACACAACAGAGTTATGGTGGCTTTTGGAATTCTTTTGAACTGTTGTAATGTTAAAAGATCATTTCTTCTACTGCTTCAAATGTTCTGCATGTTGTGAGCAAATAGTACTCATGCATACCAGCTGCTGAGCTATGGGCTTGGGCCCCCTCCTGTTTACCTGCACTGAGGAGATGACCAACTTCATTGTTCACTTTCTGCCATTATTTTCAGGAAGAACATCAATTTACAGCTAATGGTCAATTCAGAAAAAATCAACAGCTCCATATTAATTTCAGCTTAACTTTTCAGCAAACTATTGATCATGGATGAAAATGAGAGACCTAAAGAATAGTTTAAAATTATTTTTTAGGCACTCCAAGCAATTCCAATCTTGGCCATCCTTGCTCTCCTTTCTTTAGAGAAAGTAAATAATTTCACTATTGAGATTGAACAAATTGGAATTGACAGTAATGTCAATTTTAGAGTAGCTTCAGAAATGCTACTTTCTGTTGATCTACGTCACAGCTGTTACTTGTCAGCAGTCTTCAAGCAGAGAAAGGCTGTGGAAGGCCTCATTTCTCTGCTGGGTGTTCTGCTCTGACACTTAGGATAAGCAACTTCCTTAAGGTGCTACTCCCGAATGTGCGTGCAAGTATTTCTGAAGGAAGAGTGTGGTGCCACACTGGAACAGGTTGCCCAAGGAGGTTGTGGATGCCCCATCCCTGGAGGCATTCAAGGCCAGACTGGATGTGGCTCTGGGCAGCCTGGTCTGCTGGTTGGTGACCCTGCATATTGCAGGGGAGTTGAAACGAGATGATCATTGAGGTCCCTTTCAACCCAAGGCCGTTCTATGATTCTGTGAAGAAGGTAAGCAAAGGATGTGTCTTGTAGTATTGTGCTAGCTCCTTTGGATTTGGCTTCTAGGTCGTTTTGTATTCACGGCTGCAGAGTATTCTGGAGGCATTGCTTCCCTCAGCTGATATGGCTGGCAGTTGTAGTGTGTGTCTGCTTGCCAGTGGGATTTGCACATGGAGGATACAAATGCTCCTTCCTGCATTCAGGTGGAAAGGTTGATGACAGCAATTTCCTGTACTAGCGTGAAGGTAGGGATGCAGTAGTTCCTATATATTCTTTGAGCATATTGCACTTGCAAGCAAAATGACTCTTCTCCAGTTCTAAAGCCATTTGCCCACAGCTGGATCATGTTGAGAGAGCAGCTGTGTTGTCCCAGTGAGGTGCATTGCCTACTGGTGGCTGCATACCTCTCTCTGCTCCATCTCTCATTGCATCTCATCAGCGGCATAAGCCCCTCAGTACCAAGACCATAATTTGACACAGGGAAGGGATGTAGTCACTGTATTATGAGTGTGTGCCATTCCTATATAACGTCCTCCTCATCCTATTCACTAAACTGTATAACAAATAATCTGTGGTGGCAATGGGATTAACACATTTGACCCTTAATGGCTCAGAAGGAATAATTGTGATGTCTCGGGTCAATAATTGTGTGAACTAAGGAGGATTTGCTTGATGCACCATAACGTCTCCTCCAGAGCCATTCATCCTTTTTGAGGGCCTATGAACCATTTGAACTTTTAAGTCTGTGTTCATTATGCTCTGTCCTCTGTGTGCATGTGGTTAAGACCTGGTACATACTGAAAGTAAACTCTCCAGTATGTTGACAGATCCTCTCATTTAGTTCTAAGATACTACTCTTCTGTCTGATTGACAAATGTCTCTTTTAAACACATTAAGTTCTACAGGCAATCTGAGATGATACTACAGCAATAGATTTTGGTATAGCTATTGTTGAGCAGCCCAGGAGGAATTTCTGTTCCCTCTCGCTGTGCTAAACCTGCCTCCTCCACTTATGCGAACTGTTGGTCTGCTGGGTTTTCCAAAGAAAGGGAGAGGGAATTGGGGAGAGTCAGCTTCTTGGCTTTTGTCTGGGACTTCTCCAGGAAAGCTTATTTCAGTGTGTGTTTATTTCTCTTAGGTCTCTTCCATTCCCCTGTTCTATCCCTCCAGGCTGCACAGATAAGGTCAAATAGCTTTTGAGTTTGAATTTAAGGAAGGCAGGCCTTTCTGATGGAATTAAAAGTGTTCTTTCTCTGAAAAGTAACAGCTGTTTGCTTTTTTTTAACCATCATTACCCAGTTTGAGAATTAGAAAGAAAACATAGAACTAAGAAAATTTAGATTCTGAAATGGATGCACTGAATTAATGTGAAATTGGCTGTGAGAAACTCAGAGGAGTTACGTGTCAAATTGCAGGAAATGCTTTCGGTCTTAGCACACACTTGAGGAACAAGTATATACAGCATATGATTATTTTTTCAGTCATTTTTCTAATGCGTTTGGCATTAATGGTTATGATTCCATAATACCTTATATTGTATCCGTCACCTTGGTTGATATAAACGTGTACTACAGATTAAATACTTCGCACATCAAGGACCCGAACCTGGAAGTACTTTTCCTGGGCTGGTGTTTGCTCATCAACAGCTTTTAACTCCTCAGGCTTCCCTCTCAGAGGGAAAATATTTGCACTCCTGGTAAAGACTCACGCAGCGTTTAGATCTGAATCCTTGCAGAAATTGTACCCGCTGCCTGCAAAATGCAAGAACAATGGCCAAATGGCAAATGCTGCTGGACACGGAGAGCATCTGTGGGCACTGATATGTGGCATTTCTCAGGGAAACAGCAGCAGGTGGAAAGCAGATCTCTGCCCAACACGATATCCTCTGATGGTGGTGTCTGAAAAGAGTCTTCTCAAAGGATGCAGAATTCTTTCTTTACTTCTGGTAAATGGTAACCTGGGTGCTAATTAATCACCAGTGCCAGGCTGTGAGTGCCTCACTGTTCAAGCGAACTTTGTATTTGCACTGATATTAGAGTAAAAGAGAAAAGTGGCAGCTTGAAATTTACCACAGTTTTTATTTTGTCTGGTGTTGAGAAAATACATAGTGCCATCTAAAAAGCATGTGAAGTTCCTAGTTTGTGCAAGCAGAGACTTGGAGTTTTCCTGTAGAACAGTGTTGTTTCCTCTATTTTCCACCAAAACCACACGGGAGCAGTGTGGTCTAGCCTTTGAGAAAGGCACGGCTGCTCTTTCCTCTGATGACTGAACTTATCTGTCAGAGGATGTCTCAGTGTGAGATATAAGAGCACCAAACTGATGACAAGAAAAATATTTCACAGAATATTCATCTTTCACCTTGCAAATACTCCTTTGTGAGAAATCAGCTTGTCAGTAAGGGCTACTCAGGGTAGCTGCTATATTGAATGAAATATAGAAGAAAGACTGCATTTTGTGCTGCTACATTCCATGATTAGATATTATGGAGTGAAAAAAAAAAAAAGAAGAAAAAATCCTATGATTGTGATGCGTCCATTAGCTATAATCATTCACAAATGGAAGACGCCAATATTTCATTTCGTATGTCTGACAAAATGTAGTTTCCAAGAAAAAGGAAAAGAACCATACCTTGGGAAAATGCTTCAAGAGCCTTCCGGGTGAGGATATGGGTGCAAACATTTCAGCATTACAGGCTTTGTATGTACTCATCATTTAGAAATCATTTCAGATTGAGAATCCACTCACATTCTGCATTGTAACCAATGACTTTTCTTATCAGCAGTATGCACTGCATCCTTTCTAAAAGGTCAGGTGTGGGTACAGTATGGAGGAAAAGGGCTTTGAAGTAACTGATACTCCTAGAAAAAGAGAGAGAAAACATTATTGTCATGTTTGGCCCCATCTTTTGGGATCATAAGATGGGAGCACCATACTGTGCTCCACGGGGAGACTCCATTGCTAGATGCAGAAACACAGATTGTTTGCATGGGGCTTGTTGCAGAGAATGAAAGGCCTTTCCTGGCCAGCCATCCATCATGGCTCATCCTTTTCTATCTCTCTAAAGGCACCCTATGCTCAAACTCTTAGCAACACCTACACAGTCCTGCCAGAATAAAGCTGTCTACAAGCACAAAACAAGGTATAGAGCGACTGAAGGTACTTCTTGTTCTATTTCTCTCCTCCCCAAAGCAGTGAGCAAGTTCTGTGATTCATTTCAGAGAGAGGGATTTTATTTCAGCGGTCTTCAGTCCCTATTTGTTTACGCATAGAAAAGAAGGCTGCCTGTTGTTTTGATAAGGCTTCTAAGATCACTCTTTAGGCTGAGTTTTATGTAGCTAATTATGAAAAAGGGCTGCCAAATCTCAGGTTTGATATTTTCCATAAAGCCTGGAGTCAAGCGATTATCATTATTTGTTCTTATGTTCACTTTATTTTGGAGAAGGGAGGACTGTGATTTTCACTGATTTAGCACAGAAGTATAGGAAATGTGTAGGAAACTGACTGCTATATTAAGTACTAAAAATGGAAAGAAAGTAAAGAACTCCGAACAAATACAATGACAATTTGAGGGTATTCTTATTTTTTTAGGGCAAATTGAAGGTTGAAGTGAACACTACCATCATTGAAATCTCCCCCTCTTCTCAAAAATGAAGCAGAACCCTTATTTATTTGTCCAGCTGTTAAGGCTGATTTGGGTACAAAAAGATGCAGCCAATCAGCTCTCCAAGATCTTCAACTATATCAGCATAACGATATAGTTATGCTATAAAGGTATGCTGTAATGCTGACTTTAACAGAAGTCTTTGTGCTTTCAGTAGGGTGGTACTACAAATTTGGAGCCTTACTGTCCATGACTAAGCCAGTGATCCCTCCTGGATGCTGAACAGCTTAAAGAAAAAAGGAAAGAGTGAGTCAGACCTTTGTAGGGGAGATCAGTCAAAATTCAAAAAGGAAGAAAGAGCTGATAAAGTTCAGAAAAGGCTCTAGATGACATCTGGTACTTCTCTGAGCTGAGGCAGACTGATTCCTTAGGAGATGAAATGAGTGATACCAGCAGACCTGTTTCACTCAACAAATGCAATATGGCAATGCCCACCGGATGCCGTGGGTTTCTCTAACAAATGAAGTGCAGTCTGTCAGTCCTCTTAGAATCTGACCTCTTCTCAGGGTAACTTTGCAAACATCATCTCCCCTGACCACACCATTAAACAACGCTTGACAAAGCACTAGTTCCCAATTCAGCAATTTTAATGGGGGCTGGGTAAATTCTGACATGCTAAGTACTCTAGGGAATTTGCAGCATCTGTTCCTGTTTCCAGAACTTTGAGGAAATATTGATATATTTCTGAAGCTAGCAACCAAATGCAATTATTGTATCTGCAAGAGGAGCAATGGTTGCATGGAAAAGTGTTGTAATGGTGACAGCTTTGAGGTTTGATTCAGCAGAATCTTCCTACCAAAGAGCAAAGCTCTGGAACATCCTAGTAAGTTCAGAAAAGCAGTTGGGCAAATGCCTGGATTAAATTGAGAAGGCGTGATAAATACTTTGCATACTTGCTTCCAATACTTGCATTACTCAGGATTGCTACTGGGGGTGGTTCACCTTGCTTGCAATTCTGGCTAGTTTTCATCAGGTTCTTACAAAGGTTATTCTTTCAGTAATTTACCATGCTTCTTTTTAAAAAAAATAATTGATTTTATTTTATTATTTCCTTATTGCATGGCAGTAGAGATTGAATCTTCCCACAGGCATTCCATTGTATTTTGTTGTGTGGGACAGACGGCAGCAGAGGGGCAGTGTGACAGAATGGCATCTGACATAGAAGTGTGTATGAAGCAAAGGGGTGGAAGTGAAATCCCCTGTGTGGAATAAATGGCCCCCACTGACATCTGTTGATGCTTGCTAAGTGTTTATGGAGACCAAACAGTGGATGTGAGCACAACAAGGCGGTGGGTGGTGTGTTTCAGCAGTGTGACACTGCTGTGAAGAACAAGCCACGTTCTGGACAGCCATGCAGATTTGTATGAGTGCAGCATGCAGGCTCTTGTTCACCACTGGTGAAAACATGCAGCTGATGGTGGTGATTGTGTTGAAAAATTCTGTGGCTGAGAACTTGCTCTATCAAGCAGTATGACTGTAATCTTTGTATACGTTGTCATTTCCATGGAAACAAATGGAAGGCATTACTTTTGGACCATTCTACCCAATAGAGTGAAATCCTTAGCATGTGATTTGTTTATCTATTTTTTGGGGTGAAACTCAGGGTGATGGCAGAGATACTTGAACAGAAACATTCTATCTTTTCTCTCTAACCTCTTAGTATTAGACCAGTGTAAAATGCAGAATTCCAGGATTAATAAGATCACCATCAATTTCCTTCTGTACAAAAATATCTTGTTGCTAAGTTTTAATGAAATAAAAATAATGTTAAACAGTTTATTAGGAATGTAGAAGATGTGCAAAACACGAGTCAATATTTTAAGGGAATCTTTTTTTTTTGGTTGAAATCCACCAAAATCAGTGGAGGTATCAAGATTTACACCAGCTGAAAGGATCTGTTCTCAATTTTCTTCTGTTTTTATGGTACTTTTCCAGCCCAAAAACAAATAGTGAAAAATAAAATACTGCAGTGTTATTAGACTGCGTACAGCTGAGGCAGCATCTAGAAAATAGCTGCATAAACACATATAATATACACGTGATAAACTAAGGTGGAAGGGAGAAGGTGTCTCTCTGTGCCACATTAGTTCTGTGACTCTGAAGTCACAGTGCATGGCTGAATAGTGCTTTTTTGAGAAAAGCACTCAGGTTTGACAGTGTACAGCCAACACTGCATCCCAGGCAGGGCTGCTGGCCTTCGTTCCAGCGAGGTCCCTTGTAGATGGTGGGAGAGCTGAAGGGAAATCAACCCAGCTGTTTGCTGGAGGAGCTGTTGTTTGGAGCTGTGACATCTCCCCAGAAGTGGAGCAAAACACTGAGGTCTAATGATGCGTTTTAAGCTTCGAAGGTGGTGGGAGAACTTTGGAATAGGTACTTTTGTGTTGGATCTGCCATTTCTCTAATTCTGAGCTGGTTTATGGCACTCAGTGCTGGTCCAAGGCAATGGGAAAAGTGAAAAGGACATCACGATTGCAGGTCACCTGCTTTTCTTGCATATGGGTAAACTGTTGTCAGGATAGGACCTGACAATGAATGAACAGAGCTATGTGGGCTATTGAAATACTTTATCTTTGTGTTTTTGTTTCAGCTCAGTAGTAAGTGTCCTCATAAATATAAATTCAGAATGATCTCCTTCTCTCTTCATAAATCTGTCCTTTTAGATAACACTTTCTCATGCAAAAGCAGATAAGTTTTGAGGGGTTAGATATTGAAGGAATGTATTCAAAGTACAAGACGGTGTCAAGATAGACTGGAATATTTCTTGTCATAGGGAAAATTCCCCTCACCATTTTAATTTAGATACAAAACAGAACACACAAGAGGATCATGAGAATCTATAGGAGGTAATACCACCAACTTCACACACTTTAATTAAAGCTCATTTCCAAGTCTAGTTGGAAATGAGTACATGGCTGTATTGCTGACCTCACTGAAACCTGCTGAGATGGGGCAAATTACGTTTCTTAGCAGTGTGTCATTTAGTCTTTCAGCCTTTTTCTTCCTCTTACTTCAGGGAGTTAATTTTACTCTTGTATCTCAGAGCAGTCTGTCTGGAAGGTGACATGTCTACTCCTGCACCTTACTCTGTGGAACACGGGTGATTTTGGAGAGCTATCCACCCATGTCCTTGGACAGTGGGCTCACTGATGCACTCTTGTATGCCCATAGTAAAGTGAATAGGAATTACCACACCTTAGATTTGCGCTAGCCTGTGCCCCATTGGAGGGGAATGGAAGTGTAATTCTGTGACACTGGGGGTCTCTGACCACTCTTTCATATGTTTTCCAGAAAGTAACTGAAGCACAAACTGCAGGTTTGACCTGCCTTTCTTTAAGGAGCTCTGAATGGGAGGGAAGATACATTGGTCACTCCAAAAGTAGTTTCTCCTATTTATTCCCATGGAAATTATAACAGATATAAAGAGCACAATGACATCATTTGATAAAGCAAATTTTCAGCTACAAAACAGTTTTTTTAATAGACCAACCATTGTTAACTGTGTATCTTCACCAGCAATGAACAAGAGCTTTCAAGATGTGCTCATAAACATCTTCACCAGCAGAGGTGACCCACTGCTGAAACACAGCACTAACCACCTCACTGTGTTCACATCCACTGTTTGGTCGCTATAAATATTCAGCAAGCATCGATGAATGTCGGTGGTGCCAATTATTTTACATGGGGGAATTCAGTTCCATTCCTTTGCTTTATCTGCGCTTCCATGTCTGACACCATTTGGTCAGACTGCCCCTCTGCTGCCATCTGTGTACCATGGCAACAACATGTAATCTTGTTGGTGGGAAGGTTCAATCTGCTGCCAAACCACCAATGTCCACCTCTGACATCACTGGCCAACATAATAAAATAGAAGGCATTACTTTCAGAGCAGCCCAAGTAGTTGGTAGGTTTGTGGGTTTTCTTGTTGTTACTATGTGGTGTTTTTCCCCTCTTTCAACAAGTATTTTCTTCTATTAAAAAGAAACCCATATTGAGCTGCTTCATCAGTAAGTCTCCTGGTATAGAGACTAGAATTGTTCCCTGGTGAGTGAAATCTTATCCTACAAGACTTTAGTGACACTAAATGGATCACTCTGTGTAGCTTTGTCTGTGTGCATGCAAATGCATGCATATAATATCTTCTACATGACTGAAATCCTCAATATGCTTAAATAAATGGAGAAAAATATTTAATGCTTAACTTCACCAGCGGCTTCATCTGAAACAGATCATCATTAGTTTTATGATATTAATTGTATTGAGACTCCTGTTATAACCTATTGTTTTATTACACCAGCCCATTAACCCATGGATTAAGGAGCAGTAGTGGAAGGCCTATTCTTCCTTCTATCCCAAGTAACAGAAGTAAGGTGTTTGTTGTCAGTTTAGGATTTTTCAGATCATTGTAGTCTAATGTGAATATTTCTACTCTTAAATTCAGGGGCTATGAAAACATGACTTCAAACCTCCTATTAGCCTGAAATGTTTTTTGATTTCAAACACTTGAGTGGCAAAATAGCTTCAGAAACTACATTTGGCACTGAGTATCTGAAGGCGCGTGGCTTTGATCAGGGTAGAAGAGTTACAGGGGGCTGTAGTTTTTGTTTAAGATTTCCAGCACGTCGCCATTAATCAAATGTTCTGACAGGGCTCTATGAAGAGGCTGATACATGCTCTGCTTTCTAAAACATACATCTGGCACACTCCTGTCATGGCGTAAGATGCAAAGATGTTCACTGATGGCTTTTCTAGTAGTATGGAAAGTCTTCGGACATTACCAGCATCAATGGCAACAGAATAGGTAAGTGGCAGGTTGGCTAAACCTGTGTTCATCAGCTTCTTAGATACATTTCAACATTTGCCAAAGGAATCAGGAATTCCTGATGCTTATTTTTCACTCTGATTTAACAAGAGTTTAAAGATTCCAGCTTCCTACTGGGAATGTAAGGAATTAAAATCTTAAAATGGAGGGGAGCAGAGATAGACACCCACACTCAACTTTCTTCTACTTGTTTAGGGTCCATGTTTTATTGAGCTCTAGGGATGAATATCCTAAGAGAGTATACTGCCCTGAGAAGCTGCAATAGTGTAAGTCACGGTGGAGATGGGCAGAGTCCTGCTCTGCCTTTGGTGATGATCAGAAGGAGGGGCTATCGTGCATGCTGAGGTTCAATAAGGAATGTGGTTCCCAATGGTTTGAGAGCAGAGGGAAGAATGTCTGTATCAAATACTATGCAGCAAACCATTGGGGAGCAAGTGAGAAAGCCTGCAAGGGAACAAAATGAGCACAGCTGAGCAGAGAAGTGAAAGCCTCACCTCCCTTTTTGCCTAATTGGCTGCAGATGGTGGCAACTTGTAGGGGTAACTAATAAGGTAGGATACAGCACAGCACAGCCAACTTGGCAGGGCTCTAAAGTTTTGCATGGTTTAGTCCCTCTCTCTGATTCTCTATCACATGCCTCTTAAATGTTGAGTCAATAAATAGAAGTGCTCACCCTGTTGGGAATACCTGGAGGCTATAGGATCTGGTTATTAGTCTGTGGTGGTTCTGCAGTGTGTGTTTGAAGAGGAAAATGCAGCCTAGGACATTGTGATATCGTACAAGGACATCTCCTATATTTTTGGTATAACTATGGAAAGGTTAAGTGGACTTTGCCAGCATGGTAAGCAAATAATAGCACAGCTACTGCCAACTATGTGGGAAAGAGAGTTCCCCTGCTGGGAAGCTGTTGGCTGGCACAGCTATAGCTGCAAGCTGGTTGTGGTGATGCAGAAGAGGCTTGGAGTTAGGGATGTAGCAGGAAGGTGGCAAAATCAGCTGAGATCTGTCTTTGCTCTGCTTCATTCCTGAAAGCTGCTCATGTCAGCCCCCTGCAACAAGGTGGAGCAATTCAAACAATTCCAGCTTCTTCTTTGTGTTCACAAATGTCCTTTCCCCAGGAAGAAGCATTTTGACCCTTTTGTATCCTACAGCAGAACAAAGGTACTGTGCCCCAGTGCTAGGATTTGCCCTGTTGGTTCAGTCCTTCAAAAACATTTCATTTCCATGGCTTGCACTGGGATATTTGATGGTAAATATTTTTGAAAAGCTTTCAGAGGGTTGAACTTTTTAAGGAGTCTATTCTTTCCTTTTGCTTTTTTTATTTCAAAGCCATAGCACTTGCCTTACTTTTTTTCCCCTCAACACCAAAAACATTTTTCTTTCTATTCAGCCATATGCATTAGCACAGCTTTGGCATTTGGAGGCCAGTTCTAAATCTGGCTGAAGCTGCTGATATTTAGGAACATAGAAAGAGTCCTTCTTATCTTCCTTTGCCTTCCCCTTTTGCCCCAAACTTAACTCTTTAAACAGGGTGCTCAGACTTCAGTCAGCTGAGTTATCCAGCCACTGTTGCTCAAGGCATTTACCTCACCATCAAGAGAGGTCTCTCAGCCTAGGAATCTTTATGCCTCCAGCGCTTCATTTGAAGGAACGAAGTGCTGTTATCTCCATATTACAGGGGAATAGCCAATGTTCAGAGGGAGTAAATGGCTTGTCTGTGTTCCTCACATGGTCAGTGAGTGGGATGAGTGGAGCCCCTGGTATCCTGCTGTGACCCTTCCAATCCTTGTATTCTGCCCTGGGCTTGAGGGAAAAATTCTGTGCGAGTGGGCACTTTGTAGCCTGATAGAAGTGAGCTGCTTTTCCAAGCAATATGAGAAACACATCTCGGTGCTTGGTACATCTTCTGAAGTGCCATCATTCTAGCACATTGAATAATTTGGATAATTTGCACTGAATGCTAGTATTGAGAGAAAGTTAATCTGTTGTCATTGAGGATCCTGCAGTGTTATGCTCATGATGAGGAAGAAATTCTGCTGGTAAATAATGAAGCCACCTGGTAGGAAACATATGAAACAGAATATTCATTTCTTTTCAGTGGGAATACAGATGACAAAAGCGAAGCTTTCTTCAGATTGTTTGTTTATAGAAAATTCGTATCCACTGAGACTGTATGTTAAATTCACTCTCTGATGTTAGTGTTTGCAGGATGCATGTGGCCACTAGAGTATGTTCTTATGATCTTACCATTTATTTACCTTGATATGAAACTCCAATTACTGTCAGAGATGCTTCATGTTAAATATGGTAAGTTCTCTAGCTTCTAAGAGCATGAATGTGTATTCTTTACTCTGGGGCCACACTGAGCAGGATGCTAAGGAATGAAAATACTGGGGACTTTGGTGAAAATTAATTAAATAGCGAAAGTAATGAAAATAGTTTGAAGAAGTTTGGGCTATAGAGACAGATGAAATTGGGAAAACAGTATGATTCAGTGTTTATCTTTATTTAGGAAGTTTTGGGTTTTCTTTTGTATAGCTGAAAAATCTTGTGCTTTCAATGCTGAGCACACACTGCTTTTATTAGGGTTAATTATTGGTAGTCTAACAAATGCTCGGGGTAGCTGTTGCTGTGGTCCCTGCTGTAGACGTGTGGGGTGCTCAGAAGCTTTTTGCTGTAGGAATCCACAGCTTTCAATTGCCATTGTGATCTGAGTGCAGGATGCAACAGTTGAAATAAAAAATAAAGAAAATGGGAACATGAGAGGAAAGCTTTTGGTGCATAAGTCCTGTCAGGCCAGTTGTGGGCTTGGATGTGGACGCTTTGCATCCTTGAGCATGCAGGAACTGCTGAATCTCATCCTTCAATGTTAGTTATGTTATAAATCTTGCCTTCCTTCAAATCCTGACTGCTCAGTAAAGGCAAATTATTTGTGTGAGGACCATGTTCTTCTGCAGAAGGTTCTAGAACTGCCAGTTTTGTGATGTCTCAACAAACTCATCCTGTTGACTCGAGCAGTGGCTGAAGATGAGCAACTTGAGATCAAGTGCTGAGATGAGCAGGAATTGGGGATGTACAAATATCTAAGTAGTTGCTTTTTTGTTTGACAGAGATGGTTCTATCTATTCCAAATTCAGTAGTAAGCAAATAAAGAATGTTTAGATAAGGAAGATGGAATAGATAAAATTTTACCAGGTATATTTCATGTGTATCTCTTGATCACTACCTCCTTGTAAGATACTACTTTAAAAAAAGAAATAATTAGTTGAGTTAGATCTACTACATTACATCTTCATATTCCTCTACCATTATATATCCAATTCTCCATTTAAATACTTAAGGGGGCTCCTAGCACCACAGTGTGTGTAGGGACTGGTAAAAGAAAGCAGTTAATCTGAAAGAGCTGCGTGCTGAAAGCAAGTTACTACAGAAAGGTGCCATGAATGAGTTTTGGCTCTGGATTTTGTTGAAGATTGTTCTTTAATGATGAAAATTGTTGTATGCTAATATTGATGGGGAAGAGTGAAATATACTGGCAATATAGAGAGAGGTTTAAATCTCCCATGGGAAAACTAAAATAACCATGAGAAAGAAAGTGAAAGAAAAGGAATTAAACGTACTAGTGAAAAATGTGAAGTTATACTCACGTCCTGTTTCCAACGTCAACTCATAGTTCAGAAATTAGATAAATAGGAAGGAGGCTGAAATGCCGTATTTGCTATGGGATGAATGAGAAATGTGAAGCATCTCTGTTCCTATCTGTTCTCAGATAGGAAAGGAGATCTTCCCTTTGTCAATTACCCCTACATGCTAATTCTAGCTTACTGCATTCCAGAAGATGAATTTGGAGAAGTGTTCCAAGGATACTCAGAGTTTATCTTTTTTGGGAATATACTTTCTTTAGCCTAATGCAAGCAAGGCTGAAAGGGAATAAAGTTGTCCTAAAATGAGTAAAAGGAAGGAAAATGCGATGTATGAAGCGAGAGAGACAATATACAAACAGCACCCCACTGCCCCTCCAAAAAAAAAAAATCAACAGCAACCATGAAACAAATTTGAAAAAACTTCAAAAAATAGGTTTGAAAGCCCCCAAAAAGGCAAGCAGACATATAATACATTCAGTCTGGAAAGTGGTTACCAGTCATGGAAAAAGGTTAGTCCCCAAAACAGCTTTAATAAGAGTAGGATGTGTTTCTGGGCCCTATGTCTGCTTCAAGATCTCTGGTACTGCCTTTAGGGATGAAATTCCCATGTCTGTGTACCCGCTCTTTAAAAACACAGTAGTGCTTTTATCTTTTTTAGCTTAAAAGCTGACAAATAACTGACACTGACTTCATCTGGTTATTGCAGATGTCCTGAATCCTTCCTCGGGAATGATGTCATCAAAAATGATGACATTTATTGTGATGAGTGCTCTAGTTTTTCCTTGGATTCTGGCTGAAGTTTATGGTCTTGTGCCTGGGTCAGCAGCTGTTAATATTACCACCAGTGGTTTCCAAGCTGCCTTTTTTACTATAGAGTTGTAAAAAGGTTTTGAGATCGTGCTTTAAGAGGCAATTTTCTTCATCTTCCCAACATTGCTTTTTTTTTTTTTTTTTTTGATTGCAACTCATCTTGCTTAGCATCTTTCTTAAACAGCTGTGGGAGTTTGTGTGACAACTAGGACTCTAGCAACATGCCATAGCACATTGTCTTTATACCAGAGGCAATTGACTCCATCTCCTGCTTTCTGCCTCGCCTGGGAAAGATCAGTACCTGGATGAAGGCCAGTTGGCTGTAACTGAATCCCTTCCATAAGAGATAAAAATGCCCGGGAATTTGTCCATCCACTGAGCAAAAAAACTAGATTTCCTGGCTTTCCCACAATCAGCCAAACTGCCTTTAGTGGGTGGATAGAGAGAAACTCTTATGTTCAGTGCAAGAATGATAGCTTCTTGGATAATATGGTGATAAACACAGCATTGATACCCACAGCTGGAATTTTTATAAAGCACGTCATTCTTGCTTCTACCTATCCAGGCAATGGTAGAAGCAGTGAAAGCAATAACTTCTGAGCTATTCTGAAAAATTTCAGCTTAGATTGAAAGAAAAAAAATGAGCTTTTAAAAAGAAATCTTGTATTTTGATTTTCACAGAGAAGGAAAAGTTTTGCTGTCTGTGGTGAGTAAAATATTTCTAAGGCAAAAGGCAAGAAAATGGCCAAAGTGCTTCTGATAATAATTAAAGGACTTGCTAAGCTTTGCTGATTTATGTTGTTAAACTGAGCTGTACTTGTGCATGTTTTATTTATTGCAGAATATTGTAATAACAATATCAAAAGAATTTATGATGGGGTACACCACACCACTTTCATCAAAAAAAGTTCAGCAGATGCTTTGAATTTACTGCAGATGGTGGCAAATACTTGCCATACTATAAGGTTACACTACTAGAGAGTCGTGACTTATTTGGTAAATCAGCGCATGATTCAGGTGGTAATGTCTGTTAGCTGTGGCTGCCAAAGGTCTAGTGACATAGCAAATAACACAAATACTCAGTCAGTTCTTGCTCTTACAGCAAACAAGAAGAAAGTTTTTTTATTTACTCTCTCATATTGCACTTCTGTACTCGATCATGAGAATTACTTTAGCCCTGCAAGTCTCTCATTTTCCCCAAAGCAAGGATCAGCAGGAGCACTGCAGTATGCTCATTGGGATTCCTCATCAGAGAGGTCTCAGGTGTGTGCACTTTAACAAGGGTCTATCTGAATCAGCTGCTGCCTTCTGCAGCTGCACTGGTTGCACACATTTGTCCTGTGCTAGTGAGGCTGGTCAGCAAATAACATCCTTCTCTGGAGTTCAGCTGCACTAAGCTTTCCTCTTGAACAGCGATGTGAGGAAGGAGATGCAAAGTCCTGCACCTGAGAGCTTTATATAAATGAATTTGAGACGCAGGGAAGTGGTGTTGTGCCCTGTAAGTGATTGTTATGTGGGATGCTCATTGACAGTCTCAGCAGAAACAGTATTTTGGTTGTCAGAGCCCTGAATGCACTCATCAGCCCTAATGACCTTAAAGAGCCTCACCTGGGACCTTCCACCCACACCCCTAGGTGCATAATTTGAGCTCAGTTTTGGGGGCTTAGTCCTTGTATGAGCTTTGTCGGAGGAGTGCTGGTCTCTGGATCAGCTGCAGTCATGCCCGCTTCTGCCTCTGGATACCAAGGAACCTGGTGCATGGGCTGATTTCTTGGCTTAATATTGGGCCTATCCTATCATCATACATCTCTCTGGGCTGTCTGATCTGGTTGCTCTTGATGGTCTGATTGTGACTGACTTTTGCTCCTAGCCTGACTCTGGAACCTACTGCATCAGCGTGTGCTCTTGAATGTCTCTGGCTGCCATCCTGGGACTGCCCTGCTCATCTTGCTCAGGTATGCGGGAGCTGGAACTTTGCTGGTGGGGCCATTGTTCTGGGGGCTGTTGATCTGCCTCAGATCAGATCTCAGATCACTATCCCTAAAAGTGAAGCTGGAGCATGTGGTGCTTTGCTGGTCTGAGTAATCTTAGTACTTCCACGTCTGTGGAGTGAAACCCTTTTAAGGAAGGGAAGAGTCTGCAGGGTCATGAGGAGTTGAAGGGTAGAAAGGAGTGGGCAGGTCTGTTTTCTTCTCGTACGTGCTGGGTCGTGGATTTGCTCCACAATTTTCATGCTGGCAGAGTCTTTTGAGCAAGTGAAAACCAGTGTCAAATGAGGGCTCTGGGGAATGCAAGAACAAATGGTGGTGGTGGGACTTGTGGTTATCTGGGAGGTGACTGCCTGCCCTGCTGCAGAATGGCTGGTGACTTGGAATGTGCTCCTCAGAGCTTTATCTCTGGCAGACTACAGCTTGTTTCCTTGCCTTTTGGCAGATGTACTGGGAAGGAAAGATAGTTCTGCATTGCTTCTGATGCCAGTGGGCTGGAGTTTGTATGAAAGGGCAGATACCGATAGGATAGGTATGCCTTCCTCCCTCTTTTTTTCTGCTTGCCTCCCAAGAAACATGGGAGAAAGCCAAATGTGAAGAAAGTTGCCTTTATTTGCACCTGGTGTAGAGCTTAACACATGACAGGATTTTGCCATGTCCCATCTGTGATGACGTAAGGTCTTGCTCATGAGGTAACCCCAGGCTGATCTGGAGCAGGAAGCACGGGCCCTCCTGTGAGATAACCAACTCCCTGGGCAGTTCAAAGAGATTTAAACAGCTCAGTTAAAGCACAGAAATGTGTAGGGACTTAATCCTGGCTGCAGCGTAGATGTCTCTGGAGAGTATGGAAGGAAGAAAAGATCTGCTTGAGTTCATCAGGCCTGTTCCCCACCAGGTGGGATCTGTGCAGTCTGAGGGAGACCAAAATATCCGCTTTCTGCAACTACATCGTGGGATGTTTGCAACTCAGCCATCTCAGCAGGGTGAGATCTGCCTTTTTTGGTTTGGTCAGTTAGATCCTGTGTGTAACATTCTGTGGGCTTCGGTGTGGCAGAAGAGATGTCTGAAATCCGAGGGTATAAGAGGGGACTAGAATATGTCTAGGATAAGATCATGGTGAGTATTCCCACTATGAGTAACTCCTGCATAACTGGAGATATTGGAGCACTTGCAGCCATTTACTGAGCTCATTTTGGGGATAAGGGAATGTGTAAAAGTTAATTTGGTTCCAGAAAAAGTGATCTGGTTAGGAATTAACCCTGGATTTGTGGCTATCCATGAGGAATTGTCTGATGTTTATGCTGTTGAATACATCTCTACATTATGAGGAGAGCATGATTTGTTTCTTTCTTTCTTTTTTTTTTTTTTTTTTGATTCACTTCTCTTAACAGAACAATTGCTGTTAAAAATGTATACTTTGGAGAGGTTTAATTATGTTAATTATCCCATATTTTGTTAATAACATTTTCTTTTGAAGATGCCCATTAGAGGTTTTAAAGTGTTAATTTACCAGAAAATCAAATGGGAATGCTGTTTGAAATTTCCTTCTAAATTAACTTTACTTACTTTTATGTCCTAATTAAATGGGGATAATGGCATTGGTGGAAATATTACAGAACAAGAAATCACTGCTTAGATATTTTACTTAATACCGAGACTTTAATCTTAATGTAATGTATCTTTTGTTCTAATCACCATATAGCCTTTGCATTTAATTTACGGATGTGTTTTGATCAAAGCACTGAAATAGGAACATTGATACAAACTATCTTCATGAGATTGTCCTCTGATATCTTTAAGCTCTTTCTGGGTAATAGTGTTTTGTTTTTGTTTTCTTTATAGCATCTGTAAATTCTACTGGAAAAAGTGCTGAGGACTTTTAGCATTACCTCATTGTGAGTTAGGTAATATCCAGTGATTCCACTTAAAACAAGCTTTTCAGTGTTTGCAGATCAGCTTACGATAGGCAACTTGCTTCCAGCTGGACTGTTGTAACTCCTGGTGCACTAAAGCCACTTAATTTGCCTACTGCACAGGTGTGCAGATGCATTGCATTGATGGAGCTATTTCTGAGCAGAAGCAAGGATGCACTTCTATTCATCGTGTTTCTGTATCAGCAAGAGTGCATTAATAGTATGGGGAACTGTAAAAGTAAGACAAAAACCTACTAGCTAAGTTATTTTTGTCCTGTCAGTATGGATCAGGCCGCAGGGAAAGTTGTGATCCAGCTGACTGATGCAGGATTTCTATTTGATATGATGGAGCCAGGCTTTCACCATGTGTCTCAATCCCTTAACCAGGGCTTCTGTGCCAAATGGAGAGGCATCAGTGGCATTCTCTGCTTTTCACATCTTTTGTAGGATGCCTGACAGGAAAATGTGATATGCTTCCCTTAGTATGGGAAGTGACAGCATCTGTTCATTGACTTCTACCAGTGTGTTCACTTATGGGAGGGAAGGGTCATTCCGCAATATGTGGTCTTCGTAGAATTTTGCCCCTGTTAAAGTGAGCACCTGACAGTGGATGTAAAATTAGTCCAAACTTCTCTGAAAAACCTGTTCCTTCTTTCGTTGCTACATTTTTGCCATTGCAGGAAAAGTTGTATACAGACAACTGAGCTTGCAAGTCTATATTACATCACATGTGATTTATGGCAGGCTGAAGGAGATTCAAGCATAGCAATATGATGGGTTAGTGACCAAAGTTGCACTTGTTGTAAGAGCAGTGCAAGCTATGTAAACCAAATGTCCAATTCGCTCAGGAGGAGTTATTTAAGTTACTTTTAAATAGTTAGTTTTTATGGAGAACTGGGTACTGCCACATTATTAGTAATAAACCATAAATCTATTTGGTATAATATGAGATCATTTTTTAAGACTCTCATGGACTACATTTTCAGGTAAAGAGGAAAAATTGAAATTTATAATCCATGCCATTTTTTGTGTAATTGTTATTAATAAATTAGCAAGCAAGAGGCAGCAGATGGAATGAATTGTTGTAGTTCATTAATTTGATGATAGCTTTCTTTGCATGAGCCAATTACGTTTGTCATTGTATCTCTAGGCTGCAGTAGTGCTCAAAGAAAAGGGCACATAGGCAGAGACAAATCATCTTGAGGATTTCCTGCTTTCTGAGGTGGTCAGAGAAAATTCAGTCTCAGTTCTCACTAATAGTTTTGGCAAAGGCATCAGAGCACTGGAACTTGTTGCCAGTGCACTTCTTAGTCCCAGCTCCAAAAACAGGAATGAAGAGACAATGGCTGTGCACAAAGCTGTGATTTTCTGTCTGAAATAATTACCAACTCCTGAGGATGATAGTTTCCAAGTTTGACCTTGATGTGCTTTCAGGAATGCTTTTCCGAAGGCATGATGCTGCATGCTGCAATAAAAAGTACTTATGTGGTTAAGGACAGTAAGAAAGGAAATTATACTTGCACTGTGTGTTAGCACAGGAAAGCTAATATATATGGCCTGTGACTTCATTCATTAGAAGACACTCCACCATCTCATGAGCCCCTCTGTGGTAACGTGCTGATAAAGTTTTGTGCAGAATATGGGTTGATTTGCTCTCCCTTCAGACCTTGTATTCTCAACTTGGAGATGGTGGTTGTTTTTCTGTCAGAGGCGTGTTTCACTTAATGGCAGTAGTTTATTACCCAGTAGGTCACATCCTGTGTATTTTAAGAGCAAACACCATAGAGGCTGTGACTTGGTGGAAGGAGGTGACACGTGTCATTGCTGTTGTTTTCACTACAGCCTTGTAGAAAAACTAATTACCTTTTCATCTTGGTAAATTCAGAGGTCAGTTTACCACTACTATATCACAACATGACAGGGAACATGGGTAATTAGGTAGGCTGTGTAACCTGGATATTCCATGGATCTCATTACATCTTATTTAGAAAGGCTATAATTTGATTGGTGGAAAATTAAGGCATCTCCTCATGGGTCATTTTATCTTTCTGCAATAATAATTCTTGGCTTGATTAAAAATTGATCCAGTGTCTTAAAGTGAATTTATTATTGCTGCAATCTATCACCCACAGACAGATAATCTGGTTCCCATCTTTATCTGATTTGAAAAATCTGTCACTTATTATGTGTTGTTTTTTTCCCAATCATTTAAATTGATGGTTTGCTGAGGCAAGGCATGCTACCATAGGTTTCTTGGAGAAAGTATGTACGAAATGTTAAGCCAGTACTTTTAACTGCAAGGAATCCGATACTATGTCAAGTATTGATTGGAACTGTGTTGTGGCATCGTTTTCTCTGGGGAAAAAAATCAAGCAGAAATTTTGGATGCAGAGCAATAAGGACAGACAAGTCATATTGTTGGAGAAAATGGTCCATGCGTGCCTAGTGTCTGAATGTATTCCAGCCTCATGTGGTGCAGCTTTGGCTGAGCACAGCCCTGAAATTGCTCTGGTTGTGCAGAGTTGTCTCAGCTCACTGGCCTTGGGGAGAATGGAAACCACCTCAGCCATGGAGCTGTGTGCCAAAAGCCTGACCTGCTCAGATAATGTAAGCAGAAAGATGCAAAGGTTGGATGGATGAATGGATCCAATGGAAGCACAGGTTTGGGAAACACTTTCCTCTTTCATGTCTGCCTGGGCTTTGGTGAAGTTTCAGGCTTCAGTTTTCATCTGATATGCCCATATGAAAGCAGAGTGCTGGGTAACATGGACTCTGCAAAATCATTTAAATCTTTTCATTGAAGAAACGTTGCAGTAAATGTTAAGAACAAAAGGGCTTGGCACATGTCCATCTTTAAAAACTGCATTTATAAATAAGATGCATCAATTGAAAGAACGCCGTTTTTCGGTAGAAGCGATGGAGAATCACAACAAATTCTCAGCATTTTAACACACGTTCTCTCTAGTTGTCAAAAATATTATTACAAAACAAGGTCCTATTCATTTCTGTTGAAGAATGCAGCACTTCCAGCTGTATCTATACCTATGCTGTAAGTGACCACTGGCAACTACTACACATGGTCTGATTCCTGCAGCTACCCTGGAGAATAAGAGGATGAAAGAAGATTGTGCAGCTGGCATGTTAAGAGGGCTATGTGTATTGAGAAAGGAATGGTTAGTAGCAGTCCTGTTGTATGGCTTTAGACTGAGGCCAGAATTGGGGGAAAAATAGAGGCACAAATTCTGGTTGCATCTCTTGAAGTGGGCTGTAGTTTGAGACAAATTCTCCATTGCTTACATATTGGTGACTCATCATATATGCAGGAGTAGGTCAGATCTGGAAGTTTCTATAGTTTGATGCAGAAGGTCATTTTTTAGGAAAATTTAGGAAAAAAAAAGATATCAGTAGAAAGTAATTGATGCAGTAAACCTTTGGTTGTGGAGTAGAAGTTGACTGACGTTCTAGCTTCAGTATAGGTGATGGGAATTTTATCTCCCGATTTCTACAGGGCTGGAATTTCACTGTGCCTATGTATGTTATAAAATGTGTCCTTTCCAACCTTTCCATATACCAACTCCTGCCAGCCTCATTCAAATCATTGCCCTCCTAATTCAGGATTGAAATTCCTTTTTTTTTTTTTTTTTTTTTGTCAAAACAAAAGACTGAGTGATTACCAAATTAGCATAACTATATAGGAGATCTGTCTTCCCTTTCAAACCAGTTCGCGGGGTACTCCTGCGTTTCTTGGAGAGAACAGGCTTCCTTTTTTTTTTTTTCCCCCCTATGGTTTTCAAAGTGTGGGTTGCAAAACTGAATGGGCTCTGTTAAGTGAGCACCCTCAGCTTCACTTGGAGGACTGTGGAGGGTGCGTGTCCCCTGTGATGGCAGATATTAATCAGAATAAGAGGGGGAGCTCTCAGAAGTGGGGTAAGTAACCTTGGTACGTGATTTTTTTTTCCTGCTTGTTCTAACTGGCTTGCTCTTGCTGCATCATTAGGTCCTTTGACCCTGAATTTCTGTTCCAGAACTGGGGAAGGGGCTGCTCAGGAATGTATTATTTATAACAGTCGTGTTGCGGTGAGATCTCACAGCCCAGCAATATGTAACCCTCTGAGGGTGCTGACAAGTTGTGTTTTCGTTTGTTCTGAGATGATCCTGGAACTGGGAGCTCAGGGCAGGTGGGAAACGGCGTTACAATGAGAGATGCATGATGCTGTTTGTGGTGCTGCTTTGTGCCTCCCCTGCACCGTCTTGCTGTTGGGAAAGCTGGAGCAAACTGGAGTTCAGCAGCAGGAGCTGCCTCCCTGCAGGGCCTGCCTTGTGCTAGTCCTGCTGCCAACTCTAGGCTTTTCCTAGCAATGTTTCAGGTCTGCCTCGGACAACTGGCAAGCTGCTGACCTCTCGCTTGACTAAGGGTTGAGAAGGCTCTCAGAAGAAAGTATTTCCTGACACATGATCCTCATTTATCTGCTCTCTCTTTGCCGTACTGTTGATGTGTTGCTACTGTTAATACAAATTTCAACCTACATTTAAATTTAATAATTAAGATGTTCCTGAAAGTAGAGGATTTTTCTACATACTAACAGATTTATATTTGGAGTAAGGATCTCCAGTGCCTAAAAGACCTTAAATGTATATAGTAAGTGGAATGGTTACGTTTTTTTTTTAATGTGGGCTTGATTTCTCCACCCAGAGAGTAGGGCCAACAGTATAGTAGAAGTAAGGATAAATAAGTGTGTGTGTGTATGTAGGAGAGAAACAATCTGGTTTTAATGTTCAAATCAATGTGAGATACGTTACAAGAGGTCATAATTCTGAATCTCTTTTTTGATTAATAAAGTAGGAGAAAAATGTATTATAGAAGGATTTTTGTACTCTGTAGAACTGGTGTAGAATCTAGATTTTTCTGGTACTTAACATAGATGCAAGCTCATGTCTGGAGCTAAATAAGTCTTGTGCCAACCCCTGGGATTTCCAGGGCAGAGCTGACAAGCTCACGCTCCTCTCTGTCACCTCTTAACCTGCAAACTGCTCAGGCCCCGTTTCCAGATGGCAGCAGGCTGGTTTTAGGATGCTGCAGTGGAGTTCTGCTCATGCTGTTTGAAAATGTTTACTCCTGTGCACTGCATCAGTAACTTAGCTTTCTATACTCTTCTTCAGGCTGTTAGGCAATTTCACCAGGAGCTGTTGGTCTGCATTTTCACTGTCCTCCTCCATAGCTATGATGTCCTGACTAGAGGAATACCAAAGAACATATATTTCCTGCCTTGTCTAATTAAATAGGCCTCCTCAGTTATTAAATGGTCATTCGCCCTGTGCATTTGTTCTCATAAGCAACACATAAGGAAAAGTTCTTTCTGTATTCACCATCAGCCGTGATACCAGTGTGGAAGGGAGAATGAATGGTTCAAAGAGTTTTGATTCAGATACACCACAGCACTCAGTGCCAGCATCTGAAATTAAACTATTCTTTCTCTACCAGTCCTTCTTTTCTTTGTTCTCTCTGATAACAGTTATAATTAAATGGGCATTCTGGGGAATCAGAAGGTGTTCTTTGGGGTCTGATGCACTTAAGAAACACTTGTATATCTCCAACAATCTCAGAAGTGTTTCTTTGGCTGAGTATACATCACCTGATGTGTCTCGCTGCGATCCTCTGCAGATGTTGGTGTTCTCTTGCATGTAAACTGTGTTTTCCTGTAAAAGCAACATTTTTTCC
This sequence comes from Meleagris gallopavo, assembly GCF_905368555.1. Taxonomy (NCBI): domain Eukaryota; kingdom Metazoa; phylum Chordata; class Aves; order Galliformes; family Phasianidae; genus Meleagris; species Meleagris gallopavo. The sequence goes on along the minus strand of NC_139405.1, from coordinate 7,145,262 downwards.
TGAGTGCTATATTCTCATAGGAGAGACTTCCATCCTGCCTGTATTTGGGATTCTTAAATCATTTTTCTTTGAAAATACCCAGCTGAAGACCAATGCTATGCATTCGAAGTAGCAGGCAGGAGGTAAGAATGATGGTGCAGCCGTGGTACTGCTGAAAGCAGAGCTTTTGGTTTTCCAGGGCTCTGTCAAACTGCATCTTGACTCCTTCACTAGAAGATTCCGCTGCTTTTCGGGGCAGCCACTGTCTGTAATTGTTCTCATGCTGAAGGATAAGTATATTTTTAATACTTATTCAGCATTTGCCCGGAGGCAACTTAGATGTCTGCATAATATTTGGCATGCTCTTTGGCACTGTGATGGAAGGCAGCCAGCTGTTCTGAAACTACTTTGATCTATTTGAGAGAAGAACCTATATTGTAAATAAACACAAGAATTGTAAATGTATGTTATAAATGAACCTGTGAATTGGAATGTTTAGGAAGACTTTGAGCATGAAAATAGATTTGAAATTATATCCAGGCCAGCAAAAAAAGCTCATTCCTAAAGCATCCAACTTCAATTTCACTTACTGACCATGGCAATGATGGAATGATATTGCCCTATATGTTACAATGCTTTAAAATCACCTGTTGATAACAATAGCAGTATTAGCAGTATTTTGTGGAACTTCCTTCTTTAGCACAATGCACATTTGTTTTGTGTACATGCTTTCCAATGAAAGGCATCCTGACAGTTAAATCTTGGATCTGTTCTTTATTGCTTTGAGTTAAGAGATGTAAGCAAAGAAGAAAAGAATAGAAAGGGAAGTGTTCAGGGAGAGCAATGAAAGCCATTTGGAGAGGAGAGACTGTAGAATGGAAGGCTCTCAGCAGCAGGGAAAAGATTTGTCTGAGGGAACAGGCAATAAAACTGCATCAGTAAAGTGTGGGGAGTGGAGCAGAAGAAGAAATGGGCAAAGGTGGCGATAAATTGATTCCTTGGCTTCCTGGAGATGTGCAATCCAAATGATTAACTGCAAAATCTGTGATTTGATGGATCTGGTGCAGTAGAAGAAGGATCATGTCCTACTAATGAAGCAGTGCATGGTTTGATTAATCCTTTTTTTTTTTTTTTTTTATCTTGTAAATTCTGATTTTTGTCTAAATACATCAATGCCAGACCCAGCGCTCGCAGGACTAAGTCATTTTAGATGTGGAATCCTTGCCATTGCATGGTGCTAGGAGGCATGCTGTCTTCCTGGTAATAATCTTTCCTTCTGTTGCTATGCTTCAGAATGGTTAACGTGAGCACACAAACTGCATAAGAACTGTCTTGAACTTGATTTTTAAATTTATCAAGAAGGAGTTTCTGCTTATACTCGGATGACATTTGACCAAAATATTGCAAGAGCAGTGAGAATGAACCCCTTGTTTGTGTTCTAGGGCTCGATGATGAGCATATGCTCCATCGTATTGCTGAGGTAGAGCAGAGTATTTGCTAACCTTGTAACAGCAGGCAGGGTTTCTACCTTCCTTGGCTGCCTGACTTGGGAAAACCTGGGAAGTTAAGAAGAAGTATTTCTGTTCTCACTGGGGAGAAAAGGGTGAGTATTCAGTGCTATTACCTTCCTCCTTTTTTTTTTCCTCTAAGGAAATAGTATTTAGTAATTCGCTTTGTGCAAGCATTGATGCTGCATGATAGGAAATACATGATTACTACGCATGAGCCCTGCCTCAGCATGCTGCTTAAGCCCGTGACAGAGTTTTTGGTTTTTGTTTCATGTTTTCACGTGATTTTGCATTTGATGCTCGTCATCAGTGCAACCAAACGCCTCCAAGCAGAGCAGTAAGCAACAAGTTCAGCACTTCTCCCTCAGGGAGAGGACAGTGAACCACACATGGCTACTCTTCATATCATCTTTTTAAACTTGATCTTTATTTTTTGAAGGCAGTGAAACTTGCACTAACTTGTTAAGGGTGCTTATTCCCTGGGTAATGGGAATCTTTTACTTTATAGAAAGTCTTGCTTGCACCAGACTTTTTAAGAAAAGTAGTCATCCTTGATGCTTTATGTTGTATCTTTGGTACTTTGCACTCATGTCCTTGGTGATCAACACAATGACCTGTGAAATCCAGCGGTCTATGAGAAAGGCAGTAAGTATGGCTGATTGGGTTGACTCTCTGAATTAGCATTTTTGACTTGTTGCAGGTTTTTTTTGTTTGTTTGTTTTTGTTTTTTTTTTTTCTTTTTTTGCACTGATTGGCCTTTCCAGGGCATTAAAGGCATCCTATCTGGGTGTCTCAACTACTCTGATTAATTTGATTTAATCCCTTCCACCCCTGCCCTGCCCAAAGGATACAAGGAAGTTTTACAGCTTTGTTTTGTAGCTGAGAATTTCCCAGGAATAAACCAATTTGACTTGCTGTAGCCACACAGCACTGTGTATCCATAACAAAATACAAAATAAATTTGGGCAGTCCAGCACTTCACTTCCTGACCTCTGCCTTTAGATTCATTTGTACACAACTTGTTGTGCAGTTGTGGATTTCCTCTCAAACTGCAGTTTGAGGCTGGGGGAGGGAAGTCACTCTAATGAAGATGTTTACCTTCCTCACACCTGTGCAGTGTGACTTGCAGCCCTGGCTTAGTGGAGGAAGGCCCAAGGCTGGCCTGCCAGAGGTGAGATAAATTGGGACTGAAATCCACTGGGAGAGCCTGAGGTGTGAAAGCTGTTTTGCTGTGACTAGCTCTCATCAGTAATGATAACCCCTCTATTTTGTGCCACCTAAATTCACCCAAAATTATATGCTAAATATAAATATTCATTTTATAAATATGCATGTTAATTAAATATACATTTATTTTAAATGCATGTGTTAATTATACGTGTTACATCAGATCACAATTAAGTCAATAGAAATTGGAGATTTGCATATAATCATGCTTGTATATTAATCAGTTGTCAGTCTAGAAAGCCATTTACTGCATCTAGACGAGGTTAGACCTTGGTCCAGTGATGAGCTGAGAAGCAGCTTCAGTTCTTTTGTGAATATTTTCTCCTTAGAAAGCAGTAGGAAAAGATCCTTTCAGTGCATAAGAGTGCCCAATATTTCCTTTAAGTTTTATTCTGCTTCTCCCAAGATCTATGCAGAACCCAGTTTTTGAGCAAATGAGGTTACTCCTCTGGTGTGACAGGCTGTGGTAAACGTACCTGAGCAATTTCATCCGATGTGAGATGCAAATTCTCTTTGAGCAACACACAGTGTGCTCTTCTGATACGCTTCTTCTGTGTAACTTTGCTGACTCCAGGACTTCTGGGGAAAAAATGAGTGGTACCACATGATGCACTGATCTGAAGTGTTTCTCTAATGGCAGCAGGTGGCCTCTAAGGCTCAGTTTTGCATAGAATTCATTGGCGCCAAGGCTTACAGCAGCATTTACTGTGTGTTTGAAGCCAGCCTTGTTCAGCAGTGCAGTGTTAAGCACACTGTAAAGTGCCATCCGAGCCAAAGAAATCTGTGTTATTGCTTCTTGTGGAGGAGGTTGATCCCTCGATCCCCATTCAGGAAGTATTCAGCTCCTGTTGAGTTTGACAGTGGGGTACTATGTCCAGAAGGGTGTGTAAACCTTATTATCATAGAGCTCTACTCTGACTGAATTGTTTTGCAGGTTAGGACACATCAAGGTATTAAAACAACCCCTGTGAAAAGTACCTATTTCATCAGTCATTTTAAAGATTAAAATGCTTTCTTCAGATATCCAGGACACCACTGATTGCTTGTTGTAATATGTAAATCTACAGAAGAAAATAGGTCACTTTTCAAATGGTTGTCTTGTAAGGATGTAATTAAGCTGCATTAAGACTATTACTGTATTCTAAGTATCTATACTGTTGTTTTTCTTTTTTTTAAATTAGTAGATTTAGGATTTGACAGTGATGATAATTTCCTATTTATTCTGTTTTAATTAAAAGTACCAGTAAATAGGATTAAAGCAGATTATATGACAATTTGAAATAACTATTGGAGTTCTCAAGTAAGATAGACTGAAGTGCATTAATGGTAGAGAGGGGGAAGGAGAAAGAAAAGTCCTGCTGGTAACTCAAATCTAGAGTGCTCTGATCAGTCACAATCCTGAACCATGTGCTTCTGAATTCTGCTTGTGTCTAAGTCAGCATCTCTACCCATCAACGTGATAGTGTGTTGGGTCTTCAAGTATCTCAGGGGGCTTGTAGGTACTGGAAAGGCTGACTGTAGTATTCATGGCAGCCCTAAGATCTTGATAACTTTGGTTTTGGAAAATGTAAGAAGTCAGATGAACTGAAAAGTGGAAGAACTAGAAGGCAGTTTCAGAAGGCTTCAAAAGGTCCAAAAAGCCCTTGGAATTTATACCCTCCCCTCAAAAAGGTAGTAAGCTTGTAGAAAGTATCTGCCTCACCTTGTCTGAAAGGTTAAGTGAGGTTAAGAGGAGAAACATGAAGTGTGTGTGTGTGTGTGTGTGTGTGTGTGTGTGCAGGAAACAATGAAAATGAGGTTCCTGTCAGTCTGTTCCACTTTCAAGTTCCCAATAGTATTAGAAAGTTGCCTTATTGAAGATTTTTGTTCACCTGTCCTGTCTCTAGAAGTCATGGAAGACAGACTTCCTTCCCTGCTCGCCTTCTGGTCTCTGTGGACAAACTCTTCAGTCACAAGCATTGCTTGAGACATCTGGAGTTATCTTCCCTTTGGAGAATAGTATGTTAGGATGAAAGCAGCTATAAGACCAAGGGTTTGTTAGCTAGCAGAAACTCCTCTGCTACTTGCCTGGAGACGACAATTGCACTGCTGTTCAGAGGCAAAAGAACAAACGATGAGGGAAAGAGTGACCGACAGCAGGCAAGAGAGCAGAGAAGGGGAGATAGTTTGGAGTAATAGTTACTTTTGCAGCAGGCTAACCTTTCTTTTAAAGAAGGAAATGCATAGTTGAGTTTTCAAGTTCCATCAGAGCTCAGAGCACTACAGCTGCAAGGGAATTCATTCAAGTGATGTGAAAAAGGGTTAGCGGAGCAGTTCTACTCAGGCCAAGGAGAAGACTGGAAGGCCGGGTTGGAAGTGAGCTGTTTGGATGGAGGGAGGCTGTGATAAGTAGTTCTCAGGGATGGAATTTTGGACTCAGTTGTATTTAACATTCTCTTCAGAAACTGTGGGGACTTATGCAACACTCTTCAGAAGTTATGGTCAGAGATGGAAGATTCACATCTCCTTGCAGAGGGCTGGGCAGCTTTGCTATTGAGGAGGGAATGAAACTATCAATATTGTTGCAGTAAATTTGGAGTCAAGAATGTAAGAAGAGCACAAATGTTTTGCTACAAGTAGGAAAAGGCACATTCGGGCAGAATGGTAGAGATGGGCTTAGATGTGCTGTTTTTTTTCTCCTGACAAATATAATTTAATGAGTATTATTAATTATCAGAGTTTATCACAAGCCTGCAATATCATGAAATTTTTGCAGTGGAAGTAAAAAGCATTGGAGTAAAAAAACAAACGATATGAGTACTGTTCACTGTTGTAGTCATTCATGCTCAGGAAGGAAGAATCCAAAGAGGAACATGTGAAGGAGAAGAAATAAAAGTAGTCTTCCCTTGTAAAAGGTCACAACGACCTGTGTACTTATTCCAGGTAAAGTCATAGAGATGTGACCTTTTTATAACAAGCAACTTCAGGATAAGGAAAATAACTACCATGAGAAGGGATAAATGTTAAGAATAAAGAGCTATAAATATGCAGGAAATAATCTTTTAACTCTCCGTGAAGCCCTGACTACTTGTTTACTTCTCATGAGGTTTTCATAAATGCCTTGTGAAATTTCCTGCTTCCTCACGACTGTTGTGAGGGATCAGCGCAGCCCTCTGTGTCCCCTCCCATGGTCTGAACCTGGGAGTTGTGGAGGGACCGCTTAGAGTCCACCAGCCTCTGTAGAAATACCTGTGGAGGGATTAAATTTTACATAGAGCTGAAAATGGCACCTGGAACTGAAGCAGAGAGGTCCCCTTCAGGCTCCTGATCTGCCACCTAGCCAAGGGACTGTCTGGCCTGGTCACGGTGCTGACCAGAGCACCCTGAAATCCTCCTCTGAGAGCCACTGCCTGCAGGGTGAGCAGGCAAGGCAGAATTTAAGGGAAGCAGAGGGAGTGCTTCAAATTACAGGTTTGTAGCTGACTACTGCTAGTCAGTCAATTTTACCCAATTTGCACTCATGAATACAGATATTTTTTTTTCCTTTTCTTCTTGATGCACAGGTGCACCCCTGCTGCACCAGGCATATTATTTCAGGCTGCTGTGAAGATGTGGCTGCCAGGATAAGTTGCTACAGTTAAACTGTACATCTCTATTATACAAGGCATGTAATGCCTCGTACCTGCAAATTTGCTTTTATAAAAACTGTGTGCGGAATATAGGTACATGTGTAAAACTAACCAGCTGTCCTCCGCTTGTTTTGCCATTTCTTCCTCACTGCCCCTTTCCTTTATTCCTGAACCTCCAACATAACGTTTTCAAAATAATATTCGGGCATTTGTGCAAAACTTTTCTGCTCCCCTGCAAGGAAGAATACTGTGACTTCTTACAGTCTTGATAGAAATCACTCTTTGGTCCTTACTGGAAAATATGTTGAGCTATATCTGTTTGATAATCTGAAGAAAACAGCAGTAGCATCTCTGGCCTCACTGAAAAAAACAAATGCTGCCCACTGTATTCTAGCTTAGCATCAACAGCAACTATTTAAACTCAAATCCATGGAATGGTTAAGGCATGCAAGTTAACTGGTGGTGCTTTTCTCCATCTTGATTTTACTTAACAGGTACGACTCATAAATGTGTATCCAGATAACTAGCCTGATATATTTAGTTTCAGCTTGCATGCATTCAGCATGCATTCTGGGCATGTCCTTAGAGGTACTAAGCACCCCAAAATCATCTGACGTCTGTGGGAGCTGCAAGAGTTCAACACCGAGCAGAAAATCAGACCCTTTGTGTTTTGAGAATGCTAATCCATTGTTATGGTTTCCTTTTAAACTGAAAGTAAACACAATGTGTGTGCTGTTAACTTAGACAGGTGCTAGAGCCGACAGCTCGAGGTTTAAGGGCAGGGGTCAAGCAATCAAAAGTGGCTCTCCCTTGCATAGATCATCAAACAAGGAGTGCATCAATGGGCTCAGTGGAGAAGGCTGGAAATTAATCAGCTCAGCTCTCGGTGTTTAGCCATGCTGATTATATACTGGCAAAGTGAGCATGAGATGACAGGCCAGAGGAGCTAACGTAATAGGAGTTCATTCCCAACAAAGGCAGGAAAGAAAGATCAATTTGCAATATTCTTTTCTGTACCCATGCAACAAAGCAGAAACATGAAAGCAGAACATTAAGGGATGCTCTCTATGAACTGGACAAATCAATAAACATCAGTGGTAAGGGGGGAAAAAAAAAAGTTTCTCGTTCTATTGTGTACCCTGAGGCCTTTTCTATCTTTGTGAAGTGCTGAGTAGCAGTGGCCTCTGTCATGTTTCCTTTCACCTACACAGTGTCATCTGCCTTAGTCTCAAGGTGAGTGCCAGTTGGCACCATTTGAATGAGTGCATGTTGGAGGAAATTCTTCCCTTTCTTTGGGGAAAGAAGGAAGGAAATGAAGGCTCTGTAGAAGATGAGGTGGCAGCTCAGTGCATTTCTCCATTCCAGCATTAGATATGGGGCTAGAAACTGGTATTTGGCACTTGCAACTGGTGAAAAATTTACTTTCTATCATAGGGAGCATCTATGCAAGGACAGTTGTATCATTTTCCAGCTGGATACAAGAACTGATTTGATGGGTAGGACTTAGATGTTATTGAAGAATGAATTCCTGTGAGGAATCAGAATCAGAGAATGGTTTGGGTTGGAAGGCACCTTTAAGATAATCTAATCCCAGCACCCCTGCTACAGGCAGGGGCACCCTCCACTAGACCATGTTGCTCACAGCCCTATCCAGACTGGCAGTTGGGATAATGTTAGAAATCAATGAAGAAATAGAAGTTTGGAGAGATTAATACTGAGTTCTGGTAGAATTTGGGAAAGGGAACTAAAAACGAGGAGGGAAATGTTCAGTATACCTACTGTTGAACATACTTTGTGTTGGGCCCATTATTTTAGCATCTTTAATGCTTGGCTGTGACAGCCAGGCACAGCACATCCAATGTAGTTATTACTTTGCATTGGCTGCTCTTACATGTGTCTGAAGTATCTTTTAGTGTGTGTGCTGTTGGTGAAAGGATAGTTGTCTTTTGGCTTCCTGGTGACCGTGTAAAATGCTATCAGCACATGTTTAAGCTCGCAGTTACTCTTGTTACAACAAAGCATGTGCTTTACGGTTCCTAAGTAGTGTGTGCCAGCAGCAAGAACATCTCGAGTGTAAACTTGGAGTGTTAAGCTAAGGTTCCCAATGATGGGGCTTTCCCTCTCTCTGTCAGACCTTCAGGGTGTGAGAAGGCAGCTGGTTCCTTCCCCATGCTGGACTACAGGGACCTGGAAAGGGGACAGGACCTTCAGGCATATTTGTAAACTCAAAAGATTCACTGAGGACATGATGAGGAGGTGCAGGCTGAATTTCAGGTATGTTTTTCTCAGACTCTTTCTGCCTCAGAAATTCCTTAAAATATCACTGAATGTGGATGTTCTCTTTCTGGTTGTTGCCGGTTCCCCAGGAGAGAGCAGCATTTATCAAAAGATAACTTCCACTTGCTCTTCACTTCTGCAGCCTAATGGGGTGTTTGTTGGTGACTGCTCTCTGCCACGACTTGCTGCAAGTTGACGTGGGGGGAGCTGGAAGCAGTGAGGCTTAGTGCAGTCTATGACATGCACTGGGCTGCGGATGGCAGCAGCTGGTGATGGCAGTGGGAGCTGCAGAGCGCTTTCCTGGTGACTGAAAATGAACTATACGAAGGAATTTGGACTTGAAAAGATATATATATATATTTTCCAGTAAATTTATTACATTATTCTGCTATCTAGAAACTATTTTTTCCTGGATCTAAAATAGTGTAAGTCAGGTGGGCAGGTCCAACCAGGAGGAATGCAGTGTGCTGAAAAAGAAATGAGATTCAGCAGATGCTGAAACTGTGTGTTGGTACCTCCTGCAAACAGACCGCTTATTGCAGAGCAAAACGGGACATCAAATTGTATGTGAAAGAGATGTTATGGCTGAGCCATGGGTGGGAGGCAGGTGCTTTGCAAACAAATATTCTTTTTCTTCTATTCACAATCCAGCAAGGAGGATGCAGTGAGGGAGTGGGAATGATTACAGAAGGTGAATTTGTGTCTTGGATTATTGTCTGATGGAGTACCAGTGGATTAAGGAAATATGCTTGGTACTTGTGAGAAGTAAATTAACATAAATTGTGTAAAGCAGATATCTTCGTGTTAGCAGTGAATCAATCCAGGCGACAAACACAAACATCCTGGTAAACATACACTGACAAAAGTAGTCTGGTTGCGGGTTAAAGGAGCCCTAGGCCATAGGGACTTTCTGGATGCTATTGGGATGGAGGTTAAGAAGTCAAGACCTGGAGGAAGCAATGAGTCTTTCACATGAGTACATTAATGAACACTGGTGAACAGATTCCTGAGAAAGGCACAGGGGTTGAACATCCCTTTGTCACACTACTTTTCTGCCCCTCATCTACTCTCATTCACAGTGCTTTGAGTCTTGTTAGAGTCTTCCAGAAGATCTGAACTAAATAAGGTATCTTTACCCTATCCACAGGCTCCACTGGGGCTCACGTGGGCTTCACGCACACAACTCCTTTTGTAACATTTTTGTTCAGCTTTGATGAGATTATGTGAACCCGAGGATTCTGAAATAGTCATGAGGACTTGAAACATTTGTTCCAAAATGCAAAATGTGTTTTAAAAAGGCTATATTAGAACTGAAGTAATCACACAAAATGTGCATTTCCCAGGAAACAAATCTGCCTTGGGAGTTAATTGTAGTGAGAGAATTGAAGAGTGAATTTGTTATTTATTTTACTTTAGCATTCAATTTTGTCACCTCATTTAATTAGGGCATGTATTGATTATTTTTGTCTGGATTGAATGCAGCTATAGCTTTTCAGCTGAGGGAGAACTTGAAGTATTCAACTGTTAGGATAGGAGACATCCCATCTATATGAACAAGGAGCATATATGGAACTTATGGTAGAAGGAAGCTTCTCCTAAAATAATCAGCAATAAAATAGTTAAAATGAGTGGGGCTTTTTGGTCTTTAATGTATTGTCATTTTCAGGGTTTTAAATTTCTGGAATGGAAACCCAAGGCCACATGTGTTGCTCTCTAAGGAGCTTCTCACAATGAGAAGGGTAGAATTTTTTTAATATTTAAGTAAAATAAGCTTTCCCTTCACAGTGGATTCAATAGCTCTGCTTATTTATCCCACTAGCTGAAAGCTGGACAGACAAAAGCAAATTACATTCAATTCACAGTTTATTTGGGGAGAGGGGGAAAAATTATAAGTTACTATTGAATATGGATGTTGAAAATAAATACGTTCACTTGAAAGTATTATTTACCTATAATGACAAAATAAATCTAAAAACCTTTTGGTTATGTATTTAATTAAAAAAGAGATGGGACTAATAGCTGGTCTAGCAATCTAGCAGAAGTGTTTAGAGTTAAATGAATAGATGTTACCATTGTTTCCCCTGTGCAAAAAATATGGCCTATTGAAAAAATTCTTTCTGATCATCAGTTGTATCATCACTTCGTTATATAATTTCAATAAATCATGGCTGTTTTCTTATCATTTCTCATCATCATCATCAATTTTTACTATTGTAATGATGAAAGAACTGGAATTAAATGGGAGGGAAGGATGGTAGTGCCTGCAGGAGATAAATGGGTCTGGAAATGAGAAAGGGAAAAGGGACCAAACCCCAGTGCTCTCTTCTACCTGATGTCATCTTGACCAGTCCTTCCTTTCTTTCCCATTTTAGCATTCTTCCTCCTTAATTTCTCCTAAATTCAGATATGTAAAATAAACAACTGCAGGAGGAAGTGCATCAAAGGATATGTGGGTGGCCATCTGCCTTCTGCAAAATACAGAGCTGATGCTGGGAATGTTGCTGCTCTGCACGTGAATGTTGCTACCTACTCATTTGGGCTGATCGTGCTGATGAGCCACAGAAGATCTGGTTAGAAATTGATGATGGTTTTTTGTTTTACTTTCTAAGTTTTCATTTTTGGTGTTCTAAATGAAACCAACGCTAAAATATCAAAAAAAAATTGGAAATTAAGCCTGATCTAACTAATGTTAAAAGACAGGCTTTTTGTTTTCTTGATTATCTTCAGTGCTTGTAGTTGACCTGTTAGTTATCCTCCTAACTGCCTTTTATGACTTAGTTTTGATGATTCTTGCAGCTATCTTTCGTCGTTACACCCCACTGTTAAGACTGACTAATTTGGACTTTGTTCCAGCCAGCACCATCTCTGAAATATTCAGAGCAGACCTTACCTTCACTTATGCATTCACTAGAAGTTCTAGTTTTTACAATCCTTAATTTCTAAATGTTTCAGGATATGCCTTGTGATACAACTGTTTTCTGTTCCCTTCTGCTGGTATCTGTTCAGCTTTTTAAAGGAAAGTATTATGATTATAACCACTATTCAGACTTCACAAATGGGAGTGCTCCGGGTGGTTTGTCTACAGAGGCCAATTTGGTTTTTAATATGTAAGTGCAGTTGGGTTTAGAGCTTGACCAGAAAAAAAAAAAAAAAAGGGAATGTTACTTTCTTAGCAATGATCATTTTCATTTTGCAATCTGAGTGAATTCTTTCTGCAATTACGCAAAGATTTACTGGAAAATACTCGAGTTACTATTTTTAAAAATAATTTCTTTAAATGAAAAGTGGGTTGAATTAAAGTCAATTTAGATGAATGAAATCCACCATTTTGACATCACAAAAATGTTAGGAAAATTAAGGATGCTCCCACCCCACCTCCAACCCCCTGCTGAAAACACAAAGTCAGCAGTTTTGAATAGTGATTTTTAAAAGTTGATAAATAGCATTTTTTCATCTGACACCGGTCTTGAAGTTTGGTTTTCTTTGGCCTGCTCTGTGGCTTAGCTCCTTCCCCGTTCATTCCAATGTCTGCCCTTGGAAACTGCTCAGAGGTAGCAGTTATCGTCCTGTTGCTATTGCCAGACCTTATCAGTGCTATTAGCTAGCTGCTTATCACTGAAATAAGCAGAAGTTTGCTCTGCTGACTACTAGCTGCCAAGTATCATTCACAAGCATTTTTTCTACTGCAAGATGGACATGAAACACCTGCTAATGTCAGACTGGTTAGTAAATCCCTTTGGACTCTTTACAGGAGCTACCCACAGGCTGCTCCTTCAGCATCCAGTAAAAATGTCTTGGCATGTTCAAAAGTTGATGTTGATTTCTTTGTGACCAGCATCCATACTTAGTTCCCCAACTTTTGATATTCCAAAGGGAACTCAATTTTCAGAGATCTCTGTGGATCCTCTTCTGAAACTAATCTCACTTATCATGCCATGTCCTACACTATGCTTAAAAATAATTATGCATTAAGCAGGGAAGGTCCTAGGTCGGGATGCTGTTTAAAAAATAAAAGCAGATTTGTTTTTAAGTAGTGTGGCAATTACCATGCCAGCTGTTGCTGACGGCTCAGAATCTCTCCCTACAAGTTGGAGGGAGCCTTGTCTGTTGTTAATGCTCCTGATAAGGCTCCGGTGCCTATCTGCTCTGATTCACTGGTACAACCAATATCTGTGAACTCTCTGAGGACATTCTTGGCAGCTGCAGGACATAATTACCACATTTGAGAATATCTTTTAGGCATTTGGATCTATGGCTGGCTTTTTAGATTGCTCCCTTGCTAACTAATACGTTACTGGTTTGACACAATTGACAGCTGGCTGTGCTGGTGGCTAAAGAAGTGCCTCTGGGGCTGTCTCCGAATGAGGTTAATGATGGGCTAGATGAGCTCCCCGTGTTTCCTATACATCATTTACCTGGAACTGTGCTTTTTGCTAGAATCTCCCATGATGACCAAATGGCCGCATGTACTAAATGGTGCAACTATTCCATGAGGCTGAATTTGAGCTTATTTATTGGGTTTTGAAGTAGCAACAACAAGGGCAAAAAATGTCCTCTCTGAAATGCACTGTTTTAATGAAGAGACTGAGAAACATCCATTTTGGGCTGGACTCATACTTGTTAACAGTCTGAGCAGCCCTTATCTCTCTCACATTGTTATGGTCCACAGAGGAACATTTGTGCTCTGTACTGTTGGTTTTCTCACTTCCTGCTGTAAAGATCTTCTGGAGACCATGGCTAGTGATGAACCTGTGAAACTTCTATGTAGACCCCATACCCATTAGTGCCTTGCACATGGATGTTTAGTAGCTATTTTTCTTGTGAAAATTCATTTGTGGTCAGCTGCGCAAGGTAAAGGGCATTCCTAATGTTGATACGCAGTGCTGATGTTTCAAAAAGAGCCACAGGAAAATAATGATAATGCTTGGGACAGACAGCACTAAGGGGGAGTTTTTTTTCCCTTAAGCTTTTCCTTCTTTCTGAGGTGGATGAAATAGTTAAGTCATTTTAAAAACAAATTCCCATCCTCCCTGATTTAAGATCTAGTCCTGCAGTATGTACGGAGCGGGGAAGATACTGTAGCATTTTTATGAGGAGATAAAATATTGGCTTAATGATAATTTGGCAAAGTTTCAAGATATCTGAGACGGCTTCCTGGAAATTAAAAACAACTCAAATGTAAGAGAAAATTAAGCTAGTGACCCTGAGTACAAAGGGGAAGAGCTCAGACATCCATTCTTCCCTGTTCCTTGCTTTATTTTTTTTTTTTAATAGGTTCTTGCTAATCATCTTCCTTTGGTCCTAGCTTCTTTCATTAAAAGGATGAAGAATAGTTTGGTGTAAATTTTCTACTGCCATGATTTTCAAGGGATTTTATTTCTGGGGGGATGGCAAAACTTACAACGGAACTCTCCAAATCGGGTACATGTATGTTGTGATTGAGCTCCCTGAAACCAAACACCTTTCCTGCTTGTAGACTGAGGGTTGAGGAAATTGCATTCTTCCCTCTGCTGGAGCTATTAACTCTACTTCTCTACGGGAAAATAAGTAAATGTATGGAGAAATACACAATATGTCCTAGAAACTATATTAGTGTTCCTGTTGCTGCTGCCCATGTGACTAACTCTCAGCAGGCTTCTCCATGCTGCCCTCCTCTAAGGGATCCGGGCTGATACGCCTGTCCATCCTCACCTTGTTTTCATGATATGTATGCGCTTTTGATTGGAAAAAAATAGAGAATAGGGCCCACTAGACATCTGGTAGCATGAGGAGTGATTCCTTTCTGTTACCTACTGAACCTTTGACTCAGATGCTGGAAAGAATGGAAAGAGTGCTAATTAGAGATGAGCTTTTTGACTTAGGTTTTGTCTACAAAGACAGGCTGAGGGAGCTGGGCTTGTTCAGCCTGGAGAAAAGAAGGCTGTGGGGTGACCTCATTGCAGCATTTCAGTACCTAAAGGGAGCCTACAAACAGGAGGGGAACCAACTCTTTGAAAGGGTAGATAACTGCAGGACAAGGGGAAATGGTTTTAAGTTGGGAGGGAAGATCTTTACAGAGAGAATGTTGAAGTGCTGGAACATCTTTGGATGCCTCATCCCTGGAGGTGTTCAAGGCCAGGTTGGATGGGGCCCTGGGCAGCCTGGTGTAGTATTAAATGGGGAGGCTGGCGGCCCTGCATGTGGCAGGGGGTTGGAGATTCATGATCCTTGAGGTCCCTTCCAACCCTGGCCATTCTGTGATTAGTTTTTCAGGAGGGCAGAAAGAAGTTTAGATATTTGAGCATAAAAGGCCAGACTTGCCATTGCTGTACTTCATTTAGTCACTGCACATTGGTCACCTGGTGATAACATTTGATTCCTGCACTGTAGGCACTCCATGAGATCTGGTTGTGCAGAGGTTATCGACTGCATGTTGATTATAATCCTTAGCACGATTTAGCTCTTCCTAAATTTGCTTCTTTTGAAATTTATGTTAACATCTTTGTATTCTTCCCCATATTTCTAGGCTGGATTGGGTTGGAGCATACAAAATAGAAGTTTGTGAAACATGGAGTGAAATCTGAGAAAATGATGAAAGGGCTGCTGAGAAATTGGAATCAGAATAGTATTTTCTGGTGCTGGTGGTGGTAAGAAAATGCCTGTGGGGAAAATCTTCCAACCATTATAGTTGCACAACACTTTTGTCCTCACCTGAATGTAAGAGGTGCCCAAATCTACAGACAACTTGAGAAAGAAGTCGTCAGTGCTCTGATCTACCATAGGTATTTTAACTCTGAAATCCACTTTTGCTCGTGTGAGTGATTTGCTTGAGTTATGGAGCTAGTAGTGGGCTGGCATACTGTGCTTGGAGCCTAGAATTGCTTTAAATTTGTCTTGGGAAATGCAGCAGGTCTGAAGAAAAGCTCTGGCAGTGCTAGTGCAGGTCAGAGCCATGTTACTATAATTCATCAGCCTGAGGTCTGCTGCCATCATCTGTAAGTCCCACAGATGTCAGCGGTTCAAGTGCTGATGGAGTCCAGTCTTTTAGAGCCGTCATTCACAGCCTTGACCCTGGTCCCTGATAAGTCAGCACAGGCTTTCGTGTTTCTTGTATTTATTTTTTATTTTATTTTATTTACAGGCTAACCTCTTAAAAGCAGAGGTCCAAGCCTTGCACTCTGACCTGTTTTACTGGCTGTTCCCATTCCTAGCCTCTTAGCTCACGTTCTCTCCATCATCTGGGGAGTGCTCTGAAACTGTCTTAATCACCTTGCAGAGCCTGCGGATTGGGTTTCTTGTCAAATCTTAAGTAGTGAAACGATTTTTTTTTGGATGCAAATTAGAGACACTTCTGTTTGAAACTGCTCTTAGTCCTCCCCCCTTTGTTTCTCCTCCTTTATTTTAAACCCTTCCTCTTACAGTATGCCTTTTAAAAAGTGTGATTAAATCTTCAGCTGTCTGCTACTCTGACTTGAAGAGTCGGAGCTGATGAGATGAAGATAGATGTTGAACACTGCTTCAGCCCCACGGCAAAATGCTTTCAAATAGGATATTCTGGATAAACCAGTTCTTGATTTGGGCTTTCTAGAGCTACAGAAACGTATACACATGAAGATTCTTGCATTGCTTCTGGAGGACAACAGATCTCAGGATAATTTCAGTGGAAGGCTTTGGTAATAAATAGGCTTTGTTCTAAGCCAGCAGAAGTGTAAAGAAATGTCTAGGAAGTTCAAGCTTGACTTGGGTAAGAAACAGGTTTCATGGTACATCTCCAAAGATAGCTGGGCACAAGCCTGGTCCTTGCTAGACGCCCTAGGAGGGGGGCCAAGAACCAAATGTGTGCTCCCACTCAGTTTTTGGCATCAGCAAAGTCTGCGCAGAGACCGTGGAAGTTCCTGCAGTAACTGCCCATTATTGCTCTTGTTTGAAGGACAAACAGGTTCAGGTGCTGAGCTAAGCCACCTCACATGGACTTTGGGCCTGACTTCTTACCGCAGTCAATCTCTGGGACCTTCAGATCTCTGTAAAGCTTTGGGAGCTTTTGTTCCACTTAAAACAGGGACACCAGTATATCCAGTCTCACGAACAGATTTCTCTGCATTCCTTATTTACATTCATGTGTTTACAATTAAGGGGAAAAAAGGTGAACTGGGGAGGATGCGATAAAGACCTCACTGCGATTTCAAAGTCTCATTGGTTGCTTGCTTGTTCTTTTCTTGGCAAGGTCTGTGAAATTTTGGATAATCTCTGAAAAATGTATGTCAGCTACATTAAAAAGATCTTGCTTGTGGGATTCAAGTAATTAGTATGTAAGTAATTAGTAATTAAGAATTAAATAATGGGAGATTTCAGGAATTCCTTTGGGAGGTTGAGTGACTTCCTCTGTGCATTTTTGCTTGCTGCTCTCCTGTTTTACAGCATGTGGGACAAGTATTACTTGTGCTTTTGTTCAGTGAGGGACAAAGAGGCTGTTCTAGACATGCCAAAGTTGTTCCCTATTAGCACTGGCCAGTGAATGTATGCCTCATTTCATATCATGGTGTTCCCTTTGTGACACCCAGTCCTTTTAAGACTGCACTACACTTGCCTTTAGGGAACATGCGTCCATCCCTTCCCCACCCTTTGCCTAACATTACAACAGGACAATCTCTTTCAAAGTGAAAAAGAGCTGGCTTCCTTAACCTTAGGTGTCAGGGAGACAGAAATGGAGCAGCAGCTGAAATTTTAACTCTGTCTGCTGTCCCTCTTGGCTATGGGCTGTTAGGGAGCTGCTGTGCTGGCCCATAAGAGTATGGCCAGATCACTCTCTTGTCCTGAAAAGGCACAGGACGCTGGGCATATAACCTTCCAGACCTCAGCAATGCATGCTGCTTCTGTTGAACTAAAAGGGAAAGATGTACTACTAGTCTTTTCTTTAATTGCTGTGCTGTGGAAATAGGGGGGTAACTGTTAGGGATTTCATTGGAGGGCCAGTGGCTGAAAAAATAAGTCAGAGGAAGGTAGTATTCTTTCTCACTAGACTCCCCATGAGTTATGTTCTCAAGGGGAATGCATATTACATATACATACATTACAGTTTGCATCCAAAAAAATGACACCAGGGACTTGAGATTTCAAAGACTTTGGACATTTATCTGTTGTAAATGTAATTGTATCTAGAAGTAAATAAGACTTTGCAATTTATAGGCACTTTAATCTTGTGCTATTTATGGACGTAGAATTGCTTAGAATAATGCTGCCTTATTTTATACTGATGGGATTGTATTTTTACCGCTATAGTAAGGGTTATTTCAGCTATGAACCCTTGTCAGAGTCTGCTTGTTTCCAGAGGGTTGTAAACTGGCTCACGTTGCCTCTGAAGCTACGTGAACTCTTGGGTTTAGAGGAACGTAGTTAAAAATTTAAGATACATCAGCGTACCAAATATTTATGCTTATAGATAAAAATAAAGGACTCTTCCCTAATGCAGATGGTATGCTTGTATGAACGTTCTGCAGGGAGTTAAAATTAACAGCAGTTTATCTCATCAGTGTCCAACCTTTTTGGCTTGCTTGGGATGCACTGAGTGAAAATGAATTTTCTTGGGCCATGCAAACATAGGTTGCACCAAAAGTAATGCCTCCTATTCATTTCTGTGGAAACTACAAGAGATAGAAAGAACATAGATAACAAAATAGATAACAAAACTCAGTTACAAAACACTATTTTTCAGTAGAGTTACCACCATTATCTGTGCATTTTTACCAGTGATGAATAAGAGCCTGCATGCTGCACTCATAAAAATCTGCACTACCAGAGGTGAGCCACGGTCTCTGTTGCCATTACTGAAACTCACCAGCCACTGCCTCACTGTGCTACATTCACTGTTTGCTCTCCATCAACATTCAGCAAGTGTTGATCAGTGTCAGTGGGTGCCATTTTTTCCACATGGAGGAATTCAATTCCATGCTTCTGCTTCTTATGCACTTCCATGTCAGACATCATTCTATCAGACTACCTATCACACAGTAACAATATGTAATGGAATATAGTTGGGAAGGTTCAGCTTCTACTGCCATATCAACATCTGTCTCTGACATCAGATGATAAACCAGGAGGCATTACTTCTGGAGCAGCTCTTCAAAATATATAGTTTATGTATACAAGTAACAGAACTTTTTGTTTTAATAAAAAGTATTAAAAATTAAAGGAGGTCAACAAAACCATGAAACCAGTGGTATCAATTATCCTGTTTTTGTGACATCAACACATCAGTTGGGTTTTATGGCAGTGGCTGCAGTTCTCAGTGAGCTTTCTTGTGTTTGTCTGAGTTTTTTGACGAAATTTTATTCTTTCCCTGCTTGATCCTTGAATACAGTTGTTCACAAATGTACGTGCTGTCAGAGAGCAATGACATGAATAAGGTGTGATGGTGAAGCATGGGGTATTTCTCTCTGGTGAGAGAGGTCTTATAAAAGTCTGGTGAAGAAACACCATAAAATTTTTGATTTGAATGTCTGATTGCAGCTCTAAATGTTGCATTTAAACATTTATGTGATCTGAAAATGGAATCACAAGTATACCAGAAAGCTGACTTTTTTTTCAGCAATCTTGAAACCCTCAAGTCCTCTTATTAACACAGGAAGCACGGCTGCCTATTTTTTACTGCTTGTAGAACTGTGTTTAACCAGTGCATCAGAATGCATACCATTATTTGCCACCACTTAAACTGGGCCCTCCCCATGCCCTGGTTTCATTCAGCACACAGTTGTTGGAAGCAGTGGTTGTGCACCTGAGGCCTGGCCTGGCCTGGCCGCCATGATGGCACGGGGTGGCTGCAGGATGGACTGAACTGGGCCATGGGTTGGACGTGCTTGGTTTATCTGATTATGCTGATCGTTATGTAATGAGAGATGCAGAACTTAATAGAAGTACTCTTGCATTTAGAGAAAGTTGCCATAAGTAGACCATAAACTCTTCTTTTGGGAATTGAACTCTACCTGCTCTTACCAGGGTGAGGTGAATGTGTCAGTGCCCCAGTGGGTGAATTCTTGACATACTGTGGGACTGTAGGAAAGCACCCACAGGGCAGTGTTCTAGTGAAAAGGAAAGTTGAAGTCTCTGGCACAGGAATGGGCCAAGCAAAGCTGTGTTAACAGAAGCAGAATATGCCTTCTTTCTGATTCTAATACTAATCATAATTAACAGTGGCTTGATGTCTCCTGCTGAATAAGGCTGGACGAAGAAAGTTGCAGAATCAGGACCTGAATTTCTTGGCTATTGTACTCCTGGGTGAAAGAGACATGCTGGGTCACTCTGATGTGAACAGCGTTGGAAAATGAAGTGAAATGAAGAAAATGTTTTGGATCTTCCTCAGCCCACAGAAATATTTCAGCTGTTGAGTCAGCATCTCAGCAGTAGAGATGCTCATGCCTAATTTCAGCCCTTTATTGCTCCTGCTGTGCTGGCACAGCTGCCTCTGGATGTACTACAGAAGCTTTTCTCTACTGCTTGGCTAGTGCAAGTCTCTCATTTCTCTACCTACAGAAGATTTTCTCTACTGCTTGGCTAGTGCAAGTCTCTCATTTCTCTACCTACCTTCTCCTCTCATTCCCTTAAAGCGTGCCTTTCCAAACAGACTGTACACGTATAGGAACCAGGCCCCTATTTGCAAAGACAATGTTCATACTCTGGTGTGCTGCTGTCTGGCAGGCCAATTTATAATTGTCTCTATGTGCTTACTCCTGCAAACAGGAACATTGTTTATCTGCTGGTCAGTGACAGTTGGAAATTCTTCTGAAACATCACAGAAAATCAAATAAATTACTTCAGATTTCATCCTTATGAGAAGAATGCACATTTATCAGTGGAAGCAAGGAGCAAGTACGTCCCTATCAGCAAGTAATAGCCTCTGGGAAGTAATTTTTTGAGCCAGATAAGTGAGCAAACCCTATAAAGGGTGATCAGTAAACAACCAAATTCCGCTATACTTGAATCTCAACCAGGATGCCATCAATTCTCCTGATGTTCATTTTTACCATCTCTGTTGTTCTGTGTTGTGCTGTCCTTGCCTGATGATGGTGGCAGTTCACTGTGTCATACTCTTGCTTTTCAGTAAAGGTAAATAGATTTTTGATTTAGAATCATTTTGGTTTAGAGATAGAAGGGAACGTTATATTTTTTTCCTTCTCGTTGTTTAGAGTTTGTTAAGATATATGCATTTGAACCAGAACTTTTTCCTCCTTCAATTTCTAGCTCCTCTGGCCTGCTCAGGTACTGGAATTGCATCCTTCTCAATTGAAATTGCCTCATTTAAAAAAAAAAAAAAAAAAAAAAAAAAAAAAAAGGCTTAAAGGCCAATAATCCTCCAAATTACAATTATCAGTATTTATCAAAGTAAAACACTGTGTCATGCTGCATTTGATACAAAAGCATCCAGCTGAATATTCCATTAGACAGGTCCTGTGAAGTTAAAAAGAGGACCGGGTTGAGTTATCTCACCATGGGAGGAAAAAGGCATGCACAATCTGATATTTAACACTCCTTTGCAATTATGGGAATTTTTATTCTCTCCCTAGTAGGGAACATAGCATTTTACTGCAGTGTTTCAAGTTTGCCTCCAATGGTATCTGATAGAAGTGCTTTTATCCCCTGAAGATACAGTACAAAATACAAATCATCATTGGTTTTATCTCAGCTGGAGCTGCCTATTTTCTAAATGAGTTTACTCTGTGCTACTGCCCATCAGGCACATTTTTCATCCTTCATCCCCACTCTTTTACTATAGCTGGGTTTAAGTCCTTTCTTCTGTCCTTTGTTCCTTCAGCTCAGCGAAGTAAACAGCAGGATTGATCTTACACTGCATTTTGGTATTGTTCCAGCTGCTCATCAATAGACATGGGCTGGGAATGCACTGACTGGAAAAGAAGGGCAAGATTGAAATTCACTTTTTGTTCTTTGTGCCTTTTAGTGTGCAGCGGAATGTCCCTAATCTGAAAGCTGCTACACTGACTGCCTATCAACATGCAAATTAATCATCAAGTGACGAGTCCTATATTTGCTCTAAGTAAAAGTCTTTAAAGGTATCTATACAGAAAAAGAGGTGTTTTTATTTTATTTTATTTTTTTTAGATGCTGCTACTGCTAACTTGTATGGGGAAAACATGTAACTATTTTTGTTTCTACTCCCTCCTGCAGCAATGAGCCTAATGTTTTAGAGTCATTTAGGTAGAGGGGGGGAATGCTTTGATAGTTGGACAGCTTAAATAAAGATGAAGTGCAGTTAGCAGCAAGGAGAAGGACGCATTTCCAACTACAGCAGCATCACTACTGCAAATTATTTGTACCTGCCTTCCTGAGGAAAAGGCATTAGAAATAAACTTACAGATACTGAATAAAATCACTTCTCATTTTTTGAGCACGCAGTGTTTCCACTTGTAACCTTTCCCTGGAGTCTTGAAGGATTATAATTGAATTTGGGGCTGTAGCAAGGATATACAGTACTGCACTGTTTTAATATCCATTGACTTTTATATGGCAGTTTGATAAAATGTTTGAATGCAGGAAAAATGTATGCATTCTTTATGGAAGACTAAACAATTAGCTGAGGGCTGGAGAGGAGCAGACTCTCACGTATGAGAGTTCTGCCGGCGTGCTTATCTGGATGTATGAGAGAAGTATTTCAGATCAGGCCCTCCTTTCCATCACTGTCAAACTGATATGCCTGTAAATACGTTGCACCAGAAATGGCACCAGCCTGCGTACCTGACTGAAGCCACTTAATTTGTTATCATAGCATAGAATTAATTTACCCTTCCTGTTCTTACTAGTTCTAAAGGACTTATTCCTCATCTTTGTCTGTGGGATAAGATTCCCCACTGCAGAGCTCTTGTATGTATTTGGAAATCTCCAAAACTTTATTTACCTGCTTTGCCCACTGTACGATTTGAATATCTATCTACAGCTTCGAAATAGAAAAGAAGGAAGAAATAAGGAAGGATTGCATCCTGATCTCACACCAGAGACCTAGCCATATCCACAGTTGCTCGTAATTTTTGTGTTAGCTTACATTTCTTTCAGCCTTCTTGTTCTGCACTCTGGAGTAAAGTATCCTTTGCTATGTAGATAGGGTTGTAATTTTCATTCTTTCTTGGAGGCAAAAATGCTTCCTCCTTGTCTGTCTCTGGAGAAATCTTTCAGAAAAAGGGGGAAAAGAAGAGACAGAGAAAATTCTAATGTGTTCTGTGCTCAGCTGGGCCTGAGCTGTGAAGTGTGTGTACAGTCCTTAGCATCCCCTGGTTAGTTGGGGTGAGTGCTCTGCTCTGTGCTGGGCTCTGCATTTGCAGGGAGGATTAAGCCATGTGTTGTGTGAGATGGAGGATGGGAACTGTGGTCCCAGGATGGATGTAGGTGTAAATGACGTCCCTGTAAAAAATTTTATAATAGCTCGGATTCTGTCTGCAGGCCTTGAACTCACCTTTGCTCCTGTGACTGCCTGGGCTTGTTGCATGGAAGTGGAGAGCAATGTGATCACAGGTGTTGATGTAGAAGTGGAATTGCACCTGGGCAGCCAGAAGAGCAATACAGCCAATCCCATCCCTGGCACCGAATGGGTGACCTCAAAGTCAGCTGGGAGGCCGACTGCAGAGGCTGATGCTTTGCTCTGAGCTTTGCAGGGCTGTTCTGGGCCTGGCAGAGAGGAGAAAGGAGAGCATACAGGAGGGTCCCTGCAAGTCGTTAGTGCCAGGAGAGTCAGTAACTTTAAAACATAATAAAATAAAGGTTTGATTTTAGTCAGGAGAAGCGTAAAGACTTCTGAAGTTTTCCCATGGGAACAAATTCTACTGTGCTTGATTTGGAGAGCAGTGACATGTTGTGCCTTTGTTCAGTTTTATGGCTTTTTTTGGTTGTGTTTTTTGTTTGTTTTTGTCTTCCTTGAGTGGAGTGGAGCAGCCAGCTTTCTCTGACCTACCACCGACCAGCAAAATTTGCATTGTGTCTATATTAAGCTGGAAGTGGCTACTTCCATCATGTGTATCTCTGCTTTGGCCTTTGCCTGGGTGGCAGCAATGCTGGGATCCCAGCCTCTTTTCCAGCTACAAGCAGCACTGCAGGGCTCGATTCAGCTCCAGGACCTCCTGCCCAGACCCTGGCTGGATGTGGGAAATCAGCTTACTGCAAGACTTATGGTTTGAAATGGACCCGAGTCAAGGTTCTGACTGATTCAATTCGATGAGCACAGATATCACAGGGAAATTCTCTTCCATTTTAAACCAGCTTGGGCAGGATAACAGCCCTGACTAAAAGTAGTGTGATGCGATTCCCAGGGATGGTTTGTGGTACCTGGCCTGAGCGCACTGCCTCTCTAAACCTGCCTGGATAAATCACCACTCACAAGACTGGGTGTTTTTCTCTCCCATGAGCATAGTCCCTGCTACTGTAACTGCATGCAAGTGCCACAGAGCTTCTTGGCTCACAAGGTGATGCATTAACCCAGGAGTGTTCCCAGATGTTTCAGCTCAGCGTGGGGTGCTGATATCACTGCTGGCTGCCCTGAGCCAATGGGGATGGAAGCTGGGTGAAGAGAGCAGTGTTGGGCTGTGAATGAACAGTGGTGAAGTCCTGGCTCTGTCGAGGTGGGTGATACCCAGGAGTAAGGATTCCCTTGAGAGATGGTTTTCTCCAGTGTAACCCTGTGAGTCCTGGCATGGCACAGCTACGACCTCTGGAACCAGCTCTGCTAGGAGCAATATTTTGCCAGGAGGCTTCCTGGCATCAGGGAGTCGGTGGGAAGCAAAACATCTCACTTCTTGTCACCATAAAGGAGTAAATTCAAGTGATATTTTTCACACTGTAGGTCACGTTGCTTTTAGAAGGAAAACAGTTTCTACAGGTCTCTCTTTTCACGCTCCCTTCTCCCTGTAGTTTATAGAGCACCAAAGTGCTGTTAAATATATATGTATGTGCATATGCGTACACATGCATATAACAGGGAAAATGTTTCCTGGCCTGCAAAAGAAGTGAACTTCTGCATGCTTTTGTGCATGCTTGTGTGCAAATGCTGCAATTTTACTTTTGCAATTCCAAAGATGAACGGTAGCTTTTCTTTTTCATCATTTTGTGCTGCCCATCCCTATTTCAGCAGAGTTCAGTGGTGATGGTGAAGGTTCAGCACCTCAGAATGTAGAGTCAAAAATGAATGTCCCCAGTATTTGGCCAGTTGAAGCCACTCACACCGAGTAAATAAGTTTTGCTGTTCACCTTGGCTGACTTCAGAGGTCAGTAACTCAGGGCTGTGTAATTGCCTGTGATGTCACACTCTGTTCTTCCAGCTCCCAGAAAACTTAATTTGACAGTTGAAACATTTCATTGAGACTAGTACAATTTCCTTCAGTTAAATAGGGTGCTTTTACAAGAGAAGGATTTTTTAAAGCAATGTAGCTGTTTTTTTTTTCCTCTTTTCCTTACTATTTTTTTTTTCTTGGGAAGTCCCTGCTGTGCAGGATCAGTGTTTGTGGGATAAGCTGCCTGGTATACGGATGTATTGTTTTATGAGGTGGGGTGCTCATGGGGCCAGCTGGAGCTTTGTGTTGGACCATATGCCACAAGGAATCTATCTTTGAGATATGTTTTTGAAAGACCTTGTGCACACTGAGAAAGACAACCATGCTGAGAGCGTGCAGGCAAGTAAGGCTGGTACCTCCATTTGGGGAGAGGTTGGGAGTTTTCCAGCCCGCTGACACCAAAGCAATCCATCAAAAAGGCTGATTAGATTTGGTGACCTTCCCAAGTGAGGAGGACTATGAGGCCCCTGGCTCTTCCTGCCAGTACCAGGGCAAAGGCTGAGCTGCCCTGGGAGCTCAGGTATTAGACATACGGTCTACAGGCTACCACCTGTTGTGGGACTATGCTGTGGTTTGTATATTGTCTGATTTTGCTTCAGAAGAAATTAGGGCTCTACCAAGCTCCTATGTCTGCTGCTCACTGGTCAGGAGTAGGTTGAGAGTATCCTTACAGCAAATCAAAGCTGAAAGAACACTGATAGAGCTTCACCCACACCTTTCTTTCACAGTAAGAGTAGTGCAATAGCTTTGATTATATTTGACTTCCATAAGTAGAAGTTGTTCCTGGAGCAGGCAGGAATAGGCATGACTATTCCTGAATAGATCTTTAAATACCTTTTGCAGCCCATCCCCTTTTTTGGTCAATTCAGGCCTGATTATATTGGAGCTTTATATATATATTATATATATAATGCTGGTTATGTTGAAGCTTTGCAACACGCCTGAGGGTGAGGTGGTCACCAGCCCCAAACCACGTTCAGTGTGAGGAGCAGCTGTTTAGCTGTGGTGGTCTGTGACTGCAGTGTTTTTTGGCTGTTGAATTTAAAGAGCAAAAAAAAAAAAAATCTTTTGGCAAAACTAATTTTCTTCTAAAACTGTCCATTAAACTTAGCCCCCCCACCCCCTTTTTATAATGGAATGCAAACAGCAGTATGCATATTGACTTATGTTTTCAGTCAATATCAAGATTTATTGTCCCTTGAGTTAAATGAATCACAATATTGACCTCAATGTAAGCCAATACCTGCTTAATGTATTTTTTTAAAGTATTTTGTATTCATTTTTAGTAATAGGGCCCATACAGTCTATAATATTCATTTGTATTCCCCTTCTTGCTCTTTCCCCCTTTTTTATTTCCTCGTCTGTCTTTGTTGATGGCTATCACAGCAGTAGACACTGGATTCATTTAATGAATGAGAAATAAAGATGTCCAATAGCTGCTGTATCTCCATTATAGAGACTGAATGAGTCATTTCCACAATCAGCTCGCCTACTCTACCTTGGGCTGGGGAAAACCAGGCACATTGCTTCTGGCGGGTGCTGCATCAGAAACAATAGCCAAGTGTTGCTCGCGCATCTCCATGCCACTTCTTTCTTTCTCTTTATTTTCTTTTTCTTTCCTTTTCTTTCTGCATTTAAATTTTCCACAGGAGGGGGAAAAAACAGTATTTCTTTAATATTGAATTCCATTTATCTCCATAAATTGGTTATGGTATACGATCTAAAGGACTCAGCTGTTTTTAAAATAGGTTTATTCCTTTTCCTTTAAGATTATTTCAGATTATTTCCACACAGTATAGCGAGTTATAAGAAGACTCATTTTGCAGACTTCAGTGAGAGCTGCACATTTGCAGTGCATCGTTTCGGATGTGGAATGTTGAACAAAGAAATTAAATTTATATGTATCACCTAAATTATTTCAGATTCATGGTTCAGCTAAGAGTTCAGATCCTAATCAAATATGTAGTTTGCATGGGCACTACACCTTTTCTCAATAATAATATGGCAGTTCTATTTACAATGCTTGACTAGATTTTGTAATAATGCTTTTACTGAAATTTACCTTTTGTTTTTCTACTGCAGTCTTGGCTGCCCATTAGATGTGTGCGCCCTTAGAGAAAAGATAATGATTGCAACTAACTTTTATAGAGAGGGAGAATGAAAGAGAGAGAGAAATCAGGGCTCCTCTGAAGTCTTTCCCATCCTCAGACTTTTCCACGGACTACTGAAGTGCCTGCTGGTCAGTGGGCATCCAGATCTCTTCCGTGCTGCAAGGAGCAGTTTGGGCATGGAGGTCATGACAAATTATCTGAAAAGCTGTCTCACTAGAATTACACCAACTATTGCCTCATCAGCATTCACTACCTCTACTGTAGCATGAAGGAGAAAAACACCAACACAAGATATAAAGGAGAAGAAAGAAGTCAGAGGAATAATGTTACTGAAGCGGACCTAAGGGGAGGAAAAGCTGGAGGAGCAGCCTGCCTTCACCTGCTGCTCCTGGCTGAGGAGGAAGGAAGTCCTGAAGTGCTTTTTGCTCCAGCCCATCTACTGATTTTAACATGTTCTGCAAAGTCTTAAAAGGCAATCCCCTATAAAGTAAGGATGTAGGCAATTAATAAGCAGCCCTTCCCTGATCTGTTTTGCAGCAGAACCTATCTTACCCCAGCAGAGTACTGGCTTATTCAGTGGCCCAAATTCCCACAGATTAATTCTCAGTGGAATATGAACATCCCCACTGGAATGAAATTACACTGGAGCTTGGCAGCACAGTGCTGCACTTCAGCCTTGCCTGGATATTATAGGCCGTGCTTAACTGGCACAGTACATTTTATAGAATTGAGTTTTGGAAGGCAAGAGGTAAAAATAAAATAATCAGTTCCCATATTCTTGACATGTTGCTACTGATGGATGCAGGCTTGGTCTTTTTCCCCTGTCCCAACATAAATACATTTAGAGCTGGGCATATAAGCACTTCGGCCTGTTGGAGCAAAGCAGCCACGTTTGCTCAGGAAGATCACTGATGGGTGATGTGTATTCACTGCTGTGCCATCTGATGCAAACCCAGCTGGAGCCCCTCCATGTGCTCTGGAAGAGACCCAGATCTTCACTCAGTCCATATTCAGTATGTGAGCCAAGGTTTACCAGGATGGCATCTGAAGCATCCTTAGGAAGGAGATTATAAACGTGTGGTGTTGTTGCAGCCAGAATGCTAACATGCACCTGTAAGCGCATGTGCTTGTGAACAAAGAGGAGGTGGGATTGTGGATAAACTGTAGGCAATGTGAAAATTAGTTTTGTCCTCTTTTTTCTTCACTGGGGATTCAGTGTATTCTCTTAAATCATCAAATCATAGAATGGTCTCAAGTTGGAAAGGACCTCAAGGATCATCCTCGCATGTTATGTGCGAGGTTGCTAACTATTAGACCAGGCTGCCCAGAGCCACATCCAGCCTGGTCTTGAATGCTTCCAGAGATGGGGCATCCACAACCTCCTTGGGCAACCTGTTCCAGTGCTTCACCACCCTCTGGGTGGAAAACCTTCCTCCAAAATGGTTCTGTGCTGAACCTATTTAAAAATAATATAAAAATCTGGGAGGGGAGAAAAAAAAAAAGCCTGCTTAAATGCCAGTTGCACTTTGAAACATGAACTATGTCTCGTGTTTGTCCTTTTCTCAGATGTGTTCTACATTGTCCTGTTTGGTCATTTCCATTGAATATTACATACTTCCAGGTCTGCCTCGTGCCTTGGTGACTGCTTTTTCTGAGTGTGCTCAGTGTGCCTGTTCTTTGGAACATGCTCTCTGCACGTGCCCGTAGATCTGAAAATGACAAAAAGAGTTTCCCAATGTGGTCATTTTCTATTTCTGTCCTTGTTGGAAGGAATTGGCCTACAGGGAAAAACATTCTCCCCCAAGCACTTCTATGTCTTTCTTGGTCTCTCATCCTTTTAAGTTGTTTTCTGTGGAGCTGCTTGTCAGAGATTTCTATTTGGACACTGGGCGCTGTAACATGACTGGTTCTGGAGAAACTTGATGCTGAAAATGGGAGGCTAGGGAATGTGTGAGAAACTGTTGTTTGGAAGTCCAACTTCTTCCTTGCTGAGAGAACTTGTCATCCTCCTGCCTTGGTATCTATCCCTTTGGAGAGCTCTGACTCCCTGGGCATCTGCTTTGGTATATATTCTTCTGAGGAAACAAGAAATTCAGAAGATGGCAAAAGGTGTTCTCCATATCACATCTTTTTCCTTTGGGTGAATGAGGACTGCAAGAGGAGGCCTGTACAAATGTGACATGAAGTCCTGCTGTCCCTTCCTAGTATATTCTTTTTTTCAGAGCAAGTTGCACAGGAAGGGAAGAAAAGTTGCTTAGGGATGACTGCTCTACCTAAGACACTGGGGATGAGAAGTCAGTCACATCATTTTATTTTTCCTTCCCGTTTCAAAGATAGCAGAGAATTTTTCTCTTGTTTACCAAAAAAACTGCAAATCTGAAAGCATTCCTAGGAAATTCCTCAGATCGTATTTTCAGGCAGAAGTTGAGCAGTGAGGGGTGCCCTTAAAGTAAAGAAGAAAAAAAAGAGTGAGAAACTCAAGTATTTTCAGTGTGCAGATGCTTATGAGATGAGGAAACCTATACCTTATACCTTAAAATGTCTTGTCTAGGTAAGGTGTCAATAATTTGACAAAGTTTTACATCTCGGTAGGGGATTCATCCTAATGGAGTTTGTCAACACTACCTTTGTGGAGAAACTCCCTCAAGTCAAATGAATATATACCTCTGGTGTTGGTGTGAATACATATATATCTTTGCTGATAAGTTCAGTCATGCTTTATGCAATAGCTATGTCATGCCTGATTCAGTAAGTCAGTCCTGTTACGCATTTTATTAGCACTTGCTTTATTTTAACGTCTGTGTTGTATTTCTCTCTGAAATGTTTGGCAGTTGGAGGATCTGAGATTCCAAACAGCAGACAGTGAATTGTGAGGATGCCAAAGAGAGACTGAGAGAAGCACACCAAGGCATGGAGGATTTGGATCACATATCCTCTAGCAAGGAGGGCAGAGATCTCTCTGCATTAGCTTTTGGTAGAAAAGTGCCATTGGGCTCCAAAAAAGGCTAAGCATGGGCTTGTAAATGGACAGTTTTTCATCCAGAAGTACATCCTTGAAAAATCTCTGGCTTGTTCAAACTTTAGTCTCATTGATCAGACATTAGCATCAGGTAATTAAATGATGAAATACAAAGTGAAAGTCCAATAAAGGCTCCTTTTTTTGCTAATGATGATGAACTTAACTTTCTTGGTGGCTGTTTTCAGGGAGAAGATAATGGTGTATTTGCCTATTAATGGAATAAATGATTTAAATTAAATAAATGACCCCTCAAATGTTTATTAGTAGGCATGAAAAATGCCTGTTGTTCTGATATGGTGCTTCATTTCTTTTCAAAAGCAACTTTCTTCTTTAGTGGTTCCAGTAATGATTCCTAACAGTTGTTGCTGTACTGAGAAAGGGAATGGCAAAGGAAGGAAAGAGGTCATAGTAGTTCATAGTCCCATCTCATTTATTTACTGTCTGCTTGGTTTGGCACAAAGTACTCTTTTCTTTTCATACCAAAGCGACCATCCCTTTACTGGGGGAAAAAAGGTTTCTAGTCTTGGGGAGGTGTTTGCAGAAAAGAAGCAACGAACCCAGAGCCATTACTTCTTCTAGCTGTGAGGTTGGGAAGAAGAAAAACTTGCATGAGTTCTGGAAATGCTACGTTGAAGTGAATTTTAAATAAGTAGATAAATGCCAGTGACCTACAAGCTGAGATGAGCTTTGAGGGATGAATAGTGCAGCTGATGCCAATTTGAGAGGCAGGGGACTTAAGGTGCTGAGCAGTGGTGCAGTGGCATGCAAAGCTCCTCACAGTTTTTGGAGTCTTTAAATTCTCTTACCCTTGAGTAGTTGGGTCATGGCAGTGCTTTATCTTTGCTGTGTCACCAGCTTAGAAACAAATACTCAGAAAGCACTGGGAGCCCTATGCCAGCCGAGGTAGAAGTTTAGAGCAATAGAAGTAATACAGGGAAGTTGAATTAAGTGAAAAGCTTTTACGATGGAGATGGTAGACTGACATAAGGTGTGATTCTGTTAAAGGAGACCGTGCTGTAGATAGCTAGATCATACCGCAGAGCATGGCTCCCTCTTCTGCCACCTCTGGCTGTGCCCTGGGTCTGTTTGGCATTTCTGCAGCTGAACTTAGAAGCAACAGGGTGGCCTTTGTGCTCCTCCTGATAGCAACCGATGCTTTCAGTGAGCACCATGGAAGGAGTTAAGGATGCAAGTTCAGTCCGAAGCTCAGTTTCCTGGCTTTTGTTGGTTGTTGCCAAAATCTTAATGTCATTTTAATGCATTTTTGTGTGTGTGAATCCATTTTCCAGAGCTGCCGATTGCACACACCAACCCTTTTTATGTGACTAAAAGCCAGCTGTAGTATCCTTGAAGAATCGAATGCTTTCATAGCTCTGGAAATTGCTCTGGGTGTGCATGCGTGTTTATTTGTGCGTCAGCTCTTTTAATCTTTCTACTGAAAACCTAATATACTGTAACTGGGACATTTTCAAAAAAAGAGAACACTTCAAAACAATTCTAAATATAAATGAAATCCGTTTTGAAATGGCTTGTTAAAAAAATGCAGATGGTTTATATTTATTATATCATTTTTTTTTTTGTTTTATCACCTTGCAAAATTTTACAGCATAGAATCTTATTTAATGCGGGGGCATTTTAAGCAGCAATATTAGACAGCTGTATGTGCGTCATACTAGGAGATTTTTACAGGATATTAAAATTTGGTTCTGATGTAACCTGGAGTTGAAAAAGCATAGATTAGGCATTTTCCACATTTGTAATTTTTTTTTGGTAATAGCAGGCTTTTTTCTTATTCATTTTTCCCCCCTTCCAAATAGCCTTGTCGTGTTTGATTCCAATTGTTCTCAAGGTGTAAGGAAATGTAGGCCAGATGATTGAGAAACTCCTCTCTGAGAATATACAACGAACAAAGTGTGGCCCAGATATTATCTCAGCTGAAATTAGGTATAATTATACTCTATAGCAAATTATATACATAGTTAAAATAAATAACAAAGCACAACGTTCATATTCCTGTGATTAATTTTTTTCCCCTAGTTCTGTTTGCCTTTACAATTTTTCCATTGCAATCAACATGAGAATATGCTGGAGTAAGTGCCAGCCCAATTTTGTTCTCAGCCTCCAACAGGCTTGGGCAGGTTTAATGTTAAACTAACTCAACTACAGCTCCTCTGCTGGTTCTCACACCCTCCAGGTCAGAGCTAAATCCCCTATTAATTAAACAGAAATTATATCTGAAATAAATCACTTGGCGAAAGAAATCCACTGTGGAATTTTTTGAAAGATGTTTGCAATAATTAAACGTTCTGTGACTGGTGAGATTTTTAAATAACTCTTAAAATGCCAACCTGTGTTGATATTTAAAATAGACTCTTCAGTGGACGGGCAGTGATCCCATTGAGTAAATAATATAAACCATGTCATCTACAAAAAGGAGGGGGAAAAAAATCCACCCAACAGCAGGAAAAAGCTCTGCTTCTGACTGGCTCTTAGAAAGTCTTGCATCTTGGAGATGCAGGTTGAGGGGTAATTCAGCAGATGGTCATGAAGGAACAACTAATAAACTTGCATCATCTGCTAACTTTATCGTAGGCTGCTGTGAGGGTGTGAGGTTGCCTTGCTGGATCATGGGCATGGGAGTGGGAACCGAAAGGCCATGAATTTGGACTGGTTTTTAGGGCTTTGTTATCTGTTCGTCGTTTACCTCCTCCTGCACCGCACCTTTCCTCCTGACCCAGCAATTTCAAGGACATCTTGAGTAGTCAAGCGGAAGCCCACATATTCCACCAGCATCCCCAGGCAACGAGCCACTTGGGCTGATGGAGCTTGCAGCACTATTGCTGCACGCTTGCATGGACTTGCCTCGTCCTTTGCCTGCTGGCAGTGTAAAAAATACAAACAAAAAGAATCACCCTGCTACTAAAAAGAAAAACCCCATAGTTCCGTTTTCCCATTGAACGTTGGGGAAATAAATATTTAGTCTTGCCAGGCTGCAGGAGGAGAGGAGGTGAGGGAATGGTGTTGGAGGAGGAAAAAGAAAGTAGGGACCTCATGTGAGTGATAGAGGGAACATCTTGGTGCAGTGCCCTTTGCTGGCTGGAGAGCAGCAGACACTTGAACATCTCACAGCAGCCTGGCTGAGGTGAGCCCATTAAGGCTGATGGCCTTGGTGAATATCCAGCCGCTTCACTTAGCATGGCAGCACTGTGCTGGGGCTCCTAATTCACTGCCTGCTCCTCCCTCAGCTGCCTGGACCATGCACCATGTCCCTCAGCTGTAGCTTCCAAGCAGCCTAACCCAATGTTAACCTGGTTTCTCAAAGAGAAATTGGCAAATCCTGGTTGTCTTTGCTCTATCTTTTTTTTTTTTTTTTTTTGCCCTCCCTACTGCATTTTGCATTCCATCTGGATTTTATAGCAGGCAATATGAGCGAGAGATACAAGGAACCAACAGTCCTGGCATGCCTTTATTTGAGGAAGAATTGTCTTCCATGCTATCACAGCAGCTGGCTGCCTCCACGGCTGAAGCATCCTCCTGGTGCTCACTAACATGCTGGCTGCCTGCATGAAGACCAACCAAGTGACGTGGGCAGTGTCTGCAGCAGTCGATGGCAGCTCAGAGGAGCAGTGCACACCTATGGCTGGGATCCATATACGTTTGGGAATCCACAGCTATGATACTTGTACTGAATGTAGGGCTGTACCACACTAATTCCAGTTAGATGCTGGAAGCTGCGATGAAACGTGCTGAGGAAGAAGAGGAGCAGTAAGCTGTTTTATGGAGCAGGATCTAAGAAGATGAAATGCGAGGAACTGCAGCTCTAGGCTGATCTGATTGCAAAACTGTAGCTCACGGCCATGGATTGGGAAGCTGAAATCAGACTTCAGGAAGATGTCTACAGATAAAATCCAGCACTTGCTCTGTGTGCCTGCAGACATACCCATGTGGTGTCAGGCCTGAAATTCTGTTAGGTGATGGCTGGTGACCAAACTGTGGTGAATGTAAGTTCCAGTGACCGGGCCACACTGCCCTGTCCCTGCGTGTGTGAGGAGAGACTTCACTGTGATGCTTCTCCTGTCAGCAGAAGTGTAGCGGAGGGACATGGCTCCTGTGCCTGTCGATGGCATTTCTAACACTGTGCTTGTTTGTGGGTAGACATAAATATTTGCTTGGCCTGACCTTTCTGTGCCTTTTGTTTGGGTTTAGACTATGGGATAGCAAAATGTTGGTGTTGATTACTATGCCAGAAGGACGCAGCGTTGTGCACTGCGAGCACTCTCGCAGAGGCTGCTGTAGGCGGCTGTAACCCGTCGGAGCCGGGGCTCGAACCAGCGTTCTTACGGGCTGGCGGCGGGTGGCCGGCAGAGGGCGCCGGGCCCCCAGACACGGCGGGGTGGGGCGGCGGGTCCGCCGGGGGCGGTGGAGTGCGGGTCTGTCCTGCCCTACAGCGTGAGGAAGCGCCCGGGCTTCTTCTCTCCCTATGTGCCCTACCGTAGTGGCAAGCTGCAAATAAAGAAGGAGACAAAATTAATATTTATAAATAAAATAAATAATAAAGATAAATAAATAAGAAACAAAGAAATGATAATAAAACCCCAAAAATCTCTATTTAAGTAAATCAGACTGAAAGGTTTCTGTCTTCAGTGGGAGCCTCACCCCCTGCTAAGACCTATGAACTCAAGGCAGGCCATATGGGGCGGCAGGCGTTGGCCACCCCTTGCTGCTGTGAAGAGCACTCCAATCTATGTATGTGTTGGACCAAGCTCTTGGCAGGCCAGGTGCTTTAAACTCGAGTGGCTTCATGTACAAATCAGTTTGGAATTGGGAAACCATCACTTCCCCTACGTATAGGCCTCTCCGCCTTACCAGTTTTCCAGCTGGGAAGGCTGGCAGGCAGGCGGCTCCGAGAGCAGCTGCCAATGCTGATTCATGACCCAACCCACAAAGGATATTAATATGGTACCATAAGAACATTTTCTCCACAAAGACAATGAATGTGTAATTTCTTGTGATGCAAGTGGAGGTCAGTCTGGTGCTGCTCTCTTGCCAGTAAGTTATACAATAAGTTTATAAGCATACTTGTTGAATGGAGCCAAAACCTCAGAATCCCTCTCAGAGCCAGGTTTTTACCCCATTTGGTTTACTGCAAGCCCACAGTTTTTGGCCAGCGATAGTCATACTATAAATTCATTTTACTCTGCAACTTTAGAAGGCACTGTAAGGTTTAAGAATATTTTTTTCCAGTTGTCACATTTCTAAATACGCTCTTCTTTTTTCACCATGCGTGATGCCAAAAAGCACAGTGCAGGAATGCAGTAGGAACAGAGGAATTGCCACAACAGCCCGTCGTGTTGGTCTCTTGTCTCTGTCGGCTGCTGGTGCCAGATACAAATTCTTAAAGCGACTACGTAAAAGAAGTTCTCCTAAAAGAAATACTGAGGCGTGGCAGGAGGGAAGAAAAAATAAGAGTAGCTGGAGACAGAAAGACGTGTTTTTTTTTTTTTCTTTCTTTCTTTCTTCTAAATATTACTATTTGCTTTTCTACTTAGATATAGATCTGTTTCACAGAACTGCAGACTGATTTTCTTTCTTTCCTTTTCTTGCTGAGTAGCCCTTGATTGTTCCACACACAGGCAGCAGCGCAAACAGAGGAGGGAGCTTCTTCCTTTCTGTTTGAGGCGAGGAAGTGAAGGGCTTTAAAAGGTGACAGTAATTTGCCAGAGATCGCGGGTGCCTTATGGAGCGCAGTGTTGAAAGGCGGTGTATGGGAGTATGTGTACGGCAAGTTCATCTCACCTACGTAATAGTTCTTGTTGGAAGTGCCTGCATGAAAGCACAGCACGCTGGGTGAGCGTGAGGAAGCTCAGTGGTACGAAGGAGTTAAGTTGTTTAGCTTATGCTCTTGAGATTAATCTCAGGCTCGGTAACTTAAGTCCAATTCGGTGTCTTTCTACTGTAACACAACTTACTCAGAGAGCACCGAGCACCAGGCAGTTTGCAAAAATCACCATGTCTGATATTTCGGTGTCAAACCGTTCCGATGTTGAGCAGAACCCACAGTTTACAATGCACAGCTTTGCAGCTGATGAAGCAGCAGTACCCCCTCGCTGCACCGGTTAATATGCTGGAAAGCCGTGTTCGTTATCGCCCTTGGGAGCCCGCCCTGCTTCAGTGACAGCGAGGTATGACAGGGAGAAGGCAGGAGCAGGTACAGATCTCAGGCAGCACTGCGAGTTGTGAACGTTCCCACTGAGGTCTGCGGAGTCATTTTCTGGGCAGCAAATTGGAGTGAAAAATCCTCCAGGTGTTCAGCGCTGAGGAATGGGATCTGATCCGTCAGTGGGTTCGTTAGCTGGCCGAAGGGGGCTCTCGTTATCTGTGTTTCCTCATGCTTTGTGTGCTGGAAGCTTTCTGGAGACTTAAGAGGAGGTACACGGGGTGAAAGCGTACAGAAAATGCAGCAGATTAGAAGAGCCCCGCGTAGAGAAGTTACTAACCCTGTGATGGATCATATTCATAAAGGATTTTAGGGATCAACATATTCCTCACTGGAGAATCTTTCCATCTTTACCGATCAGTGTGCAGGATGAAGGCCGTCATTAATTTAAATGAATGTCTCCTGCTTATGTCTGAAGCTTATCCAACACGGAACTCTATCACTGACAATGAAAATAAATGCTTTTTTCTCCTGTTCACTGCTGCTGTGTGGCATGGGCCACCTACCTAAACAGGGAGATTTTCCCCCTACACACGTCCCCCCCAAATTGTCACCTTAAATGATCGAGAGGAGAAAAAAAAAGGACATTTCACATACATAAAATATGTAATTAAAATGATGAATTATTGTAAGATAGAATATTAGCCTTTTGACATTTTAATCTGAGCAGGAGAGAGCGGGAGAGTGCATCCGGAGCCGCTCAATTAAATTTAGAATTTTTTCCCCTCCATTGTTATGAATAAATAGAAAGATTCTGTAGCAGTCTGCGGAATTATTAATTGCAAGTACTGTAGAAGGTGCATGCACCGTATCATGAAATGGAGTATCATTGTTAGTGACTATATTTCTTGGTAATTAAGGCCCAGACTAATGATGCAAGTTTTCTTCAGCATGATTTTCATCTGATTATGAGGCTGCTTCATTAAGAGCACTCAGACTAACGAGCTGTAGCTGTAATAAAGTAATTTTCTGTCTTGTGCTCTGATTGATAAAGAGTTTCTATAGCTAAAAGGAATTGAAAATATAATTATAATTAGAAATGGTTGAATAAAGTTATTACAGGATTGCTGAAGGGTAGTGCAATTGACACCATAATGTTTTTTGGGAAGTGTGCATCTTAAAATTAGACTTTATCAAAGGAAGGGGAGAAAACCCAAAAAGAAAAAAGGAGGAAAAGAAGCCCACAACCCCAAGCCTCCTATGCTAATAAATGGGCCGAATGTTGCTGCTTCCATAAAATGAACTGTTAGATTTAAGTACAATGAGGTTTTCCCACATTGTTCAGAACAAGAAAAACATATGCAGGAAGAATGCCGTTGCCTTTCTTCCCGGCATTCCTCTTAAGTGAAGTAAAGCTTATGAAAATGCTTTTTACTCAATTTATAAAAATTTTCATGCTGCCACATGTTGCGAAAAAAATATCTTTTTGATTAAGCTGATGTGTTTTGAAGCATGCAGAGTAATTTTGAAGTTCCCCTTTAAAAACGTGCAAAGAGTTACATGAGTCTTTTCTATATATTTGCATACATTAACAATTGATCTTTAAATGCATTTTTAAAACGTTGAGACTTTCTTTCTTTCAGTCTTTTTTTTAATCTCCTCGTATTGGCCAATATCAAAATATAAGTGGGTCAAATGCAGGGTCTCTCCTTTGTCTCGAGGGGAAGCAAATCAACTTTTTATCCCAGAAACCTTATTCTTTTTTATGATGTTCATATTATAAACAGCACAAACTCGGTTAGAGCAATCCTTTGTGCATATGTCACAGAATATAAATGCTGTATTGATATAAAAATCTATAATAAGGGTTTTATTTAGAATTAGCTGATGCACTTTAGTACTCAGAAGTTGTTTGACTTATTTAATTTGGAGGCTTCTCAGATTGCCGCATCTCCCTCTTTGGAAGCCATGCATATATTTTAAAGCTGCAGTTATGCACATTTGGTTATGTAAATCTGTCCTATACAGACTCAAAGGAACTTTATTGGATTGGATTGGACCTAACAGTAGATCATCTGGATGTATATTTATGCTAATTAACTGAAAGCTGGCATTTTGCATTGATTGTTCTGTCGTAATGCTTTTGGGGAGATTTTTAGAATTTTTGAGAATCATTCTTAACGCATTATACGGTGATAAGAG
The DNA here is from genome assembly GCF_905368555.1 of Meleagris gallopavo. Taxonomy (NCBI): domain Eukaryota; kingdom Metazoa; phylum Chordata; class Aves; order Galliformes; family Phasianidae; genus Meleagris; species Meleagris gallopavo. The sequence goes on along the minus strand of NC_139405.1, from coordinate 7,106,873 downwards.
TGTGTTATTGGAATACCATTAGTGGGAATAAAAAAAAAAAAAAGAGCAGAATTTTATTGGTTGTTCATTGAAAATGTTAGCTGTGATTAGTTACATAATCCTACATTAACCTGTAAATTAAAATTCCTTGGTGCAATTTGATGGCTGATTTAATTTTGTCTTTCTTTGTTTGCCGCAGGCTAATTCCATTATGAATTCTTTATACAGCCTTTTCCCTCAATGATTAGCAGCTTCTACTCAAGTTCTGATTACTATTGTACACTTAGCACTACATAAAGCTGGGGATTAATATTCCCCTGAAGAATTGTTGCTATGGATCTGCTCTATTCCTTCTAAGAGATGTTTCTGCAGCTTCAATTGTCCATAAATTATGATCTCTAGTGAATTATCAGTGGGAGTGAACTAAGCTTAACAAGCTGAAGAGAGCACTCTAGTTCTGAAAGAAAAAGGGAGAGAGAGATAAAAAGATTCTCAATTATTAATTGCAAGGTTTCCATAATACAGAAGTGGTGATATTTTCCCTATCTTCATTCCTGTGAGCGTGTAAGAAATCAGGGTGAGTCAGAAACACACAAGCCCTGACCACTGCAGCACCCAAAGGTAAAGCCTACTGGAGGGTCTGAATCACGGGCAGGTGGAGGTGGAGAAGCAGCCCCATCTCTTAAGTTTGCATTTTAGCTCTTCTCTTGTTTTGTTTTACCATCTCTCTCCTCCTGGTTTCATTTTCAGTCTGTCAAAAGCACGATTAGTAGCCTGGCTCAACTGCCTTTAAAATATAGCTGGGATTAATGGGGGATTTAATTGCAGATGTCCGAGGGTCATTCATATTTGGAGAGGTTTTATGAAGAGACAGTTATTCCGGTTGAAACTTGCGAGTGCTTTGCTCTGTTCCCATCTGTTGCCCTTTGTTAGGGCTTTAAAGTCATATTTCTCCTACTGATTCACGACTGTTTGGCTTCCCCACCCTTTTGAAGACCGGACAACAGCGTTACTCTTGTTTACCAGTATGTGAGATTTTTCTCATCGCAATGATCGCACCCTTCTGCCTTCCAGCCAGAAGCCAAGCAAGCTCTTGCTCAGACTTTAGGCTACGAAGGGTATGGGACAAAAGACTACAGCAGACACAGCTCCGGCTGTGCCTGCTCCTTGGGAGAGTTATCAGGCAGCACACAGCTGGATGTGCAAGAGCTGTATGGGACTTCCATGGTATGGGAGAGGAACAGCCATCCAGAAGGTGCCAACCTTCACCCTGTGCTCCCTCTGGGAATCACAGCACCTTGGGCTTGTTCCACACCAAAAAGAACACAGAGCAGTTATTTATCGAGCTTTGCCACCTTGCTTGCAGACACTGCTGTGACAAGACCTGAGGTTTGCTTGAGGCTGTCTTAACACCTGATGGTATTTTTTTGGATGTTCTTTCCCTGCTGGCTGAAGCTGTTGGAGTGCATCCATTAGGCTCCCTGGTAGGTTGTGATGCACTGTAGGGGTAGGTCACATTTAGTAACATAGTGACAGAGACTCAGTAACTCCAGGAGTCACTTAAGGGTTGGCGAGCAACCTGCTATGGCCCACTAAAGCTATTCAGGCATTGGAGCTGACAGTGTTACAATTCCGTTCCAAGAACAAACAACTTTGAAGTGTGACTAATAGAAGGTATTTTTTTTTTGTCTCTTTCGGAGACCCGCTTGATAATATTCAGCAAAATTTGTGTATGCTTTCAATTAAAACCAGTGACTGAGTCTGACTGGTGTTTGGTGCTTGCAGCTAGTGACAGAAAGAACAAAGGTAGGGCAGTTAAATCAACAGATCTGGATTCCCTGGGCTGCTCTGTCTACTTTTTGTTGCTTAGTGAAGCTGCTGGAGATTCCCATCAAACAATTCCCTGAGGAGCCACAGCGTAGCCTATTGTCTTAGCCCGTAGAGATGACATATATGAAGCAGTCGGGATTTTGATTATCCCCAAATGCTATGTACTGTGGCTGGGAAAGTCAAGGCAGTGGTAAGAGTGCTCCTGAAGAAGGACCAAAAAGTCTGCCTGTTCCTGACTTCTGTTTTCCCTTTGCCACCTATGCATTCTCCGCAGTGCTCTCCTTTATTTGAAGTTTTGTTGTGGAGCTATTGGAACTACAAACAATTCTTCGGATGTGGATATATTCTGGATACTATATGTGTAATATTTTAAGTCAGAATTGCTTAAATTTCTGTTGTTTTGGCCAGGATAGAATGAGTTCTTGGCATTGTCTTTCGTAGGATGGCTCTGGTATTTGCTCTCATCTGCAGATGGTGATTCTACTAGTTACCTGCTAGGCTGTGATGGCTGCTACATTTTTTTTGTTTTGTTTTGTTTTGTTTTGTTTTCTTTAAAGGAGAGAGGAAATCCTGAATCAGGCTTGTTTTCAGTATATGTGCAGCTCCCTGTCGGAGCTGACTCCCATAAGCCTCGGGTCTTGGATCAGCCCTCCCCTGTCATCCCCACAGTCTCTCCAATGTTAGACCTGCCTCTCTCCTAAGTGCTATCTTCTCTCTTACAGCTCTGTTGCACTCAGTGGACTAATTAGTGAAAGAGGACAGCAGAGATCCTTTTTAATAGAGTTATCTATCAGGAAAGGAGGGAGAGAAGAAAGCTCCTAACTAGAGAAGTGTTTGTGAGCAGCCTGGTGCATCACTGAGTGGGGATACCTGAGCTAACTCCAAGAGAAGAAGAGTGAGCATGAAGAGTAGTGAAGCACAAAGGTGGGATGTTTGTGTATGCCTGTGAAGCTATGTCAGCACAAAGCTTGCTCTCCCCTTCATTACTCTGCCACTTCTCAAATGTTTGAGGAGAAGCCTCAAGATGGTGTTGATGATGTGAGTCGTGGCAAATAGAAGCAGCTGGAGGATGCATGAAAGTCTGCGTGTATTTTCTGTGCAGATGTGGCTCTGTACTTAGAAAAGCAAGGTTAGGTGGCTCATAGTGATCCTTTCCAACCTGGAAAGTTCACTGAATGGAACTGAGGATGACCTAAGGGAAAATCCTTTAATCCGATTCATTCTGTCGTTGAATACTGCTTCCAGCCCCATTTTTAGGGGACTCTGTGTGTTATAGCAGTCGAGGTGATATGGACGATTCCTGCGGTACATTTATGCAGCCCTGTGTGAGGGGCAAGCAGTGGTGGGAGTTACAATTTCTCAGGGCAGTCCATCCCAGTGCTGCCCTCTATCTGCTTGATCCTAAGCATCACTGCAATTTCGTCCCGATTTTCCTCTACTGCACGCTGGAGAAGAAGAAATTCTTCTCTTACACAGTGCCAGCCGTGTACATCATGACTGTATAGGCTAGTTTTCTTTTTCAGTCTGTCCTCTCTTACAATAAATGATCTGATTATTTCAGTCTTTCTAGCAGGTTGTGCCTCCTTGATGGATCATTTTTGTTGCTCTCTGGGTTCTCGGTAGCTCGACTTATTTCTTGCAATGGATGCGGTGTTTGTTTGAAGTCAGAAAGTGCCAAATTTGGATAATACAGTGGGTGTGGTAGGACGGTCCAGCCAAGATGGCTCTGTCTTCAAAATGATGTGGGGTCTGGTGTTACTGTGTTGCAAGAGAGAGGTTGTCTTCTTTTCTTACCTGACTCTGGAAGTTTGAGCCTTCAGCTTAGTTAGTGTTGCAATGTAATGCTCAGAGTTGATAGTTTCATCAACTCAACATTATCTTACGTTCTTCTACCATTTGTAGTAAATTCATTCTCTCTCCTTCTCTTAATTGGGTTGTTTTTGTTTGAAAAGGGGACAGGAGGGTAAAAGGGGCCAGAGAGGCCTTCTTCCCTTTCTTCTCCCCCTCACCCACATCTGAATTCCAGGAAATCCAGAAGAATCACTGAGGACTGTGTCTTCAGTCTTTTCTTCAGTGGGGAATTGACGTGTCGCTGCTCCATGGACTGCTGTTTTGACTGTCTTGTACTGATGACACCACATCTCATCACTAGTAATGGTGCGGTCCAGGAAGCTGTCACCTTCAGCCTCCTATTGATTCAGTAGGTCCCAACAAACTCACATACAGTGTTTCTGTTCTTGTGTGAGCATTTGTGGGCCCAAGCTGGCACCATCATTTCCAATGCACTTGAAGGGCGTATTCAGCTCTGTGCACAGTTCCCTGGTCATAATGTACTAATTCACACAGGTGAGCTAATTGAGACACTATTCACATCAACGCTGCTGAAACACACCACCCACTGCCTCGTGGTGCTCACGTCCACTGTTGGGTCTCCATAAAGGTTGAACAGGTGTCAATGCATGCCTCTGTTTCCACATGGGGGAGTTCAGTGATCTTTGCTTCATACACTTCCACGTCAGATGCCATTCTGTCAGACTGCCCCTCTGGTGCCATCTGTCACACGACACCAAAATGTAGTGGAATACTGGTGGTAAGGTTCAACCTCTACTGCCATACCACCAACATCTGCCTCTGATGTTAAGCGCCAACATAATAAGGCAGAAAGCATTACTTTCAGAGGAGCTCCTGTATATTCCAGCATTATTCCAGTTTTCTTTTTTCTTAACAGCAGAGCCAAGTTGATCCAGTATCCCCTTATCTTGGATCTGGGGAACTACTGTTTAGATGCGTGCTGTGTTGGAGCAGTTAAGTATTTCATCTCTCCAGCTGGAACATTTAGTGTATACTTTACTTTATACATGTCTCTATTTAATTTTGCCCTGTTCTTTTCAGGTTTGATTCTATGACTTGGCAAGATCATTTGAACCATCTTTCTTCAGGTCTCTACTACTGTGAATTGCGCTATATTTTGTGCAAACCAGTGTTATGTCTTTGCTCTTCCTTGATTTCTAAATCGAGCTGTCAAATCCTAATTCCTCATCTTACACCACAAGCAGACAGCGTACATTGCTCTGCACATCCCATCATCCATGTAAGCTTAAATGAAAATGTTTCCTCCTTAGGTGATGGCTTTACTTCTGCCCATTGGAAATAAACCCGGACTTTCAGGGCCAGGAGGTAATTTATCACATTTAAGCTGTCTTGCTTACTTCACCCTTTTGTTTGTTTCTAAGCCAAATCATGGTGACAGTGTGACATTTTTCATTAAGCCTATATCTTATTGTCAGGAAATTCAGGTGACAGTGGAAAGTGACTCTAGAAAACTTCATCTGCACCCCTGACTGACTTCCTCAGATGTTTTTTTAGCTTAGGGAAAAACTTTTTTCACCTCCACTCCTTTCTTGTCCCCTTTTCCTGCAATACTTCATGACGTATCTAGATGTCAGAGGCATGCCTTGAAAGTTCTTAGCTGAGATCTTGGAAATATTTAAGTAGTATGACCCAGTGGGCAGTGCATTTCTGGGCAGTAATTGAGCATTCTGCATGGCAGTGAAGGGCATCAGGCAAAGATCCGCAAGCAGCTACCAAATGTCTCAGTGCTTAGTAGGCGAACTTGCTAGGAAAAACAGTAACAGCAACAGGAAAATAAGAGGATGAGAAGATTTATGGAGTACTTTGGAAATAAATACTGTGTGAACAGCTCATCACGTTCCATTCATGCTTTTACTGAACCCTTCAGAAATAGATGTGTTTAATCAAAGAAACTGAACTTTTTAAGATCCATTGGTAAGTGAACCTCTGCTGTATTTGTTTCTGACCATAAAGCTGTCTGTAGTAGAGTGGAAAATAACCTTTGATTCAGAGATTTATGTCAAGGATGCATTTATTAGTCAAGTAGGCATTATGCTCTATTTTCACGCGCTTAATCCAAAGATGATCTGTCTGGAAACAAAACCTGGACATTTTGATTCTGAAGCTGCATGTTTTTTGTAAATGTCCAATTTGCCACAGAGATGTTTATCTCACAGCACCTTTCTCAGATCCATTGCATCTGTTTCCACGTAGCTTGCTTAGCCCAAAGTGAGAGCTGCTTCATACAGAACAGTACTTTCAAAGAAGAGTGGCTGACATGAAGTGTGTGAAATTCTTTGTTAATGTCTCCCTCGGATCTGTAGATTCAGTAACTCCTGAACTTCTCAGTAGCAGACCTGATGACTGAAAGCCTACTTCAATTGCTGGACTCAGTGCTAACTGATGAAAACGGGCTAGGGACCAAACGTCCTACGTGAATACTTGCAATTCCTGTTAACCTCAGCAGTGCATAGTGCACATTAAAACTACTTCAGGGACTCTCATCAACTTTTCAATTAAATTACTTATCTGTAGTGGCTGCATATTGCATTTTAATATTCTCTGCTCCTTTTTACTGGATATTGTTTACTATTTATTATTGTTTTCCAGTTTTCATCTTTTTATTTTTCTTCATACTTAAAGATAAACTACGTGACAATCAGAACCTTGATGGAAACGTAGACAGAATAAAAGCAGCTATACTACTTCAGAACAAAAGTTTAGCAAATCCATCATCACATTCCTAACATCAGCTATAAGTGGGTGCTTAGAGAAGATTAAGCGAGCATGATACTTCCTTCCCAATAACCTCCAAGCCCTCTAATGCTTTCAGACCAAAGGATTTTCTGAACCTTGTGCAATATTTCTGGTTATTAGCCCCGAGCAGACTTCTCTTCTGGGTACTTGTCTGGGGTTTCACTTTCAACCATGGTAAATATGGTACTGTCAGCGTCTTTTGCTAAGGAGATCTACAGGTGACTCTTCATGGCTCTTCAATGGAGCTGTTAGACTTTGGTTTGTTTTGAAAGAGCTCCTATGGGCTTCATTTGATGACCTTTTGCTATAGGCTATGTGCAATTCTTTAGACTTTAATCACCTCCAAAGTCATTTCTCCTACCAGATTAAAGAGTTGTGGGCTGTTCATCTATTTTTTTTTTTTTCCCCTATTGAAATACTGTTCCATCTACAAGTGTGTACGAGTGAAATTTAGCTGTCTGAGTTGGGGTGATTTAGCATTGTATGAATACCCACAACTCTGATGCCACGAAGAAGCAACTGAAGCCTCCATGTCTCATTCACCTATGTGCAGGTACTCATCAGTCTGCTCAGCTGTGGAATTAGTCAAGTGTTTGCTGAGCTTTTCCTTTACTATTCAGAGGTTGTTGTTGACCGGCTCTCTGGTATAGAAGCAGGATATTTTGTCTCAGCTGTGTTCCAACTTTGTGATGCTGTCGAGGAATTAATCATGGACAGCCAGCTCTTGAATTGATATACATCAGCATAGCTGCATTGGCTTCAGGAAGGCAGTACAACTAGATTAGTGAAGTCTTTTGATGTGTACAGGAATCCCTTAGTTCTTTATCATAGAAGTCAAGTGTGTTCCTACTTACGTGTCTTCCGAAGAATTATACTGAATAAGAGTTTATGTGATAAACCATCTCCACCATACAATATTTCTTCTCCTATGTTTCAGTATATGCAGTAGTCAAAATGTTTACACGTGCATTGTTATCTTAACCCCCCGTGAAGAGGTCTTCCCTGCTGGAGCTCGGATATACGAGATAAATTTGATTGGGTGTATTTTCATCTGGAGAACTTAACCCTTCTGCAGGCTTCTGGGAAAGCCACATGGTTTGGATGTTGTTATCTCTTGCTTCTCCCCTGAACTATGCAAAATCAAATACTGTAAACTGATAAACATTATTCTAACATTGGTAACACTTGTGTAAACTCTGGTGCCGTTCCCTTCTTAACACCTCCCACTTTCTTGCATCCGTGTAAATTCTTCGTCCCAGCGTGGTGCGCAAAGGTCCGATATGGATCGTGTGCTATTCCCGGTACAATGAATGCTTTCTTTCTGTTTCTACTGGACTCTGAAACTTTTTTGCTTTACTTCTGTTTGGCGCTGAAACCCAGGCCTGCTTGCCAGTGATTTATTGGGTATTCAGGGTTTCCAGTGATTTACATTTTCCAACTTCCCTTGAAGGCATTTGTGTTGCTTCAGAGGGATATGGTGGTTGGCTTTTACATAAAATAATTCTCTTTGTAGTGATTTGACTTCTGAGTTCAACAAATACGTTTAGCTTCTTCATATAAGTTAAAAGTACTACCAGCAGGATTTGGCCTTGCTTGGAAGCACATTAAAAGCATAATGTTTTTGTTTTTGTTTTTCTTTGCTCTGGAAAGGCTGAAAGAAATCTTGGTTTGACTGACTCTGATGATTCATTGGCAATATATAGTGAAGCACACCTTTTCCTTATTACTTATCTAATTGGTAGGTGCCCTTTCCCTTGCACTTAAAGTTTAGGTAACAACACAAAAGCACTTAAAGATCAGTCTTTCTTTTTAGGAGCATTTTGGGGAATATTTATGAAGGGAGGGCATCCTTTGGTTAAAACTCCTGTATCCTTCTTCTCCTTCCCCCATCCTCCCCTTAAATCTCTTTCTAATTTAATAAAAATTGTCATTTAACCTTTGGTTCAGGGAACCCCAATGTACTTTCAAGGGGTTCCCCAACACTCTGTAAGCCTTTTCTTTCTACATCCGCCCATTGTACGGATGGGAGGATATCTCTTCATGCTTCAGGCAATCTGAAGACTGCCAGGAGTAAAACACCCACCCCAAAAAGTACAAGCTTCTTAAGGTGGTAAATTAGAGCTTCCTGCTGGTGCAATTAAAATCATTTCAGTTTTCCAGCTAGCTGTCTGTCTGCAGGACCCCCCTTTGTCTGGAAGGTCCGTCTGACCGTTCATTTGCATATGCTGGGTGAGTAATGTGCACTGCAGGGTATGTGCCTAAGGCAATGCTTCCCTCTCCATTCTTCTGAGGTGCGCCTTGCCTACAGGCATCGCATGCACAGTGGGAGAATGATTTATACATTCACTGAGGGAAAGAGAGAGCAAAATGGAAGCCATGGCGTAAGACTGCAATGCACCTGAGATGCTAGCACTATCACAGGACTGGCTGTCCTCCCAGGCTCCTCTCCTTTTGTGCCTGAAATCTCCCAAATGTAGGTTATTTGGGCTCTGCTCCACATACAAGTTGCAAAGGAGTATCTATCACGGTGACAACTAATGCCCTATCTCAGGCTGTAAGGTGAAGGCAGATGTGTGGTGGGTTTGGTCTGGCATGCAGAGTGATTCACCCTCCAGTTTCCTGTTAGCCTTTCAGCAGACTTCTGAGCTTGGAGGCGAGGGGAAGGAGAAGGAAGAAGGGGAAAAAGTGGGAGTAGGACTGTACGGTAGTACTGCTCAGCCCAGTTTGTTTTCATTGTGCATCAACAGCACTTGAACCTGAAAAACGTGTAGTTGAAATTTGGGAAGTTTCAAACCTCAGTGAAGCTCAGTCTTGAGGAAATTGTATTCCTGCATTGAAGGTCAAAGAAGCCAGAAGTTGAGGTTTGTCTTTTGCAGATCAGGTTCTTCTTTAATGGCTGACTGGTGGTAATGTGACTAACTAAAATAGGAAGGAAATGTTGCACTATCAAATGCTATGGTTGCCAACATTTTGGAATTGATTTTTTTTCTTCCTTGACAATTTGTTCTCCTAAATTTCTAGCATTTTGTAAGTGAGAAAGGATTTGAGAAACTAAAATCCTGGCTTTTTTTTTTTTTTTGGACTTCTTGGGGGCATCCTTTCTATTTGAAAGTTGCAGCTTCTTGAATTAAACATGGGGACCTGCTTGTTCCCTGATGCCTCTTTGCACAGCTGCATCTGTAAGGTGGGAACCATTGCCATTCTTTCACTGTTACCACCCTGAGTGTTCCGACTGTGTCCTAAACTGTTGGTAAAACACTGGCTATATCCTAATGTGACAAGCTATCATTTTGAACATTAGGAGAGAGCATAGAACCATAGAACCACCAAGATTAGAAAAGACCTCCAAGATCATCCAGTCCAACCATCCACCTACCACCTATATTTCCTCACTAAACTGTGTCCCTTGGTACAACATCTCAATACAATATGGCCTGCTAGGTAAAAGCATTATCATGCAGTATTTTGAAGTGTCCAGACCATATATCACAAAAGGAAAGACAGGATTAGTAAACCAGATGTAGTTTCCAAATATTCCCATTTCAACAACAAGTTATTTCAATGCTGTCCTTTTAATCCCAAGAACATTTAGCTGGAAAGACCACGTAGAAGCCATCCTTTTTTCTCCTACACTTCCCATCTCCTTGAGGAGGCTGAAACGTACCTTGCTATGATTTACTGCTGGAATGAAACCCTATTAGAATATGAGTCTTCCTCTGTGATGGTTCGCCAAACATATTTAAGGTAGTTTTCTCTAGCCTCATGGTTCAAGCAAATGAAAAGCTCTCTTAGGATGTAACGTCAGTTTGTTTTATTTTACTCCAACATGCTCTGGCCCGAACTGAATATCTAAAATCCATCAGACAGTATCACTTATAATATTTTTGGGTAAAGCTGTTGAACTTAAGCTCCTATAAAACCTATATAGCAGTTTGTCTTTCTTTTAATATCATTGTTGCATGCTATCATCTTAATTATAATATTCTTTTTTGCAAGGCTTTTAAGGATTACTTCTTGAAAGGTGTTGGAAAGGTGAAAAGGATAATTAAATCTTATCTCAAGTGTAATTTTATGGTTCCAGAGTACTATTCCCCAGAACTATGATTTTGAAATCACTGTGGGCAGTGAGTGAATCTCTGGAATATAACTGAGAAGAAAGTGCTAAAACACGATTCCAACTCTTTTTGTGCCTGCATTGCAATGAATTTCCAGCTTCTGGGACTTGTTTGATCATTTCACCAGTGTCATTAAGGAATTATTTTAAAAGAAATATTCATATCCTAAATTATTGCTACGTTTGTCACAGGTTGTTGAATGCTAGAGAGTTGAAAGGATTCTGCTTGAATTCCCAGCACCAAAACATATACGTGTGCACAAACATACTTAAAAAGGCACCTGAAGTGCCCCATGCAGTGACTTCAGAATACAGCATTTTGGCATATTCCTTCTTGATGTTACAGTTTTTTGAGACAAAGAGAAATGGTGATCCAGTTTTGCAGCTGTTGAAATTGCTTACAAAGCTGTATGCAGTACAGATGGTAGTTTGGGCTGAGAATCATCGAGTCATAGAATCACAGAATGGTCTGAGTTGAAAAGGACCACAATGATCATCTCGTTTCAACCCCTTGCTATGTGCAGGGTCACCAACGACCAGACCAGGCTGCCCAGAGCCACATCCAGCCTGGCCTTGAATGCCTGCAGGGATGGGGCATCCACAACCTCCTTGGGCAATCTGTTCCAGTGCCTCACCACCCTCTGTGTGAAAAACTTCCTCCTAATATCTAACCTAAACCTCCCCTATCTTAGTTTAAAACCATCCTCCCTTATCCTATCACTATCAACCCTCACTGTTGAGATGTTGTTGAGGACAACGTCTCAGAGAAGTCTAAGGGACATGCTTCAGGATTTATCTGAAATAAACCTGAAGTTTGCTGGCTTCAGATGCACACCTGTGCACACCGTTGTTTTCATCAACAGCTCAAGCAAAATGTCTTTTCTAACTTTTTCCTATTCTCCTTTGTGTGTATCAAATGCAATTACATTTACTGTCAAAGTGCTTTACAAATCTAGGTTAATTTTTTTAGTGATTAAAAAAAATGGTATCCTTAACTGTTATTTTAAAAAAGTTCCTGGTGAAATGTAGATGAAGGCAGAGGTTGGATGTGTAGGAATTGGGCCGTGTTTCTTTTTCAACCTTTGCAGCCTCAGCATTGTGTGACTTCTGCATGACATTAATGGGAATTACGCATTCGTAAGTAGAAAAGAGCACATTCCCACCCTCTTGCCTTAAAATGTACCCAGTAGATAATATAAAAGGCTTTCTAGTCCTAATGATTTTTTCTAATGTTTGTTTTAAAAAGTGTTCCTCTGCAGGGGTCTGATCCAAAGCCTATTGATGTCAGTGGGAATTTTTCCATAGAATTCAATGAACTTTGGATCTGGCCCTTAGATAGCTCCGGGAGGGAGCCTCGGCATTTTTTGCAGCTGTCCGTGGGGGTGTTGGAGGAGAGCTGCTGTACTGTCAAGACCATGCCCCTGGAGCATGCTGTTGATTATAAAGCAGAACTCCTGCAAAATTTCAGCTGGAAGGGGGGGGAGGCCCTCCCTAATAATTAATAGAGCAATATGGCTCCCTATCAAGGAATCGGCTCTTTAACAAAAACCTTCTAAAGCAACAAAGGAGATGAGATGGTTTTCATTTAAAGGGCAAACTCCACTTTATTCTGGGGATTCCGGGCGGATTAGCCCTGGTTTGAGCAAGAACACTGTGCTGAATGCAGTGATACTTTCTGCTCCCTTTTGCAAATGCAGTGCAAAGAGTACCTGCCTTTTTAGATGTAGCAAGCGAGTGTTCTAAGTTTGTTTCGTAAAACACAAGGTTATGCCATTCAGCAGCTTGCAAGGAAGAACGAAGTTAGAAACAAATGGAGAAGGTGGTGATCCTGTAGCAAAACAGCTCCTTCCAGTTCCGCATCCTTATGGCACCCAGTAGCACGAGTCACTCTATTGTTTTGTAAGCATCTGTACTATTGCTTGTGTGTTAAATATTTGCTTATGAATCATAAGGAGAGGCAGTCTGTGCGTACACTGAGTCAATATTAAGGTAAAGATTCTGATTCAGGCCTGACTTGTGTCTTACTGGAGATGCTTGGGCTGTTCTGCTCTTGGCTTGCAGCTGGACCTCTGTGCTGCAGGGAGTCCCACTGCTGCTTGGGTTTAGCAACAGCTATGTAGCTGATCTGAGGGCAGGGCACATCTTTTAAGCACACATATGTGTACTTGCATCTTCTCAGATGTATTATATGCATATTTTGACTGGGAAGATATGGTAGCAACACTGCAATTAGGTACGGTGATGATTTAATCTACCACAGGGTTAAAAGCCCTACATTAATTGATCGGTAATAAAAAGCAATAATAAAGGGGAGTGGAATTTTCCTCTTTTTCCTGCTTATGAAAATATTATAAAGGCCCCCAAACCTCTAGGTCCTGATGTTCAGGTGATACAGGGATCAGAGGGTAAACAGTAGTGATCACATATATGAAATCACATACATGAAACAGTAAGTGTTAACCAAGGCCATCACACTTTGCACCTCCTGCAGTCTGTCTCAGGATGCCAGGTTCCAAGGACCAGGTGAGCAGATATTGCCTGTGAGTGTTCTCCCAGCCTGCTGCAGTTTGTAGCACTGGGACTTGCTGAAATCTCTTTAAAACTTGCCAGTTCACCACTTCTCTGTTCCCTTTTTTTTTGGCTGTGAGCACTGGTGCTGTCCCAGGGCAGGACTTCTGCCAAGGAGAGCATCTCCCTTTTGTCTTACAGCACTCCCTTTGAATCTCATTTGGCATCCCTCCATTCATGCTTGGAATAGACTGACTTTCTTTGTTGCCACAATCATGACAAAATTTTTTTGTCTTTTTCCAAATCTCTACCTGTCACTAAAGTGGGAATTAAAAGTAAGACAGTGAATATTTTTGCATTTGTTCGTAGGCTTGTTCTGAAACAAAGCTATTATTTTGAAATATTAGTGATTCTTCTTATAAAAATCAGCAATACCTGCATATTAGGAGCATATTTGTACTGAAGAAATCTCATTAAACTTAAACTTAAAGACATTTGCTTTCGAAATATAGCCCTTGGATTTTATTTAGGTTTGATTGAGAAACTGTCGGCAACTGATTACTGTCATTTCATTCCTACCTGATAGACTGTCCTATTTTTTTAAATGTTCTTATTAGTTGCTGTGATGGTGTATACAACAGAATCATTTACATCTGTGCTGTATTTCTGCCTTTGAGGTTACTCAGCCTTCTATATCAAACACCAAATTTCTCCAACTGCTCCAAATATTTCTCCTCCTCTCCCTCTTTATCTGGCTTGGGTAGAAGTTGAATAGAGCTGATTAATTGGTGGAGGTGAATAGGAGAAGGAACCATGTGAAGCTTCTAATTACTTTAATCCCTTTTCACATAAAATTGGGGAAAAAAATGGAACTAATTCCCAAATGAAAAATGCAAAAGGAAGGCAGGCGCTGGCTCGGGAACAGAAGAGCTGCCTGTGAGGCTCTGTGTGGATGGATGCAACAAGCTGCTCATCCTGGTGCTCCACAGGTGGTGTGGAGGGGTGGTCCTGGGTGGAAGCACACATAAATAAGCTCTGTTGGGGGTTCTAGTGTGGTTCCTGCTCTGCTGCATGATATTCGACTGGAGGCAAGCTCTTTCCCCAGAGAAGGGAGGTTGGGATGCTGCAGGGCATGGTCTTTTGCTTCCTTGGGGCACTTGTTTTTGTGTGCCTATTGACCTCTGCTATTTTAATATGTGTGCATGCATGCAGAATATGTATATAACTAAAATATAGCATGCTTTTGATTAGCCGGTCCCTTTACCTGTTTCCTTGTCATACTCAGCTCATTGTTCTTGTATGCGCTTGGACTTGTTGACGGTGTTTTTACTTCCCAAAGATGAGCCTTGTGCTATAAAGTAGAAAGGGTCAGTGTCCATTTATTTGAATGGACTGAGGGAGCCAGTCAGCATTGCCAGTTCTCGAAGTTTGACGTGTATTTATTTGCACCTATAGATAGATTTAAATCTCACTCCCAAGACCCTTCTTTCCCCCTCTGCTGAAGACATAAATGCTTTCCCTTTTTTCATCAATAGCTCTACAAAAGAAGGAAATTTATATTTAATGAGGGCCTGTCTCCCGGTGTTTACAAATTCCTCCGTGACGAGCCTAGAGCACTAGCACATGGAGACGTTTATACTCTAATAGGATTTACCTTTACAAATATCTGAAAACCTTTTAAAGCGGAGATTAAATTGTTTAGCTCAATATTTAATCTGTTACTTCCTCTTTAAAGATGCCCAGTGGAATTTGTCATACACTGAGCTGATAACACATAATATTGATCAGTCATAAACATAAAACAGAGAAATCTCAGGAAGTCTTCTGCAGTCCTTTTCTTTTTAATTAAATTTTGATCCGAACTGCTTTTGATTAATTTTCTTATTTGTAAGTATGTGAATTCTGGGGGCCAGCAAGTTTCTTAAGTTGCCTGGCATTGGTCTCTGGTGAGTGGCTTAGCTCAGGAACGGTATGATTGCATTTTTATGGTTTTCAGATATTTAATAGCTTCTTCCTGTCATTTTCTGAATGAGTGAATAAGGTTCGCCCCTCTGGGAGCCAGCGCAGCATTGGAGAGTGGAGAAAATGACTCGGATCTGTGTACTTGACTGATTGCCTTAGTCTTAATTGTTCTCTTAATTAGCTGCAGTAGCAACTGCATCTGGGGAGAGATCACGGTATTGGTAAACAGCTCCACCTTGGAGCTCTGTGTAATGCCTCTTGGAAACGTGACAATGAGCCCCGCTTCTCCACCGAGACTCAGACCTGCCAAATCTTCAGCCCCCGAAGTCTTTGGTCTCCTCGTGTGATCTGTCACTCTCATCGGCGAGATGTGGGCCCCCGACCGCTCGTCCTTAAACAAATTAAGCTTTAATACGCCAAAAGCCAGATTTATTGAGCAGGCTGATGGAAGGGGAAAACAAAAGAGTGCCGTTGGAAGGTTGCTCAGAAAACTTGAGAGTACTGCACAAATTAGAAGCAAGAGAGAGATGTGCTTTGGCCAGATACTTTACGATGGGGAACCTGGGCAGACTGAAGCCAGAGATAGTGGTGCATATCAGAGCAACCTCCTCACTATGGGCAGTGACTCCAGTCGTCAGCGCAAGTTGCAGCCAGGAGCCACCCATGACCTCCAAAGGGGTTTATTGTCATGTCTGAATGCAAAAGTACCCTGCACCATTTGGATTCTCCACTGAGTGGCTGAACGGAACTCCAGGAGTTGCGCTAAAGGTGTGAGTTTAAAGTTGTATTAACAGTTGTGTGATTTACACCCTGCTTCAGCTCTGCAATCCGCGGAGCAAAACCAGACGTGATGGCAGGTCACTGAAATGGATGGTTTTGAAGAATATCTGCAAAGTTTTAGGAGCTTTTGTTGCATATGGTCTAGCCAAAGATAAAACCGTGCATTTACACAGTGAAATTAGGCTGATGTTTTATTTGCTGCTGTGTCCAGGCTATGAGAGCAACATGGCATTGAGCTGGTGAGAGTTCCAAGTCTGCTCCAAGTCCCTGGTCTGGGGGCAGATAAAGGGAGAAAGTGCTTGGTTATTTTTAATTATTCTTGTATTTTTTTGACACTGCAAGGGGATGAACCTTCTGTAATATTACAGCATTCCTTTCCTTTTCAATATGCAAGATATTCCTTGTTACATGCTTATCCAAAAAAAAGCTGGTTTTATTTTGTTGCTGCCAGAAGTGCATGAATGGGCAGATGTGAGCAGGCTTGCTACCCTCTCAGGTGACTTTCCAAAGTTTACATTTGTAAGCTAGTCAGTGCTATCTTAAGTGCCATCTGATTTGCATGGATGTCACCTCCTGCAGGGAGCCTGCTTGAGCAGGGGTTGGTCTAGCTGATCTCCAAATGCCCCTTCCTACCCCTGCAATTCTGTGACTCCGTGAAATGTAAAGCAAGAATCCTTTCTGCTATTCTGAGAACATAAGCACGTAAGAAACGTGGGAGAGGGAAGGGGACAGTTAGTGCGGCACTTGAGTCTGGAGAAGGTGGCTCTAGATGGAGCATCCTCTGCTTGTTTCTGCTCAGTCCATCAGACCAAACACTCAGCAGATGAATGGTAGTCACTGAAAGAATAAATAAGGTATGTTCTGTATGCAGAAGGGCTGTAAGGTCAAGATTGGTTTGATTGAATACGTCGAATAATAGAGGTGAATAAAACATTGAATTCTTTAAAAAAAAAAAAAAAAAAAAAGCCACAGAAGTTCTCTAAGTTGACCTTCCTCCCAGTGCAACAATGAAGGGGTACCCAGTGGCACAGAAGATGCAAACAAGACAGTCACAAGCATGTGTCTGTGCTCACTGTTGCCACAATAGTACAAACCCAGAGTGCTTCTACTGACTTCAATTAAATGAGTCATTCTGGGGAATCCTGGAGATCATATGATCTAAAAGAAAGATTACTTCTAAAAGCCTTATTTGAAATTCCTGGCTTACTGAATAATGTGTTCTAAGGGCAAAATGGAATTAGCAGCAATATAGCTGCATCTGCTATCTAGTATTTTTGTTATTGTACTGGCTTTACAGTTTTCTTTGCATTTGCCCTGTGTTATTTTTTAAGCTAATTTGGGCTACTAAGTCTTTTAATACCACTTGTCTAGGTGGGCCAGGAAAGCTTTTGTTGGAAATAAACACTTGTGTGTGTTAGAATGGTAGAACAGACAGTGGGGAGATGGAGAACAGCAGTCACTCGTGAGCTGGGACGGGAGGATGCTTTGAGCACAGGCAGTGTTGCTGGTACCAGAGTTTATGAATCTGGAGATTGGATCTGGGAAAGGTCATCAGATTCAGTTTGTGGGTTTTTTGTTTGTTTGATAATGTGAGATGAAA
Organism: Meleagris gallopavo; assembly: GCF_905368555.1. NCBI lineage: Eukaryota > Metazoa > Chordata > Aves > Galliformes > Phasianidae > Meleagris > Meleagris gallopavo. The sequence continues at coordinate 7,089,492 of NC_139405.1, read as the reverse complement.
AAAATACCAACCTGGAGGCTTCTTGTAGCTCTTCACCTGCCTATAAAGCTCACAGAAAGGCACCTGGAAGCCTCATGGGCCAAAAGCACCCTCCATCAAGAGGAGCTGGCGTCACCACCTGAGGCTGTTATTACAGATAATCTGGCAGAAGAAAGCATGATGAAGGCCTCCCCTCCTCTGCCAATGTGCCAGCATGAATGCAGCCTCTGGGAAAACAGTGCAGCAGAATTGGGGTGATAATGTAAGGTCATTTCCCTTTACTGAATTTATTGTATGAAGAGGGAAACTGAAGCTTTGAGTTGAAATTTGCACTGTCTTCTGATATGGGATTTTAGGAGAGGAGGATGCAAGGTCTGTTCTTAAATGGAAGGGTTTTGCCCAGCTGAAATCTACATTCATGCATTAGTTGTTTAAATGGTACCATATTAAGTGTTAATAGGATTTGCTGTTATGTTTCTAATCTGCATGACCCATCTAGTGGACGTTGTAAGTTCATGCTCTGTTTTGTAGGTGACTGAGCATGTTGTTGCTGTTCAATAAATAATTATCAACATCATTAAGCTTGTTCCTCTAGTTACTAAAAATAATCTGAAAGCACAAAGAAAGTGACTTTTTACCGCTTCCTTTATCTTGCTGGTGTCAGAAATGTCTGTTGTTAGTAGCTGACTACCTTTAGCACTTCTGAAAATGCTAGTCTTTGTCAGAAATTCTGCAATATGCACCTGTGGGAAAAATGCATCTCATGACCACAGCCTTTCCTGTGGCTGCTCTGAGCAGGGCAGGCATACATTTTGCTCTCCTGAAGCAGCTAGAGATAGACAAATGATTTTTGGGGGCAAATGAGGTATATTGGAAAGTGTGATTTCCATACAAATTGGCATTGACTTCACATCCTGCTTTGGAAAGAGGATGCAGTGATGCAAAAAACATAGGAAGAGCAAAAGGAGAGGCTGAAGAAATGTTCAGGAAAGAGGGAGAGAGGATGGTAAGAGCATGAATGTTGCAATGATTCAACATATACTTCTGGTGTTTCACAGAATGGCTGCAATAGATGCTGCCTTCTGATCAGAACATCTGAATATTGTGTCCTTCTCCTCCATCAGTGTAATTTAAGCAGCAATCCCTAGCCTTATGTATTTCATTAGCTTTTGTGGCATTGAGAATTGCACCAAGTTTCTTGGAGGGTGCTCACCAGAAGATATTTTTGTATGGTAGTAAAAGGAAAAACAATGTTCCTTTATAGAGGAAGTTTTTTGGAGCTGTGCTACTCTGTTTAGATTTGTGAAAGCCAAGTGAGAAATGCCTGTACTAGGAAACAGCCACAGTGAATGCACTAGTTTATCATTAAAAAATATATATGAACAAGTAAGTTGCCAGAAACCCCTACTTATAGGGAATGTCAGTTGTGCTGCAAGCAGAGATGCACTGATTCTTTCTCTGCCTGTGGTCTAGAAGCAGGAGAGTCACGTTTTCAGGTCGCTGTGCTCCTAGTGTGGGTTTGGTGTGTGTTCAGGGATTCCTCTGCTCCACAGTCAGAAAACATCTGCAATGCTGCATTCTCCATTGCGTGCTTGCTGTGTGTTCTAATAAATGGATTTTGCTGTTAACATTGCTCCTCCTTTTCTGCGTTATTCCACCATGTTGTTATCCAGTGTATTGAGAGTTCACTCCAGTGTAAAGTGGTATTTGTAAACGAAGGTGATCATCATAAAAGTTAGCTGCCAAGACAGAAGGTATAGGCTTATGAAGAAGAGGAAGGAAAAAACATTTTGCTGCTGTTTGTGATCCTTGTTTTATAAAGCTACTTATCCCTAGAAATCAGAGTCCCCTCCCCTAGCTTTCAAGCTTACTATTTGCTGTCTATCGTAACCTTCACTGAGTGGACTGTGATTATTCTCCAGCTCAGAGACGTCTTCATTGGAGTGGAGGGCATGCTTTCTAAGGTATGCTAAACAGAACAAAACTAATGGACCATAAAATCCCTCCCTCTTTCTTATTCTATCTTTTAAAGAGAAGAAAAGGCTGATTTTTCTCCCTGAGTTATTTCTGCATTTATTTTCATGGGTAGATATTCCAAATACCCAGTTATGGTCAGTCTTTGAGGCAGTCCATTAGTTGTAGGTATCTGAAATAGGTCTCACATATTGCTTTGCTTCTGAAAACCCCTAATTTCACTTCACAATAAAACATATTTGAATTGGATTATGGTTTAGATGACCTCAATCTCTTTCAGTCCTGTGCTTGACTACTATTAATAAAACTACAGTTACTGATTCATTTTAATTTACACTGAGGCAATAAAATTAGGCAGAGCGTAATCTTAATGGTGATTAACCAAAAGAAAAACCTGAAGTGGAAGATCCAGATCTGAGTGAATAGTTGATTCACAATGAATAATTTATTCAATAAATTGTTTGCACAGATTGTGGAATTCTCTGATTTATTTGCTATATGAAGTTGCTCACAAAGTTCTTCAGTTAATAATTAATCATTTGAAGACTGCTTGTAAATACTTAGTTTTGTGCAGTCGTGGCTTGCAATTCATATTTTATCTACATTAGCTTAGGTTTTTTTTTTTTTTTTTTTTTTTTTTTTGCCTGCTCCCAGGTTAGGCAAATGACTATTGCAGTTCTATTGTCAGGTGGCAATAGATGTGATGTCATTTACTTATCTATTTATTTAAACTTAAAATTTAATCTTTTCAACGTTTAGTAGCTCGTGCTGTCCATGTGCAAGGAACAAAGTTTGAACATGTGAGTAGGCACTCAAATCCATTGAAGATAGATGACAAAAAAGGTCAGTGCAATCAAAACCCAAAATAGCAAAGAGCCAAAAAAATCTTTGCTACTGCATCTAACTACATTTGGGGACAGGTTCCCCTCATCTGCCATTTTGAATTCAGCTCTACAAGATTCGTACTAAGGTCAGCACAAGATGACTTATTTGTCATGAATTCACAGGATGATAGCATAGGTGACCAAGGTTCCCTTCAATACATAGAAACGAAGATAGACTTGGTAATACTGAAAAATTCTGGCTTTACAGTAACCTTTACGTGTTTGGAGTTGAAAATCTTACACTGCTGGAGATAATAGTAGTCAATAGACTTGTTTGGTTGGTTGGTTTTAAAGATAGTGTCTGATAATAGAAGTAGTATTATAATTACATTTATGTAACTTCCTGAGCAAACTGAATCCTGAGAGTCCAAAGTACTCAGATGTTGATAAGTGCCATTATTTGTATGTTTGCTTACTTATTTCTTGTGTATGCTCACTGCTTGTATCTAGCAGAACTTTGTCATTCTGAGCTCCTGGAGAGGAATTTCTTTGGTATTTGATGGACTGAATTTTCCGGGTCTTTTTTAGTGTCTCCAAACCAAATGGTAAATCAAATGGTTTTGAACAGAAGCCAGGCTGTTTTGCTGAGATTTGGTAGCAAGAGAATGTGTATTAGAAGTTGTACCAGGTGACTGAAAAAAATCTTACTGGATGTGTGCACAGAATAGATATACTGTAGTGATTCCAGTTAACGCCATCCTACACCAGAAGAAAAGGTGTAATGCATCCTTTTTATATATCCAAATTCAAATCCCTGGTTGAATACTATTAATTTTAGATAAGGCTGACTTAACTGACTATCCCTCCTGTAGTTTGTCAAGAAGAGATTTAATCAATCAGACAATTACATGAGCAAACATCCCCAATGGGCTGAATGCCGTCCCTGACTAAAACTACGTTTGGGGTGCAATGGCCCAGAACCATTCAATGGAAACGTTCTTGCAGATATTACTATTATTATTATTATTTCCCATTCCCACCAACTCTCCATTGTGTTATCTTTGAAAAGAAATTAACAATGTTGAAATACTTTTGAAAGTATATGTATTAAGGGATTATATTACCAAAACCCCTCCAGGATATCCTTGCCTCTTTCTCCTTTATACATTCTCTCTCGACCTCCCCCTAGTCCTGCTCTCTCTGGTGCTTTCTCAGAGAAAGCGAAGTAAAAAATTAAATAATGGCTGACATCATTCAGTTGGACTTATGCTCAGATTCTCTCTATTATTCATGCCGTTGTTCTTCTTGGTTTTCTTTTTTCATTCACCGTTATATTTTATTTACTTTAATGAACTAGATGCTGGGCTTTGGCCCCAGACTGGAGAGGGACCTGGCGTACATTCAGACTATTGTCTTGCTGTGGTTGAGATTAACGTCATCAGGGTTTTCCTCTCTGGTATTTATTAAATCTTTTCTTCCCTCTCTCCTCCATCTCTCTCTCTCATGTGAAGAGCTACCTTAGTGACAGTAATGAAATAGATACTATGAAAATGGCAAACACAGTTCACTTCCTTTGCCTTTGCTTAAGGAGGCAAAGTCAACTGTAAGAGACCTGAAATTTTACTTGTTTCTCTTTTTCAAGTCTGAGTTGGCTTTTAGGAGAGGAAATATGTACATATAAACTGGGCTTACATGTGAATTCCTTAATTCACATTTTCTGCAGAAATTTCCAGTCAATAACAGCATCATGCAGGAGTCCCCCAGCTAGCAAAGCCGAGATATATATATGTTTGATATATATAATGGTGGCCAAGGACAAGTAAAGACTTCAGTATCTCAACTGCCAAGGCTAGCGTGGAAACAGGATTGCCTTTGCTCATCACTGTTGCAGAGCAAGGATGCCTTTTTGTCAATTGGTGGAGTTAAACACGCAATTGGGCGAGTAGCTGGTGGCTCATGCCCGATAGCTTATGGCTTGTGGCCTGCCTCTGCCTTGTGCTGATGCTGGGCGTTGGAGGTGCCTGTCCCATTGGAGAAGCTGCAGGTTTAAGCAGCACTCAGTCTGTTTCACTTTGGCTAGCATGTGTAATTCTAGTGAAGGGAGTACTTGGGTGTAGTCGTGGAATAAGAAGGCTGAAAGCAAAGTTTTCAGTGTGTCTAGAAATGCAACTTAGTTGTTTAAATGTTGGTGGCTTTTGAAATGAAGAGGATGTACACCTTGGACTTTGGAAATAGTGTCGTTCCTCTTGGTCTGGAGATACTCTTGGTGTTCACAGCAAAATGAGGGAGATGGGTTCACTGCAATAGCTGAGACAAGGGTTATTCCCTCAGCCCATCCTCCATCTCTGCTCTCTTCATCAGGAAAGAAAGAGACCTGTCTTTGGAAACATCCTTGTTGGCATTTTCTATTTAGAAGGTAGGGTTTACCATAGAAGTCTTTATTGCTGGAAATGAAGGACATGCTGACACTGTGATGTAGTCTCTGGCAGGAATTTTCTTCAATAGTAGCAGTACCCAAAAGGTTTTTTTAGGCTGTTTGTCAAATAAGAAAAGATCACATTCTCAGGTTATCTCTAGCATTCTCAAGCTGTTTAAACCAAGGCTGTTTTGTCTCTTGTCTTCAAGGAACTTGATTCCTCATGAATATGCTTCTGTAATATTAGTCAGTCTTTATTTTTAACCCTCCATGTGTGGGGAAGATTTTTTCTTATCGCAACTTGTTGGTCTCAGATTGTGGCATTCAGAGCAGATGTTTCAACATCTGTTGAATCAATTCTTGTTTGTTTTATTACAAAAAAAGGGTCTTGAACACGTTTCTGGTCTATCCTTCAGAATGATCCTATGTCCCCAGGCTTTACTTATGGGGTAGATAATCTAACAACTCCTTCAACTGAAGGAAGAGCACTTCACCTAGAGAATTGCTGGGGCACGCAGTTGCTGCTAACATCCATTGGACAGCATAAGGATGTGGAACAAAATGCTGTTGCAGAAAGTACAACTTCTGGTAAGTAATGAATTTAATGTAAATGGTGAGGGGGAGTGACTGCAGCAGTTGCTGTAACATTATTTCCAGTAAATCAAAAAATGCCATTTGCACATTGGATCTGTTTGCGGATAACAACCTTCCATCCATATGTTTCTGGCTTATCCTTGTAACTCATTTTCTAAATAAAGTTGAAACCTAACTAACATGGGTTTGGACCTCTTGCTGTTTCAGTTTGTCAGACTTTCCAATAAAAAGGTCTGTGTGTGATGGCTTCATGCTTTTGGTATGTGTCAGAAATAGTTCAATGCATATACATTACAGAATTAGAATTTAATTTTAGTTGTGCAGCCATAAAAAATTAGATTAGATAATTATAATGTTTTCCTTTCTTATCTTTTATATTTTTTAATATAATTTTTGAGGATGCCACAGGGCACTCCTGCTGCGAATTAGCTGCAATAAACTCTCTTTAAACAGATAAACATCAAAGAGTAGTAATGTTTTAAAATGAAGCAACCTGCATTCAAAAGTCAATTGTTTTATATTGTAGGTCTTAAATGCTTCTGCTGCTAAAAGTGAATGGGGTTTCTCAAGGGCACAGAGGAACTGCATCGCTGGGATTTTAATGCAACAGAGGTTATTATTCTCTTGAACTTGATAGCAAAATCTGTTGGTTTTCATAGAAGCAAGCTTCCTTTTATTTTTCTGTTCATCCTGGAGGTTATCAGGATGTGAGGATATTTCTTATTAACACAAACCCTTATTGTTGTGTGAACTGATGCTGAACGTGTTCATGAGATTTATAGATGTCACATAGAGTTTCTGGTGACTTCCAGTAAAGCAATTGATTAACCTCAGTGGAAACTGGAATCAGAGATTTTTTTCTTTTCAATTAGTTTAGAGAATTTACAGTAGTCTGGCATTGACTTTGAACCTCAAGCTGCCATGAAGATCAGAAGTATCAAGCCTAGCTTATATTGAAAGGTCCCAAATTTGGATTATGTGCCTTTCTGGACATCTATATTATATTGCTAAGACACCTTACTCGAACTTCTGGAGCTAAGGCTGCTTGGAAAACCACCTCTTGCTGGTGCTGTGAGTGCAATTTCAGAAACCACAGGCACTCTGTGTTGCCCAGAGCGTGTTCTGTGGAGGCTGATAAGAATGGAGGATGTTCAGGATCTTGCAGAAAAAGACCCTGTTTTGCATTGAAGTCCTCAAGAATTCTCCAGGTTTCAACATGCTATTGTGGCTTTGCATGTGCAAAAGTAAAAAATATTTATGTTTGGTTGTATAGCTGCATTAGGTTGCTCTACATTTTTGATGTTGCTTTGGTTGCATCACCTCTTTTCATTCTGTATAGTCTTCTGACAGTCTGAGATCCTGCCTGAAATGGTGGTTGGTAAATTCGTACTTGCTGTTAATGTTTTAGTTTTAACATGAAACTGTGGATGAAGTTGAGACAAGAATGGTTGAATGGACTTCCTTATTTCCTTTCTTTCTTTTCTTTTTTTTTTAAAGCAAAAGCTGTGCTGAAAGATCTAGCCTTTCTGATACAGTAATTACAGGGTGCAATCCTTAGTGATGTTAAGCAGCTCCTTTCCATGCATCTGTTTGATCCAAGCTGCAAATTCCCTTTCTTTTGTGAATGTATCTATAAACAGGAGGATTAACATTTGATTCGCAATGTTTGGCTTAAGAGAATGAAAGTTGAAAGGGTCTCTTGGATATCTGCAGAAAGCTTCGAGGGTCAGAGAGTTCGTTGTGTATGCATGCGCAGCACACCTTTCATGGCAAGCTTCGGTCGTGCTGTGAAGTTTGAGATGTTTGCTCCAAGTTTTGTGTATTTTGGATGCTTTTGCAGAGGAGTGTGAGCAGAATGCTCTGTGTGTCTGTGGAAGCGAGGGGCTCCAAAGAAGCTGTGAAGTTCCACTCCGTTATATCCATCCTTTTAGCTACTTGATTCTCACTGCCATATTTTAGAATTTTTAATAGTGCAGTGGTGGCAAATAGTTACCACACTTGAGATGTGGATGTCTGCAAGAGAGTGGATGTCATCAGCTGGGTCTTCTGTTGGTGTCTGATGAGCAAACAGAGGAAAGACTATTATTTATGGAGAGGAAGGCCCACCTGTACACCAGCACCACCATGGCTTGGGGCATGTGTGTGGTCTGTGTCTGTCTGTAAGGTTCCTCACACCTTGTTTGTTAGCCTAGCCCAAGGCTTTGAAATTACAAATCACAAAAAAAAATGGTGGAATGCTCTCTTGCTGAACTTAATGCAAACTACTCTTTTTTTCCTTGAGTTTAAAGAATTAAAAACCAAACCAAAATAAAAAAAAAAAAAACTAGAGAAAAGGATGGATTAAAAAAAAAAAAAAAGAAAAAGAAAAGCAACATGGGAGAGAGAATAGCAGAAATAATCTCAGTGCCATCCTTACCTGATGTGGAGAGGCTTGTGTCACATCATTGCTTGGGAGAGAAGAGAGGAAGGGGCCACCCGAGACGCATCCTTCCCCACAGGCCTTTCACCCACTGCTGTCTGTCCTCCCACAGATCAAATCTGATGTTAGAGCACCCTCTGTTTGCACATGCAGCTTTCTGTCAGGACTTTGTTTAACTGGAAAGTACGGACCTGCCTCCTTCCTTCCCCTCAATTATTCAAGGAAAAACCTGATGCTGTTCTTCCTCTCTTTTAACCTTGAACTCAGCCTAGATTCTTGCCACACGTGATTCCTTCTTTCTATGACATGATTGATGTATAGAAGGTTTCCCTCTTATCTCTTACCTTCATCTGGCATTACAGGCAGCACTTGTCAGTGTCAGAAGTTACATCTGCCTCTTAGTTGTGTCAGATGCCAAAGCTGTGTCTTTTGGACAGGGTTCCTCTGTAATTCCTTCCCAGGTTGTCAGCTAAGCCTGTTGTTTTCTTTGCAGCATGCCTGGCTCCTGTGCTTTGTAGAGGATGCTCCATTTCGCCTGCAGCGATGCTTCCAGGAGGAGGTCAGCAGCTGAGGAATGGGCCTTATTTTCCTTCCCAAATCCTACAGGGAAGAAGGGACCGCATGCTATTCATTGTTTTGAGATTATTTAAGAGACCACTGCTATTGAACTAGCAGGAGATCCTCTCGTCTGTGACCTATGCCAGATCCATCTGATTGTTGTGCCCCAGCTGCAGGCCATAATTTTCATGGGAAAGTTTTGAGAACATCTGAAGAGTGAACATCCTCTTTGCTAGCCCTCACCGATTTGTACAGATGTCTCCTGGCCTCTCCAACTGCAGTGTAGCGGAGGTTTTTTGATTTCTTTTTAAATTTTGTCCTGCCTTCCTCCTCTTTTTTGACAAAGCTGTACATATATGAAGACTCACCGTGTGTTGAGCACGGCACATGAATGGAGGGGCCACTTTGAATTACTTTTGCAACGAGGGATTCCGCTCGACTGGTAATGAAACCATGGGATAGACCTCAGGGAGGTGAGTCATATGTTAATTTCTTCTTGAAGTTGCCTTGGTATGTTAAAAGCTGTGATCTTTCAGAAAAATCTTGTCTTTCTTTTTTTTTAAAGTTACGTCCTGGGGCCATGGCAGATGCTGTTTTGGAATGGCACCCAATGAGTTGCTCTAATGTAGTCCAGTGCTTGGTTGGCATTCTGCTATTGTGCAAATATTTTTGGTACTTCTTTTACCACAAAGATATTTTATTAAGCGCGGCACATTGTTATACACATGTGGTGCTATGGAGCTCCAGAATATGCATGGGACATAATGTTGAGCTGCAGAAACACAATAGTAGAGAGTCAGTGGAATCCCTTGTTGGTCACAAGAATTTGAACAACTGCAGTGATAATCTTTTGAGACAATGTACAACTCCAGTGGTATTTGTGATCTGCTCTGTGGTCTCACTCGGTTAGCTGCTTGATTGGCTTGGCTTTGTGGGTATTCTAATCGTGTTGGCACAGTCACTTTGATTAACGGTGACATGCAACTTGCAAGTCTCTGGGCTTGTGCCGACCTCAATAAAGTTGTGTGCTTTGTTTTTTTTCAAATTTCTTCAGCTTCCTGAGGGCCTAAGGAATGTTTGACATGGCTTCCCATGGTGGTTGATGAATGTGGAACTATGGGGTTCAGGAGAACTTCTCTGGTTTTCCATTTCCTGGGAGATAACAAAAGGAAAAAGTAAACTGGAGGAAAAAAAAAAAAAAGGAAAAAAAAGAGGAATGTAGAATTCCTGAATCTCTGGGTTTTTCTTCATGGCCTTTCCAGTAGGTCCTACTTCAGCTTTTGGCCCCACCTTCTGTTTCTTCTTCGGTAGAGTAGCTTCCTCAGTGTGACTTTATGTATAATGCTCTGGCTAAACCTCACCTGTTCCTTCTGCAGTATGTGTTTAAGAGGTATGCTGAAAGCACTCGTGATCTTATTTCATTTCTGTAGTGTTCTGTCATATGAAGAACAGAGGGGTTGCTTTTAGAGTCTTGTAAATAACCTTGCAACCCTTTGGCAAACTGGGTGAAAGCTTAGTTCCCGTTAGTCTCCAGACCAGGAGAAAGTTCAATAGCTCGTGTTCTAATATGAAGAATCTGAAGGGATATGAAATCCATGTGGTGATTTTAGTAATCTTCTTCCTCTGCAGCTTGGCTCTGGACCATATTCTTCAGTCCTCTGCTGTTATTTTCTAAGGAAGTACAGTGTTTTCGTTGGCCATTGCCTACTGCCATATGGTCCTTGAATGCTACCTTTAGCACTGAAAACAGGGGTGGAGCTGACAGCTCAATTAAGCCAGTGGGATGTTTCACTTGGATGCTACGAAAGGCAAAACTTCTAGTGCTGAGATTTGGAATAGGGTGGAACTTTGAAGAGGAGGTCCACATCTATCCAACAGTTTTTTGTATGGTTTGGATTGGACAGTGCCCCCAGCTGTCTAAAGTGTTAGAGTTTGGAGATCCAAGCAGTTAAGTTTGAGGACACATTTGATTAGTGTCTTTGTTCCTGAAAACCTGAAGCTTGTTTTGTGGAACCCTCTTTCCACTTGAATTCAGACTTGCCTGATCTTACAGCAGTAACCAGGTCAAGTGTGCATTTTAGGGAAGTAATACTTCAAACTTCGGTAATTTCACATCTTCTCTCTGTGATGTTCTTTAGTTAAGACTTGTAGTAAGAATCCATTCTTGTTTGTTAGTGATTACCTTGAACATGTTAGCTATAGGACTGGTTTAGCTATAGAATCTACATTTTCAATCTTCTCAAGAAGGAAATCACCTTTTTAACTTGCTTTACCTCTTGTTAAAGAGAATAGTAGCTCATTTTTCCTTTCTTTCAATGTCTTTTTCTGTTCCCTCCTCCTTTTCTGTCCTCATTCACAAGACCATTTGGATTTATGTCTTCATTTTTGCTTTTATTGTCAAGCTATAGAAGCTGCAGTCTTGTCATACATCTTAATTTGACATTGTTAATCCTATACAAACACATTTCTAGTCTTGACTGCTTATGGATGCAAACCTGTAAGTATATTAATGCAAGCAGAGTTTGATAGCCTGTTAGTAGATAAGTCAGTTTTTCACTTGACTCTCCCTAAGTTACTAATTATTGCACAATACCTGCTTTTACATTATAAATTATTGGAGACAGTGAAAATCCAATAAGCATGTGGTGGCTGTGGAAATCATCTTATTTTCAGATATAGGAACATTATGTCTTTAAGATTACAGATTCCTTGCCTTTCTTTGTCTCAGTACTCTGGCTGTAAAATGAGGTATTTGCTTACTTTGAGTGGAAACTGCACGTGTAGATCTACAAAGGAATGTAAGATACTTGGACGGTATGATAAGGGTAGCTGCACTAGAAAATTATTACTTCTTTAAGGAAAGTGTTAAAAAATGTAAAAGGGAGAGGTGGAGTTTTCCTTTACTTTGTCTCTGAATATTTTCAAAATAAGCCCTAACATAATACAAATCCTAAAAGCAATATTAGAGGTTGTTCTGATGGTGCTCTATGCCCTCTGCTGCTTTCTTTGCCTACTGCTGCCTGGAAGTTCTTCCTTGCCTACGTTAATGGGCTTTTTGCCTTTATAAGAAGGCTGTTGGAGAACTTCTGGGATGCTGTGGAGCAAAAACCCAATAGGAGTGTTCTCTTCTGCTCTGTGCAATAACCAGTCCTTTAGAAGCCATCAAAGCAGCCATTGCCTCATGAGTGAAGGCTGTGGGCAGCCTGACAGAGTGAATTGAAACTAGAGGTTGCTTTTGTCAGCTGGAGCTAAGATTGTATTTTATTTTAACAGAGTGCGTTTTCATGTTAATATACTTTGGCTAGGAGATCATTGTGCACTTGCATCTCGGCACAGCCATGCTAGAAATGCTGGATGAGAAAAGGGAGCTTGAGGAGAAAAATAATTGAAAATACTGAAAAAACAACCAAACCATGGCACGGGCTGCTGCAAAAGCCTTGTGTGGATCCCTGGCTCCCTTAGAGTGCCTGGCAGTGCTCCTGTGCAGTTCAGTGGGGCTAGGATTTGGCCATATATATTTACTCTGATTTATGAAAAGATCAGTCATCATGGTATCTGAGTGCTGAGATACGGTATTTAGTTGCAAACAAATGTTTTAAGAGCGATGCCAAAATCTACACATGCATTATGCTTGGAGATTAAAGAACACAGAGCTTTGCTTGCATTTGCTTCTCCAGTTGTAATTATTCTTCATCTCAGACGCTGCAGACCTCTGTACTGTTGGGCACAGAGAACTCCAGGCTGGGACGAATCAGAAAAATTACACAATGGAGTAAATAGCCATAAATTAATGGATTTTGCTAGAGTGCCAATAACTACCTCAGTTTCCCTGTCAGTCCCAGAGGAATTAATTAATTCCTTGGGGTTTAGTCAACCACTGCAGGAAAGAATTTTAATCTACTTTTTTATTTCCCCCCAACCATAACCAGTTACCTTAAGGTTACTCATACAGCACTGTGTGCTCTCCACTCTGATGCTGCATGACAATAATGTGTTGCAAAAGAACGCTGATTGAGTTCAAGTGAAATCTATCCCACGGAAAGAGTATTCAGAGCAGCTGGTTCCACTCATATATTTTCTATTTCTGAAGCTCATGAGCTTTCCAGTGAGAGATGGTATAATTGATTTAAATCAAATTATGAAATACTATACTTTTTTTTTCTAAAATGTGCTTTTCTGGCATTCGTTTTTGTAATGCATCACTCACAGGTAATGCAGGGTGAGGCTGGAGGGTCTGAAAAGTATTCTTTCTGGTGTGTAGTCCATTGCTACATGCCTTGGAGCTGATGCCAAGGTTGCTGTCTGTACCAGAGTCATCATGCCAATAAGGAATCAAGGCTCCAGCACTTCAGATCAGACACAGCATTTTATTCCTGCAGTCTTTCAGTGAGAAGAGCATGGCTGGTTTTTGGAGGAGCATCTTCCAGATGAAATTAGAAGCACATATGCAAATAAGTGGCAAAGAAAACAGATGTATTTGGAAAAAGGAAGGGATAATAATGGGCATTCACTGCACTACAGTTTAACCTGCATTTTAAGAGGTTCAAAATTTTCAGTGTTCAATTACTCAGTTAACTGAGGGTTTGCAGAAGTAGGAGACCTCACAAATGTATTAAGAGCTTGTTGGAGTGGTTTTTTTTTTTCTTTTTCCTACTCACTCCCAAACTGGCCAGTTTAAAACAGATTTTCTGGAGCTAATGAAGTTCTTACTGGCTTCCTAAAAACCTGTGGCCAAGCAGAAGGACGAGGGCACAGCCTTGGTGCCAGCAGCAAGGGGAAAGCTGCAGCTTGTCTGCTCCCTGCTCAGATTTGGCTGCCCATTATTGCTGGCCAGGGGACCATTTTGGTGTTGTGCACCTGTGCAGAAATGATCCATTCTCCACATAGGTCTGCACAGCAGGGCATGGGGAGGGGACGGGACACGCATCTCAAGGAAACATCTTGTCTTAAGCAGCACAGCTAAAGAATGTCTTCTTGCATTTCAGAGCTTTGGGTTGGAATCTTGTATCAGCCTGCTGCAATTTATGTATTTGAGGGGTCTCTACCCTCAGCGTTGCCTCTGCCTTGTTTCAAGCAGCCATTGGAGGACGTGTGGTTGCGTGTGCTCTAACCTTTTCTTTTGGATTTTTAGGGAGGGAAGATTTAGGTTGGATGTCAGGTGGAAGTTCTTTACTATGAGAATGGTGAGGTGCTGGAACAGCTGCCCAGAGAGGTTGTGAATGCCCCATCCCTAGAGGTGTTCAAGGCCAGGTTGGATGTGGCTCTGGGCAGCCTGGTGTAGTATTAAATGTGGAGGTTGGTGGCCCTGATGTGGCGGGGGGTTGGAGATTCACGATCCTTGAGGTCCCTTCCAACCCTGGCCATTCTGTGACTCTGTGACCTCCCTGCTGTACACGAGAGCACAGGAGCCACCTGTGACTCATCTCTGGGTTAAGCTGCAGGAGTTTGGGAGATGGTGTTGCAGCTTGAGAAGCAATTGTACCTAGAGGGATGTTGCTTCATCGGGGGATGAGTAAAACTAGCTTTAAGGAGCTAGGCATTACGAAACACCCTGACAACGGATTAATATTTATTTACTGGCGGCTGCTCAGTTTGAATGCGAATCTCTGAGTCGTGTCAAATTTCAGAACTGTTGGTGCTTTTCCACAGAGTCCGAGCGCTGGCTGCTTGTATGTATATGCAGCAAGTTGCAACCCTGTGACGTTTCCCACTTGCTCCCCATCCTCGTGGTAGCAGCTCCTGCATGCCCATGGGTTTGTGGCATGGACTCGCTCGTGCTGTGCCTCTCGCAAAGTGTGTGGGTGGGCAGAGGCCCCAGAAGGGAGTGCCTGCCTTTGGAAATCATTTTGCTAAAAAGTCTTAGTGGGAGTGCTTCCTTCCTGGTCGCTCGTACCACAGCTAGCTGGGTTGGAACCTGTTTGCGGTTCAGTATCTTATTACTGATAATTGGAGCTATCTCACAAAGTCTGCCAAGTGGCATCGTCATTGAAACATAAAATGTATCGTGCCAGTGGTTTAAAGGAAAAGCGCTCAGAATGGCTCAGTTAGCGATTGAAAAGTACTCCGTGGGCCATCTCTGTTTTTTTCAGCTATTAAAAACTCATACACGCAGCCACTCGTAAGTACTGATGCCATCAAATGTGGTCAATGGAGACACTTTAGCCTGCAAAAGTGAGCCAGGAAGGGCATTAAAATGTTTAGTCTATGACATACTTCCTTATTTTTGTCATTTTGACATTTGTGTTGTATCGCTGAGGATTTTGAAAAGGAAGACCCAGTGAACCAAACTTAGCTGAGATCTTCATAATGCTGCAACCGTCTGTTTTGCATTTGCTTCAAACTGACCACCTGCATGCTGTTAACCTCTGGAAAGTTACTGCAATCACAGTTGTTGTTGTTTGTTTAAAAGTTTTGTAGCTTAAGGAAAATGTTAGTAACCGGTTACTTAACCTACACTGTTTACTGATCTCACTGAACTTGCAGATGCAGCTTTGCTGGCCGGTGAAAACTGGGAGTCATCTGGTGCCAGTAATAGCTTACGCTTATTTTTCAGACAGCAATAGGTTGAGCAATTAATAAGAGAAAGTTCTTTTCTTCATAAATGTGATCTTCATCTGTTGGCTATTTGTGTTTGGTTTCCAACTCCAAAATGTGACTTAGTAGATGTGGAAGGTAGCTCTAAATGAGCCAAACTCTCAGAGCAGCTTGCTGGAGTTCTGAATGCTGCTGATTACACATGCAAACCCCCAGAGGTGCCTGCGAAAATGTACAAGAACTGTGGAGGCAATTTAAGTGAGTGAGACAGATGTGTTCATATTAACATTCTCTGACTAGAAGGATTTAAATTGCAGCCATGAAGCATTTTACTCCTACTTTACTTTAGCATTGAAACATTAGGCATTACTTCTACAAAAGCATATTTTTGGGAAGCTTTGCAGTTCACTAAGGTGAGAATGTTGTGCTTTTCTTGCAACAAAGGATAGAAATACACTTGCTTAAAGGCCTTTGGTTATAAGGGAGAGAACAAACTCAAAATTGCAAAGGCTGTCAACATATCTATGTTTAATCTGCGACATACCTGTGAGGAGGGCACGCTGCTTTTTTCTCATATCTGAAAACTTCACACCTGTAGAGAATCAATTTGTTTTACAAAACCCAGTCCTTGTATTGAATCAGGAATATGACCAGCGTACACTGTGTATCATCTACAGAGCTTGTGATCACAGATCCTGTTGCTCCTTCAAGCCTGCTCTTTCCTGTAACAGAGCAAAATGTAAGGAGCTGGTGACTCTTAAGCCATGAGTTCAGGCATGTCCTTTGTAGAAGAGCTTAGAACACAGATGATAGAGGGGATGTTTTCCAAACTGATGACAAATATTTGGTTTTGTTGCCAGTACCACCAAACCTTTTGGCTTGGGGTTTCTCTATTAGCATGAGCTATGGGCAAAGGCTTTTCCAAGCACGACTGACGCTAGGGTAGGAGACAAAGGGGGAACAAGGGGTACTTTCCTGTGCAAAATCAGGAATTTTTCTTAACAAATCAAAAGCCAAAAATGTCTGAAATAGCAAAATTAGTCAGGAGCAATAATACATGTTGTCTGATGCACCTGGGTTTCTACTCTTTGCTTGGCACATGGTTGTCCCAGCCCACGATGTGTTGGGCCAGCTGCTCAGGCTGCAGGCTATGGGAGTGGGGACATTCCATCAGGAAGCACTACAGAAGCATTTCAGGATGCCTTTAAGAAAGGAAAGATAGTTTCCAAGTGAAATTTAGGAGCACTTATTGTCAACGCCTTCTTCAAAGAAATGGTATGGTTGAAAACCAAATTTTCCGTCAAAAAGCCATGAAGTTAAACTTTCTGCCAACATGCTCTTAACCTCACCGCTGCTTTATTGGGTTTTTGTTTGTCTGAGTGGGTGTCTGTGGGGACAGTCAGGCATGTGGATTCAAATGAGCTGTTCAAATAGATTAAACAACTTTAAACCCCTCTGTGGTCTTTGGAAGTGAATTAGATTAAAGTGAATTAGGGCTATTTTAATTCTGAATGAGTGAGTCCACATGGGCTTAATATAGTTGTATATAGAAACTCACATTAAAATCACATCCTTAGTTAACTCAGATTGTTTCCCTTGCAGACAAGCCTATCCTGTCTCTTTATTTAGCAGTGCACACGGAGCTTGCTTCCCTCTTAACTTGCACTATTGACAAGTAAAGGAGCTAAATAAAAAATGATATCGTTTTTGTTCTGGTCTAAATGGATGCGCAAACAATAGGTCGGTAATGCATCTGGCCTGCAATGTGTCCAGAGAAAGAAGCTGTGTCTAAATAGCTTTCAGCTATTAGCATTGAAATCAACAACACTTGCCAGAAGAGAGCCTTCAGCATTGATTCCATAAGCTATAAATTATTGCAGGGGTCTGATTCCTTGGAATGAAATGCGGGAGATAGATGGCACAGAAATGTTATTAATGGATAGTTTACCACATTCCTAACTGCACTGACTTCATGAGAATACTTTATATTACTATCTGGAATAGCAATACTTGGGATTTATTAAAATGACTGAGTACTCATTGTTAGCTAGAATACCATACTATATTGGAAACATAAAGTATTCTGCATCAAAGCGTGTAATCTACATTTTTCCTTTTCATCCTTAATTTGATTATGAACTATTACTATGCTTTACCATAAAATAGGGAAGTCGTACATTTTGATGGTTTCTCAAACGCTGGTTTTACTTTCTGCACAAATACTTCGTATCTTTTCTGCATAGTTATTTAGCAGCCATTTTGGGTTAATTATTGTCATTAACAACATGAGTCCTGTGAGGGAATATCAATTAAAATATGCACAGCTGAACTTTCAAATGAGTAAATAATTTAGTTTTTGAAAATGACTGGAAACAGCAGGGTAACAGTCAAAAGGGGAACAATTATTTTAATGCTTATTTGACAAATGAGTAATTTTTACAGCAAATTAGTTTCTTATCATAGCACCCCTACTGGTAACAAGAGAGAAACTGTTAACAGGAGTTTTAAAAATAAAAGCTGCTAAGTTATGCATGCAAAGTTAAGGAAATCATTTGTATGAAGAAAAGGTGATTATGATACACATTGTTAGCTGAAGAATGTTGCCATGGGAATCTAATTAGGGATATAAATCACACAAAATTATGTGTATATATAGGACTGGCTACATTAAAGTGATACACACATTTATCCATCAATTTTGCTCCTTATTGTTGAGGTATTGAACCATTGCTTTTCCTTCTTGACTGCTAAATGATTACGGTGATTGGAAGTTAATAAGTTGTTGGAATTGCGTGTAAATAATAACAGCAAACAAAGTTACCCTATGAAGTATGGAATTTCAGGTTCTATTGTGTAATGCTCATTGCTTTGCAACACAAAAGAAAAGGATGTATAAAACTTTGCAAGGTGGGAGTGGGTGTTATTCCTGGTTTGGAGGAAGTTTGACTTTTTAGTTCCATCGTCCTGGGTTAAGTACATGGTTATTTGAGGAAAGAAGGAAAACTGGGAGGGTCAGGGTGAAGAAGTAAGGGAAATATATAGAACCTGAAGCTACCGAAGTTTTTTGTGTTGTTTTGGGAACACTGAAAAGATGTTACAAGGCCTTCACGGGAATTAAAAACAGAAAAGAAATGTCAAGAAAGCTGTGTTTCTCATATTCTCATGCCTTTTTTCATTTCTGATTTTCACTGTGTTCAGTCTGATTGCTACTCACAGTCAGCACCAGTGCTGCTGCTGGTTTCCCACAGCTGTGATTTTGACTAAGCAGGTAGTTTGTCGCAAAACAGAGATCACCAGGGGCGAGTCAGGATTTCTGTCTGGCTTTGGAGCTTTTTGGATCCATCTATGAAGAACCCAATTGCACTGAGTGGTGCTGAGTTAGAATAGTGCTCAAGAAATTTTCAGAGCAGCTAACCAAACTGTAAATAACCAGACTTGGTCAACTGGGTCAGGAAATGAAAATGGGGTGGCTCCAACCATCTCACTGTGGATGAGGCTTAGCATAGAAATTAGCTGAAGCCTACACCTCTGATTATGGTGACACTGAGAGCCTGAGCCTCCGCTTCCTGCTAGAAATTGTTGCTTGTGTCTCTTCTCAGCAACTGGCCAAGTGCAATTTTGACTCTGTTCCCATTATATGTTTCTCTGTCTTCTCTAGTCTGGAGACATGTTTTGAGACTTGGCTCTGTATCATGCCAGGACCAAGATTTTCTTTTCCATCAAACCACTCTGCAATAAAAGCAATTGCAGTATATCCAGTGTGGTCACACACCTTCTGATGACATCCACAGTAGAGCATATAATTAAAGATTTAGATTTAATGCCGGCTTCCTTTAAGAGCTCCTGGGATTGCAGTGGTGCTCTGGCAGAAGTATTTCCTCACTGGGGTACATCTTCCATATCTTTTTTCAGCACTGTAATAAGACAGGGAAAGAACAATAAAAGATGTTGCGAAACAACGTAATGTCATAGATTAGAGATAGGATGGAGCTGCTGAAGACTGGAACTGGGGAATGGCTATAAGCCAGAAGAACATTTTGTTTGGTCTGTTTTTAAGAATCTTCTCTTCCCCTCCTCCCCCCCTCAAGCCCCCTTCCTTTTTTTCCCCCCCCTTTTTTTTCTTTTTTCTTTTCTTTTTTTCTTTTTTTTCTTTTTTCTTTTTTTCTTTTTTCTTTTTTTCTTTTTTCCTTTTTTTTTCTTTTTGCTTTTTTTTTTCTCTCTCTCTCTCTCTCTTTTTTTTTTTTTTTTTTCTTATATACACTTATCTTGCAGTAGTGCCTTTTTAAACAGCATCACTTTTTCTCTGTTTGGCCCATTTCACCGCAACACTGCCTTGCACCCTGCCTCAAGCCACCACAGTTTCTCCCTGAAATCTCACAGCTCTAAAATTCCATAGGAAAACAGAATGATGTCATTCAAGTCAGACCATAATTTTCCAGCTGCTGGAAGAAGGCATGTTGTGGTGTTTATTTCGCTACTTATAAAGATTTGTGGCAATGAGGGAAATATTTTACTTCCAAGATCATTGTTCAAGTAATTGAAACTGCTCATCTGGAGCTTTGTGCCCATAGTTGGGGGAGCAGAGGGACAGCAGGCAGGGAGATGTACGTGCTGTGCGTAGGTAACTGTGTGTATGCACCTTAGTAGGTGTTATGGGGTTATCTTTTTCAGCTTTGCTTTTGCAGTGAGAAATAGAGCATTATGGAATGGACAGCCTTTCAGTATGGCTGAGCCAGTGCAAACCTTTGGCATGTCCATCGCTAGCTTTGTGATCCACAAGGCTTCACCTGGATCAGGCAAGCCTTCTCCTTGGCTCTGTCTCAGGTTGCCTTTGTATTTTGGTATGGACTGTGCTTTCTGCTGAGATGCAGGCTATCCTGTAAGCCAGAACTCTGTAAGTGATGAAAATTGCTTATTGCAGTTTTGGTTAAATGTGGATTTGAAAACCTCTCAGCAGATATTTTCAGAGTGGACAAAGGCTTCTTGTTTGAAGTTACTTCAAAAACAAAAAAAAAAGGTCCTGAACCCTGGATAACCTCCCCTTTTATGGTGGAAAAGCTGCACCGCTGCTCAGGTGTCCTCAGGCAAAGGAAGGGAGAGAAGGGGCAGACAGCTCAGAGACTGGGAGACCTCGTGTGGATGGATGCCCTCATTTGCCAGCCACGCTTCTTGTAGGCTTTAGTCAGCACTGTGGAAAACAGGGCAGCTTTAACACGTGAAGTCTTGGTCAGGCGCTCTCAGTTTTTCAGTTGGGGAACACTAGCCAAACTCGCCCTCTGGTTTGTCTGAGAACTCCAGGAAGGCTGGATGCAATAACGAACAAAAGCCTTTTGGATGCTGCTGTTGCTCATTTTTTCACTGTGTGGGTCTATGAAAGCATTGCTGCCTTTTGGGAGCTCAGCTGGAAGAAGAAAACAGGCCTGGAAAAAATAACTGCATTATGCGAGACCACTGGCTACCGCTGGAATTGTGTCAGTTTGTAACATGTCAGGCAGGTTTGCTGTGCATCCGCTGCAAAGCTTCTGCTGACAGGACTTGAGCTGTAGCACTGAGAGCAGCCAGCAACAGCAAAGAAGGAAAAAAGCTGAGGGCTCTGGGAGCCTGCGTGATGCTGGAGGCTGTGGGCAATGTAACCCAGTAGGGAGAGGTAAGGAGTCTCCTGAAGTGCTCCCCGATGCGCCTGCAGCTCATGAAGGCAACCATTGGCGCAGGCAACTTGTTGCCCAGATATAAGAAGACTCCATGTCTTCTTGGGGAGTAATAGGCAGAATGGCTGCAGATGTGATTTAGCATCCTGATTTTTTCATTGTAGTCAATTCCATGCAGTTTAACTTCACTCTTTCCTCTTCTCTACTTGTCTTTTCTGTCATGCTTGGCACAACGTTTTCCTCTCATTGCCAGCTTAAAGGAATAAACGTTGCCCATACAGGAATGCATGCAAGATGAACACGCGACAGTCACCCCTCACAGGCTGTTGGAGTGCCTACAGAAGCAGAGCTGAAGTCTGTCATCATTGATCAGGGGTAGAAATTAAAACGACCTCTTGAACTAGATGCATAAATACAGGCTCTTCAGCTTTTAACCCTGCTCTCCATTATCTCAACATATGAAGGAAACATATAATGTATTCTTTGTCACATATGGTCCACACCCTTGTGTAAACGATATTTTCAGTCCTTTTCCTATGCAGGTGCATTACCCAATATTCTTCAGACACACCAGTTAACGCTTTACTGCTTAGCAAATCTATTGGATTAACACAACCATAATAAAAGCGCAGGACAAAATAAGTATTCCCCAAAGAAACTTTAGGAGGTTTTTGCCATTTCTTGGCTAGTAAGAGATGATCCCTCAGCAGACACCAGACTAGCCTTGTTTTCATTCCTCTTATTTCATCTGTCCCAGTGGAGCAAGAAAAATGGATCAGTGCTCAGGAAATAGGAGAATGAGCAGCATTGTTTGTATTATCTGTAGTTTTTGATTCAGTCTACAGGGAAAGCTGAGAGTCAGGGGAAGAATCAAGGAACTTTGTATTCAGCCAACTTCAAAACCTTTGGTGGCTGGCCAGCTTTGCAAAACTTAATTGTATGTTTGCATCGTGTATTGCAATAGCTTGGAGACCTACAAAGTGGTTCTCATATGTCCCTTTTGGGTGCTGAGCTACTCCAAACATCCCCATTAAGCAACGTACAGCTTCCGTATTCACAGTGCAACGTCCTATACCCCCCGCTCAGTGCTGTAGTGGTCTCTTAACAGCCTTATAGTCCAAAGGGAGGCTGCAGAATTGCTCTGTCCATTGCTCCAGGACCTTCCTGGGGCATGCTTTGCCCTGGGGTGCTGACACTAACACCTGCTTACCCAACAAGGAGCTGGTCATCTGTGCCACGCTGTCTCTTTCCGATGCGTCCTGAAGCAACGTTAGCCATGTATCTAAGCTCTTGATTTATTTCTTCTTAATATTTGTCTTTGAATCATCCTGTGGTGGAATGGGAACGCTGCTTTATCAGGGGCACAACTGCATTGTTTTCTTTTTCCAACACTTTAACTTTTTGGTCCAGTTTGAGTCGTTTAACCTTGGAAGTGAGTTTGTATCTGAATGTGACCAGATTGATCCATACTACTGTCAACACTTCTTTAGGGGAGAGAGACAGTGACAAAGAGAAAAAAAAATAAGGTAAGCAGTGAATTTATTGCACTCCAGATGTCAGGGAAATGAACATAAAAGTGCAGATGCCTCATAGTCAGGAGAACTGCTCAAATGTATGCAAATGGGCGACAAGTTTATGTGAACATAGTTGATAAAAAAAAAGAAAAAGCAAGAAGAAAATGCTTAAATAATCCTTTTCTTATCGCTGTGAGTCTTGGACACTGAATTTGATGGAAGCCATGATTGTAATGACCCAAAGAAGACCAAAGCCTCAATAAACATACTCAGCCAGGTAGACTTTGACAGAGCTTAACATTCTTGGACGTGCCATTAAAATGCCATGAATTCATACATTCTAACTTATGGGGCCTATTGATCAAGCTTTTCCTTGCACAGCAGTATTTAGATTATTCTGCAAATCATCTTCATGGCTAGCTATGAGAGTTGTCTACAGAGTCTTCAGTTAGGATAGCATAAATGTATGGGATTTAAGTGAGAGCAGATGTACTTGCATGTACAGTTCTCATATGAGCTTCTCAATTGTTTGGAAGTAACAAAACCATTCCCTCTGTCAAATATGCTTCCAACTTGTGAATTAATTATATCTGCTTCCCTGCAAACTTTTTAGGAGCAGCTGGTCTTCCTGGCATCCTGATTAGCATGCAAAGAAGCTTCTTGGTAGTATGAAATGCCAAAAGCAAAAGCCCTACAGTGGATACTCAGAATCAATCAGTGTCTGCAGCTAGGTGCAGGAAATAGCTTTCAGTGGGCAGCATAAGGTATCCATCCCTGTGCATTATTTTGATTTACCTTCTATCTCTTTCTACTGTTGGATAAATACAAAATTATAGTCAGGCAACCATAAAATTAAGGAAAACTGATACAGTCTGGATAATCTGCTGCTAAACAGCTTGTATGTATCTGTGTCCAAACCCAAGTCTTTAAATAAAGCTTCAAGTGAACTAGCTTTTCTGGCTATCTTCACTTCCTATGCAAAACGGATTTCTAGATGGCCACTACTATTTATGTTATGGAGCATTACTTGGGTATATTCTTTGTTTGTCCATGAAGGAAAAGACTTGCCATGTATGTAGTCCCATGATGCAATAGTAGAACCTTTTAAAAAGTTATTAAACAGGTAGTAAAATTCTTTTACAAAACGCACTTTGATTTGTACAGTTTTTAGAAATGGCAGAGGACAAAACTACATCCTTACCCCCATTAAATCCTCATAGGAATCCAGATTAAAAAAAAAAAAAAAAAAAAAAAAAAAAGGCTTAATTTACAATTGCTGGGTTTTACTAAACAGGGAAGGTGAGAAAAATAATACAAGTTATACAGCTCACTTCTTACAAATACCAACTTATATGAGCTAACACTGGCAGTTAACATCCTAGATTTTTCTCAGCAATAAGCTACATCTGCAGAACTTATGGTCTGGGTTTTATAAAGTTCACAATTCAGAAATGTCTCTGTGCTAAAGGGCTTTGGCTCTCTAGCTCAGGGCAAGTTTTATATGCTACACTCAGTAACCATCTTTTTTTTTCTGGAGAAGTATATGCATGGATCATGGATTAAAACATTTTACTATGTGCCAGCTGGATTTTATTAGCTGAATAGATTATATCCTAAACGGGTCAACTACCTCTGATTTAAATGCATGGAGAATGGGAAACAGCATTTATTCATGCCGTGGGTTTATCATATGATACTGCAGTTATGTTTCACTTCCAGCCACTGTCTGAATGTGAGAACAGGTTACAGGGAATCCGAAGTCAACCTCAAAACTGATCTCACTTTATTTCAATAAATACAAGGGCTAGTATAAAGAAATAAATCTTAGCAGCCATTGTGATGATGAGAACTTAATGCATTCTCAGCTGGCTGCAAACCTCTGAGTCTCTGAACGTGTTACAAATAGAAATGGCCAGAGCACATCTGAAATAGTTGGAATAGTGGTAGATGTGGAGTGTAAGCAGCTTGGGAGCCTATTCTCCTCTAGACATGTCAGTTCACTGGAATAATTTGAATGGAACTGGATGCGGTTAAATTAGTAAAGCAGGATAAAAGTAGAACAGTGATGGCTTGGTATTAACAAAGTCTCAGCCTTCACTGACAGAGTCTGTGTTTTGGGCATTTCAGTATAGGTGTACTGAAAAATTTCCCTGTGTCTGCTCAGATCTCCCCCAGCTTCCTTCCCAAATATTGTTTTAGTTGTTCAGTGTGTTAAGAAGGTCCTTGAAAGATCAGTGTCTGCACAAATCTATTCTGGTCAATTTGTTGACAGGTGAAATTAATGCATAATGCAGCCTTGTGTATAAGATAAAATCATTCTGCCATGGTGGCGTTATAATGCAGCTGGGTGTAGCACAATTCTTCTCATTCCCTCTTGCAAGATATCTTTTTGGTGAAGACCTTTTCCTCCACCAGGAACTGTTGTAGAGACAACAAGAATATGGGAGACACTCAGTACATTCATAAAATCACCAAAGCAGGAAAGACTTCCAAGATCATGCAGTCCAACTGTCCACCTCCTACCAATATTTCTTCACTAAACCACGTCCCTCTGTACAACACGTAAATGTTTCTTGAACAACCCCAGGGACAGTGACTCCACCACCTCCCTGGACAACCTGTTCTGGCTCCTGACCCCTCTTTCAGAGAAGGAATTTTTCCTAATATCCAGCCTGAATCAGTTGTGACACCTGTTGATAGAAAGAGTTATCTGAATGAGAGAAGGAAAAGAGGGATAGTGTTACAACTTCATCTTGGTTGTCACAATTAGCTGCTATTAAATACATGATTCAGTATTATATTATGGTTTTCAGTGAGACCTACGTAATGGTTATATAGCCATGCAGCAGTTTCCCAAGGGAAGCAGGGGAAAGCTATTTACTGATTTGCTTAAATCTCTGTTGAGTAAAGCAGTGGAAAACACTCTGTAAGATATAATCATCCACTGGCAGGAGGTTGGAAGAGGTTATATAATAGCGGTCATATTTCTGTGACAATGAATGATTCTGTTTATATAATATTCATTTCTGGTCATGTATCCTAGACTTTGCTTATTTTTGTCTCATCCCAAGATAATGCAGAAGATAAATTCAACTTACCATTTTGGCCTGCGCTTTTTAGAAAATATTTAGATGTTTCTTGTCTAAATATGTGAATGTAGCTGTTGCAGTGCACACAAACTCTTGCTTCTCTTCGAGGCATGCTTCTTTTTCCTTCACTAGACTGTTAATAAAAAAGGAGAAAAGAGAGGGTCTTGGGAATTACACAAGTCAGTTTAACCTTGATATTTGGAAAGATACTAGAAGAAATTATTAAGCAATCTGTGTGTAAGCACCATCCAGATAATAAGGTGATAAAAAAGAGTCAACACACATTTGTCAAGAACAAATCATGTTAAACCAATCTAATTGTCTTCCTTCACGGGGAAACCGGCTCAGGGTGGATAAGGAGAAAATGGTAAATGTGATGCATCTTGACTGAGCCCAGGCTTTTGATACTGTGGCTCATAGGTAAATTGCAGAAATTCAGCCCGAATAACAGGGAACGGCCTGCCTCTTTAATAACCTGTGCTCTGCTAAGTGCCCTGCTGACATCAGAATTTCCTCTTGCTTTCTGAGCAGGGTTCATCATGAGCCTGATTCTAGCTGATAATTTCATTACTGAAAAATTTAAGGAGGGTATAGGGGAGGTTTAGGTTGGATATCAGGAAAAACTTCATTACAGAAAGAGTTGTTAAGCACTGGAATTGGCTCCCACTGGAATGGGTTGAGTCACCATTCCTGGATGTGTTTAAAAACCATTTGGATGTGGTGCTCAGGGACATGATTTAGCAGAGGATTGTTACTTAGGGTAGTACGGTTAGATCGTGGTTGGACTTGATGATTTTTAACATCCTTGCCAACCTGAGCAGTTCTACGATTCTATGATTCCAGGTTAAGAGGCTACAGAATTTCTTTTGAAAACAGCAATAGGAGTAGAAAAGATCATGATATGTTAGCAAAAAGAAAACAAAACAAAAAAAAACCCTGCTACCATCATGACGGTATTCAGATGGTAAAATTGCAAGATAGTATGCATCTGATAAACTGTAAATACACAGATTTAGTAGCAGAAGAGAATGTGGTGTAGTAGATCCTGGCAAGTAGAACAGGAATGAAATATGCAACAGCGGTACTAAAAGAACAACATGTAGTGGGCAGATTATGAGCAAAACTGTTGTGTGTAAGACGTCCCTATTCAGTGCTAAAAAGTTGAAAGCTGGATTTTTGGGTCAGGTTTTGAACTTTTAAAAGTGATGCAGAAAAATGGGCTGTATTCCAGAAAAAATGACTCCCAAATGGTTCAGGATTCAGAAAATACGATCTGTGCTGAAAGACTGAAAGATTTGTGTGTATTCATCTAGAAAAGATGTCTGAGGAAAGGCATAAGTCTTCTAGTAGGCAGATACTGTTAGGAAAAGGATACAGATCTATCAGTCAACATGTCCACTGAGCATAGGATAGTAAGTACTATTTTTTCATCCATTTAATAGAAGAGTCCGTGAAAACTGAACTGCAGTCAAGATTTAGCAAATCAGTGTTCTTACTTGCTCAGGCATAATGAGAAATATCACACACCTACCTCTCAACAGCGCTGCTGACCCTGCTGTGTGCTAGCTGCTTTCTTTACCCTGATAGTCATTATATCTCCGTGTCTGCTTTACCTTCTAAAGGTGCAGAGCAGCTTTGGATTTACATTCAGATGTTTGCAAAGGGTTGGACTTAACTAAGGTGTGGATTGAAGACATGAAAACAAATTCAGAGTTTGGCTTTGCTAATAGCAAAACAAGGCTTTTGGCTGCTTAAAAAATATCTGTCTATGTAAGACTGGTAAGCACTGGAACAAATTACCTAGGGATGCTGTAGATGATCCTTGGAAGGTTTTAAGAAGTTTGACAGGCATCTGTTGGCTGGAAGTAAACTCAATACTACTTCTGGGTAGGGAGATAGACTGGATGATCTCTGAAGTTTCCTTTAAGCCTGACATCTATATGATTTCTGCGACATAGTGTTTTGCAATAATACAATATATTTTTTATGTTGCTGCAAAAAAATAATAAATAATAAAAAAAAATCACAGAGCTGACATAATCCAGGCAGCTTTACTTTATGATAAGAGATGAAAATATAGGTACGAATTCATAAAAGTCTTGGGAAAATAAATGCCTGATCTGACTTTAAATATAAATGAACGCAGAAAGAATTATATGCTGAATAATGATTCTGCAGAAGAAAACTAGCTCACTTCCTCAGCACCAGCTATCACAGGGCATTGATTATCTATCTTGTCTAGTTTGTGTGATAACATAAGAATTTAAATTGTAGCCTCGCCCTCAAAACAAATACAGATGCTTTTTCTCTAGGCGTTAATCTCCCAAAGGCCCACGCTCTTGTAATATAAACAGACCTCTGAGCTCACGCCTGGTTAGCTCTGTATCAAATAAGCTGTATTAATAACCTGGGTCAAAACTTGCTCCAGGCAACCCGAAGGCAGCAGCCACCCAAATGCATGTGCCCCGACACCTTTCCAGGGACAAACCTCTCATAGCTGGGCCTTGATTTATGCCCTGCCTGTATGTTTTCTGTTTGGAGGAAATGCAGTGTTTGTTCAGTGCACAAGGCTCCAGATAACTGCTGCTTTTTAATCTCATCCTGCTTCTCTGGGGAATGCTCACCTTGGCCCCAAAAGAAAACCAAGGGGAAAATAAAGAAACTGAACGGTTCCAAATGGTCCCTTTCATCTCCTAATTTACTGCTGTGTCGCCTGTGGCTCTTAAACAGGAGTACGTAGTTCCTCAGTCAGCAGTCTTGGGTGATCTGCCCCAGTGCCCTCCGGCTCCTTCAGGAAAGCTCTTGCTGAGGCTCTGGCTGTAGTTAGGAGCTGGGTGCTGCTGGAGCCTCGTGTAGGGCGGCCTTACCGGCATCTGCTTTTTGCCTCTTTTGTGCTACGCGTGGCCTCTGAAGACAGAAAGGCAGAGGGCAGTCTTCATCTGCTGTGCGCGAGGCCTGGCGCTCCCTCCTCTCCACCCCGGCCGCAAACAGTGGCACGCATCCACTGCAAACAATAGCTGCACCAGAGATGGCTGCCTCCCATGGGTGGCCTTTCAGAAGCAGGGAGATTTTGAAAGAAAACTGCTGCTGTGCCCAACTTCCCTTGTGTACATGCTGCTACCAGAAGCTTCCCCTACAAATCCCTTTTCTTCTGTGCCAAAGCCAAGTCCCACTGCAGCCTGTAACTAGAGGAGCATCCTGCTGGCTTCTACAAGGCATTTGTTTGAGGGTGGCACGGAATGGCTTCCAAGCAGCAAATCATTTTAGCTCCCCTCTAACGAATGCTGTGCGCTCCTCTGCCAATCTGGAATATGCCCCCCTGTGCCTGAGCTGGTCAGGACTGGTTAACCCCTTGCCATCTGCTCATCCTGATGATGGTTTGTCTGCCCATGGCTGTAGGGGACAAAAAGCATGTGTGCATCACCCTGCGGTTCATTATAAGCATTCACAGGCCTGGTCTTGCCTTGGCTATGGAATGCTGCCATGGCTGGACACAGCCACCAGATGTGGCTGCCAGAGCTGTGCTGAGCACGTCTCCACATTGCCTGTGGGCTCACAGTCCCGCCTCGGGAGGGCATCACTTCCAAGTGGTCTGCGGGAGCAGGCTGCCATGTCCTCCTGTGGGGAGCAGCAGAATGGCACTGAAGTGGCTAAACCCAGCTTGTTGAATCACAAGAGGCATGAGTTCCTCTGTCATATCAGATCTGGGCTATTTTATCTTTGTTCTTAGTGCAGCATGCTTCCAACTCCCAGCTCATGTGTAAAGATTGCTTATGCAAATGCTAAGGAAAATACCTGAAAGGTTTGACCCAAACAAGAGTTTGCATATGATTTTATGGGTATTTTCAGCTCTTTGAGGTATAAAGAGAGTCAGCTCTGATCTTTGATAGCTTCAGTGCCCAGGGTACTGGGCAACAGTTACAGACTGTTGGTTACAGCTTTCTGGAGAGATGTCTTAAATTTCAGAACAGGCTTTCTTCTCTCTTGGTGTTGCTTAGTGCCCGAAGTCAGATGGATATCGACCAAAGAAACACATCTTAAACAATTTAACAAAATAGAAACAAGCAAAAACCTCAACACAAAATAATTCTGCTTTTTCCAATGGATTGGTAATCCCATTCTGGTGTGAGTGGCTTTGCCCTTTCCAGAGTCACTGGGGCTCTTTCTTGGGACCTTTCCTAAACACCCCCAAAACTTTTGGGCCTTCTAAGTACACGAAGGAACAACTATAACAAAATGAGCACAATAAAAGGCACGAGCCTAATGTGCTTTCAGGTGTACGTCACCTGAAATGAAAGTCACGTATGTGGAAACCTCAGTGACTTTGTCCTGGCTTACTGAAATTAAACAAAGACTGATACCCATTTATAATCTTTAGACTGCTGCCAATAAGATATTTTATTATCATGGTTCAAAAGAAAAAAACAAAAGAACAACCCACACATCCACTAAAGAAGCACATTTCACTAGAATGAAGGCACTTGAAGGCTGATGAAAAGACTTGCTGTTTGTGGCAGGTGAGTGGGGAAACATGAAACAAGTTTAGCAAAGTGATCAAAATCAACAATGTTTTACATGTATTGTGGTACCTATGTTTACTCTGCTTTCATTAGATCAGCTTGTTTTGCAATAACCTTTTGTCACTTAAATAGTCTTGTTTTCCTACTGTTCTTTCAGCAGAGGGAAAAGCAGGATATTTTAAATAATACTGTTTAATTTTAATTAGAAGGCAAGCAGCTCAATTGCTTGTTCTTTTCTTGACTTGATTACATTTAATGAATACAACAGAGGATTTACCAAAATGTTCCTGAAGTTACATAAGGCATATGTACCATCCCACCCAGAAAGGACATCAGAATTGAATTTTGAAATGGTTTTATGCAGATGGGTTTATTGTGGATAAACGCAACCAGCCTCCTTTTCTGCTATCCCAATGAAACCTTACCAGGGCACCCAGGAGTGAGAATTGCTCTCTTAACCTGAGAGAATCCCTCTCTCATCCTACACTTTCAGGTTGTTTACTGCTTTGGTGGTAAGCAGCCTGAAGACGTAGTGTTCCCATTCTGCTGGTCACACCTGCAAGGACTCCTTTAGAAGAAATGTTCTTCGTCTCCTAAAATAAAGATGTGATTTTTTCCCAGGGAGAGAAAGTTTTTAAAAGACAAATTGTACCATGAAAACCTTTTTTGGTGATACAGCTCTTTGTCACTTGCCAATGTGAGTAGCTTGTTTGGGTCTGGCATCTTCCATAACCCTGCATTAGCACTTGGCTGTCATATCAGGTGTGTAAAACCAGTCTGCCTATTACACAGTGAGCTGTGATTGAATTCTTTATTTATGACTTCTGCCCCACATTGCTTTAATTAGAATGCAAATTAAGGATTTCCTGGAAAGCTGCTGTTTACTTCTGCCATACTTTACATGTTTCATTAGTCTTAGGATCCTGACATAGAGTCAAGTAATGTCAATTTAACAAGTTATCAGTCAGTGGAGCTGTTGTAATTGTACATCTCCATGCACAAAGGCTTCCTGGGTTGCAATGTGATTCTGCTTCATTTTTTGCCTCCAGTGCAAAGCGTTGAGGCTGTGTTATCTTGTCCTGTACAAGCTGCTGCGGCTCAGCTAATTAGAGATAACTTCTTCACACAGTGTGGCTTGATCCTGTGTCTGCGCCTCTAATTTACACCAGTGCTTCTTAACCTGGCTTTGCAGGACATTTTCATCTGGGAAGCAGGCTTTTCACTGGAAAGTAGATTTTTGCCAGTGCTCCTAATAGTGATTGAATAGTCTGTATCCCTGAATGGCGGGATGTTGAGGTGGATTGGGACCGATTGGGACTGATTGGTCCAGAAATTGCAGTTTTTCTCCACTGTTTTGCTTTTAACCACACAGCTTAGCACAGAATCACTCTCCCATGTCCCTGGTTACCAGTCTTTTCCACAGCCGACCCTCTCCTGAGGAAGCTTCTGACTGTCTCTGGTGCCTCTGGAGCTCCTGGCATCTGCAGAGGTCTGGCATTGGCTGGACCTCTTTGGGCACAGCCACCACTGGCGGCTTGCGGATCATTGCTTCTCTCTGCTTGCCCATGGCTGTGTGAGATGCAGGGCTTTCTTAAATATTGGGGATAACATCACCTCAGAGGGCAATGCAACTGCTGCTTGGAAAATAACCGCTACCACTTAGCCCTTCAGCATGCTGCTTGTGAAAGCCTTATTTCTGAGAGTGCTTCAGCCCCAAAGGGAAAACTTTCATGTAGATTGCTCTCAAGGAACTTACACCAAAGAAACCAAGAATATGGTTCCTGGCACCTTTATTTTCCTCAGCTTCTCTGGTGACAGAAGGGAGTGGAGAGAAGTAACCTACCCCATTTCTGTTTGAAAATATTTGGCTTGAGTGATGTGAAGATTTCGGTAGATCTGTGACAAGTTCAAAGACTATAAATTATTTAACAGTGGTTCTACTTTTGTGGAATTATTTAAAGTATCATAATTGCAGCTCAGCTTCCCAGCCTTCATTTTCAAGTCTGGAATTCTGTTGGGAACTATCATAATCACTGAAGAGTATAATATTACAGGCTGGGTATAAAAATATCTTTTTAATGACTAGCAAATTAGTGAAATGTCTTGACCTGAATCTAGACCAAACAGAAGACAGTGTTTTTATGGAGGGGGAAGAAAGACTAAATTGTCACCACATTGTTATTCTTGCTAAATTCTCCACTACTTAAAATGTCAGTTGATTAGATAAAATTTGTAACACTGTGCATCAATGCAAGTGATGAAGGACTGTGTGTTACATAGTATCTTGGCATTTCTGCACTTTTGTTTTCCTTTTAATGCTAGCATGCGCATTCTGTGACTGAAACTTGGAAAAATAAAGGCTATTCATTACTTTAGTACCCTGTGAACAATAGAGATCATGAAAGGCATTGCAGGGAACTCCTCTGCCTGTTGGCTCTTCAAGAAGCAAGATGGGTCCTTGGAGAGTTTTCTCATAGGCTTCGAATTATTGTTGTGTGCATGATTTGCCTGGTTAAACTGTGTGTCTGACTTCACTTAAATAGGATCTAGAAGTGACAAGAGTTTCCCACTCTGTATTATGCTTCCAAGCACTTAGTCTCTGTTTACCTGTGCTCGGGAATTTATTCTCCAACCTTCAGTTTGCAAATGAATTGTAGGAAACTGAGCATTTTGTTCCTACATGCAATCAGATGTCAGTGTCTAAATTCTCAGTTTGAGCTATTTTGAACATTCAGAAAAGGTGCCAAGTGGGTTTCTGCAGAGAAGGATTCAGTTCCCAGTTATGCTATCAATTTCCATTGTGATTTGGAACGAGTCACTGACCTTTCCGTTCCTCATTTCCCCCAAATTAAACCAGAAGTGATGATATCAACCTGTTTGCGTGATGAGCATTAGGTTACCAGGGTTGCATTGCAACCCTGTGCAGAGCCTCTGTATTAAAGAAGTGAAATCTTGCTGTAGTGCAGGGTATATTGGGACAGAGACCTTGCTGCATTCACAGGACATCTTATGGAATGAGGCTGTAGTCTGTAAGGTGGAGCATCTACATCAAAACAAGCAATAGGAGCCCATGATGCAGGAGCAAAGGCAATCTCTATTCCTGCCTTCCTTTCCTCCTAGCCAGAACCCCCACTGCTTTGCTTTGCTGCAGAAGTGAACATGGCTTTGCCTGGTTTTGACTCACCTGTTCTTTTAAAAACTTTCTCTGCCTTGGGTTAGATGGTGCAAGGGTCATCGAGTGCTCCAGCCTTTCAGCCCCAGCTACCCAAGTCCAGAAGTCACTAGTAAAAATGCTATTCATCATTCATCTTCAACATCTCTGAAAATGCTGTAGCCACATGGCTCCATTATCCCCACTTGAGAGAAGCCCACTTTAATAAAAGCAGAACTTTTGTGGTCTTGGGAAGTGAAGACAAATGAGAAATGCATTTGGCACTTGGCTGAAATAAATGTGATTACTCTTTAATTAACATGAGCACGAAGGAGATTAATAAATTACACAAAAAGACTGTTATCCTGAGACACTGTATTCCAGAAGGACTTGTGGAGCAGGTTGGAGGCAATCTGCAGCAAGGCTGCACTCAGTACCTGCACGTATGGCACAGGCACACATGCTCCTCAAACTAGTGACATCTCCCAGGAGGCGAATGCTATGTGAACAACCATTTTTTTGCTAGCAAATGTCATCTGTTAGATATCAGCCTAATTTTCTGCCGTGACACAAAGCAGACTCCATCCCCTCTATATTGAGACAGCAGCGTTTCGTTAGCTTGCATGCAACCTTAGCACTCCTGCCCTGCTGTTCCTTTGGGCTGTGTGACTTGCATCGGGGACCTGCAGTCTCTGAAGCATTTAGGCAAGATTGTATCACGGTGCAGCTATTTCTTTCATTCCTCTGCACTGAGTTATGTCCTCTTACTCCTTGGAAATACAGAAATAGGTTGCTGTAAGAGCTCACTCAATTCTTACCATCCCTTGCTGTGTAGTTTTGCTGAAGAAGTGCTGACAGATCAGGAAGGGCTTAGGAAAGGACTTTAGGAGAATGATCAGAGAGATGAAAAACCTATCCACAGGAGCTCAGTAGAATTAGCTTATCCTACACCATGGCCTAATGATATCCTAGACATACTTTGAGTGAAGAAGGGCTTCCTGTTTAAAGGATAGCTTTTATCCTCTACTGAGATTTGTAGCCAAAATGGGAGATGAAGCTTCTTTTTTTTTATTATTTATTTATTTCTGGAGCCAGGGAAAAGTTTCATGGCCTGTCACGGTAGGAGGTGACGTTCAAGCAGAATTGATGCTTGCAATTACACACAAATAGCTGGAGTGTTCTTCTGATTCCTCCAGCACTGCATGCCTAAGTCTGTATTCTAAAAGAAACTCCTATCCTTCAGTTTTCAAGAGAAATAAATGTTTGAATGAAGACACAGCTAACCTAAGATTTTCAGTGTAAGAACTCAGGTGCCTGCAGTCCTTCCCTAGGCCACAAGCCAGTGGCTGTACAAACACAGTGGAAACTGTTCTTTGCTTTACCAAAGGGTTTCACCTGATGCTCTTAGTGAGGCTCTACATTCTGTAAGCAGGCTTTGGATTAATTCCCAGATGTATCCCAGATAAACTCTGTATTACACTGGGTAGTACTGCAGACTCATTTAGTGTATGCCCCAGAATTACTGCTCATCCCTCTTTATAATAAATAAGAGCTGTTTGGCTGCAATCTTTCTACAGCTGTAATGCACCAGTATCCTGGAGTGTACAAGTCCTATCTTGGATGGCTACATTCAAAACATACCCTAGGGACTGTTAGAGAAAATTATAATCATCCCTTTAGAATCCCAGGATTAAATTCTAAGCAGCAAGCAAATAAATAAACAATGCTTCTTCCTAATACCTATTTATTTAATGTAGATCAATGGAACATTCAAGAATGAAATTGGTTTTCTTAGAGTTAAAAAAAAAATATTTAAAATATGTTTTTACTTCAAGAATTAAGGTTGTGAATTCTGCAGATGAAGTGCTGGTGTGAGTAAGGTTATTTTAAGCTGTTCCATTCAATGGTAAATGTATAGGGGTAGCAGAAGAGAAATAAAGTAAAAGAGCGCCTTGTTTTGGTTTTTGGTTCATCAGTTTGGCACTCTGCTAAAAGAAATCTGAACTGTGTACTTGTGACAGCATTTGTATTTGCAATACTTGCTTGGGACAGATTTGTTTTTTAACAGATCCTCCTTTTCTGTTACCTAGTCTGAGTAGGAGGTGATTTGGGTACACAGGAGCAATCCCAGCAGGTTCAGAGCCCAGCTGCTGGATGGTACTTCTATCTTTACCTCTTCCAACCAAAACACATGTGGGTAAGGGGCAGGTTCATCCCGCTGTTAGAGTAGGCTGCAGCTGTTTATGCTGTTTTCATTCTCTCATTTTTCAAGGACCTCTCTTCTGCCTGAGTTTGTTAGGGAACCAAGTGGATTCTTTTGATTCTATTTTACCAACAAGAAGCTGAATAGCAAGGGAGGAGGGCTGAGGGCTGTTAACTGGAGATCAGCATGGTTTGAAGTGCTGTGGACTGTTGCTCTGGTCACTGCCACCTTATATAAAAGCAATGCCCTCTCTGTTTGTGTTCGGGGAAAAGAAACAAACAAACAAAAATAATTAGAAAACAAAATAAAACAATATTGGCAACTTCAGAATGAAAGAACAGTCAATGCAGTCTATAAAACCAGAGTTGTCAGACCATAACAACAGTAAATGTCTAGGTGAACCGAAAAGTTGTGAAATGAAAATCTAATCTTGAAAATATATTGTGTTTGTATATAATGTTTTTTTTCCTCTCTGTTTTTCCTCTCCATGGTGTCTGAGTTTTAGTGTTCTCAAAGGCTAACAGTATTGCAGTTCTGTTGACTGAAATCTAGATTTTGAATGTTGAGAATGTGCTGATGAAGTGTACTCCCTGCGCTGTATGCACTGAATCTACATGGGCATATACAGATGCACTGAGATGTCCTTGTTTTCCCTGCAGTACCTGTCCATGTCCTTTTTCTTCACACTGTTCCTACTGCAAACTTTATCCAAGGTCCTTGATTTGCAGCTGTAAATAGGGCTGCCATCTGTATGGTTTGCTTTCTGGCTGTAAAGCCCTCCCATTGCCTCCCCGTGCACTGGCTGCATCAAGGGTTTTGCCCTTTCAGTTATTCAGTTTCCCAGAAGCAGTACTGACTTGTGATCATGGCAGCTCGAGAGGGAAGGCTCATTTGGACAAATTCTATAAGCAGAGGTCTTGTTTTCTGAATTAAAGCTTGCTTTCCATTGGTGGAGCTGATCTTCCCAAGCTGCTAGGTGTCCCTCCAGCCGGGATAAGTGAAAGCATGAACTGGTGTGGGACATCTGTGAATCACAGGCATCATCTGAGGGACAAAGATGGCAGTAATGGAAGCAACTATGGAAAAGAACAACAGGAGTGTTTGGTTAATGATGACTGAAATCTTCTGACGAAAGAGGGGAGAAACAAATTTGAGCACTAGTGATTAGGAGCCCGAAGGAATGTGGAAAAATATGTACAGTAGCAAAGAGAGAGACTGCAGAGGTCCATAAATGATGCAGAAAATTGTGAAGGCTAAAGTACAGTTGGGGGACTGATTATATACATGTGATGGACTTAAAAATCCTTACAGGAGTCTGGAGAGGTTACGTGCAAAAGGAACTTAGCAAGATGGGACTAAAAGGCATTGCTAATTGATAACTATAGAGTCTGCTCTTGAAAGGCCATGAGTATTTTAAAAGGTGGGAGGGATGATTGCAGGCTGTGCAAATGAACTCTGTGAGTTGGGGGGAGGCGAAGTATGTCTCTCCACTTTGTTCAAGGACTGGAGTTTTGGGGTTGTTGTCAGGGAAATGCTTACGGCTGTAAATAGCATTTTTTTTAAACTCTCTTTAATTTAAAAGTCCTTTGTCCCATTTGCTGCATTAGTTCTTGATTTAGGCTTGTATTAAAGTTGGCAGTCTTGGCTGGAGGAAAACTAGGGGATAGGTCAGATGCTAATTAATTTCATGCTAATTGTGCCATAATTTGAAATCCAGTGGATTTGTTTCTGTGGGAGAGCTGTAATATATGGACAGGCAAAAAAAAAAAAAAAAGTAAGGATAATTAATCTCTGTAAAATTGCTTGGGATGCTTTAAGAAAAAGAGGTTTTGTTGTTTTTATTCTATTTTTATTTGAAACATTTTAAGGACTCCTGTGCCATGGATGACATGAAAGACTCCTTTCTGCCGAGTTACATCTCCTTGTTCCTAAAACACCGAAAGGAACCACGCCAGCTGGCTGAACTCTGGCTGAGCCTTCCCTCCCCACAGGATGAGCAGTGGCTCTTGGACAGGTTCCCCATGCAAAGGCTGAGCCGGGTGGGAGCGGCGCTGCTCAAACATCCATGGCCTCTGCACTGAAAGGACATCTCAGTGGATCAGGGTGGATCTTGTGGGCTGTGCATGAGGCAAGAAGTGCAGGTTTGAGGGTGTTTCAGGAGTCAAGACACTGTGTCCTGAAACCCTGAGCTCTCTTTTGTCCCTTAGACTTTTAGGCTGAGCACTTGGAGAGAAGAAAACATTGTTGGTTGCTTGTTTCCAGACGTGGACAGGGTTGGAAAGGGCAAGGGGAATGCAAATCATCCCTTGCTCTTTGCATTTTCCTCCCACTGAGTCTCCTGGGGTTGCTTGGGGAGTTTGACTCAGAGCCAGGCTGGGGGTCGTGATTTACTGCTTGCCTGTAAGGGCCATAAATTACTGTGGGCCTGGAGAGTAGCAATTGTAGAGGTGGAGCTGCACCTCCGAGGTGGGTTTCCGGCACAACCTCCAGGGCCTTCCTTCACCTACAGGGCAACAGGCTCTGCCTGAACTCACAAAAGCTACCCTGAGCTGTCAAATTGCCTCAGTATGCAAGTGGTTGTAAAGCTGTGCATTTTCCTTGGACTTTTCTCCCCTCATCCCATCACTGTCCTACCAGAGTTCAACGACTGAGATTTGAACCACCAGAGAGCAGTGACTTCCTGAGTAATCATCTCTGATTCTGAAACCCAAGGAGCCCCAATGCAACGAGGAGGCAGGCTTTTGCAGTTGAATTTCTTTTATTTTGCTTTTGACTTGCAGACACCAAGCCCAAGTTCAAATGACATTACAAAGCAGAAAGCTTTATGATTAATTATGCCTAGTACAGATATAATTTAAACTTATTGACTCGTCTGAAGTAAGTGCCAGACAGTGTGATAGGGAAGGCAGGAAGTGGCTGGTTGGGATTGCTGAACCAAGCTGGAATCAAAAGTCAGGGAGAGGAAGTGCATCATCATTTAACTTTGCTCAGCAGCTCAGCAGAAAACTGATGCAATTGCTGATGGACGCTGATATCAAAGGGAGAAGAAGCTTGACAAACTCTTGGTGCTCTTAGAATTAATGTAAAGCTAATCAATACCTTGACTTGGTGCAATATGAAAACATAGTACCGGGACCTGCATTAAAATGATTTTTCTTTAAACCTATATTCTAGGATTGCTGTTGGAGAGATTTTAGAGATAATAATGGCAGTTAAAAGACAGCTTTCGAATTCCCATCAGGTTGTTGCATTTCACTGCAACTAGTGTGTAAGCTGTGCTGGGAACTGGGTAACGTCAGC
This sequence comes from Meleagris gallopavo, assembly GCF_905368555.1. Classification (NCBI taxonomy): domain Eukaryota; kingdom Metazoa; phylum Chordata; class Aves; order Galliformes; family Phasianidae; genus Meleagris; species Meleagris gallopavo. The sequence continues at coordinate 7,050,769 of NC_139405.1, read as the reverse complement.
TCCTGAAAGATTATGTTTTCTTTAGCTCTTTTCTTTACGGACCGGTGGGACCCTAGGACTATTTAAGATGGCTTTTAAATGGGATTGGGGATGGAGAGGAGAAGAAACCATTTGAGTGGACTATACTTGCTGTGCTAAAGGAGCTCATGGGTTTTTTCCTTCCTCTTTCTCTCTCTCTCTCTCTCTCCAGCAAACTGTGACCATATGGGAATCTGTGAGTCAAAGTTCAGAAACCAAGCAGCTGCCTTAGGTTTCTGATAACAGGTCATATGATGGCAAGGGTTCCCTTATCTTAGATAACCCATGCATCTAAAATCAGAATGTGTGTACTTTTCTCAACTTCATGGGTGAATTTTATCACCCTGGGCACACATTCTTCACTCTCTTGCTCAAGCTGGTCATAACTGTTTAATGATTACGACTGTGCCATTTGTGTAAGTGTTACATCGCTCACTGCAGTCCTTCTCAGAGCTGTCTATTCATCTCAAATTGTGTCTCTGCGGGTGCCGGTCACGGAGACTCCACAACTCAGCACCCCTGGAGCAAAGCTGTGATTCATGCCTCCGGAGTTTCATGACGTTGACTGTGTAGAAGCCAGAAGTGAGCCTTCTGCCCCACACATTTCTCCCTTCTCTTTCCCCAAGATGCATTGGACATGGTGAGACTGCAGCTATGCAGAATTTTTGCACGAAATAGGAATATTCAGGTGAAATTTGTTTCTTTGAGCATTTTAGAAATAGCCTTTTTCTGTCTATGCAGGGCACCTTTAGGTATAGGTGTTCTGGTTTTAACTTTCATCTGTTGAGACGCCTGTGGTACAAGAGCTGTAATTCTGTTTGAGCTATCCTTATCTTTGGGGATGGCAAAATAGGTTGCTCTGGCCTCCTGTTTCACTGTCATCTTGAACAAAATCTCAGCCTCCCTGTCACTACAGATTAAATCTCAGCTTCTCTGCTCTGGTGTTCTGAGTCCTTTTCAGAATTGGTACAGGAGGTGCTTGAAGCTGCTGCCTCAATCCTAGAGAGAGGCATGCTGAAGTAGGGAGTACAGGGTTAGGAAGAGGCACCTAACCACTAAACAGTCCTTCTCCAGTCAATGAGCTTTGCCCAAATGCAGAATAGAAGTATTCTGTGCCAGATATTACATAGAAGATGTCATAGCTGCTGAAAGAGCAACTACATCAGGGCTATCTATAGTGTATCTTCACTAGATTTCCTTCTTGTCAGCGTTGACCACAAATATGCTTTCTCCATATTTCTGTATTATCTTAACATGAAGTTTTGCATCACCTCTGGGTACTACTGCTCTAATAACCAAGATTCCATGGGGCTGCAGAAGGTTATTTAGTGAAGTCTATCCCTTACTGCTTCTCTGTGACTCCTAAATGTGGTTTATGGTTCATATACTGACTCTTGCTTAGGACTTTTTGAAGATAGATGGGGTTGTGGGAATGAAGAGGATTTCCAAAGGCTGGCACAAGCATCTGGGGAGGATGGTAATGTAGTATCACCGTGGGGGAGATTTTGGAGGCCTGGAGATGGCATTGTGAGTTGTTTTGAAAGCTGCCAATTGTTGTCAGTATGTCAACGATTATTTTCAATTTGTTTTGTTTTGGTTTTTAATTGTGGAAATGTTCTCAGAAGCGTAGTAAATGAGGACACATTCTCACAAATATTCAGCTAACATGTTAAAGCTCACACCAGCACAGTTTTGGCTATAAAACCTATGTCTTTAACTTGGTCTTGCTTGTTTCCTACAAGATCCGTGTTCAGAATGGGTGTCCCTAGTTGTGGGAAGAGGCTATTCCTCTCAACCTGCAAAGCACTAGAGCTTGGATAGTAAACAGACGTTCAGCCCTGCAAATAGCTTTAATCCCACTCCAACACATGGCTCTGTTTGTGGACATGGGATGCCAAGAAACCACAATGTATTCTGGATGATATTTGTAAGCTCTGTGCAAAACTGCTGAACCAAAAACCTACTCTTAAATGAATAAAATCAGGGTTGTGTTTGCCGAGGTGTTATGTGGTTAGTTTTCTTTCATGCACTAGAAAATTTCTGTCTCAGAGATGATGGAGATTGTCAAAACCTCTGAGCATCCCTTGCATTCAAAAACAAGCAGCAAAATACTGTGCCGAGTGGCTCTGAGAGATATGCTCTTCCTTTTCTATGTGCTCAGGAACAAAACAGAGTGGTTTTTTCACTGCGTGAAATAAGTTAGCAATTTTCAATAGTGTGGTGGTGACACAGGAGCTCAGGAGAATCATTCCAAAGGCAGCATCTGAAAGGCAGCTGTGAAGTGGAAAAGTCTGAAACACGTGGAAGGCTTCTAGGTTCTAGTTCACATGGTTTCTTAAGTTCCGTGGAAAATATAGGACTTGTGCCTGTATATTTTTTAGCCACTAATAACATCTCTGTGCTCATACCTGTAGAACAAATCTTGCCTGTGTGTATGCATCCTGTTTTGTGACATTGCGTGAGGTACTTTGGCAATGCAAAAAGAAAGGTAAAAAGAAAACGTGATTTGATTTTCACTTCTTGTAAAACATTTTTCTTGTAAAAATGTTGTTTTTGAATCCTTGTATCCCTCACTGGTGTTGAAATACATATTGAAAAAAGTTCAGCTCCTTCATTGGACCCTCGTTCACTTTCTTTTTTTGCTCTGGAAGGGCGTTCACAGCGATTGTCTGCAGCCATCCTCTTACAGACATCTCACAGTGGGATCCTTCCTGCTGTACTTCGTGCATGGAGCTGTGTTGTATTTCTCCAATCTGCACTGTGTGGTAAAGCAACGAATCGAGAGCTGAATTGCCCACAATTTAATGGCTGCAAGGAGATGAGTACTACTTAGAGAGTAAGTCACCCCTCACTGTGAGCTTGAGTGGCAGAATTTAGCTCTTTTGTTTCTGAAAACTGATGTTTTCAATTCTACACACTTCAATTCTGCAAACTGTTTTTCATGAGAAGAGACAGAAATAAAAACTTGCAAGGATGGTAAATTTTGCTTTGTGCCAGTAGGACTTGTACTACAAATGTTTTTGGTATTTTTTTGCCAAAATAATCTGTGTACAAATTGTACAAAGTAACACCTTGATTGACACCAGTACGATATTCAAAGCTTTCAAACTTATCCATGAGAAAGAAAGAAATTAAGGGAAGTTAGCAGGAATTCCTCTCCTTATGTTTTCCTTCTCTGTCTTCTGTGGTCTGTCTGTGAAACTGACCGTATGAGGGAGTGGGAGATCAGCATAGCGGGAAGGCAAGAACATCGAAACCTCATGCGCTGATGATGAAAGGAAAGGAGACAAAAAGACTGAGGAGAGCTGTGGAAGAGCTGGGGGAAAGAACAGAGTGTCCGACTGCCCAAAGGCAATGGTGGGGCAGAGGCACCACCAGCCAGTATGCGAAAATGAGGAAATGAATGAATAGGGAGATCAGCAAGAAGCTGGTGCAGTCTGCAATATGCAGAATTGGAAACAGAATTTTCAGAAAGGAAAGGGATACATTTGCCTCTCGGGTTCATGCTTGAAAGGACCTTAGTCTCTGAATGGTTTGCCTGTCTTCTCAGTGGATCGTCTGGAGAAATCAGCTGTGATTTGGAGTGAAGGAGAGACGTCACGTCTGGCTCTACACTTGCTGATTCCTTCTGCTTCACATCAGTGCCACAGAATAAAGTTTTGTATTAGGGATATTGAGACCGTCACTAAGAATGGACATCATGTTAGACGATACATTACAACCCCCAGTCTCGAACATCCAAAAACAGCTTGCAAGGGCACATGAAGCAGGTCCTAGGATCTGGTGAGCAATATTTACTGTTCCGTGGGGAAGGAGAGAATGATGGTAATGAAATCACCAGCCTTAAACTGAGCTGCTTTTTGTAGGAGGCTCCCCCAGATCTCAGCAAAAACGTGTCTGTGCAGGTTCAGCCACACTGCCTGTTGAATAGTTTGGCCAAAAGCAGGAAGCAAGATCTTTGACCTTCTGCAGTGTCCTCATTGTAGACGCATGCATATAATTTCCAGTAATTTAACAGGAGCTTTAGTTTGAAAAAGATTTGGGTTTTATTACTTTCATTCATCATCATTAACTCATGCCATGTGGTGGAGAGGAGGGAATGACATATTTCCGCAATTAGATTCAGTATTTTGCATGAAAAAAATGAGCTGTTACAGCAAATGCTGCTTTTGAAATGGGGAATAAAACAAACGGAAACAAAAGTTGTGATGTGTGCTCGGAAAAAAAGAGTTAAAAAAAGGATATTTTACCAATGAAGTCGTCTTTAAGTTGTGGTTAGAAATGATTTAGCCTTTTAACCTATTCCTACTGTGTAGTTGGCTTACATTCAAAAATGTTTTCATCCAATACCTTGATGCGCTTCTAATTCATCTGTTACAAATATGCTCTACTTTCTGCTTGCTCTTAAGAGGTGTACCGGCTTAGTCTGCTAGAAGTACCTTTGCACGGAGCTGTTTCAGTTTGCAAGGGGAGTGTGAAATTTCATTTGATTTTAGTTCGTGTGGGTTTGCTTTGCTTGAGTTTTGATTTAGCTGAGCCCAACAACTTAACACAAAACACAGCTAGGAAAATCCAATTTCCTATGGTGCGGGATGCAGAAGGGATCAGTACTTCGGGGTGGCTTGACTTGGGGCTGAGGAGCACTTCAAGGGTTTCTGTACCTTTTTTATAACCCTTCCCTGAGCAAGCTGAATTGCAAGGGTCTGATCCTGTTTTTCTGTGAAGTCAAAGGGATGCTTGCCATCAGTTAAGATGCAAACAACAGGGCGCCCAATGTCGGTGATGAAACCCAAATCCAGGTGAGCTTTATGTGGTTGACTGTTCCTGCCAGCATTCCTTAAGACTGCATGTGTGACACATGCTCCCTTGATAATCTAATGAAGAATACATGTAGCCCCAAACATGTATTTTATTTTATGTAGCAGCCCACGTTTTCTGTAATTTGCCTTCTCGTCTTGTATGCTCCTTAGTCTTGGGGTTGTTAGCATGAGCCAGTACTCCTGATGGCTTTTCTGTTTCCCTTCTTGGGATGTTGGTTTTCTTTTCATCATGTTCAATTACATGTGCACATTCATCTATCATTAGTTCCTGTTCACTGGAGGATATTTTGCAGAGCTCTTTACACAGCATTCATAATACTTTTATCCATGATTTGGGCTTCTTACTGACAGCAGAAGTTCAGCCCTTTTTGCCGCTGTTTTATTCACTTTATAGCTCTGTGTAGATAAACCACTTACAAGTTCTGTAGCAGAAGTTTAGCAATTTTCTTGAATTTTTCCTTTCTAATTCAATTGTGCATTGAATTCTGTTCAAATTCAGATTTATTTGTGCTGTTTTTAAGGCATTTAAAGATGTAAGCTCCTCATTCATCAGGATTTCTCTAGTGATTGCTTTCTTACATTGTTGTCATAACTCTCACTGGATTTTTTTTGTTCTTGTTGCTCTCACTCATCTTTGGAAAAATGATCCTCGTCTTTTGATTATGCTTGCCAGCTCATCTCTGTTTCAGAAAAAAATGATCATTTGTGTTACTGCACTCAGTTATCTGTGTTAGCGTTGAGATTATACGTGCACAGATGTAGGTGGAAGGGAGATTTATGTATGCCTGCATGTATTATCTTCAGATGTGTGGTGCATGCACCCATAATTACTTTTGCCCTTTAAATCAAACAAATTCCTCAATTTTCACTTAAACTTCAGAGAGCATCTTATCCAGGCATACTACTGTCTCTGGGCAGGAAACAAACCTTCATGACTACTTATAAAAGCCAAGTGCCACCTGTGTTGTGCTGCATTGTGGCAGCAGAAAGAAATCTGCGTGGCTTTCTCTGCCTGGAGGGGGACCAGCAGCTGCACCACTGCCTGTGTGTGTCCCCACGCCTGCACCCTTCCTCTGGGGCTCTGCCATAAGCCCAGGTCTCTTTGCTCTCTGGCAGCTCAGCTGCTGAGACAGACAGGTAAGATTTCTCCTTACTCCAGCGGCCCTCAAGACCCTTTTTGGTGGAATATCCACGTTAAAAGAAAAAAATCAGGTTATAAATCAGGTTTTCTTGTGACCTCACCAGAAGTGTGCAAGGGATAATTCAGACTTAGTTCCATTTCTGTACTGCATGTTTGGAAGAGCATGACGCCTTCCTTGGACTCCTGCCCCTTACACAAAGGGTGCATTGGGCACCTCATCTCTTCCTCCTCATTTTGAACGTACATAGAGGTCAGCACAAGACTATTAGAGTAAAAACTTTCTTTGGTTCTTGGATAAATTGTCATGATGATGTGTAAAAATATAGAGTCTAGCATTTGGTACAGATGTTAGAGAAGAAATTTCACCACTAATTTATTTCTTTTACTAATAATTCATCTGACTATTGATCCATTTTGAATTTGGCTCCAACTCTGCCCTTCAGCAGCTTCTGTAAACAGGTTTTTCTTATCTACATGAGTCAGGATTTGACTTTCCTACCCTGTGCTATAAATTACACCTGTGTCTCCAGCCTGATGCTAATGCCTAGGATTTGGTGAGAAAAGGAAAGAATTCGAGCCCAACTTTTATCTTGGAAGGCTTTGCCTTTTTCATTACTCAGGCTCTACAACAAGATGCTTTTTATGTCTCCTTCAGCACTTTTGCAGACAGAAGAGCACCCTGAAACAAATTAATTCCTCCCCTTTTGGAATCTGCATTTCCCTCTACCTTCTTAACTTTTTTAGGATTATATTTTGACTCACATTTAAAGGTAGAGTGAGGAAGGGTCAAAAGACCCTAATGTGGAAAACATAACCATAGAAGCAAATAGACTCACTGCACTCAGGGAGATTATTAATATGAGGTGAGTTTACTTAAGAAATTCCAGGATCAGGGCCATGATACTGAATTTGATTTAATTCACTCATACATAATGATTACCCACAGCTCTGAGCAGATGTAGTAATGACTACAATTACTTGCAGATCATTTTTTATTATGATTAAATCTGTACATGATATTATTCTTGAGGCAGCGTTTTTAATATTCAGCTTGCTCCCCTCCCTTATCAACATTGCCTGTGCACAAGGTTAGAGCTAAACCCCCAGTTCGGCAGTGAGCAGCATTCTGCCACAAGCAAATGTTGGCTTTGGTGTGGGTCCATTGGTGCATGCACTTAATGTTCAAAGCTCCTCTTTGGAGCAGCAAAATTGCACGTGTGTCTGTGTTTTCAAATGTATTTCCACTGTGAAGGTCCCAGCAGCTTCAAGAAGATAACAGAGCACAGACCTAGAGAATACTGAAGTCTTACTTTTATTTTTGTCTTTTGTGAAATGGGGGTAGGAGTTAACCTGAGAGGAGAAAGACTTAGTTTTTGGCTTTAATTATGTTGTGTTGGGGAATTCTGAGGATATGCAAAGGGTGTTGTGCTTGTGGGCATATGAGAGAACAGGATTATTCTAACAGGACTTTTGCCATATGTTTGTCATTCAAGTGTGGTGTTTGTCTCAGCTTTTAGATTAAGCACAGCAAATAGTGCAAGTAGCCTAAAAGGAGAAAAATGTAGCTGGATGTCAAAAAGTCATTTTATAAGCTTGATTATTCTATTTTTTTAGGCAAAGATTGTTCTTATTGACAACTGTATGCCAATTTAGAGAAAATCAAAAGGATATCATTGTCTGTGGAATAGCTAAAGATTTTCTAATTAGAGAACAAGTTTCATCAGCCACCTCCTCTCTCAATATTGCCATTTCAGCAAAATGAGATTTGTCAAAAAATATTCACCACTCTCATCTGTGGTTCCTTATCCTCATAGGGAGGATTGTTGCATAAAACAAAGACATCTGTCATAGTTCTTGTCATCTGTGTTTGTTTCTGGATTTGTTTTTCGAATGAAAACCATGACAAAACCTCTGGTCATGATGAAGCAATTTTTAGAAGCAATGAATTGTGGTGGGAAGGTGAAAAGTTGTTTGCCTGTACAATTTCCACTCAGCCAGAATAATCTGAGTGGGGTGAGCAGGAAAGAACCTGTTATGGAACATTTTGCTTCATGTTGCTTCACGGGTTGTAGTAGTTTGCAGTAATTTTAGTCATGCTCTTGATCAAAGGAGGTGACCTAAAATATTCTGTAAGGTTGCTACTAGTTAACTGTTAACATTGGTTAAAATGATATTTTAAACTACTGCTTTGCACCAAAGACAATGCCATAATGGAGCAGGAAGAGAAAGAAATTAGTGATTCACAGCAAAATGCAAACTTGCAGGCACAGGATCTTTAATTCTTTGCATAAAGTGGGTGAAAGGAGTGTCAGTACTCTTAACAATTAAATTCATAATAATGGTCAGCTGCAGTAATGTTCAGGAGCATTGGCTCTGCATTGATCATGAGAAGATGATGCATTTTGCTTAACGCAAATGAATGATGATGCAGAGTGACAAGTTGATGGCTTCAGATCGAACAAAGCACCCTGTCTTTTATAACCTGGCAGATGGTCAGGAAGGGTTATTCTGATCTGCAGCGTCCAGTGCTGTGCTGGTAGCAAGATGGGTAAGAGCAGACATGATACTCAAGGTAGAGTGGTGATTGACCGCTCTAAGGGACACTCACTTAGCACTATGCATAGCAAACTAGGCATAACTGCAAAGCAGGTGACCGTTTGTCATAAAGATTATTACTAGGTGGTTAAGCACTTGAAAGTCTACCACTTGATGCAAGACCTGCCCTATAAAAGCTTGACTATAGGTCAGTAATTTGCCAATATTCCTGGGTCAGGAGAAAGCAGCTTAAGACCAGAAATAATAATAGAGCCTATTAAAGCTGATGGTAGAATGCCGGAAGCATTCTGGAGATGTTAGTAATTTTTATTATTTCCAATTAAAAAAAATACAATAAAACAACACAACACCTGTCAGGTCTAGGAGGTAAAGAAGTTGCAAATGAAGATTTGAAGAGAAACTACAAAGGACTTCATTAATACAGTTAATACAGAAGGAAAGATTAGCTTGAGGACAAAAAAAAAAAAAAAATAGGAGAAGAGTTGGGGAGTATAAAGTTGCTAGAAGAACTGTAATAATGTCGTAAAGAGAAACTGAAACAAAATGATATTAAAACTATTCAAACCAATAAGGTCATTAAGGATATGCCCCAAAAGCTCAGATGAAGGTTTTAGTGGATGCGGCAGAAAGACATAATTTTCACTTTTGATCATGAATGTGGTTCTGGCAAGGGAAGCGATAAGCAGAGAACATGAAGGGGTTGTGCAGGGAGCTTGCAGCCACAATCTTGGGCTGAATTCTTCAGTCCTTTGGAAATTTCACTGCTTTTGTGAGAAAACAGCAATTGTAATTTTTTTTTTCTAAGGCTTAGAATGTAGTCCAAGAGCTTAATAAAACAACGTGAAGGAAAACTCATTTGCTTGACTTTGTATGCAAGTTCACATTTGAAATTGAGGAGCAAGCAATGCCATGAGATACCCATTGTGGCTCATGAATGGAAAATGAATTATGTTGTTCAAGTATCATGTTCACTTGCATATTTCCACGTTGCAAAACAATGGCTTTCAAAATACTGCACGCAGCATGCCTATAATTTTGGGTTGCAGTTGAAGGGCAGTTTAGTAATATTGTGCCCAAAGGCTCTAAGCAGCACTGACACAGTTTTGGCCCCTTGCAATGATCCTTTCACGAAGACACAATAATGACCTTTTTTATGTCCCAGGGAGTTTACAATCTTAATTGGAGAAAAGATCCAAGAATGCTGATGATGAAAGGGAAGGGAGAGAATGGATGATGGGAATTGGAGAATATATGTTTAACTACTGGTAGTAACAATAGTACCTGACATCTTAATGCTATAAAGAAATCAGCACCCTGATTTTGAGTAGGCTCTGTTCGTGTCTGCTTGTTTTAGTCCACTGTTAATTGTTTGCAGAGGTACTGTATACACACTATTAACTACTTAACTGGTAGTCCAAAATGATTTACTCTTGCTGATTTGGTTACACTAAATCTTGTTATCAAACAACTTTGCTGTCTAATGAAGGATCAATTTTACTGTGCTATGTCCTACTTCTTAGATGAAGTAGAGTGTTACTCTCGTTAAACTATCAAGAAAAGAACACAAAATGCTCCAAGAATGGGCTGACTGTTGCAACTGTTAATAAACATGGTATATCTGATTTGAGATTAAGATATCCAAAGGGAGAATGATTAGAGTTAGGTGGATTAAGTAGGATCTGTGACCCAAGGTTATAGAAAAAGGCAGTCGTTTTAAACGTGACTATAAGAGAAGGTGATTTACTATGTATGACTTAAAAGCATAAAATCTTTCAATGACGCAGTTCTGGATCAACCAGATGAAATGATGATGATTGCCATTATAAATGTTTCTGAAGACAGGCATATCTTATGCACTATTTTGCTCTTGTGAGTAAATGCCTGGGTAAGATTTCTTCCAAAATTAGAATGCATGCCTATCAATCATTTATACTAAGCACAGATAGTCCTGCTCACCTGTCATGACATTAAGTGCATTTATTCCTTTCTGAGCAAGCTGCACTAAGATGCTTTCTTTTGTTGTGAGATGTAGGCGTACTGTGTTCTTACTGAACTTTTTCCTTCTGCATTGAGTTGTTAGGAGACAGAAAATACCTGCTTGCTTTAGTCAGTCTCATAATACACCACGCATACGTATACGTTATATTTCAACTTTCACAGCTTTACATGCAGTTGTGTAAGTTTTGGCTCCTTCTGTATAATACTGTTTCCTCTAATGGTTGAAGAAATGGAACATTATACTGTGTAACGTGTGGGGGTCACATTAATCACAGAAAATTCTTTTAATGTCTCAGAAGTAACTGTCAAACTGGACATACTGAATCTATTTAAACTAAAGCATGCCATTTTTTATCTACAGTGATCTTTAATTCACATAAAAGGGTCAAGAAAATGTGATTAAGTGACAGTTTTAAAATGTACTATAATATTAAATAGCTTGATTAAGTGACAACTATAAAATGTAATACAATATTAAGTATCTGGCTATGTCCCAAAAGAACTTTAAAGTATTTAGAGTGATTTGGGAATTCTCTAGCCCACCATGAGTTAGGAAAGAGCATTTTTATTAAATATAAACAGGTGAGCTCAGAAAACAGATAATGTCTTGTTGTAATACATATAATGTCCATCCCAGTTTCAGATTAAAATGCCTGTCTTTCCAAGAGGATCTGAAAGGAATAGGTGGGACTCTCAGCAATGGTGGCCTCGGGACCACAGGTACAAAGAACCTTTTGAGGATGTCTGTCCAGCAGGCCAAGATTTTTATACTGTGTGGCTAAGTAAGCTCATGTATTGCTTTCCTAGATTTTCAAGAGTAAAGGAAGCATACAGCAACCTGTTTGACACTCTAGTGAGTAAATCCCTGGCAGACCTCCAGCAAACCACTGTTTGTTCTCTCTGCCTTGTACTTCACTGGGAGCCTACACGTGCCAATGGGCTTGATAAGAAGAATTCGTGAGAGAAAAGAGGTTTGAAGTGTACAACCTGATGGGAATGTGACCTTCGTGACTTCAAGAAGCATTGGTGCTGCAAAGAAAGAAAGGTGGTCAATGGGGAGAACACAGTTTTCTGCTATGTTTCAGGAGAATTGCATTGACAACTACTTTGTGGGAGAAACCAAGAGAAGACATGATGCTTAGCAGCTCATTCTTCAAAGGGTAAAAAGCTCTGAAAGCTGTGCATGATTTACAAATGGCTGGAGTGACCTGGGTCTGGCCTTCCCAAGGAAGGTGGGCCACCAGTGCGTGTGTGACTGAATTGGGGGATGTTATTGTGCCACTCCTTTCTTTCTATCAGGTTTGGCTTCTTGTTATCTGATGTCAACCAGAAGTTGAATGTTTTGCTTTTGTTCACTTGTGATTTTAGTGCTGTTTGGTATTTTAAATTCCCTTAGAATTTTAAATATCCATCTTTTCCTTTGGTAATTTGCTTAATTTAGTGGTGGGCGTTTTGAAATGCTGCTCCAAAATACATCTAGAAGTTCAGCTAGTTCAGCTTTCACTGTCTCCTGGGTTTCCTTGAAAGCCTCTATGTAGATGTGAAATGCAGCAGTACTCCTGCTGAAGTATTTTAATCAGAGGCTGAGAGGTGTGGGATGGACTGATAGGAAACATCCACCAGCAGGGGCAGGTACTTTATGTACTAAATGACACTGAACCTGGGTTAAAAGAAGCTCTAGTGCATCTGGTGTGCTCCTTTGCAGGTGTCTAACTCAGTCGTGTGTCATTCAAGGTGTACAGCCAATGTCTCTTCTGAACAGATTTACATATAGAATGAGTACAAAAGAGGAGGAAACTCCCATACTGTGCTAGTTCTGGTTTTAGAAACCTGCATTTTTCAAATTAGGTGCTAAACTAACTTTAACGTGAATTTTCCAGTTTCTTTGTGCTGAATGGTACTTGCCTTTTGTAGTTTCATAGGGCCTGTTTGTGGAGAATGGGTAGAGTTTTCCTTTAAATACCGTCAGCCACACTGGAATTGCAGCAGTATCTATCACAGATGAAAATACTATAACTATGTTTCTTTGTAATCCATTCATTGGTTTATGGACCCCAGATTCTCAGGAGAGGGTCACAAAACCACGTAATGTTCTTACATGCTGGGGTTTGCATTTGGATCTCTGATTTAGCTGACAGATGTGCAGAATCCCATCTAGCCAGATATCTCCCTCCTGACCGTGCAATCTGAGGAGATTGAGAGCCCATGTTGTTCCAGCTAAAGTCTGCCTTTAATCCAGGCTAATAACTTTCACACTTGATCTGCTGGTTTTAGGTGGCATCCTGTGAATTAGCATTTACTAAACAATATTTCTTATTATGGTCTTGATAGCATTTAAACTTTTACCTTCTCAGAAATGCAGTGGTTAAGTGACTTGTCAGCGAGGTTTTTAACACAGCACAAATGAAACTCAATATGCAAACCACTCTGTTGAAAAATTTTAGATACAATTTAGTGTTACTGATGTGAGAAACAAAGGCATTGTCACAGTGGATAAGCTGTGAGATCCATCAAGACTATGGCTTTTTAGAAATATCCAAGAGCGAAGGCTCCAGCAAAAGGCTTCAGAAGTAAACCTATATCCCTGCTCTTCCCATTTTGGTCTCTTGCCTGTCAGCATTTGATTTCAGTACTGAAATGTTGCTCTTGTTGCTCTCAGGCTCTGTTGCCCAGACGTGGGCATTGCAGAGCTGCTCCTATCTGTTCACCCTGCCATGGGCACAGTTAGTGTGAGGCTGGGCTCCAGGGCAGGGTAGCACCTGACATGTTTGGTCAGACTCACCTGTGGGCCACTTTGATTGTGGCTTTAAAATATTGATTTCCACAATGGGGAAGACAAAAGCGCCAGCAACACCACTGCTCTCAGTTAGAAAAGAAAAATAAATTGTCTCCATCGAGACAATATCGAGAGGAACTCGTACATCAGCTGAGGTGGCTGAAGATGGTTGCTAAACACTTGAATCAAATATACTAATAGGAAATGGATTTTAATTTTGCAGCATGGTTGTTAGAAAATGCTAATGTCACAGAATCAGAGTGGCTTGGGTTGAAGGGACCTCAATGATCATCAAGTTCCAACTTCTTTGCCATGGACAAAGGCACCTTCTGCTAGAGCAGGCTGCCCAAAGTCCCACCCAGCCTGGCCTTGGAGGCCTCCAGGGTTGGGGTAACCACAGCTGCTCTGGGCAGCCTGTGCCAGAGCCTAACCGCTCTCTCAGGGCAAGATTTCCCTGACAGCTAAACTAAATCTTCCCTCTCTTAGATGAAAACCTTTACCCCTTTCCGATCACTACCTACCTGTGAAAAAAGATGGTGGTCTCCCTCCTGCTTACAGCTCCCTTTAAGTACTGCAAGGCTGCAACAAGGTCTCCCCAGATCTTTTTTTTCTCCAGGCTGAACAAGCCCAACTCCCTCAACCTGTCTTCATAGGAGAGGTGCTCCAGCCCTCTGAGCATCTTCATGCCCTACTCTGGACCCTTACATTGGTGGCATTCTATGGGGTCTTTTTGATCATCAGATGATTTTCTTTGAGATGCTTTTCTCGCATGAAAGAGAAAAGAGACATCTCATATGCTGCTTCATTTTCACACAATGTCCTCCATCTACACCATCCCATGTTTTGGTAAAGACAGTTCAGTAGAAGAATAGGTGCTTACACTGTATCCATTCTGGTTAGTCACTATTTCAGTTGGCCAAAAATTGCTCTGTTCCAACTTTGTCCCCAAAAGTGAGAGGAATATGTAGTCAGACGTAATTGATTTTCAGGGGTGTAGAACAACAACCCTCCTGACAACATGGCTGTTTGCTTTCACGATGGATCCAGGCAGCAAGACAAGTGCATATCTACAAGTAATGCTATCCCCGCCTTCTTCCCAGTCAATCAGCTATCAGTTGGGTCTAGCATTTTTCCTAGGCTAACTAGGATGATGTTGAAAAGTATGAGCTCCTATCCTGGGTAATTTTGAAGAAAATTGAAATCCATGCTGGGAATGTGGTGTGCTTGCTTTAGCTCACTTGCTAGCAGCATGTAAATTATTTTAATTACAACACAAGTTTGATGCTCTGCAGGACTTGATGCTGCAATTCTGCAACAGTCCAAGTGCCTGAGAACTGCCTGCAGGATGGTGCCCCAAATTCAAGCCTTCAAAATTGAACTGAACTGGAGAGGTCTGATCCCAAACCCTCCCAGCTGAAGGGGAAAAGCCTTCTATTACCTTGGGCTGACGGTGAAATATTTATTTTGACTAACTCCATCTTTTCTTCTCCTTCAGTTCTTTTCTAGTTTCTGTTTTGTGTAGTTGGAGTTGAAATGGATCTGATAAATTTTCCCCCAAATGTTCTTCTTCTGTGAATTGTCTGTTTCAAGCCTGAGTGATATTACTTATGACTGGCCACATAAGTCGCTTGCTGTTGTTTCTCTTCTGTGATTGGATGTATAGAAATATTCTTCCAAAGTAAGTAATATCATTTGCTTTGACATTTGTTTTCTGCAAACATTTGTGCCAGGAAACCAGATTTGTACGACTGAGGCGAATGAATATTTTTGTCTTCATTAGTCACCCAAATCTAATTTTAAATCTCTAAGGAAGAGAGAGGTGGGAGTTTGCCTGATTTGTGTTCATCTGAGCTGAAGATGTACATTGGGGCTCCAAAGTCAGACCCTTTCAGTACCATTTTTCATAATTTTTTTACAAATAATATGACGCGATAGTAAAAATGTGGTAACTATGTATATTTCTAATAAATAACAATGAATTATTTGAAAAGATTTTAACACTTGTGGTGACAAACAATTTTCTAATTATATTTTCTTTTGGGTTATTATTATTATTATTATTATTACTATTACTATTATTATTTTGATGCTGTTGGCCCAGGTTGCTGAAATGATGATGGTGGCTTTTACAGAGACTGGGACTTTCAAAGGGACTCAAGAAAGAAGAGCCTCCCATTGAAATTCTATGGAGTAACCTTTATTGTCAGGATCTTGCATTGTAGTCTGTTTTGTGAATGCATTTTTGAGGCCGTGTTGTACTGCAGACATAAATATTTATAGCTGAGGCTCTGATCCTGCCTTTGCTTATGCATGTGTCTAACTTAAACACATGTGAGTATTCCCTTTGGCTCCAATAGGGCTATTTGCATTCAAAAAACTGAGGATGCATCTGGTGTTTTTTCATGGGATTATTAATAATCCTACTGTGTTAAACTGTAGATGCAGTTTTGTGGGTGAAAAACCACACCTGTATCTGGGAAGATCTCATGCTTTATAAATTGGTGCTTCTGTGACCTTTGTTTTTTAGATAGCATGTACTCCCAAGATAGCAAACCAGAGCTGTAGCACCAGCTCGGACACACTGACCATCTATTCACTCATTCCCTATGAATTTTTTATAGCTACTGTCTTTGTAAGATGCACAGCAAAGAGACAGATGCAAAGTTGGCCATCAGTTTTCTAATGGAGCGAGAGCATAATTAATCAGAAATAACACCTAAGAATAACTGGTGCAGAAGGGTATTTCCCAGGGAGGTAAGATTGTCTCCTCAGGATGTAAGTCAGCTTATATTAATCACACAATAAAATTAATGATAATTTGCTTTTACAGCCCTATAGATTTGTTAAGGTACAACTTTCTAGTTGATTATTCAGATTTGTGGAGTAGGTTTTTTTTTATAAGGAGAAATAGAATATCAGGCCAGAGATTGAAAGTCACTGAGTCCAACAGAAACACCCGAAAAGAGTTCTGCTGGCTCTGAAAGACAAATTATTGCCACGGAGGTGGGGACAGAGCATCATCTAAGCGACAAGTGTTGTGTCCCCTTGGCAGCTCTGACATGATTATTAATGAACTGCACGCAGGTGTCAGCGTGGAGCTGCTGTGTGAAAACTGTGCCACGCTCACTGCTATGAGCGGGTGGCACTAAATGGGGTCATAACTTTTCCTTCAGACTCTTGGGAAAGGCTCCTTTTGAAAGTTGTATGTCACCTCTGAGGGCTGGCTAAGAGTGGGCTCAAACCTGGCACTGCTCTCATGATTTTTCCACTGGGTCTGTGGCAATACTGCAGATAAAGCCAAGAAATGCTGTTGAGCCGATTACACGTTTTTTGGTGTCTGATGGTTCTGGCCACTGTCTCTGGGAGCAGTCTCGTATTCTTCATTGCTTATTTCACACCATTCCTGACAGGAAGATAAGGCAAAGCGTTGGACAATCACATCTCATCATGCTTAGATTTCTTTTTAACACCCTCTCTCAGTAGATTTTAGTTATGGTTTCGCTGTTATTCACAGCTGTTAGCAAGTGCTTACAGGTAAATGTGTGCTTTGAGCTATTTTCTGAATAAAGAGAGCCTCAAGCACATGCTTGAATGCTTTCCTGAACCTGGGCCTAAGACATGTTTGATTAGAAAAAGATGATACTTTGCCCACATGTATAGTAGTGCTTTTGTTTCCTCCTGAACAGTAAGCTGGACATTTGGACTTGGTTCACTTGGTGCTAATGATACATGACCCTGCAGGCTGTGGTCTCAGCTGGCTTCCATTTTGGGTTTGCAATTTCCTCAGCAAATTTTATAATGGCTTTTTGAGTTGGTGATGAAATCTTATTTCTGTATCTGCACGTATACGACCGTGAGCGCTGACCATCAAGAGATCAGCGTGACAGGAGAGATCGTGGCTTTTTCTGAAGGATGTGGGTATAGAAAGAACAGCTTTAACATAGCTACGTGTTTCCTCTTTTCTGCGCTGCTCCTTGTTACGAGGACCCCAAGGCTTTCTGCTTTTCCCTTCTCTTGAAAGATCTCATGCAGAGATCTCCTTTGCTGCCTGCTGTTGGCTGGCCAGGAGTCATGTCCCTCCGGTTCCTCCAAGTCCATCAAAATATTCAGTTTCCTTTGCTGTAGAGTTTGCATGACCCACCTCCTGTTACCTTCTCCTTCTACAGAAACCCTAACGGTGACTTCCACAACTGCTCTGAGCCTCCGTTGTGCTGCAGTTAATGCTATCATTTGCTTCTACTCATGTGCAGCTGGATACTTTCCAATCTTTTCTAAAGAGATTGTTTCCTACCACCCACCCACACATGCTGAGGAGTGGAGTAGGAATGCTTGTGAGTGTGGGTTGACTTCCAAGCACAATGCGTAGGACACAGGGTGTGAATAAATCTTTTCCCATCTTTGTTACAATAATATATATGTATATATATTGGCACTGGCCACAAAATGAACTTGCTAAGTAGCATTACCTATTATGACACCCTCTCCTGCCCCAGATTTTAGGACTGCTAAATGTTGCTGTTTTCTCTCTGATGTTTTCATCTGAACCATTTATTTGTGTTTTCACTTCTAATCTGTATTATTTCCTAATTCCTTGGATATATCAAGCATTTCTGTGGCTTGTTTTCTTAACAGCATATTTTACCCTGTGGACAAAGGTCTGTGATGCTCAGAGTTACGGAAAGGGATGATTTTGGACTGATAGACATACTTGTACAGGCATAGCTCTACAGGCAACATTGAACTTCTACTGGCATCTCTTGTTTTGATAAGATGGCCTTGGCAGTATGGGTAAGAACATTTATTTGAATGCAACAGAGTGCTGATTTCTCAGCAAAAACAGTTCTCTTCCCAATATTGAATTGATTGTGCGGAAAAGGAACTCTGTTTTTTTCTCACTCAGTTAAAGTGACGTGGTAATCTTCCCGGTTCTCAGTTTCAGTGGCAAAGATTGAGCATGACCTGAATTCCTATACTAAAACTTAACCATCAGACTTACTTAAAAATCCATAAAGAAGCTCCAGTTGTACAAATTCCATTTCTCTTTGGACAGATCACTACTTTAGTGAGGAAGTGCTGCTGCTTTTTGAATTACTGCTTTAATTATAGAGGAAAGATTTGGGTTTACGTGTTGTAGAGCAGAGCATGATCCATAGTAGGGCCACAATGATTTGCTCTACTTGGAAGCAGGATAGACCTTCAGTCTTGTTTTGAGAGTCTTTGCTTTTCCTGTTTAACTCAATCCATGGATCTACTGTCTGACTCTATTCTGAGCCTCCTCATTTCTGCTTCTCATATGGTACTTGCTGAAATAAACAGTTGATGAACAGCGGTACCATAAGTGCACAGATGTTCTCTCAGCATGACAGCTGCATTTATGATTCTCTTCTTCATAACTGTATATCTTGTACCTTTACTACACTTGAAGGTGCTGGTAGTTGTTTAGACTGATTTTATGTGGGAGAGCTCTTGTTGCATAGCGAAATCTCATCAGCTCCCTGGGTGTTTGCTGCTCAGGTTATGTGAGTCACAATGCTTCCCTGATTTCTCTCTAAACGTAAAATTGTACAATAGCATGATATATTTTGGAGAACAGGTCATTAGGAAAATGAAACATATGAGGCTTGTTTATAACTCTTTTTATTTCCCTTCCAATTTCTTGTGTATGAAGACGGACTATTTCTTGTTTTTTCAGTTGTCCCAAAAGACAAGAGAAAAAAGCCTCCTGGGACATTTTAGCTTTGTATTTTTTGTTTCCCTACATTGCCTTTAAAAACAGAGAGACACATATGTAATTTCTGTATTGTTTTTCTTCAGTGGCTTAGGCAAGATTTTAATGTGGGATCCACACAGATTTGACAAAGGGCTTAGGGGATGTAACTGTGTTGTCTTCTTTTGGAAGACTCTATAGACAGAAAAGAATCCTGGCATAAAAACATAGTACATCTTTGCATTCTTTTTGAACCATTCCTGAAAACAGATGCCATCAATGGCACACACTTGTGGAAATACTCACCCATCTTATAGTCTAAGATGCATTTACAGAGCAAGACCTTCAAGGATTCTTATATACAAAAAAAAAAAAACAAAAAACAAAACCAAACCAAAACACCTAGGAACTGGTTTTCTGCTTGGAGATACTTGACAAGATCATCCACTGGGCAATGATTTTCTGTTATGTTTCTAAAATGTAATTCTACTCTTTGGATTTTTACACCACAAGAGGTAGCCAAAGATCAGGTATTAATTTCCACCCAAGAATGTTTGTTCATACCTTCCCGGTAAATTAAAGTATGATTCAGTGCATCATCAGGCTGTAAATTACAACACTAGGGAAAGTTAATGGTTTCACAGGAGCCAGGACCAAAATTTATATGAAGAATCTTGATCTGTATGGGAGTGTTATCTTAGGTTCATCAATTTTTCTTGGGCTGACCTAATAATTACCTTCTTCAGGGCATGGCTTGTGCACCTTACATTCCTGTTTGCTTGATTGGATTATACTGTAACCTGGTTTTGCCTGTCCTTCAGACACAGTTGTTTGGGGTGCAAAGGAGGGGGATAAATGTAAAAACAGAACAGTTTTGCTTCTTAAATGACAATTTTTTTTAGGGTCACTTTTGAGAGAAGGGTCCAAAAAAAAAGCCACGGGAGGAATTTTATCTCAACACGTTCCCCTACTTTGTCACTTTGATAGACTGGTATTCTTGAGCCAGGCAGAATTTAGCTGCTGGCATGACAAAGCACTGTGCATGTGGGTAGTGCAGACTTCAGAGTGAGCTAGATGACATTCAGAGCACAAGATGTCACTGATTTTCAGGTCATTGTGCCCTACCCTTCTTGTTACTCACTAAACTCCTGATGTCCTTTTTCCTGTCCTGTGCTGGAGTCATAGGAGTCATAGTTCTTACCTTCAGGCTCTAATGTCAAGATCCAGGAGCCACAGCTTTCTATGACAGGAGATATCTTGTCCTAGGCAAGGTGGAGAGCAGGAATGGCCAGAGTAAGTCCCCACCCCCAGCTGCTGGGGCATTTTGTGCATTATCAGTCAGGATTGCTAGTAATTAACAACTTGTTTCAGTTTACAGAAGCTAAAACTCACAGCCTTGCAGAATAGACAAGCTGGGAAGAGAACTCTGGAGATGGTCTTTGCCTGCTCAAAGTAAGGCTGGCTTCTTCAGTACCCTGTACTATCTACTGAATATCTCCAAGGGTAGAGATGGCACAAATCTATAGGCAGCTTGTTTCACTGTTTAACCACCATCACTGTAAATGTGTATTTTCTTGTGTTGTAATAGAATTTTCTTTTTGTGCCCATTGCCTCTTGTCCTGTCACTGGGCATCACTGAGAAGAGCCTGGCTCCATCTTTTTACTTATGAAATACTCTGATTTGAATTTCCAGCATTCCTCTTTGGGCTGTCTTCAGCATGTAAGGTATTTTCTGATGGTAGGGCCACCAGAAGTGATGTTCTATGAATGCTAAGATAATTCCTGCCAGCTGCGATTTACTTATTTATATTCTGATGAGCAGTCAACACCTGCTGGCATGTAACCTGTGTTTGCAAAGATTCTGCTTGAGACCTGGGTGGCAGATTAAAATGTTTGATCTTAAGAGGAAAGGCAGTCTTTTTGCTGGAAATCGCTTGTCTCTGAGAGCCTGTTGAACCTGTTTGTACTCCTTAGCTTGCTCTGCAGGTGGGGAGTGTCATGCTAGGTAGACACAAGTCAGGGAGCTCTGCTGGGAGCTCCTCTAAACAGTGTTAGAAAGAATGTTCTGCTTCAAAAAAAGTGGGGAGGGAAGAAGAAAAGGCTAATTTCTTCTAAGAACAAAGAATAAGTAAGAGGCCAAGTTGTTGGGAGAGTACAGTGTCCACTGGGGGATGGCATCTTCGGCAGCAGCAATCTTCCCCTTCTTCCCTCTCAGTGCTTTCTTTTGTTGTTTGAACTATAAAGCTGAGGAGAGTGGAAGAATCTCAAAGCAGATGAGGTATCAGATCTCCATGAACTTAGTGTTGCCCATTCTGTTAATCCTGAACACAAACAGGCATGCTGCAGCAGGAGCATCCCTGGGCAAGATTCCCTCTTACCCTGGTCAAGCAGGGAGCAGAGCATTCCTGCTGTCATATTTTTGGTGTCTGCTGGAAATGGCAGTGGGGAAAAGTGAGAGATGCAAAACTGCTGTTCAGCAAAGATGCACAGAGGCAGCCTGGCTGCCTGTGGGCTAACCCATATCCAGCCACATCAGACAAAATGTGGACCAGGGGGACAGTGCAATGATCTCTTTCACATATTTACTGATAAGAGCTCCCACTAACTGCTTCAGCTTAGATCTCTCCCCCTTCTTAGGCATTTCAAAACACAGAATTTGGTGGTCTCTGGGTCAGTTATTAAGGGCAGGACTTTAAAGGAATAACAGCAATTTAATTTGGAAATTTTCCTTAATTTCTTTTCCTGTAAAGTGTGGTGGAGTGGGGAGAGAGTCTCGAGCCTGCACTGTTGACTGGTTAGTAACCTTCAGCAATTTCCATAAGCTATTTCCTCACCTATGGAATGAGGATAATGATACTTCTAAGTGTACTTAATATTAAAAAAAAAGAAAATTACATCAGAGGTAGATACAGTAGAAATACTGCTTTTGCACAAAGAATGACTCTGTAGTACGGCAGAAAACTTTCTGGAGACTTAAAACTTACAAGTGGAGAAAAGGGAATCTTTAAAAATATGTTATTTATAAAATCTTTAAAATGAGACAACAGGGAAAAATTAGAACAGTTAACTTTTTCCTTTGCTCTTCTCTTCCCCCGCCACTCCCGTGGCGTTTACTTTTCAACATGGTATTGAAGTGGGTTTTAGCTTTTGTCTATAATCTGTTCAACTTCCAAGTTCTTCAGTGCTTCAGCTGAAACCACTGCAGAAGTCTCTATTTGTTCCAAAACAACTGTTTCCTCTGGAATTTTTGCTTTAAAGTAAGAGGAATGCATTGGCTCTTCTAATACGCTGTGAAACCTTACTCGATAAAAATCTATAATTTCAGCCAAATTCGGGTGACAGCAACAGCAGTAAAGTTGCGACAAAAAAATTATAGAAACCAGATGATTATAAGTAAAAGTTGACGATCTTCTTTTACTCAGAATGGCACAGGAATTACTTCACAGCAAAGGAGTGCTGCCCAAACTTAAACCGGAGGTTATCTGCTAATCACTCAACAGGTGGTATCTGTACCAAATTTGAGAAGGGCCAACTATTAAAATCCTGTTTGGCAATACTTGTGTTTTGCTAAACCTCAAGCTTCTGAAGTCAAGATGTGACTTGACAATCTTATCTTTAGTTAAATCATGAGGTCTTAAGGCTTTGGAAAGAAGCTATGAACCCCAAAGGCTCAAATCCCACAAGAAAGCAGGAAAAAAAGCATTGCTTTGATTCCTCATTTAGATGACATGTTTAGTAAGGAATACTTACAATGTTTAAGGAATCCAAAGGATTGTTTTTAACACTCAGGGCTGTCTGTTTGGGAGTTTGCATCCATATGTGTCTGGCCATTGAAAAGCAATCACTTACTCCCTCTCAGCTTTCCTCTGTGTTTGGGTTAAAGCCATCTTACCCAGATGAGGGTGATGGGTATGTATTTTCTTACTGAAATGTATATCTCCACATGTCAGTAGTAGGAATGGTCATTCTCAGTGCATTTCCTTTGCAAATGGGTCTGATATGGAGCCTGTTTCCCCTGGAAACAGGAGTGCCAATTGGCAGCTTGCTCTAGTGTGGGCTGTTCTTACGTTTCTTTTCCACTTAAAAGTAGACCTTGAGGTGACCTAGTTGGTTCCTGGAAGATCATCTCAGTGTGACAATATCAGGTGCTGGGGGAAAATACTGAAAACCTGTTGAAATTTTCCTCCAGATTCTTAGACTTCTGTGGGTTTTGGTTAAGCAGTGGTAGATAGGCATCTCCCTGAGGACAGCCCTGTTAAGTTTATTCTCTTCAGCAGTACTCCTGGTAAAAGCTCAAGGACAAATACGGTAGTCTGTCAAGGGGTTTTCTTATAGCATTATCTTAGGGAGGTGATTTAAGGTGCCCCAGACAGGGGATATCAGGTTAAAATCTTTCATAACATCACAATGGCTTTGGGCCCAATTCTTCTTCATCCTTCTTTCTTTTGCTTATTGATTGTAGCAACCCCCTTGCCCAAGCTGCTGTGTCCAATCAAAGGTGTGCAGTTAGATTAGATGTCATCATAGTAGTTTTGGGGGAGTGATCATAAAGGCATCAAAATCATGGAAATTATGCCTGTAACTGGTGATGTTCATCATCTGCCTGGGATGGACTGGGCACTTTGGTGTTTGAAGAAATGAAAAGTTATATAACTGAGAAACACAGATATATGTAAAGATAAAGACCATGCTCTCTGTATCCTGAAATCTCAGACACTATTTGGGAAGCAGCACTCTTTTGAGAAGTAATTTGTGAGGCGATCACTGGGTTTGTTGGGTTGCATTTCTTAAACTGCATCTACAGAGCCTCCAGTATTCAACATGAAGCTTGCAATGGCAGGGACATTTCTAGTAGGGCTTGAGCAGCCCTTCCAGCAGGACGTGTCTCTGTTCTCTTCCCTCTCCAGTCATGCTGTTAAAACTACACTCCAAAGTGCCAAATCAATTTTGTTTACCTCCTTGAAATGTCTCTAGCTGTTTCAGAATCTGAAATTGGCCTAGTGTTTATAAAGCTAATCTCATGTCCTTTCACACCTTGTCTGGATGATAAAGCCTCATTGTGACTTACACTGAGCAGAAGAACAGAAGAAACAGTCAGGTATTTATTTACCTTGCCATTTCCTTTCTTCAGGTAGTGATATGCTAGTTGCATGTCATGAACTAGCTCTAAAATAAGCTCTTGCTGCTCAGTAGTTGACTGAATGGCAGTGCTCTTGCTCTCCACAGGCATATGCACGGTGTTCAGAGCTGAAACAAGGATGCTCATTGCCAGAACGACACAGTTTTGATCAAAACTTTTGAGTCACATGAGGTAATAGATGTTTTCAGCGGAAGAGTTGTTCTTCTGGTAGTGGCTGGCATGCCTGGACTGTGTCCTCAAGCTTCTACTCAGCTGTGAACACCTTGGTATGAGTGGTGGATACTGTCCTCAAAAAAAGGAAAATTTGATGGTAAGCACTTTTCTTCATTCCTATCAAATTTTGGCCAGTTATTTTATAATTAAGCATCTATTTTCATTGCTCAACCCCTGAGATTATGTTCATCTTGTGTTCAAATCTGGAGAAACTCTTCCCTTCAATCTCACTTTCAGAGTTAGGTTTTCAATAGGGCTCACAACAAAAGCAGGATTTCCAAAGTGCTCCACAGCAGCACTCCTGGCTGGGTTTTCAGCAGGGCACAGCTCCCTGGGACATTTAACTTGCTGCCAAGTGGGTGCCAAGCTGTCTTGGAAAAGATTATCCCAGGTGTCATTGAGATCATTTGGAAAGCTTAGGAATAGAATCAGTGGGTTCACCTCTGCTCCCTGTGTTGACCACAGCTGCAGTTTTCAAAGTAAGAGTGAAGCATCGTATATAGAGACAGGCTGTGCAGCAAAGAGAAGGTTTTATGGAGCAGAGAAGTAGAGCTCTTCACTGTTAAAGGTTTAGAGTGAGGTTGTGTTTGATTTTCAGTCTGGTTAGCAGGGCAAAAAGATATTTTGCATTACCAGTTCTCCAGTATACATGTGGTTAGTTCTGCATGTCTTGCTTGCAGGGTAAAGCAGCAATGTGTCATTGCTTTGTAAATGAATGCATATTATACCTTCCTGTTTGTGGGCGAGTGCCAGAAAAATGCATTATTGGCAAACGGGGAAGAGGGAAAAGTTCAGTGAGCCGGGATTGTCAATTTGGGGGTTTATTGGGGAGTTTGCTACATTGAGCAGGAGATTTTGCTTCAGCCACCTCCCTGGGCATATGGCTGATGTATTGAGGCAGATTCCCTCTGACCTGACTGCAGGCAGCAAACCAGAAACTCTTCCAGGAGCATGGAAGCGAACATTGTCTCACATAGAAATGCTGCCTGCACACCGCACAGATGTGCACATGCACACGTATTGTCCTTTTTTCCATCAGCTTTGGGAAGGGCACGCATGTAATTTTGATACCGCGCATTGGATGTGCTGACTGGATGAGTTTCTGAAGAACAGCTGAATCATTAGGAGTGGTTACAACAGTTCAGCACTGCACCCCTCCTACAGTGTTTTTATTTGAGTAGCTTGCTGGTCGCAAGGCACCGCCTTTCGGTTCTCCAAGAAAGCTGTGCAATACTGCCTTATTTTATCGTGCCTTAAACTGTACAGCTTGTTTTATGAATCACTGCTCGCTTCTCATTTGTTGTCTCAACGAAGTATGAGCTGCAGTGCAACCTGTGAAATAGTTTGCTGTTGGCAAAGAGTGTCTAATTTGTGAACACGCTCTGGAATCCTTTTATAACATACTGAGTCTTAAGCTAATTTCCTTTGAAACCTCTGGATTTTTATAGGCTGTAAGAGTTTAAAAAAAAAAAAATTAAAAGAAACCATCGTGATGTAAGGAAATAACTTGTGGTTTCTTTGCAAATTAATAAGCTAAGTAACACGGAATATTTCCTTTAAAAACTATGCAATAAAAAGCAGGGAAATACACTGCTGCACTGATGACTACAGTGGAAAGAAAGACTCTTTTTCTCTGTTTTTTGCTATTGCAAAAACTCTTGGGGCTGATGAGTTCTTAGGCTGATACAGTGGTATTGTTTTGGGTTCCCACTCACAGCCCGGAGCAGTCCCACATGGCTGGGTGCAGAGTAAGTACTGCCTGTGGAACTGGAACATGAATATGAAGCATACTAATGCTAGTAACAATTAGACAGTGACCCAGAAATTCTTGGAAGAATGATTTTTCAGCTACATCCTGTCTCCAGGGCTTATAACCCTAACAGTAGCTCTTCGCTGGCTCCCATGCTGAAAGCTGGAACAACTGGGGAGCAAGCCAGGGGAAGCTGAGGGGGGAAAGAACCGAAATGCTGTTCCTGAGAGAATCAAATCATTCAGGCAAAGGAATAACCAAAACTCTTGGATGAATAACGGAGCAACCATTTCCATTATAAGTGTGCCCAGATTTATATCCAGCGTTGGGCCAGGATGCCATCAGACAGATGTACTAGCAGCTTGGTTTCCATACTAAGTGTAGACTTGTGAAAATATTTTGATGATGTCTGGGCATTTTATTAGGCCTCAGATTCTCTATGACTTTCGAGGTCATGCAACCACCATTTGCATCATCTGACCTCCCAGCCTCTTCCATTCTTATGAAGAACATTAAACCTGCAGATGCAATTATTGTATAATAAAGTATTGATTTCCTAAGGAACCCTTCAACATTTTCTTTCATAATTAGCATTTACAAGGCAACAAGAATTAACCACATACAGCCTTACAGATGAATTACAAGGCCTTTTTATTTCTGAAATAGATATCAGCAATAGATATTGCCGAACACAGCTGAACACATTGTCAAACTTCACTGAATGCAGAAATATGGAATGTCTTGATAAGATCGCTGCAAAAGTAGGGTTTTAAAAGGAAGCTTTTGTCATTTGAAACCATGCTTTTTAACTGACTTTATTTACTCTCAACTTGTTGGCATTGTCCTCCCCTGTGTATGATAATTTTTTTCCTGGTAATCTCTGTTTTATATAGCAGTAGCGCTTTATGAAGGTAGCTCTGGTCAGCTTCAGGCGTGAGAGCAAATAAGGCATTTGTTGCTCGATTAGGTGGTTTTGGTTTGGGCACTGTCAATCTGAGAGGCATGCTATGTTTTAGTTTTGGTCTCTAACAGGAGTAAACTACTTGGTAGATACTTTCTAATAAGCCCTTCCAAGTTTGTTCTTGTAACTATTATCAAAATGGCTCTTTCTAGGGTATAGTACTTGTGGCAGTGAGAACAAGTGAAGCATAAGACAATAGTACCTGGATTTCATTGCAAATAAATGAATAACCAGACATGAATCCTTAAGGTATGTCAGCATTCACACTGTAGACTCAAACTGACTCCACGTGCCAAGGAGCAGTGGATTTAGAAAGCTCTCACTTCCATTGGTGCTGCTACTCTGGGTTGCAATGTGCCAAGGAAGGGAATGCAATGAAATGTTTGTTCTTTTCATTGGTGGGAACTTTGCTGCTAGGGAGAGGATTGTTCATAAACTCCCCCAAATAGTCTGAGCCAAGGCTTAGACCTATGCATGTCCATTCCTCTGAAAGGAGCTGTTTTTCTAAATCTGTATTTAAGAGCTTTCACGCATGTTCAGCACTTGAATAAAAGGAAAAGATAGATCAGATTCTTCCTCTCTTCTTTAATCCTACATTAATTCTTATCTGGGGAGTCTCTGCTCATACTCTGCCTGCTGAACTGATACCTTTTCTTGGTGGTTTTGGTTTGGCTGGGTGAGGATGCCCCTGAGTGTGTGTCAAGGTTTGTAGGTGGCATAAAATTCTTTGTGTCTCTGTATGATTGCTTGCAGTGCAGAATGAAAGATAAGATCTTACTCTCATTTAGCATATGGTCTCAATTTTTATCCCAGACATCCTGTGCTGAAGAATAGGACCCAAAAACATTAATCAGAGAAAGAGAAAGGGTTTGAGAGAATCTGGCTGCCTGTAAGAGGAGAATGTTCTCCTCATCTTCTAATAGGGAGCAGACAAATGGGGAAAAACACTGTGGCCCTTGATCTCTAGAGGGGAGTAGTTCCCGTGAGATCATTACAAAAAGGAGACATTTCAGTGTACCAAGGCTGCAGGACTCCACATGTCCCTGAAAGCAGAAAGCAGGAGGGGCTCTATACCCCAATTGTCTTTTTTTTTTCCTTTTTTTTTTTTTTCCTCCAAACAGAGTGGAGATCCTTAACTCTAAGCTTAGCTGCTCTTTTATCATGGATGGTCTCCAGCTCGTGCATTTGGGCTTCAAAGTTTCCCAGTAACCTGGAAACCTGCTTTTCTCTGTCCATACCTACCACACTCTGAGCAGCTTGTTCCTGCTTTCCCCATAAGCATCAGTGAAAACCAGAAAAGATTCACATAGACTTTTTACAGGCTCTTTGTCAGGCAGTGTACACAACCTCTGGACCCCATACAACACTTGATGGATTTTGTGTCGCTTGTTCTTTTTCTATTTTTGTTCTAAAACCAAGCCTTTTTTTTAGGTGAGAGAGGTTTGAATCCTCCCTCAGAAAGGCAGAAGCCCTGTTTTGAGGTCCTGCTCAGCCTGCTGAGTCAGAGCCTTCACTTGTGTTAAATAGGACTGGGCTCTCTATTCCGCTGAAATACAAGTAAAGACTGCAAAGAAGGAGTGTTGATGGGGGAAACAAAGTCAGAAAGGAGGCATGCATGCACTTCTTGGGCTAACAAAACCATGAAAGTGAGGAAAGATGACTTGATATTTTTCATTAATCAGTAATGAGTTGAGTTCAACTTGTAGCAAATGGAGATGGATGGTAGTGAATGGAGAAAGAAATCAAGAGTATTAAATGCATTAGCTCACAATATCACTGCAGGAATGTGAAATAGTATCACTGTAATTTGACAGATGGGAAACGTGTCCATCCAGCAGCACCATAACTTCCCCAAGAAAGTCCAAGAAGGGCTGGGAATGGATATTCCAATTTACTGTCTTGTTTTTCAATTGCCGTTGCACACATATTGGATATATTTATTTTCTTATGGGTCTTGAATAGGATTTGGTCTCTTGACACCCCAGAGGGGAAATCTCACACATACTGTGGTGCTAAACTGGTGTAATAAAACAAAATACCAGTTTACTGCTGTCTTGGGTGTGGAACAACATGGGCTCTTGAATCTGCTTCTTCCCACCGGCACAGCTGCCAGCATGGGCTGATATCGGGTGTAATCAGTTCTGCTTCTCACCATGTTGACTGGGGAAAAAATAATCCCCCCAGAAAAAGTCCAGGAAAGAGAAACAGACATTAAACTTCAACTGACAACACACAAAATACAAAATTTAAATTGCAAATATTGATTTCCAGTGAGCATCAGGCTGATAGCTGCCATAAAACTGAAGTCCTGCTGACATTTTTGTCAATAAGCATCTCGTATCCATCATCCCTGGGTCTCCAGATCTGGACTGTGCTCAGATGCTTTTTAGAGCAGCTTGACTCCTAATTTTGTCTTCCAGAATCAATTTTCCAAAAGAGATTTTACTAAGGTTTATTTGGAAAAGACTGGGGAATGTCTTTCAGCTGGAGGAGATTTTTGAATTTTTAGGAGCATTTTGATTGGAAGAACTGAGCCTGAGAGCCAGCTGGGTTGTCCCTAGGGCATGTGGCCTGTTGGAGCTGAAGTTCCAACATCTCAGGAAGTATAAATGCAGGGAAATGCACAGGCACACCAGCATTCCCCAAACAAGGCATGTATCTGAGACTACTACGTTGAGAAGAGAATGTCTGAAGTGCTGTGTTCTACACAGCACTTGAGCAGCAAGTGAGCTATTGACCCTTTCCCAGGCTGCTGCTCCTTCTTGAAGATGCAACGACGGACCACGTGCTCCTCCTTTTTCTGCAAAGCAAATATCTGTATTTAATTTGTCATCAGCTTTGCTGAGCTGTGCACGAGACAGGGAACGGGTAAGCGCTTCCTTGGGTGTGAGCTGGCACAGTGGTACCTGATTCGCTTGCAGTGAGGGAGAACACCCTTATTTGTGCTGTTAGCAGGTATTGCCATCAGGATTAGCCTTGCATTTCTGCAGGTTCCTTTTAATAAATAGCTTCAAATGTAACTGTAGGAGCAAGATGCTCCTCCCTCTGGGCACAGGTAAATCTTAGAGGGTGGTACATTCAAGTTACTGCACCAAGAGCTGCCTCTAGCACAGACACTTGCACACACATTTATTTGTCTTGTTTGGGGTGTAGAAAGAGGGATTACTTTGATTTTCTCTTCGGGCTGTTTTTCTTTCAAAAGGCCCTTTTTAAAAAAATACCAGAAAGGATGAGAGAAACTGGTTGCCTTCATGGCCCAATGAGCAAAAAGAAAGCAGTACTCCTGTTACCTGGAGACATTCAAGAAGGCAAGTGCAATTAGTAGATAATTAAGCTGTACATAATCACAGTATGGGTGACAAATCACCTTAGTCCACAGAGATATCAGGGCAGGAGAAGCCCTATTTGGGAAACTACATGGCAGAGAAGGCAGAAACTGCGTGATCAACATTGCGTACCACATCCTCAGCAAACAGAACTGAAAATTGGGCCTTTTCTTGCCAGCCTTCAACCTGGGAAGAGTGCCATAGCAGGGAGCGTGGCAAAGCTCGATCCTGCCCTGTGGCTTGTTAATACAATAGTTACTGTGGGAAGAGCTTGAAAACAGCATCAAGGAAATTGAGGAGTAAGGTTTGGAGGGATTTAAGTCCTTCAACATGAAGGGTTCAAACAGTGCCCAAGTCTGTTAATTGCTCTTGGTTTGCCCACCATTCTGGTCTGCCCTTAGCATGAGAGGCTCGGAGTTTCCCGTTTCCTTCTGTGCCAGGAAGCCCTGTGGCTCCACCAGGCTGCTGGCTCTGGAGCACGGCACACTTCACTTAACCTTCGGCAACATTTATAATTAATGTTTAATCGATTTCGATAATGCAAGATCAACACACTGGCTTGGGCCTCTTCCTGTACATCTCTGCTCACAAGAACAGTCCTTAGTCACCTTATTTTGTCTTTCCTGTGAGAATTAACCTCAGAGAAATATTCTTGATGAACCTGCTGCTCATAAAAATATCCAAATGTTTTTTAGCACGGGTCAAATACTGGCCTCAGGTCCCTTAGTGTTCCTTTTCCAGGAAGGGTAGCTTCTATTTACCATAATGTCAGGTGTCTGTGCCTTTTCCAAGGCTGTGATTAATTCTCCTACTTGTCTCTGCCTCTTGAAGACAAGGCCACTTTCACTCCAGTTGCCAAATTTTGAAAACTTGTGTCAGGTTTTAAAAAACTGACCCTGTACAGGATTACCTCTGACATTCTGTTCATGTCAGCCTTGGATTTTTGATTTTTCTTCTGTTCAGAAGCACTATCGGAGATTTAACCATTCTGTAGCAGAGGTCAGAGTGTTGTCCCCTCAAGCATAGGCTGTGCTAGATTACCTTCGGCAAAAATATCCCTGATAAAAATCCCCAAACCTCACATGAAATGTTCTTGCTAAAGCCAGAGTCTTCTTAAAAACGTGCATAACTATAGGAGCCTGGTGGATGAAGTGTCAGCTCCTCTCCTTTGACCTCCGATGGGGAAAGAAAGGAGGACTCTCCATTCAAAACAGTGATGTGGTTTTGCCTTGCACCTGTGATGCAGTATTTGTGTGACAGCTCAGTGCCTGACCTCTTTGACTTCTGAGTTGAAACAGTGGATAAAACGGTCTATATTGGCTTAAGTCAATGGTTCATGTTTCGTTTCATGAGTTACATGTTTATTTTCTCTTTTCTGTCTCTTCTTGCAAACTACATTGAGGTGACATCCTAGATATACTTAGCAACTTCACAGACAGGACAGATTTGGATTGTCTGAGAAGGGAAATGGGCTTCTAGAAAACATGACCAGAGGAGGAATCTGTAATACTGAAAAAAAAAAAGCACTGCTTCCCTGGGTCTTCCAAATGCACGTGTGTGCTGGAGACAGGAGAAACCATCTGGCTGTGGAGCTCAGCAGGGGCTTGGTTCTTGAAAGAGGAGACAGTACGGAAGGGGAAATGCAGCTTGCAGTCTCAAATAGCTGTTTTGGGATTCAGCTGTGATTTTAAATACCAGGTTAGCCAAACCAGACTGCATCAGGCCCTTTATCTTGTAGTGCTTTGGATCCTCAAGAACTGATGCAGCTTCCAGATTCTTGCAGATAACTGTGGGGGTGCTTAAACACCAGACTGGGTTGCCCAGGAGGCTGTAAAGATTCCATTTTTGGAAATGTTCAAAATGCCACTGTAGTTGGCCGCCTTCTGAGCAAGGGCATTGGGTTAGGTGATTTCCAGAGACACTTTACAACCTCAACCACTTTGTGATTGTGTGACTTTTTCCAGGTCACAGTTTCAGTTCTCGTATACTATCTGCTGCTGTCATATATTTGGACACTAATGGCAAATAATGATGGAGGTTTCCTCTTGGAGCTGGTAGAAGTGCCACTGAGGGGAAAAATAACACTCTTTTCATTTTCTAACAGCAGTTAAATGTTTGAATTCGAGAGTGTAATCCACTAACGTCACAAGCACAATTTTGTGTAAGGGAAGTATGGCTTCACAGACAGAACAACCAATTTTCTTATTGGTCCTTAAAGAAAATAAAATTTTATCTATTTGTGCGAGCATGCAGGAACACATGGGAGCCTCAAGTAGGCACCAGGACCATGTAGCATTAGGTGTTGAGCATAAACAAAGTAAAAATAAAAGCCTTTTCAAAAGAAACCTGTGATCCAAATACATCAGTTAGGAAAATTGGCACATCTATAAAGAAATTCCAGATAAATCTATGTAGTAAAGAAAAAAAAGGGCTACTGCAGCCAACTAACTACAGGATCTACTTGATAAATCTTTTATCTCAAATTAGCAATGTGTGTACTGAGTGAATCAAGATGAGCATGCTACTCTTATAGAAAACTTGTACATGTGAAACCTGTCATCCCATATTAGAAGACAAATGATATTTTGAGGCATTGCATAAATAATGGAATCACATGGCCACCTGATCCTGGTTATTTCTAAGTGAAGGGTAAGACACTTTCAACATCCTTTTATTCTGAATTGTAGAGCTATAATTGTCCTGAACCAGCAGCACAAGAAAACAGCATTCAGCAGAAGCTGAATAGCTCTGGAACTTTGGAGTGAAAACTTTGTCCCTTCGAAATCAGCAGGAATGGCATTCCTGGCTTAAATGAAGCAGAGATTTCAGCCTGATTTCCTGGGAAGTGGTGCCTCTGGCTCACGTTTGCTAAAAAGGATAACAACTCACTATCTGGAAAATGGAATTTCCCTCTCTTTTATCAGCTGTTCATCAGTAAATTCTGCAAAAGCAAATGCAAAGATTGGTTATTTTGGATTACCTATGCAACCTGGGCTTGGCCTACACAAGGATGCTTTGTGCTGTGAGAGGCAGCTGCCTGAGCTCCATACACACAAGCTGCAGGGAAAGCAGGACTGCTGGTCATCTGGCTGGTTGCTCCTGAGCACAATTTGCAACAGCTGAACCTGCTCTTCTGCTTGAAGTCAGGTGCTAGTTCAGGCCTTTCTTATCATTCCATCTGATTTTCAGGAAATCTATAGGAACTTCCTAATCTTTGAAGTTTGTAGCCCTGTAGTGAATGTGGCTGAAGCTGGGCAACAGATTTAGACAGGATTTGCAGGAGCAGGTAGGCAGCAGGAGTGCGTCAGCTCTGTTTCTGAATGGAGTGGGGAGATGGCAAGCTGTAAGTGGCGTAAGTTGTTTCATGTCCTTCTATGGAAAATGCTGGTGAATTTAGCAGGGATTAGTCAGTACTTCATACAGGTGTGGACTCAAAACTTTGGTAAAAGGAGATAAAGAATGGTAAAAACCAAAACACGATGAGAGTGTTTTTTGAATAGAAAATTCCTTCTGAGAGGAATTGATAAAGTTAAAAAAAGCAGTTAGGTTCCTGTGCTCTACAGTGGGCAACAAATGAAAACACTTGCTTGAATTAAATCTGAATGAATGAATTCTGGGGCAGGTGTTTGGAATTCAGGAGGTAGTTCAGACTACTTGGTCAGAACATTCTGAAGCTGAAGGCTGAAATCAGCTGCTTTGTATCTGGTGACACCACGAGTGGTTTTGGTCCTCTGTCTTTCTGGAGTAAGACAAAGGAGTAATTAGGATCCAGAACTTGGGAGACATCCAGGAACTTGCAGGGTTTGCCCAACATAGAAGGACCAGACTGCAGCTACCCAGTGTCCTCCTGCCACGGGTGGATGGCCTCAGTTTTAAACTAAGACAGGAGAGGTTTAGGTTAGATACTAGGAAGAAGTTTTTCACTCAGAGGTTGGTGACAGATTGGAACAGGTTGCTCAAGCAGGCTGTGGATGCCCCATCCCTGGAGGCATTCAAGGCCAGGCTGG
This sequence comes from Meleagris gallopavo, assembly GCF_905368555.1. Classification (NCBI taxonomy): domain Eukaryota; kingdom Metazoa; phylum Chordata; class Aves; order Galliformes; family Phasianidae; genus Meleagris; species Meleagris gallopavo. The sequence continues at coordinate 7,016,356 of NC_139405.1, read as the reverse complement.
ATGTGGCTCTGGGCAGCTTGGTCTGGTGGTTGGCGACCCTGCACATAGCAGGGGGTTGAAATGAGATGGTCACTGTGGTCCTTTTCAACCCAGGCCATTCTGTGATTCTATGATTTCTCACCTTCCCCTCCGAGCGTGAAGAACTGGGTGACAGCGGCTCATCCCAGAGCTGATAAAGTTTACTTGGGAGTAAAAAAAAAAAATAATAAAAATAGAGCCCTCCATTAGTCTAAGCTTGAATTTTAATGTGAGAAAAAACTTTGAGATCCAGGGCTGTTATTAAAATAACGTTTACAATGAATGGAGAGATCAGCTAGGATCAAAACAAATGGAGCAGCCTGACTATCTAATTTCATACTCAGTAAAGTTTCAGGTAGGTTCAATGTGATTTTACAGCCATATCAGAGATTTCTGTTTTGAGGCAGCAGGTTTTCTCTCACCTTTCCCCAGCTGCCAGCTCACCAGAAACTCACATTTGCAGGGTGTGCATGTTCTGCCCTCCCTCTCTGCCCTCTGTCTGCTAGTCCTAGCTAGCCCAGGGACCTATTTTACAGCCAAGGCGCAACATTTCATTTTCACACATGTCACGACTGTCAAGATTAGTGTATCAGCAATGCAGTGTTTGCCCAGGTGTACGAGTGACAGTCTGAAGGTGGGAGAGAGGAAGGGAGTGGCAGTGTGAGCATCTGTATGGCAGCTGACATCCCTCTGGCTAAGCCTATCAGTAATTCACTATTTCCTTCCTCAAAACCTGGTATTTCAAGTAATCGTTGTGCTTTCCTGCATCATGGACAGCCTCCAAGGATGATGGTGCTTAGGTGTTTACTTTTCCTGCTGTTTGCCTCTGACTCAACATGATAGAATGAGCAAAAGTAGTTTTATTTTGAAAAGACAGGGTTTACATCCCTGGAATTTTTGTCTCTGTGTTCTTCTCATTATCAGTGTTTCTGCTGAGCATCAAATATGAATTACAAAGAGGATAACGTGTGTTATTTGCCCACTTATAGATATTTAGCTACATATATGGGGGTGTGGATATTTTCAATTGTGATACCAAGTTCTAACCAGTGATGTCCTATTGTGTCTGAAAAATTCATTTACCTATGAAAAAATATACTTGCAATCTCTAACACACCAGACCAGATCTTAGCTGTGTCAAATGATGACTTTACAGCTGCTTCACATCCAAACAACAGAGATAAAACTGCCTGATTTCCAATGCTGGCCTCATCTCTGTGTCCTTTGACCAATTGCTGTCTCACCACAAAAGCTTTCCTTCTGTTATTCCTGCCCTCTGAAAGAGTTTTCCTGTATGCCTCTGTGTCCTTTACTCCTTTTTCCCATTAGAAGTTTCATTTGAAAACATATTTTCTTCTTTCCCCTCAGCTCTTAATGTTATCCTGCTGCTCTCATCTATTATTTAGTATTAGCTGTAGTATTTTGGGTAGAATCACGGAATTAATGTATAGGATATGCTGAGATGGATCCAAGCACGTTTTCCAAATCAAAATGCTCTCTAATCCTGAGAGTGCTTGCACTCAGCTGTGCAGAACAAGGGGAATTCTGCTGGGATAAGGATGGTGAGGAACCCTGGCAGATACATCTAAGGTAGAAAAGATGTAAGTACTCATTTTGGAGAATGGTAGTAAGGCACTGTTAACTTGTCCTTCTAACAAGGGCTGTCAGGGCATGGGTAAAGAAATTAGGAGTGTAGAACACCACACAAATCCTCATCAATCACAGAATAGCAGGGGAGATTTGGGAGGAAAAAAAGAGAAATTATGTGAAATGCGTTGTTTTCGGATGAGTAGTGAAAGAGCTTTCAGAGCAGTGTTAAATGTAAGAGCATTAGTGCTGCACTACAGCCCTTCACAATGCTTTCTCCAGCTGATAGGTATTCCAAGTGAATTTGTTATATTCCCAAACATGCAGGATTCTACAATTGGCTCCTGTGTACCACGTGCCAAAGGCACATCGATCCCCACGTTGTTCTCTATTAACTACACTGTATTGAAAATGTATAGGTATGTCAGGTTGATTTTTCCAAGCTTTTTCTCTAGAATAATGAGTTTTTTGTGCATCTGCGTAAAGGTACATCTCTGTTTACACAAGGCTTCCGAGAGTACAGAAACTTCCTATTTTTTGCTTACGAGTCAATACTACTGATGCTTTGTCTTTTCTCTCAGCTCCATCATTGGATGGTTTGTTTGTTTTTTGCTATGTTAGGGCTGATTTCCAACATTTTGTCCCTAATTTAGCATAAAAAGTGCACAGTGGGGCTGGCTTACCCCAGGCTTTTGTGTGCGCTTTACTATGTTGGCATTGGTTTCCTCTGTTGTCTGATAAAACACTCAAGAAACATATGCAGCTTGTCCAAAATACATGCATGATAGCCACCCTGAACGTACATGTTTTGCTATTATTACCCCGTTTGTTTTGGCAGAGCAGAGAACTCATTTGGTCTCCTATGCATTTGGGCAAGGAGGGGAAGTTTGTCCTTTCTCCCTTCTAGTCTGTGTTTCATCATATTGCTCTTTCAAGCCAAATAAAGAAACCCTAAGTGCTATCACAAATGGTGAAGATTACAATCAGTGGCCAATATCCTTGCTACAGTAAACTTCACCAACCCCTAGCACAAGACAAAAAATGATACAAAGGGCCTTCTTATATTATGAGGAGCTGAAACAATCCCATAATAGTTGTTCTGCAGTTAATGGCACAAAAACTCAGTAACACTTAAGGACCTCCATACTGGATTTGATTCAGAGCCAGCTGGAGCCCTTCCATCAAATCAATGTGCTTTAAATTGTGCCCCCCAAATAGGTAGGCCAAATTTTCATATTCAGCTTGGACTTTTCCTGCCTTTTGAACTCGTTCTTAGCAGCTGAGCAAGAAACACTCGAAGGGGTAAATAACCACTTGAGTGGTTATGAGATGACATGGTTGCATTAACTCCGTGTTTAGGAAATCTGTCTGCGTGCAGGTCTGCGTCTGTGCCTGGAGCCCTGGCTGCATTGCTCTGATCTTACTGGGGAGAGCGAGCCTGCCTCTCACAGTCAGCCAAGTAACCTCATCATCGCGGCTCTCTGAGCACTGAAGTGGATCCAGAGACTCAAAGAAAAAAGGAGGTGCTAAGGGGACAGGCGAAAATAGCAATTTAGTTTTTCTCAGGCCCACGTTTAGCTGAATGGATGTTTCCTTCTGTGCAGTGTGTGCGTGAGTGGCATGGTGCAACGCACCTGGTTAAAACTTGGCCTTGGGATTTAAGCACTCTATTCAGATTGGGTTCTGATTTAGGCAATGGGAAGTTAATCAAATTAGTGTAATCCAGGCAGGTGAGTTGAGCTGCTTAGTTTGCATGTTTGTTTGCTTCTGTAATTTTTCTCTACAACACTAAGATGCCAAAAAACGGTTCATACCCTTGAAGAGAAGTGCTACATTTGTTGGGCTTCTCCAGCAGGTGTGAGGACTCTTGGGATGCGTGCTGCTGTTGGAGTTCAAGTCAGCACTGAATACAGGGTGAGGCTCTTCAAAGGCTTTTTATTAGCAGTAGAGCTAATAGTTACACTTGAATAAAAATGAAGACTCAAGCTGGCACAATTTGTAGCTGACGCCAGCAAGATTTAACAAATGGCCACGTTCCCAGGCTGCTTGGGGCATGTTGTCTAGTGGCATATGTAGATGAAGGATTGCAAGCATTAAAATAGCTGACCAAAACCCATCGGGCAGTGGGAAAATGGTGCGTGATCCTCTCAGCCCAGAGGCACTGCGGGTTCACTCTCCCCTTAAAAAGCCAGAGAGAAGCTGTCTTGAGGACAAGAGATTAACTTTGAACGAGGCTACTTGAGGTTTTCTGTCTCTTTTTCTTTCCTGTTCTTACAGTAAAGACTCATAATCTTGGTTCAGAGCAAGGTATGCTTTAACCCTGTGACTGAAAGGAAGATCCTCTCTTGGCGGTGTTGAGCACAAAGCTGAGATGGGTATATACAGAGCCAAGATTATATATAATTGGTATATATTATAAGTACAGAAATTCAAGTAGCTTTGCATTAATTTGAATAACTCTATTTTCTACTACTGGTGTAAAAATTAAGGGGGAAGCTGCCAACCATTTAAATTTCCCTGTTTGCATGGAGTCTCTTCACTTGTCTGGGAAAGAGTTGCACTTGGTAAAATCTTGCCCCTATGAATAAAACTCTTTTATCTTAGGGATAAAACTTGCCAACTTCAGGGTGTTGTGATTTCATCCTGAGAAATGATATTTTAGTTAAGAAAACTAATAATTAAAATAACTTTTGAAGCTTTCTCTGTAAAAAATAGGACAGGCAGCAAGCTTAGAATGTATGACAGCAGGAGGCATGGTGACCTTTCAGATAAATGATCTGAAAAAATGAGGAACTGCCCATCTTCTGAACCCAGGCAAAGCATTTTGTGGGATTTCAGTGCAACAAAGGAAGGCAGAGGGCCCATAAAGATAGCAATTGAAAAGTGTATTAATGCACTTCCTCAAATTACACAGGCACGAACTCTTTGTACTGCTTAAGAAAGCACTAACTTGTGATTTGCTTTAAACTTCGTTTTGGTTGTTGTAAAACTGCAAGGATCTCCTGAATTCTTTTGGAGAGTCCCCATAGCTGTCTCTCCAGCTGCATTGCTGCAGAGGGAAACATTTCCTAGGGAAAGGGATTTTCAAACTGAGAACGTATTTTACACAGAAAGGGACTCCTCTCTGAAGTTACAGAAATCAGCTCATTGGTATAATTTATAGGTAAAAGGCTCCAAAGAACCATGACATTTGAATCAGACCTTAGAATTCACAATACCAGCGAACTTAGAAGCAGAGAGGTTGTTTCGGTTCTTTCTATGTGTTCTCTTTAAATTAAATTTTCCTATTTTGCTCATACTTAGTCATATGAGCTACAATTTAAATAATAACTGCAGTTAATCTCATAATCTGCATGAATCCAGGACCTTGTGCCATAAGAAAGACAGCAGCTCTCTAGCAAGCTGAAAGAAACAAACAACCCATTGAAAGCCATCCTGCAGAACTGTTTATTAAGGTAATACTCACTTTGAAGTTTATCACACGTGTAGCCCGAGTGAGCAAAAGGCCTAAGCAGGGATTTGAACAATTCACTGACAAATTGTTATCTGAGAAAAGAGTCACTCGATGAAACTATTTCATATTAATCATTAGGCATTAAATTCCCTGAACAAAGCACCTTTGTTTCCTGCTGTAATAAATAGCTGGTGCAAAATACAAGGACTTACTGGGAACTGTGCAGTTAAAATTGCCTCCCAGGGAAGTACAGCACATGGACACGCAGTCTGAGTCTTCGAGGGCTTCTCTTTGTTTGGTATGACTGATTGAAGGCTGACATTGGATAGTTTGTCACCAATTTTCCCTCTATCATAGAACTTCATATGCTCGTACATAAAACAAACATGACTTGAAAGCAAAATTTCCCTTTTTTGCCCAGCTGAGCGCTCAGAAAGTTTGCATGGTAGTGAGAAACACTTCTCATGGATATATTAAGTGCTACCAGCTGTTTGGATTGTTTTGAAATGCATTTTTGGGCCAAAGCCTGCCCTTATGTGGATCCAGTTTAACATGAAAGCCTCGGCAGTTCCCTGAATGTGAATAAGGCAGCAAAAATCACTCTTTTCATGCCGCCCAATCATGCCCTTTAATTTTACTACAATAACTTAAACTGAATCAGAATAGCAGCTCCAAAAATTGAGCCCTTGATTATCTTGATGACTACCTTAATCCCCCCTAGAAATTGCATTGATTTCAATGGCTTTCCTCCCCACTGAGCCCGATATTTAGGAAACAGAAGTGAGTCAAAGGGGGGAAATGGTGAGATTTATTTTCGTTGGGTTTTGCTTTAACTTTGTATTTATTTATTTTTTTTCCTGGTGCCTGAAATAAGAAACACAAAATAGAATTATGGAAAAAGATGCTAGAGGAACTTCTATGTATACCATATCTGTTCACTACAAGGAGCAAAATGACTTTGGAATACTATATAAGGTGGTATTATTACTGCTCCTCTTCAGAACTTCTGCCTGCTCCAGCTAACACATTTCAAATGGAGTGACTTTGTCAGAATTTACGACATTTGGCAATCACAATTCCTATCTGTTACAAGCCAAACTTTATTTTTAGTTCTTAATATTGTGTTAATTATATTATAATTAACATATACACAGGAATAGCAAGTTCATTTATTTCAAGCTTTTTCTCCTGAAACATCGCTTTCTTTTCTGTGTGAGATGCATCTATATTTTCACACCCTTAATTCTACGTTGCAGCTTGAATTTTGTCTTACCAGTGATGGCATTTCAGTATTGTACTTCTTTCCTCTCTTATTTCAATATATACCAGGAGAAAAAAAGAAGAAAGCAACAAAACTAAAAGTTAATATGTTGAACATCTTTGTCACCATTTCCAGATATTGTTATTCAGATGTGAAGAATGAAGAATGTATTCTAATTACTTTGTGTACACCAAGCAATATTTTTGTTATGTTAAGCAACTGCAAACCACAGGAACTTCATCCTGAAAGATGCGAGCAGCTCTGAGTTTTACATGTCCTTAGCTGCTTTAAATGTTGACTCTATCTTGTTTTATGGATGTTTCCTTTTTTTTATATTAAAAAAAAAAAGAAGAAGAAGAAAAAGAATAAGAGGAGATTAAAGAGGTTGAAAGAAACTTCACATTTTCAGCATTCCTGGAAGCATTATTCATCACTTGCAGGGATGGTGACTTGTAGCTGTAATAGCAGTGCGTTATGTGTGCTTGCCCGCTGCATGCAAGTCCGTGTTGTTCTCAGGCAGGGCATCCAATCCAGGTCAGCTGCTGCTGCCTCTGCTGGAATGGCTTTCATTTATCCATCTTTAATTGCTTCACCTAAAATGCTCAAGATCTATGAATTTTAGTCAAACCCACAGACCAACAGTCTTGCTCTTCAAGTCCTGTCTGCCACCAGTTTGGCTGCTCGGTTTGTGAGGTGGTGATAGAGATGAGATGTGTTAGGTAGCATTTCCAGAAGCTTTCAGCTTACTCAGAGAGGCACGCAGGAGTTGAAGTCCACTAGGAAATCAGTGTGCCCAGACATGCAGATGTTTTGATAATACACCAGCCACATCTGAACCTGCACCAACTTCTTGCTCCTTCCTTGCCTCATTTCTAAGGCAGTGCAGCTAATGAGCCCAAACTCCATTGTCTATGTGTGATGGACAACTTCTCAGATTATTCTCCTGCATAACTAACAACAGGATGAGAGGGAATGGCCTCAAGTTGCGCCTGGGGATGTTCAGTTTGGATATTAGGAAAACGTCTTCTCCAAGAGTCATCAGGCACTGGAAGAGTGGTGGGGTCACCACCCTGAAGATATTAAGAAACATGGAGATATGGTACTTACTGACATGGTTACTGGGCAATATCTGTGGTAGGTGGATAGTTGAACTCGATGATCTTAGAGATCCTTTCCAACCTTAATGATTCTACGATTAAATAATGTGAGTATTCTTCTCCATGCTCACTACTGAGGATCTAGTTTAACATATTTGAATGTGATGGAATGGCTTGAAGAGAAGCATATGTGGTGCTTTTTGGCATTAAATATGTTCTCTGGTGATTTTTTCTGAAAAGCAAAAACACAGGTCTTTGTTTACACCAAATATATGATGTCCTGAGTTCTGCCTCTCCTTATGGGCTCTGCCCAGGGCAGTAGACACAGCCCTGCTGCTGAAGCAAAGTCATCTGAGAATGGGGCAGGAGAGTAAGCTTTCCAGCTTTGTGCTGCGATGCTGCCCAGAATCCTTTTCCATGTACTGAAGTAGAAGTGTTGCCATGACAAAGCAGACATTCAGATGTGACCTGAAGGTACAGCTGGGAGTTTTGCATTGCCTGAGGAAAGCTCTCCTTGGGACACCTCTAACAAAGCAGTGCAGACTGTGGTGCTGAGACTGGTACTGCTTGGTAGCACTTCCTTCACAGTGCATGCTTCATTGGGTTGTAGTTACTGTACTCATGCAGAAAGCAGCAAGAGCAGACTGGAACCGCCTAGGACAACTTTGGGATAGCTTAGGCTTTTACCCAAAGAGGCTTGAGCATCCTCCTTTTTGGGCATCAGGCACACTCCGGGCACCCTGCATCTGCAGTTTCAGATGTAATCTTGTGGGGTGAGGCAGGGAATAGGAAGGCATTCTTTGTTTCCTTCTTTGTGGTCAGCTCTCTTTGACCAAGAAATAAAAACATGCACACGCTTTATCTTTGTAAAAATAAATAAGTACAGGGCTATGTATTACAATGCACTTGGGAACTGGATCTGGTCCAGAATGTGGCAGCTTGCTTGTTATTAGCCCTGGTCTCTCCCTTGAGTGCTTGCAGCCAAAGCTCCTGTGCTGGCTGATCTCTGAATTTGGGGAGAGGTTTTCTTTCTCTTCTCTTTTCTTTTCTTTTCTTTTCTTTTCTTTTCTTTTTTTTCTTTTCTTTTCTTTCCTTTTCTTTTCTTTTCTTTTCTTTTCTTTTCTTCTAGTCATAATTTTAGCCATAAATGGAATGGGACTTGCCTCTTGCTTGAATGATGCTGCCTCGTTTGTCCTCTGGGGCTTTCCAAGCAAGAGTCTCAGCTCCAGCATTCTCTCACTCTCTAGTCCTGAAATAGTTTGTGGATCTTCTGAGTGGTGGGCCAAAACCATTTTTTTTAAGGTGATGATAGAGCTGGGAGCTAGGGGAGGGGAATTAGACCTGAGATGTCTGTTTTAGTTGGCAGATTACTGTTTTGAACCAATCTGTTCATCAGCTCAAGCCAAATTTCTTGCTGTCCAAACTGTATCTGTGTTATGTGCATGTCCTGACCCGTGAACATGCCGAGCTTCCCTGCTTTTTTAGGGGTCCACAGGCTGGGGAGGGGGAACTCCTGCAAAAAGACATTTAGCGTTACTCATTCTGTGTCCCCTGTGACCAAAATCCTCAACTGTTCCAAAATACCACGTGCTTTTTTCACAAGTGCAAAATTAAGCATTTCTGATGAAATAAAACCTCATATTTAGATGAGGTTGCTGTGTCACGCCTTGTTTGAAGCAGGATTTTGTGCATGTGTGTGCTAAGGGAGAAGAGTATGGAGAGCTGTAGATTAACAGGTCGAGTTAGCAAAAATGCAGAGGATGAAAGTCCTAATAGATGTAAAACCAACAGTGTTTTTATTTCCTAGATGAACAGGTTCTGATCCCTAGGGGTGAATCTGTCACAGTATGCACCTGGTGTTGGTACAGATCCAATTCCTTGTAACTGAACTCAAAGTACTGTTGCAGATAGGGAGGATTTTGCCCACCTTGCTTGCTCAAATACAGCGCTGCTCCATTCTTCTCACCCCTGGGAGGTTTGTGAAGGTCTATATAGGAACCAGGAGAAAAGACTTGCTTTTAAAAATGCATTGACTTCCTTTCAATTGCCTGGACTTATAGACCTTCAGAAGATGGAGAATGTGGATAATAAAATTTCTTTCACCTCCTGGGTGGGTTTTAATAAGCTCCTTCAGCTTGAGAGAGTGGCTCCTCAGCTGTGTTTAATTTCAGCTCCAGATTTCACTAGCCTATGCACCATACAAGGACCAGGCATATGCACTGCATCGTCTCTTATAAGGTGCAGGCACCTACAGTGGGCAGGTAACCATCAGTAACCCTGGCTAATGTTATCCTGCTTGCATGATAAATATAGCATAGGAAGGAGGATCCATTCTGAAAAATACTAGAGAAAATATTACTTATAACTCTTAATCAAATTCTGTAGCATTCTAAATTTTCAGCAACAATTTTCTGGTGTTTCCCATTAGAGGACAATCTATCAGCTATGCTGGCATAAACCCAGCTTCCTTTAAAAAAATTACTCTGGATTCGGGAGAACTTTTTTTTTCTCTTTGTCTTTCTTTTTTTCCTCCACAGTTAAAACTAAAAATGCAGAAGCGTTTTGAGGAACTCCAGCATCTTTTGCACTAAGTAAAAAGAACTTGATTTTAGCATAGCTGGTGATACTTAGTTATTTGGTTGAGGATGGGTTTAGTTATTGAACTGCTGTGCACAAGTTGAAGGTTTGAGTTATCTGAACGCCCTAATTAAAGAACAAAACAAACCTTTTATTTCATTTTATCAGTGCTTAGGAGTACAGATATTTAAGCCATTTAGGAATGCAGAATTTCATATTCTTTATTCTGTGGGTACCTCATTAGAAAAAGTAGCTTTTGTTAATTGCTGGTAGCAGCTCTCAAAAAGATTTACTGTTTGGGTTAAAAACCATTATAAAGCCTGACCTCATTACATAAATTACTAATTCACAACAAAGCAGACATATTATCTATTCATTTGGTGGGAGCAGTTTGCTGAAAGCCCTCTTTAGTTCCTTTGGGTGAGTGTGTGGAGCAATACCTGATGCCTCGCTCCGGTCTGGAGCTCAGATGCATCCTTGGTCAGTGCATGCCACCAACAGGAGCTGCAGTCTGCTTGGACTCACTGCCAAAGCTAGTTCCCACTCAGCTACTAGAGGTCACCATGGAGACATTTTGTACTGGAACAGCTCATTTTAAATATTAGATCTCAGACTTTGAGCATGTACTGAGACTTTACAGTCACTGTTGCTTTAGAACATCTGCTTTTTCATAGGCAGGGAAAAAATGCTTTAGGAAAGTTAAAAAGCCTAAATGGTAGATTTGGCATTTCGTGTTTGTTATGGTAGTAGGCGGTGACGTAGCATAGAAGGACCATCTATAAATACTTTAATATTATTTAATAAATTATGACGGGTTTTATGGCATAGCTAATAATAGCATTAAATGTTTCTGCATTTAACAGGCACGCACATTGTTTTAACAATATCTCCATGTTATATGCTTTGCAACAGCTTGTTATAGCTTCATCTGTTAGGCATTTACTGTGCATTCATTTTATTTATTTTTGAAGAAAAAGGAATGCTTTCTAATAAGATATGAAGGAGCGTATCTGCATTGATTGCCCATTCAACAAATATGACAAAGCGTTCATGAAAGAATACAAAATTGAAATTAGTACTTATCCACAGGCATAGCTCACCAGGAGCAGGGGTTGCCTTCGAACATCTGTCTCAAGGACACCCTAAAATATGACCCATGGTGAGTCATATTAATGCAGTAGTGCCCAGTGCATTGGGCTGGGTTCCCGCTGGGGCTGTGGGGCCACTGGGTAGCTTCAGGCAAGAAGTAGCCTCGGTGATTTGTTGTAGGAGTGGCTGGGACTGCCGTGTGAGGAGTTAGGGTGAAGGCATTTAGTAACAGGACACAGCCTAGCTTGGTGCTTGGTGAGTAATAGCTTTTCCAAATCTTGTGTTGCAGAGTAGATCACTACCTTGCTCACCTCCTGATTTTCACTGTGCCTGGGGTCTATGCAATGGGAGGTTGAGTTGCTCTTCAAGAAGCAGCATCTGCTGGAAGAATTGCAATGTGTTTTTGCCCGAAGACCTTATCTCATGTGTGTTATGCTGTTCCTGCTGTAGGTATCTTCAGTGTACATTCATTGTGAGGGAAACTAAGAGCACAGTTGTGTCTTCTGTTGAGTGGTACTATGACTTTACTAAATAGCACTCGAAAAATAAATACTGTCTGATATCAGTGAACAATTCTGTGCATGTAGTGCTTAGAGAAATCCTCATTTGGGTTGTTTTTTTTTCTTTCTCTCAAGCATAATTCTAGTGCAGCAAGAAAGAAAAAAACTCTCAGAATATTTAGGATATAATTGCAGGTTATTATTATAGACATCCTTCCTTTGGGAATCTAAAACTACAATACATTTCATTCTGATTAAATTAAAGAGGCCAATCAGTAATTCCCAGCTCATGGCAGTTAGTTTTTAAGATCAATGGGATTCCCCACAGAATGAGACACTTTTCTACCTGAGTGAAGCTATCTCCACCTGAGCTTGTTACAGCACCTGAAGCATCTATATCCACCTCTATTCACTGCTGGCTGTGCCATGAAGGTGAATTTAAGTGTTGGAGGCTTCCTAACCCTGGGTATTTTCTATATACTGGCAGATTTCTTCTCCAGAAAAGACACTAAACAGGGAACCAACTCTTCTACATGCTAGCTTGCAAAACTTGTGACCAGTAGGGGCAGTCACAGGAGGGAACATTGTTTTTTGTCAGATTTTTTTCCACCCCAAATATTTCCTCTGGTTGAACACCTAGGACACTATTAATTCGAATGGAGACACCCAAGACACCAAACAGTTAAGGAGGAAATATTAAAGCATACATAACAGACACTGGCCTAGCAAGGCAGCTGGATACAACCCCTATGTTTAAGTGCCTGAATGCAGATGTTGATGCCTCTCTTCAGGTGGCTGGGTTTGTGAATGCTGGTATTGTATATTTGCCAGGAATACAAGTTGAATCTCTTGACTTTGTGGTTTTAGCTCCTAGGCAGCATTTCTTCTTCTCAGTACACTATATACAGTGCTTATTCATATGGAAAGCACACATGATGGTTTTTTTGATGTTTTCTTAGCGTTGATCAGAATATATGGAATTTGGAGTTCTTGTTTTGGGGATTCTTTGGTTGCTGTTGGAGAAGGAATGTTTCATTATCTCAATTCATCCATTTCTTGGTTAATTCTCTTTGGGTGCTCAATAGCATTGCTCCTTTCACCAACTTAGTAAGCGACCACCAGGTTTCTGAACCACAGAGTGTAACTGCATCATCCATATTAGGGTCTCCTTTTGCAGAAGAGCAGAGCAGTTTCTGCTGTCTGTAGGAAAGGAATAGTGTCTTGACACCCTGAATCAAGGAATCCACCTCAGCAGGCAAGCTTTGCCTCTGAAGTGGCAAGAAAAGGTTGGGGAGAACTATGTGGAAGAACAGAAAAGGACTGCTCGTGTCTTTGCCTCCCTTCCAACCTCCTGGGTTTCAGCACGATTTGGGGAAGTGAAGAAATAAAACAAATTGGACAAACTGGAGTACCAGGGATTCTTCTCTGCCTACAGGAGCTGTGTGAGTCTGGAGTGCATTCATATTTTGAGAAAATTAACTGGCAAGCTGTAGTAAGTGTCCAGCATGCATGCCATTGTAGGGTTAGAAGTTGACTGAAAGCAGAAATTGGCTGAATGGGTGTTTTGGGGGGTGAATATCAGAGGCAGATCTCTTCCAGTGCTTTAAGCTCCTACTCTAGAGTGTGTGGTTGTGAGAACATCTCCATTACAAGGTTATACTTCTTTTTTTTTTCTTTGAAAATTCTTTTTCCCCCTCACTTCATTCTGGGAAACAGCCGCACTGTTTTAACTGAAACTTTCCCAAATAATTCAATCCAAGACAGACAGGCATTGGCTAGGAAAACCTAAAACCAAACAGAGAGAATTTGGCAATGTTTTTAGTAGATCAAAGCTGCGTTTCTTAATGGAAAGTGTCAGGCATCCTCAAATATAAGTAGTGTTAATGCACAGCCTATAATTATGCAAATGAACAATGGGTATCTTTGCCAACTGGACACTTCTTCCAAACATTGCATTCACTTCTAAAAGTCTCCAAAAGTTGTATGAGATTTAACAAGGTTGTTACAAACTCACGTTTTGAGTGTGTCTGTGAGTAGCTCAAGTGTGCTGAAAAGTAATGGATCCAATTCAGTACCAGGGATTTCTGCAGAAGTGGGACCATTTGGTGAAGAGTTTTTCTACTGGTAGTGAAAACTGACTGTCATGTAGGGTTTTGTAAACAAGGTAGGAGCTAGAACTGAAGTTGTGAAAGGACATTTTGATGAGTGGGACTTAAAAATGGTAATCACTGTTTCTGGGATTGGGATTTTGCAGTGCCAGCAATGAAGAAGCCAGGAAATACTTTCTTTTCTCTGTCCTGTAAACATGTCCTGATGGGTTTCTCCCTCCTCTATAGGAATAGGAATTCGCTGTAGCTGGAAATGAGTAGTTGTAACACATATACTGAGCTGAGAATGGTACTCCTTCTGTCTTATTCATGAGCTTAAGATTAAACTAATCACAAGTTTCTGCTGGATTTTTTTTGTGTATTTGTTGCATTCTCTTGTGCCATGAGGCAGGGACCTTCATGGTTTATCTAGACATTTTTCTTTAAGTGGTGTTTGGTGTCTCCCTTGTTCTCTTCTTTTCTCATCCTTTGGCACATTTTGATGAAATAGATGTGGAAAAACTAATGCTATTTATTTTGTTCAGTGCTCTTGGCATTGTGTTTCTTGGTGTTTACAAAGGAGCTCAGAATAGACACTCTGGGCCTCACGACTCATGGCGGCCTTCCATACACCGTGACACAGATGGTTCCTGCCAGTCCTCTTCCTACAAAAGGAAGATGCCAGCATTAGCTAACCCATAAAGCTCCTTCATACTGGGCATCCACCCAGGTACAGCAGTTTAAACCCCCACGGTGTCTTAAATGGTGCTGTTAGTGTTGTTGCCTTGGTGCTCTTTTTCCTTCCTGCTTTAACTGTGAGCTTTTATAATAGTGAAGGGAGACAGCACCAAGTGATCAGTAGAACAGAAGCAGACATCACATTGGCAATTTAATATTTGAAGGGTGGTTTCTGCTGTGGGAAGTGTACCCTTGTGTGGAAGGGATTCTGTCATATCAGCTCCGTACTGGGAGTATTTTTCATGTCCGGGATTCAGTTGTTCATATTATGCAACGGTCTTTGAGCGTGAGATGGGGCTAAGGACTGATGGCTTCTCTCTGAAAGAAAAGCCAGCCAAAATCCTTTGGGAAGAAGTATTTCCTGGGTGAGTATCCCTGGTCAGGAAACATCAATACATGCAGTTAGGTGTGAGCGACGTGCGTGGCGTTGTGGGGGTGTGAATAGCCAGAATAGTAAGTGTATCCATCATTTCTATTTCTAGAGCAGCTAGAAAGATATTACTAAGCAATTAGAAGAGAGAGGAGATGACAAATCGGAATGCCTTTCTCTCCGTTTTTCAGAAGATGATCTCATTTTACACCAGATACTCAGCAGCTGTAGATCATAGTGCTCCCTTGAAGCCTGTGCTGATGTGCACCTGCTAAGGATCTGGCAGTGGAATGCTTGATTTTAAAAAGAAAATAATTGTGGTTGTAGTGTAAAATCAGCTTAGTTTTGAATTAGAAAACTTTAAACATTGCAGTTGCTCTAGAAATTGCATGCATCACAAGTTTGGGAGTTTGCAGTCTGCACAGATACAATTCCTTCTTGTCTTTCAGGTGAATTTGTATGATCATCTGCTTCTATGACTGTTTTGGAATATTCTCAGACTTTTCCCTAAGTGTTTTTCTTTTTTATTTATTTTCAAAGCAGTAATTAAAAATATATATATATTCTTACCAGACTATCCATCCCCTGCCCTTGAGTTTATCTCATTTAGTCCTTTCCAATAGTTCCAGGCAATAATATGAATTGGACCTACTGGTATTGTCAGACCTTGGTTGCTGTTGTCTAAGCCTCAGTTTAAACTGCCAAAAGAGAAAATTTATTCTGTAGATGACCCAAAAACTCAGTGCATTAGCTGCCACTGGGAATGCAATGTGGGCCCCTGTGTTCTGTGGTCTCCGGGAAATGTTTTCTTGTCTCTTTCTCGTCTCTTTGCCTCTCATCTCCCTCATTGTTTTCTTGCCTATATGAAGCTAAGAAGTCAGAGATGCTTCTGTTGATACTTCATCACGTGTTGCCCAAGTGCAGGCATATCCATAGGCAGCATAAAGCAGGCGCATTCACCGAGGGTTGCTTACAACATCCCTGCAGCTGATTTACATGGGCCCAGGGGAAGAACTGAACTGCAATCATGAGGAGACTCTTCAACTCCACCAAGACTCCTTCAAGGCACAGCAAAACATCCACGCCGTCTGATGGGAGAAGGTGGTTCAACTCCCCCTGCTTTTCTAAGAAGGCAGAAACAATACACTGCATATTTACATAGAATCCCCTTAAGGACATCTGTCATGCCGGAGATTAAACTGAATGTCTCTCCCCAGTTTAATGTTATGCCTTCAGGCAGTCTAAGCCCAATAGATTCAGTTACTCTGCTCCAGATCCTAGATTACTAACACAGGCAGTTTTTTATTTTCCAGAAGCATAGAACTTTTGCTTGTAAAGTACTGTCTTTGTGTGGGTTTTCTAGGCCACTTCCACTTACATTTTGGAGCCTGGCCCTGTGCTGGATTTGTGGTTAGTGTTTTTTGCATTAAATTCTAGCAGCCGCACTTTCCTCACTTCTATCTCCATATGGTGCATTAGGTGAGTTATTCAACTCATTTCCTTCCATTCATGGTGAGACACACCGCAGAAGCTGTGTTTCCATCCATCACCTTTTATCCAGAAGAAGCTTGCGTTACCCTTAGGAATCCAGCTGCCACTAAAATACTGGCCAAAGAATGGAGCTGAAAACAGTGGTTTGAATGTTATGTTGGCATCTAAAAGCAACTTTTCTTACTCGGTATTGCTCACTTTTGCTCTCCTTCCCTGGCTGAGTCCTGTGCTGTTTGCAGTAGGGAATCATTTTGTTCTGTTTCTTGCTTGCTCACTCTGTGTGGCCTGAATCATCGCTTAGCCACAGCAGTGTTTGAAAATACCTATTTATTTGTGGGAGAAAAGAAGATTCATTTAAGGAGGAAGCTGCAGTAGTTCCCCCACCAGAGGCACCACTTGGCCAGTTGACTTTACCACCAGAGACATGTCTCCATTAACACAGTCAAAGGAAGACGAATAACAGACAATTTGGAAACCTTCTGCAGGATGAAATGCCCAATTCTCAATTTTCAGAAGTCAGTTATGAACAGGGAGCTGGAAGGAACCACAGCTCTGTGCTATCCTAGCATCACCCCTGACTTGAACAGCAGACTTTTACCAGCAGCAGGTGATTCACAAAGGGAACAAAGGATTAACTCTTTTTAAGTGGCTGCTTATCAAGCCAGCTTTGCTCATTAGATGTAAAGTCCTGTATTCTGCCAGCAACTTTCATATCTGTGAGCTGAATGTCCCATCTTGTGGCAACACTTGCATTCTACAGTCTTGGGTTTGCCCATATGTCCTTAAGGCAATCCCAGTAAGCGTGGCAAGTGTGAACCCTCCTTTCTTTCACTGTTTCTCCTTGATGGTTTTAAGATTCTGTTTAGTGGTAAACCCCATGTATTATTTTGCAGTTTCCATGCATGATGCCAAGTCCACAAGTCTTAGATCAGGCTCACCCAGTTAATCCTTTGATTTCAGTCAATAATAATGACAGATGAACAAGCCTCATAACCTATCTTCCAAGAGGTTTCCAAGTGAGCAGCCCACGGTCAGCGTTACGGCTCTGCCACATATACTGTCATTCTTTCCCCTTGCTGTCTGGCTATACTTTGAAACTTGAACCTCATCAGGCAAGTGTAGAATTTGCTAGGGGACTTAAAACACCTCGTTAGCTATATGAGGGCTTTCAAGGCTCTTAACAGATTTCTCCATTAAACTCATAAATTTCTCCATAAATTCCTTTTTATATTTGAATCCTAGTCACTACCACCAACTGTGGCATCATCAAGGAATAAATTAAGGCTGTTAGGAGGCTCTTCTTGCCAGCACTTCCTATTAAAGCTCAGCTGCATTGGCTTGCAGCAGTGTAGGTGCCTGTGTACACGTCTTCATGCGGCACCTCTGGAGCCTCTCTTGCTTTCTGGCTGCTTTACAAGGAGGCTTTTGCCTCTGTCTCTCCAGCTTTCCCCGCATGTCCAAAGGGCCCAGTCCTCCCCTCACTCTCCTGCACAGTGCTGCTGTGTGGCTGGTTATGCTTATATCTTATGCAAATATACTTTAGCTTCAAAATGGTTAAACTGCATTGTGCATGAAAAAGTGGTTTGCCAAAGTGTCCCTGATGGCTGCTGATGGACTAACAGCATTCTGACGCTCAGACTCACAAAAGCAGAACCTGAGTAGTCATACTGTGTAAGATTCTGTCTGAATAAGTGGAGTGGTGTCCTCCTTGTGGATGTAAACCCAGCTTGAGAGATGCTCAAGGATAGAGTGGGATATCTTTGAAAACCTATACCTGAAAATAGATGACCCACCCAGCCCTGAATCTTTTCCAATCCAGTCTTTGTCCTCACAACATTCTTAGCATTCAAATCATCTGACTTTCAGTAGCACTTGCCAGTTCCAGAGGGTCTCTGGTGCTTCGGGGGCTGTTCATCTGTGTGGTACCCCCAGACAGATGTGTGTCTAAGAGCCACCATCTAAATGTAAAGAACTTAGCTCTGAGTTCAAAGCTCTGTAATTTGTAACTGGAAATGCTGAAGACATTCAGGTAAGAATTTCAAAGCTACAAAATCTTTAACGAGAGGTTTTGATACCTGAAGTGAGATAATTCGTGGGTCCTGCTGATTTAAACACTGGGATTCATGCAAACCTGGCATCGCTTCCAAACTGAGCTGTGTAAATACCCTGTGAGTATGAGGACGAAACTCTCCAAACCTTCTTCTGTACTCTGCAGAATTTATTCTGAACAACATGAGAAGACACATACAAAATTTTGAGGAGGGAAAGGAAGAATTTTGAAGGGCTACATCCTGCATCTAAACTCAGCTTGTAAGGAAGAGACTACGTAACCAAAACCATGACCTTGCAATTAAGGTGGATCTCTGTGAGTTCATCCAGTTCAAATTACAAAGCTGTATGACTATTTCTCATGGAAAAATCACATAGAGGATTTGAATCTGAGGGCAGGTGTCATGGCTAGGGTTTTCCTTGCTCTGCACCTGAACTTTGAATTTGAGAGAAGTAGTCAAGAGGTTGAAAGAGGTTGAAAGAACCTGGCTCTGAATTCAGCTCTATAGCTCTTGAAGTCCGTTGTGTTTTCATCATGTTCTTCCTCATCAATTACTCCAAGGCTTTTTCTTTGAGGGAAATTTAACTACACCCAGAAAGGACCATTTGCAAATGGTAGTGGATGCTTTTAAAACTCTTTTATGATGGCAAAGGTGAGGTGAGAACAGGCTGAATTCGGGGGGCGCAGATCACCACTCTGTGCAAATGTGCAGAACTTCTGCAAGCTTGGGAAGGCTGCAGAGCCGCACCAGCTGGGAGTACAGACTTGCCTTTCTATGGGAACATATGCTAATCCTGGCAAAGAACTGAAGCCCAGCTTGTGAACTGCTTACTTGCAGGGATGAGCAGTTAAAATGGCTTCCCTGGGCGTCGTAGGTGAAGAACTCCTTAGCAGCAGGAGTACCGGGTTCGCAATGCAGCCCTTAATTTTCATCCTGTAAATTGCTGCTGCTGGGTTCGCGCAGTGCTGTGAATGATCATCGTTTTACGATGGATGACCAGAGAGGATGATGCGATCTGAGGCTGAAGGGATCGATATCCGCTAACACAAAAAGAGGAAGAATTCCTTCTACCGCAGGTTGCGTTACCTCTCTCTAAAGCTTCTTCAGCTACGAAGCTGCAAAGGCAGATACGTTTCAGCAAGCCATCAAACATGATAACAGTCAGTTATGTAAACATCTGAATGTGGAGACATTTGATTCCAGTGCTGTGTGGGCAGCCTGGTTTGCAGCAGAGATTTCTAAACAGGCAATCTGGTTTTCCAGGTAATTAAAAATGTTTGCATAGGCTAGTAGATTTATCTTTTGAAACCATTTTAGCACTAGTGCTCTCCAGAGTGGTATCAGTTGACACAGTGCATAATCTAGAAGAGACTAATTGCTGCATGATTTCTAATTTTTCTGCAGTCATGTAAATGAGCTGAAGTCTGCACAGGTGGAGCCTATTAGAGTGAATGATTTTGCTCTCATGTTGTTATCTTCATTTGCTGTTGTCTTATCAACTCGAAGTAGGAAATCTGCTGTCATGAAAAGCAGGCAAGGGAACAATGTCTGACTGAAAAGTCTTGTTTCATTATTTTTTAATTCATACAGTACTACCTGCCTAATGCAGTTTTCTGATTACCATGCTAGGCAGCCAGTAATGCAGTTTTATTCAAATAAGGGAAGCAGTGCTTTAATTTAAGCTAAGAAATCATCCACATTTCTTACCAGGCAACAAGGATTGTGATTCAATAATACATGAATTTAATAATGCATAATGGTAGACTTTGCAGGTACTAAATAGCAATATCAGAATGAATCAGTATACTATGTTATTATAGGGGAGACCGTCCCCTTTGCGCATGTGCTCTGTCTCTGCTTTTCCTTCCCCTGAGCTATTTCATTCTTTAAGAGGTGAGATAAACAAACTAACTTTTAGTTCCAGAAACAAAGTATTAGAGGTTTCCTAAAACCTTTTTTGGCTGCACCGCCAGGCCCTGCAATGGGCTGTGTGCTGCTATCCCATGGTATGCTGGGCTGCAGCAGGGGATGGGAGTTAAGTGCTGCTGTTACCATCAAGAAAGTTCTCAAGAGTTCAGCAAGCACAGTCACCTGCTATCATCCAGGAAACCCTTTAATATATTATGGGATTCCATCTTCAAGGGAGCTGGCTGTGGCACCTCTTAGGAGGTCAATCCAGGACATGAATGCTCTGCTGGTTACAACCCGGTTGCTTTTCCCAATCCTAAATAGAATCACAGCTTGTACTGTCAACCATTAATATGAGGAGGTATTCTCCTTCTGTGGTGTTTCATCCCACCATGTTTCAGATAGCAATTACACTTTTGTTGTGCTGTGCTGTTCTCTAGCTGCAATCAAGTTACTTGAAATTGATCTATCTCAGGTAGATCATAATACTACATGCAGTCTCTGCATAACAAGGATGAGGGGCAGGACGAGAGGAAAAGCTGCATTCACACCATCTAATTAAAGTGGCTGGACTAGGGAGTTGACCCCCCAGGGCTTTTCCCTCTAATCCTTAGCATCTGAATCTGTCAAGGTTTCTCCTTCTGGTGCTTAGCATGGGCTATTGAGGAAGGGTGTGCTGACGTCTGGGCAGATGCTCGCTTGGCCTTCACCTCCATTCAGCAGGTAAGACTTGTGACGTGGTAGTTATCCACATGGTCCTCCCGACCATCTGTTCTCTTCTCTTTTCTGGAAAAGAAAGCATGAGGTGCTCCTTAAAGTATGACGTGAAGGCATAACTTCTCGTTCATTTTCTTCTATTTCGTGATTCTTGACTTCACATGTTTTCTTCCAGAGGTAATGCCCTTGGTCTCATACATCTTGAAAAGTCTCTGTCTCATCCTGGGCACATCTTTGAAGGATTTGGGATTGTGCTATTTTCCATTTCTTTGTCACACTTTGGTTCACTGAGTCCTGTGTTCCATCGGGTTTGCTGGGTCCATTGGTAGCTGTGTTTGTTTTAGTTGAAAATGATGTTGTCACCACAGACAGACATGAGCACCCAGATGTAAATCTAAAGGGCCAACCACTCAAGAAAAGAAGGTTTTCTATAAAAGCACTGTAGAGCAAGGGGAAAACAAAAAGAAAACCATGAGCCTGATTCTGCTCTTGCCAAAAGGGTATGTTGATCTGTTAGTTTCCATTCTCCAGCCCTCAAAAATGTTCCCTCAGTGCAATCCCATTGATTTCAATAGAATTATTCCTCATTCACACTGTCCTCACATGTTTGTAATAAAAATTCTTACCAGTGCCATTAATACCCTGCAGATTATTCAAACTGAAAGAATTTTTCAGAACAAATTCAACTTTCATCATTTATGCTCTTTGTACACTCCTACCATTTCACTCATCATGAGCAATAAAAACTTACTGATCGGTTTCACTTTTATTTACTACCCAATTAATTCCCTGGCACAATGACATCCTATTTAGGTTCATGACATTGGAGTGAATTGGGCTGAATTTTTTTTTTTTTAGGCAGCTTATTTTCATTGCTCTTTTTTTTTTTTTTTTTTTTTTTTTAAGTTGATTATGTCCTTTTATTGGCAGCTTAGGAAATAAAACATTTGTATTCCTTGGTGGTGTTTCTCCTAGTTCTAAAATGCCCTTGGGAAAGCTCTGATTAACTGTACTACATTCAAATGTAGACTGATCTAATTACTGCTTCCATACCAAGAACTTCCAAAAGACAGGATTAGATTGTTTTTAGCTTCTTTGTGTTTGGAAAGTGCTTATGTATAGTATCTGTGCATTCATGCTACATACATATATGTGCATATGGATGAGTGCACACATATAACAAGTTGTTTGGATGTTTGTTTTCTTTTTTTAAGAACTATAAAAGCTGAAATGTAGTTCCTTTTACATTTAGGCCTTTTTTCTTATATTAGTTTTCAACAGCAAATTATGCTCATCCTCTGTGGACAGAAGCTCGCTTAAAGTTGTAAAATAGATTTTCTTTTGCATTGTCCCATTCAATAAACCTCTTGTTCCATTGTGGAGTCTGTGGGAGCTTTCTCTGGGGACAAAACCAGAATGTGGAATTTATTACATATCGCCCAGTGCCCCATGTGGAGCCTTCATCTGGATTCCTTTGACACAAAAATGTGCTTTATGCCATTGCAGGGGCTTTTGAGAATTTTGAAGCAAATCCAGCTCAGAGCTGGTATATCAATGGCAAATCCTCTTAGCTCTGGTTACAGGAGATCAGGATGCTATTTCAGCATTCATATTTGGGAGCTGTTCCATTAACACCTACAACAGTAGATACGGATATATAGTTGGCTGCTGCTTAGGAGGATCTATTTGGTGACTTATCATGAAGGCAAAGTATTGAATTCTGCTCTTACTTGTGCCTATGTATCTCCACAGAGTTTGCTAGCTTAATATTTGTAGCATTACCATCATCACTCTGCCAATGCAGGGCACCTAGCTCAAAGCAAAACACTGTCTTCAATCATCAGCATTGTACCATGCTAAGAACCTTATATCCTTAAAATGTTCTCATCCAGCTGTATGGTCTTCAGATATGGGTGTACTGCAGTGACTAATCCCACTCATCAGCACTGACCTACCATGCCGTGTGTCCTTTTTCTGCCCCATGTCGCTCATGGCTTGCACCCCCTGTGGCCTGCTCGTGTAAGAATCCATGGGGTCAGGACAAGAAGTACTTTTGTAAGGGCACTATTCACAGAGAGTGATGTCAGGAGGCTTCTTGCATGTTTGCTTCTTGCAAACCGAAATAACATTCATAATGTTTTGTGTAGTGTGTTCACAGAGTGTCTTGTAAGCAAAGAGCTGCTCACCAGCTGTTGGGTTTGGAGAGGTGGGTAGCTGGGGGTGGGGTGATGAGCTTGGCAACCACAAAGAAATGGAATGCTACAAATGACATGAACAGAGACATGGCTCAGCTGTGTACGTAGGTGTGCTAAGAAGTTGGTAGCAAATAGAGAACAAAATTACCCAGAGAAGTTGTTTTCTCTAGCAAGTCCTAATTAGGGGCTATCAAAGCTGTTTTATGGTAGTATTGAAAAAGATATTTGATATTTTCCCTTGAATGTGGGACAAGTTTCCAGGGATTATAATTGTAACTCAGGAATGAGCTCAGCAGTGAATTTTACAGTTTAGCACTTATCAACTTTAATCCTTTCCCACTGTCTGAGCATCCTGCATAAGCTCATCTGAAAGCCTTGAAGAATTGAAAGCCTTGGGAATTACAGCTGGAGAACACAAAGCTGACTCACTGGTGGGATGCAAGCTCTGCTGCCTCATTGCTTGCTTTGGGTTTGCATTGCCTGTTTTAAAAGTCCATGGTCCAGAAGGTTGCAGAGATGAGTGGTACTTCTGCATGTCCTAATGTTTCCTGGTACATAATGAAGGAAATCATTTCTGCTGATGTAACATTAACTCAGCAGTAATAATATTGGTCAAAGAGCAGAAGTGGTGGTGAAGAACTGAGGCTGCTTGTATGTATGAGGAATCATACATGGTCGACCATTTATATATTTTAAACACTTCTTAAATAAGGCCATCCCTTCTTAAACATCAAAAAGTCTAATATATAATTTAATTTGAACTGCTATTATCCTGCCTTTCTTGAGAAAAGCTACCCACCTTTTGTATCAGAAGTTCTCTAATGAGGTGAATTTCTGTCCTCATTGTCAGTTCATCCATTTTTTTTCAGCTGTGAATCTTGTGATACTTGATGTTTTGAGTTTCCTTTTGTATTTCCCTTGATCTCTAAGTTCCTGGAATAATGTGTTCAAATAAAATCCCCAGCTTTCACTTGAAGGGCTGCCACTCTTGGCTGTGGAAAAGACCATGAGAATGTGACCATTAGAGTGTGTCACATACATGAAGGCGTATAAAAGGGCTTTAAATAGATGGGTTTTAGCATATCACTCTTTCTCATATTATTGCACGATTTTTGGACGACTCTCCTATGATTCTGAGATGCAAGAGATTGGCAATCTTGCTTTCTTTAGTGGGTGTTGAAGGAGTGGGTTCTTTTTTTTTTCTTTTCTTTTCAGTAAGAGCTTTTTTCATCTTTCGATTTGGAGCTTTCTTTTAGGCTCAGTCACTCAGTCAGGATTCACTTTTTACCCTGAAGTTGAAACTCAATTTTTTTTACTTGTTTGATAGTTGAGGGCACCTTGTAGGAGTTGGCTCACAGTACTCCTTCAGAGAAGAGACAGTCTGTCCTAAAAGCCTGCATACTTCATTTTGTTTGCAGAGCCTGAAGCTTTTCATCTCATTGCCTGGACATAAGGGTAAAATCCAATCTTTACAATTTACCACTCTCTATTTGTCAGCATGACTCTGAGCAAAACACTAACAGTTCTGTAAAGCCATTACCCTCTTCTTGGGCCACTGAGAGGATACAGAACCTCTGGAAGTCACTTCTTATTTATGCCCTAGACCTAGGCTGGAGGTTAGGACTGTATTAAGGAGTATGTTCTCACATGCTTTCCTGTCCATGTACTCCCCTGAAGACATTACTGAAGACAGAATTTTGATGAGGTCCAGAATTGCCTTCCTACAACCCAACTGGATTGCCTCTGGGGAGTATGAAGTCCTCAGGGCTGCCTCGGAAGGACTGTTTTTTCTGGGACTTTCCTCATGTTCCTCTCCTGCTCATGCTAGCTCAGATGATGAGTTTGGAGCAGGACAGGACTGTGCCAGCTATTTGGTCCTGAGGGTATGAGTTAAATATCAGGAAATATGTTGTTTCCACTGGTGAGGATGAGAAGGGACCTGCTGGAGGTGAAGAGAAGCTCCAAGCACACAGCTTTGAGGAGAGCAAGGCTGGTTACAGTTGGAGAGTGCATCTGTGTATCCCACAGACTGTTTTGGCAGCATCAGCAGCTGCTTGGGGACATTTCTTCTCTGGATTTGGCATACTGGGGTGACCCCATCTGGAGCTTGTTGGGCTTAGGGGGCAACAGCTGTCTCTGGCACATCTCTGACTCCATGGGGAAGAATATGCCAGAGGCTTCTCTGGGCTCTGGGACATCCTTCCCTCCCAGTGCACTTGTTTCTTCTGCTGTACTCTGTGCCCCTCCTGGTAATGCTCTCTGCTCCCATTAGTATCCTGGCAGCGTGTGACAGGGATGTGATCCGGAGCTATTGCTGTCTTCATTGCTCCATGGGCACACCAGGACTGTGTTCTGGAACAACATTTAATTAAAGATAAAGCACTCCAGAACAAGGATGAAACAGAGCATTATAAAATCAATGTTAGCAATCTGTTTAAAGGGCAAAGTTGTACAAGGCTTGAGTGACAAGATTTCTTCTTACTGCACCAGTCTCCATTTTATAGTTTGATCTCCAGATGGCTGTGATTATTCTCAATCTGGAAAAAGTATATTAATGAAGATTTTTTAAAACTGCATGTGATATGAATTCCCTTTGTAATTGAAGCTATCATTTTTTTTTTCTTCATTTTGTTCAAAGATAAATTCACCAGGGAATTGCAGCCCCTTCCTACCAGATAGAATTGACATCATTTGCTTAGCTTGAAAGCTACACCATTTTGAAATGCAGGATAATTTTTTCTTTGAACAACCAGATAAATAAGAGAAAATCTTGCTGTTGTTCATTGGAGTGTTGACTCTTGGAGAATTATTCAGCCCATGAGAAGACAGTTTTGTACTGTATTGAAATGATTATAGTAGAAGTAAAGCCAAAAATGCTGGTGCAGGAAAGGCATGCACTGGGCTAGCAAAGATTTCTTCTGACCTGGTATAATGGGGGAGGAAACTGTTGGAAGGAGATTGGCTTGTTTCAGCAGGAGAGAAAAAAACCCACAAGTAATTACTTCAGACCAATAATTTCTCGTGTGTGCATACAATAGCCCATCTTCTTCCTTCTTTCCTTCTTTCCTTTCTTCCTTCCATCCATCCATCCATCCATCCATCCATCCATCCATCCATCCATCCATCCATCTTCTTCCTTGCTGCGGCTTGCCTGACATTGTTGCCTCCTGGCTCTGCCCTCTTCTTGGGAAGTGAGGAGATGAGAAAATAAGAGAAGATCAGTTCCTCTTTCTTGCACAGCTGCCACTTCTGCCTCCTTGCAGTAACTACTTTAACAAACCATGCTGGAATTCTCCTTTTGTAGTTGATAGGTCCCAAAGATTTTGGGGGCAAGGCAGACCCCATGCTTGGCTCTCATTGCTGCAGCTCTTTACCTTTTATCAAATTTGTTGTGGCTTGCAGTGCACTGCATTCTTTCTCCCAGCAACCTCAATACAGGACATTGGTTCAAACAAAGTCTTTCTCGATAAGGAAACTCTGTATCACAGTATATTACCGTTGCTTTTGGAAGAAGTAAGTGGAGAACTTCTTCTATTTTGTCATTTCACATTGAAGGAAAGAGAACATCACGTTGAAATCAAATTTCCATGAGCAATAATGACAGAGCATTTAAACATCTCATTTAAAAACTCTTCCTTGGTTATACTTCTCTCCTGAGAAAACTCCTTTCTGAATGCCAGAGGACACCGTTTATTGTGGCAGCACTGTCCTCAGGGCAGACAGAAATGGTGTTTATAGAAATAAGGAGTTCTGGAAGGTTTTGTTTTGTTTTGATCTCTCCTCTCCTCTCCTCTCCTCTCCTCTCCTCTCCTCTCCTCTCCTCTCCTCTCCTCTCCTCTCCTCTCCTCTCCTCTCCTCTCCCCTCCTCTCCTCTCCTCTCCTCTCCTCTCCTTATAATGTCAGAGCCACTTTGCAAAAGCTGTGTCTCTGAATCTAAAGGGCTGAGTTGCATGCTCTGATCATTCTTTTTGGCCAAAGCTTTATTTGGATGCAACCCACAAAGAACTTTGTGGTTATTGCAAATCCAAGAGTGGATGAGCTGCAAGTTCCAAACCAGCTGGACTCATGTAGAGTTGCTTTGTGAGGGTGAAAGAGCATTCATAAAAATTTGAACTTGATTCAACGTCTGTTTATTCACCCTGCTCCCAGGATTAGCAGACTTAACTTCTGTGACCTGCTCTCGGGCGGTGCTCGGTGATACACTGCTTAAGTGACTCAGGGGGAAGGTGATTTTGTGGTTTTGCAGGAGAGAATCTGGCTTGTCCTGTAGATCAGCAAGTCATCAGGGTTACCATGCTGGTTTGTGTGCTAAAAGTTTCGTTCCCTCAGCATGGAAACATGGCTGCTTCTGCAATGACAGTGAACCTGCCCAAAAATGTGCCAATTCACAAGATTTGTAACTGAATTTGTATTGTTAAAGAGTAGAAGAAATTAATTAGACCAAATTGAGTCTTTGACTATCATGACTCTTTTCATAACAGTGTAGGTCATCCTGCCCATGGAGACTGGCTCTTTTGCTCTTAAGGAGCAGAGACTCCTTGCTTGGATCAAGCATCCACAGCCCAACCATGGGGAGGAGATATGTGACTGCTCTGAGAGTCACAGCCTCTCCTCCCCATTGAACTTAATCCGCTTTTTGAATTCTCTTCCAGCTCTTCTTACCATGCTGCTCTCCACCCAGCTCCCTGCCTGCCTTTCCTCATGACATGTGTCCCCTCCTGGCAAAGGCCATGTGGTCCACAGAGAAGATGGGGATCTTCTCCTCACTCCTGGGCACACAGAGTGTCCTGCTGGCTGTAGAGCTCACCTGCATACTAGCATCCTTGCAATGAGATGGATGCCACGACCAACCTACGAATACTATGGTCATCGAGGGGGGACAGACCCTCTCAGCTGCTTTCAAGAAGAGAGCTGTGCTTTGTTGCTTTGCTTAATGCGACCCTGATGAGCTCCTCATAGCAAATTGCTAGGTTGTTGGAGGGTTTGGTTGTGTCAATTTTTAAATTTTATTTTTAACTTCCTGACTTTTGAGAAAAGGAATGCATCAAGGGAAGATGAAGGATGTAAGGAAGTAGCACCATTGAGATTAAAGGGACCAAATTTTACCAGCAATCACAGCAAATATCTGACTTGCTTAAGTGAAGCCAATTACTGTATTATTGCCTCCTTTTGCACTATGCACAGTAGGGATGTCACTGGATAATGGTTTGCATGTAGAGTTAATCACTTTGATGCATTTCTGACTGATCCCAGCAAATTATGTTTTGGTTCCACTATATTAAACACAAGAGCAGGGGATTATCATTAATAAATCTAAGGCACAGCATGCATAAATCTTGAATAAATCAAATATCAATTACATAGGCAGTATCTGCTGACATCTGCTTTCATCAAATAATATATTTGAAATAGATTTTATTTCATTTTGTCAGAGTCAAAGAAATGTTAGACCAGTGTGCAAAGACCCTTACTCCAAAGCGCTGGGTATGTAGGTGTGCTATTGCTTGCTGAGCAGCACAAATCAGCTTTTTTTTTTTCTTTAATTGCTTTTCATTTTTCTACATAAATAGCACATTGGTTTCATAGGGTGTCAGGTGGCAAAGAGAGGACTCATACCTTTTAGGAAAGGTTCTTCTGCGCATGTCTGTTGCTAAGTTCTGCTTCCAAATGATTTCTTGGCGTTGCTTCTGGTTAGGCGGCCATCTGTTAGCAACCTTTTCATGCAAGGGGTGGTTGGGTGGGGTGACTTCAGCCTGGGATTTACCGGGGAATTGAGGCAGGTGGAAAGAAAGTTAGTTAATGCCAGATTTCAGGGGAATTACAGAAAGGAAGGATTAGGTGCGGGCTGAGCCAGGAGCCTGTGAGTGCTGGGAGGCCTGTGGGCAGGGTAAGTATTTATCACCCCACACAGCACCTCCCTGTCAGGGGTAGGAGGAGTGTCCTCAGCTTGTAGCAACACGCAGTGCAGGAGTCTGCGCCCACATCCATGCCCAACCTGGTGTTGCCCTGGGGCAGGGGGCTGAGCAAGCCCTCCAAAAGGTGCAGTGGAAGTAATCTGAAGGAACGTGGTGTTGGCATGTTGGTGAAGCGTCTTCAAGTACTTTGTCTCCTCCTTTAGCCTCCTTCTCCTCCTGCAGAGACCTCTGCATATGCAAATTTCATTTCACAAGCTCTCGGGATAGAATCACAGAATTGTTTCAGTTGGAAGAGACCTTTAAAGGCCATCTAGTCTTACTCTCCTGCACTGATCAGAGACACCTACAACACCAACAGGGGCTCAGAGCCCTGTCCAGCCTGACCCTGAATGTCTCCAGGGATGGGGCACCACCACCTCCCTCGGCAACATGTGCCAGTTCCTCCCCATCATTATTGTAAAAACTTCTTCTTTATCTAAAACTCTTTCAGCATGAAACCATTTCCCCTTGTCCCATCACCACAGATTTTGCTGAAGAGTTTGTTCCCTTCCTGCTTACAGCCCCCCTTTAGGTACTGAAATGCCTCTATCAGATCGCCTCAGAGGCTTCTCTTCTCTGGGCTGAACAACCCCAGCTCTCATCCTCTCCTCACAGAGGGGCAGATCCTGTCCCTCTCCCTGCTGGCTGCGCTGCTTTGGATGCAGCCTAGGATGCACTTGGCTCTCTGAGTTGCAAGGGCACAAGGTGCTGGCTCATGTCCAGCTGCCATCCACCAGTTCCTCCAGGCTCTTCTTGGCAAGGCTGTGCTCCATCCTTACATCCCCAAGACTGTAATGACTGTGGAGGTCGCCACAACCTTGGTGCAAGATCTTGCACTTGGCTTTGTTGAACCTCATGATGTTCGCCTGGGCCCACTGCTCAGCCTGTCTAGGTCTCTCTGAGTAGCAAACAATGCATCTCAAGACCTTGGGACATACCAGCCAGCTTCTGTAGGGTTTTACATAATGGTAACTTCAAGGGGTTCTAAAATATGTGCATACACCAGAAGAATGAGGACATACATGTGGATTTAGTCATCTGATATTACTGCACCTTTTGTAAGGTGTGAACATTTGTGAACTAATTTTTTTTCTTTCTAGGACTCTATTGAGCATGTTAATTCACAGGAAATGTGTAGACCTGAAAATTATCCTCCATTAATTCCACACCAAAATAAAAATAGTAATGCTTTTTGTATTTAGAAAGACCTGATGGCAGCTAAATTAGTGATTTCAGCAACTATAAAAATATCTTAGGTTATAAATCCACAGAACTGAAAGAATTGCTATCCTGTGGATTCATATATTTAAATAGACCTTATTTTCTCTTGTGCATAGCCCTGAAATGTACTGGGAGCCACTGCTCCAATTTGCAGCAAGTGCAAACCTTCGTCCTTCTGATTCCCACAGTAGCAGCAGCGGGGCTGTGGGCAGCACAGCTCTCAGCGTGTGCAAAGTGAGGTGGTGTATGTGTGAAGAATTTATAGAAGGACTGTCCCTTGGGAAGTGTTTTGAAAATATCTGACACTTGATATAATCTACTGCATTCTGAATGCAAAAGGAGGAAAAAAAGCTCTTCAGAAGTGTTTTTCTGAGCCCCAGGGATGTCCTCTGGCAGAGATGGTCCGTCTGTATCCAGAGAGAGGAGGAACTCCACTGCAACTCGGAGAAATAAATACAATAAAATAGAAAATGACACAAGTGCTGCTTTTGTTTTGGTGGTAGGAATACTCAAGGTCTTTGGCAAGCACACCTCAGGCTCATATTCAAGTCTGATTCCTTTCTTAAAAGAGAATAAATTAAAATATAAAGCTTTAAGTTCTCTTCTCAGCTGCCTGATACAATTCCCATTGCCTTCTGTGGGTGTTACACCTGAGCAGTTAGAAGCAGGATCTTGTTCCCCCTGCAATTTAACGAGTCCTATTACTGCTGTCAGGTGTCATGATACGAATCTGGGGGTGGCAATATGGATTTGCAGTGGTGTAACCGTGTGTAATACTTATCGTGGTGCAGATAAGAACATGTTCAGCTTTTGCCCAT
The DNA here is from genome assembly GCF_905368555.1 of Meleagris gallopavo. Classification (NCBI taxonomy): domain Eukaryota; kingdom Metazoa; phylum Chordata; class Aves; order Galliformes; family Phasianidae; genus Meleagris; species Meleagris gallopavo. Next base: position 6,985,223 of record NC_139405.1, on the reverse strand, counting down.
CAATTTTTCTTACACGCGTTAATTTTTTGGTAGAGTGTTGGAGAGAATGCACAGTAAGAACTAGATGGCAAGGCAGAGATCTGTCTGAGGAAGGGCTCTGGGGTGTTGTAAGAGAACTTACACTGCTTCATACGTCTTTCTGTAGGAAAACCAGTCCTGTCCCATGCTGCTCCGCCACAGCATCAAGAGAGGCCACAAGAAGAGGTGGTGTCTCCACTTTTGCTTTCACAGAGCTTGAAATCTTATTCTTGCTTTGATGAAGGTGTTGGTACGTGCAGAACCTTGTGTCCATTCTGTGTTCACGTGTGTCCATGTTCCAGTGGGAGCGGAAAGCCGAGACCAGGGAGGGATTTCACAGCCAACATTTGCAGCCAAGTCACATTTCACATACACTGAGTACAAGGAGAATGGTATTTTTAATTTGATTTTTATAGAGAATCGTTTCTTTTTTTTTCTTTTTTGTCCTTTGAGGAGGCACACGAAACATGGATTTCTTAACACTGTATCACAACCACCTTGCCCACAATTAGTCAGCAAAGCAGCTGTTCTATTTCATATGTTTTCATTCTTTACTAATTTTTTTAAAAAAATCTTAATGGAACCTCATCTGCTGAGTCCACTGCTGTAGGCTACCAGTCAGGAATGAATCCGAATGTTGAACTGTGTTATATCATTAGAAGAAAGAAGAGAGGGAAAGGTGAAGGGAAAGGAGGAGCAAGCACAAGAGGTCATGCATACCCCATCTGGATGCTCGTGCTATCTGTGAGATAGATGAGAGCATCCTAAATGGCCAGCAAGGACAACGTTCCTCACTGTTGCTTCTTGTCTCTGTGGCTTGTCCCAGTCTCTCTGGTCCCATGTCACCCACACAGCTTGAGATCTTTGTGTGTGTGCCGTGGTTTTCAAGGAGGTGACAAAAATGACCGCTGTGGCTGAGCAGTAACCTTCCCTGATATGAGTTTGTCCATAAGATTGCATGGGATTTGTGATGAAAAGAAAATATATGAGTTTTGTGTAAGATGGTAAAAGATGGAAAATGCTGCTGTTTCTGTGACCTTGTTTCTTTTTCTACTAGTTTAATTGGTATCTAGCAATTATTTAAAGTGGCTAGCAATGATAACACAAGTATTTACAGTCATTAGCAACTCCTCGTGTTGGAAAATAAGCCTACTGAATATTAAATTAACTCAGAGTGCTTAATTAATACTATCTCAGGGCTGTCCTAAGGATATTTCCCTATTCCATGGGTCTACATAGATGACAGAGAGCACACTCATAAGCTACAGTGAGGTCTTGAACTCAGTTGGCATGAGGTGTTATTGAAAGCAGGAAGTTTTGCTTTGTGCAGATGGTCTGCAAGGCCCTACTTCTGCAAGAATGAACATGGCAGACTTCCCAGATCTGTTTTATTTGTTTATTTATTTATATGTACAGACACATATATAGTCAGCCTTTCAGTTAATTAGCTAATGTTTGTAAAGTGCTTTGAGGATTAAGTGCTACATAAGTGCTAATTATTATCATTATTATTAGCTCTCAGTATGCTTTAGTAGACAAGGTCAACCAGGAAGACAGCAAGAAAGAATGTATCTGCTAAGGAAGGCTGGTAGCCTGCTTGCTCTTATTTTTTCACCCTTCAATAAGAAAAAAATGGGGCTGGGCAATAGGATGCACTTCCTTAATGGTGCAGATTAGTGAAACACTCACCTGATTGCCCAGGAAGTCCAGTGTCTGTCCATGCTCAGCCTTAGGAGTAGGATAGGCAAACCTCTGTTTGGTGTAATAAGAGTGATGCAGTGCCTATGCCGAGTGCCCTTCAGTCTTCTTTAAGATTTACAGACCTCATAAGATCCCTTCAGAGCAAATTCATGTTTGCATTTGGTATATACACTCATAAATACATTCGAAGACGTTCATGTGTACATATCTTTCCCTAAGATAGAAGGAAAAAAGTGAAGGAATGGAAGGTTACAGAGAGGCCAAGAAGCTTGGCATCACACTCCATAAGTTTAGGCCAGAACTGTAAGTAGTGTAGCAAATCTCATTTATTTAATTCTAGGGATCAGACCTTTAATTGCTCTCAGGTGCTTATTTCCACCCTTGTACACAGGTGACTGCAATAACATGGATGTGTGTAGTGCATCTGATGGGACATTTGATTAAGTGTAACTTCTTATCTTCAAGCGTTTTAATTGCTGGCAGGCAGAAACTGGTTCTCAAAAGTTCTGTTAGCCAATATGGAACTGTTACTCCTCGTATTCTTTGCTGAGTGAAGATGCATAACGTGGACCTTTTGTTTATCTCCTTTGTGAAAGCTGTGTTGAAGGCTCTGCACACGTCTGCATGTAGCACACACCTTCCTCCAGCAAACCCTCACGTTGCTACCAGCAGAGCATGGGGAAATGGAGTCCTGTGCACATGGAACACCTGTGCTTGTTTAGATAGGACCAATAGTGCCTGAGACAAACGGGTGCAGTTGGCCCTTCCAGGATGTTTGTATTCAACTCTTGGACAACCTTCAGGGGCTGGATGCAGGTTGCAGCCCAGCACAGCAGTCTTCTGCTAAAAAATATGAATGGAGAAAAGAAAGAAAATTAGTTAAAGCACTAGAAGTGGTAAATATAAAGCACTGCTTTCATTTTAATATGATTTCCTTTCCTAGTCACTGCGGGGGATTTTTATTAACTCCCTTTTAGCTTGCAAGTCTTTTAAATGACTTTAAATAAATAGGATAAATGTTCATTGGGAGATGAAGGAAATGAAGTGAGCTGAGCTGAGCTGAGCTGGAGTTGCTGTTTCTGCTCTTGCAGCTCAAGCCTTTCTCTGTGAAGGCAAAGCAGACGGATGGGGAAGGGGGAGGCTGAGCCCAGGGCATGGTCAGCACCAGAGACAGAAGCTGTGCTTGCTGTGATTGCTGCTGGCTGCAGTCCTTCCTGCCTGCTGCCCCAAAACCTGACAGCTGCACCCAGCCTCTGGTGATGCTGTTTCTCACTCCTTGTACTGTTTGTGGTCACAGACACCTGACAAAAGATGAAGTCTCACCTGGCACTGGGAATACTTCTGCATAAGGACAGCAGAAGTCAGGGGGAAGCAGAAGGTGGTTAGCAGAGGGGAGGGAGTGGTGTGAAGCTGAGGCAGAGGTCAGTGGTGCAGGGTGACACCAAAACCTATAAAGATGGTGGTGTTGTTGGGGTCCTACCTTCTTGTTCATTTGGGTCAGGATCCAAATGGTCACTGTCAGCCATGCCTCTTTGCTGTGGTGCTGGGCTAGGAAAGGTAGCAACTGGTGAGCCCCATCCCAAGTGCTTCAGCTCACACTATTGGTCTCTTACTCCTAATTTCTGATCATCTTTCTCCCTTCCCATAGATTACTCTCTTTCCCTTCTAACCTTCACACTGTCCCTGGAAGGGTTATAGGTCAGTAAGACTTGCCCAGGTGGGATGCATTCAACTTAAAAAAGCAGAGGAGGGATGGATAATGAAACTCCCTCCTGGCTCACTCCTGAGCTCAAGGAAACTTGTAATGGTGTTTTGCAGACCCTAAAAGTATGCATGCCCTGAAAGCTTCATTGTGGCAGTATGCATATCTCTACATGTTTTGCTGTGCTTGAATTTGACTAAATTTATGTCTGACACATCTCACAACTCTGATAGGTCTTTCTGGACTTGTTCTCTGCACCTAGGTCAAGCTGAAGCTGTGGGCCTTTTGTTTGCTGTCTCTGATGACCAGTATCCCAAATTCACTTTACTGTGCCATGTTCTGTGCGCCATCAGCTTTTCTAATGAGTGAGTGATCACTGTTTGGGGTGAAATGGGGTAGTTAGCTGAAGGAAGTTATGCATAGATAGGTTGTATTATATAGTTTTATGTTTAAATTTAATATGCACGCATACATATGTATAATGAGCAAATGTTATATGCATGTGTCTGTTATATATTATATTGCCATAGCATTTTATTATATAATTATATATGATCACATAATTAAAATATTGTGATTATTGAGTAATTAATAACATATTATAGTATAATAATATATCATTGTATTATTATATGAAGGGGTATGTATAGGAGCTGGATGAAGATCCAACGTAAATTTGCTTAAAGCTCAGTTGCACAGTTGAAGTCAGTGAAGCCATCAAAGTGCAAAATCAACTTTTCCTTTTCTTTTTCTATAAGTATGTCTGGATTTTTGAGGTAGATGATTTTATTTCTAAGCTTTTCCGAATAACATACTCTGATTTAGTTGTTAGAACCGTCCTTTGCCGAAGAAGAACTGCCTTTATCAGAAGGGTAAAACAGAAAAGCACAGAGAAAGTTGTCCAATACATGGAATGACTTTGTTACGGAAGACAGTAAATAGGCAGTGAGATAGCGATTAGCCTGTAAAAGTGAAGATAAAGTGGTGCGAAAAATGAGCCTGATAAAAGCCTGAATGGTTTGGAGTTCCTAGGAAACAGCTTTTCTCTGCTCTTCATACTGCTAAAACTGGAGGGCGCTCCCTGAAATAATCAGGCAGCAAGTTCAAATCAGTGAAAAAGAGATTTTCTTCCCGCCTGCTTCCCCAACACCCGCAGTGCAGGATTACAGTGTGAAACTCCTTGTCACAGGATGTTGAGAAAGCCAACGGTATAAATGGGTTCAAGAAGGGATTACACAAATTCATGGAGAAGAAGTCTACTGGGAACTATTAAACACGAGGGTCCAGATGCAACCTCTGGCTTGGGAAGTCCCAAAACTGCTGATTGCTGGAATCTGAGAGGTTATACCAGAAGAGGGATCGCTGTAATTGCTATGCTTCTTATATTTGCTTCTGAATCACCCACCGTTGACTACTGGGGAAATGGTATGCTGGCTTAGATGGGCCTTTGGTGGCTCAGAATGGCTTTTCTATTTTTATGTTCTTAATTTTTGTACAAAGAACAGAGAAATTACTTTATCTTTTTCCTCTCTAAAAGCTGAAATTTGCTAGTGCCAAAGAATTCAGATTTCAGACCGCTCAGACCACTCAGGACAAGCTGTTCAGAGCCATCACAGATGTGGTGTGGCACATTAAGTATAACATATTCGATTCGGATTGCTGTTACTGCTCTGGGCCAAGTGAGCATGCGGTCCAGATTAATAGCTGGATCCACAGCTTCCCTCCAAGCACAAATGCCCATTTTCTTGTGTGAGTAAAGGCAGTCCAGGAGCTCCAAGCTTGAGGCTGGAAATTCAGAAAGAAAGAAACTGGTTACCTGTTAGATCTCATTCCCTGGAGCTGGCAGAAAGGGACTAAGCAGTGAGGCTGGGGAATGAAGGAAAGTTTGACTGCCTGTGAGTACACCACCATGCGCATACTGTTCTAAAAGTAGGGCAGATAATCTTGAAGTTTGTGTTTTTCTGTGGAACTGGCCTTGTCTAATTTGTAGTGATGAAGTGACTTTTATCTTTGCTCCAGACTTATACAAAAGGCTTACTTAACTCATCCTGGCTTGTAATGAGAAATGTTCATTCACACTATGGGATGAAGTGGGCAAGCTGTAAACCATCTTATCTCCCTGTGGAGCTGCTCCATGAAACTGGCACACCTGGGGCTGAGTAGGCTCAGGTAGAATTTTGGTAGGTTTCCAGCACACACCGAAGGAGCAAGGAGAGAGATGAGGTTCTTAGGATTGTCCCTTAGGCAGTCCCATCCAGGGTTAGTTGTTGCTAGGTGCCGTATCATCAGGCCATGAGATAGAATGCAGATTTTGGCATTTACCCCAAAGGAGGTTTGGTCTTGGGAGTCTGGATGTGAACAACTTAAGCTGGAAGCCATTTGCAGGCTGACCTCTGCATGGAGACCACCTCCATATGTACTCACTATGCTCTCATCCTTCCTCCTGGCGTCCTCTCTCCTAGATATTCATAAATATCACCGGTAGGGACATGGATAGGAATAAAAAGTGAGGCAGAAAAAGCGAAGGTGGGAGGAGGAGAGCAGTACCTCTTCTGTAGATGCAATAGTTCAGATGGGGGAATGCACTGTTGAAGTTTCTGCTTTGACGTGTATAAGAAACGTGGCCAAGTTATGGTTTCTGTGGGAATTGTACGTTTGAATTTTCAGCCTTTTGTGTGGTTAAATTCTCAACCACAACATTGCATTAAATAGTCGGGCTTTTTTTATAATAGTTGTTGTACCCATAAAGCTTAATGTTTTGCTTCTTTACGAAGGTGGGAGGGTATTTGTGTGTTTTTGTGCTGGAGCGATGACATGGCGGTTTGCTTTAAATCGGGGCGTGGAGGACACACTTGGATTTCTGCCAAAGTGAGAGGCGGTGGGGGGGGAGGTTGCTGGGAGCCTTCTAGCAAGAGGAGATGGCTCAGTGACAGGGCTGTGCTGCCAGACCAACAGCATTTAATCTGGGGGACTGGGCTGGGCCGCGGGATTTCCTGTTGTGATACTGGGTTTTATCTCTGAGTAAGCAATTCCAGACTTGCTCCAACTGGTGAGGACCACCACTTCTTTCTGCTCTTCCCTCCACCTTCCCTCCTCCAAATATTTGCTGTACGCCCTCTGGGAAGTTATGCAAGCGACCTTTGTTGAAAATTGCACCAGCTGTCCGCCCATTAAAACCCAGCATCACAGCAGCATTACGGCAGCACTAATTGCTGCTGGGTGGATTTGCACAACCAAATGCTGACCTGATGGGATGATATGGGTTCCCATCAGCCCCTACAGGAACCTATAGAAGGTCAAAAATAAAGCTTGGGAAGAAGCACGGGGAAGCCAGCACCACATCCATGTGCTCTGTGCTTCTTCTAAGGTTGCCAAAACTGGAAATTTTAGTCTGTCAGTATATATGAGAGTTGTGGTCAACTGAAACGTAAATTGGAAGGGTTTCATAAGAGTGTTTATATTCTACGTCAGCAGCAGGTTGAAAGGTGAAGACTTACACGTGATAAATATATTTTCTTTTCATTGATGACCAGCAAAAGAAAATGAACACTGAAACAAAATGTTTACAGGTCCGGTGAAACGTATTTTCTTGTTTGGGGCTCATTATTACAGCTCCTAAGCACAGTCCTAGGGCATCACAGACAGCAGAAATTATGTCATGTAGCATGAGGAAAGCTGGATGAACTGGAGGTGGTTCTTGGTGGTTCTTTTTAGTGATGCTTTTTTTTTGGATATTTTTCCTAGATTTTTTCTTTGGAAGCATTGCCAGCCTCCTGTGGCAACCCAGAGCAGCTCAACCTTTTGGATCGGGGCCTGATGGCAGTCAGGCACAGGTTGCATCCTCACCAGACCTGTCAGGCACAAATCCAGGGTGAAGAGGAAACCCAATTGCAGAGATTTGCGCTTGCAGGAGCTTCAGCCTCGCTTGTTCTTTCCCTGCCTGCTGGCTGTGCAGCATTACCTGGCTTTCCCTTATCACCTCACATCCTCAAGGAGTTGTTCCCTTGATTAGTGTCCAGCTAAAAAAGCAGGGGTCCAACCTGCATCCATCCCCATATTTTCAAGCTAAGGTTGTTCTTCTGTCCTTCCCATTTGTCCATGAAACCACTCTCTTGTGTTTTTGATTTCCACATGGTCTCTGAGCAGAGTCATCAAAACCAAATGGAAGGGAAATTGTTGGCTCTTCCTTTTCCACCCTCAAAGAGCATTTGGATGCTTTTTGCCCTGCAGTGCAAGTGTGATCCCATGTGTGCAGATCAATGTTTGTTCCCTTGGGATAAGTGCAGGGCTGTGGGCTCAGACCGAATAGGGAGGTAAAAGGGAAATGGTTTTAAAGCTACTTGGGAAGAATGTAAACATATTTTTTGTTTTCTCCCACCAGGTCCTTGAACGGCTTCTCATGTTTTTAAAAGGCAAATTTCCAATTTCCTTCACTATATCCAGAATAAAACCCTGTCCTCTGAATTGAGTGGGAGGATTGCCTCTCACTTCACAAAAGTGGGACCCCAACCTGCACATGTCCTTGCATACCTTCCTAGGGCTTTTCTTCTTATGAACAGGATTCCCTCCCCTATTTGAGAAACTTTTCTTCTGCCTCCTGCAGCTCTAAGAACATAGCTGAAGACACCGTCAGTGTGGAAGCTGGGTTTTTTGTAATAGACTGTAGCGAGTCCACGTGATTCAGATAGTCAGTGCCCTTTTTTGAAACAATTCTTTGGTTTTGAAAGCAAATGAGGGCTATAATATAGCGAATTGGACACTAAATTTCTATTAATTCATAAAAACTAAAATAGAATCCATTAGGAGTAGTTTGGTATTGGTGTGAAAGGAGATGTAAATTATCTACTATCATGCTTGAAATGCAAAAGCTAATCATGTTTGGCATCAGGCCAGCCACCATTAAAGTAATTATTTTTAATCATCAGCACTTGGTGACATGAATACTCATATTTGTTGATTTACTGGGGAAAGCACTTTATATTGTAAATAAAAAGCTGAGAAAATATACATTTTGTTAGAATGATAATAATAATTATTGAGAAAAAAAGACGTTTGCTTTTTTAAAGCCAAACGAGTCAGTTTCCATCCTCCCATCAGTCAATATAAGCCTGATCAAATGCCTCTCCCATTAAATGGGAGGCGTGCTGCCTGCAGAGGTGCTTGGATCGTATTCCTGCATGAACATTACATTTCTGATTGTTCCAAGTTACTAAAAGTGGCTTCTCCTCAGCCACTGCTATTCAATGACTCCTTTCTTCTTATGGGTTTTTCAAAGTTGTCATAAATTCAGGCTGAGGTGTCTAATGTGGCACCTTTATTTCAGATAAAGACTGTAAAATACTGCAAATGGTTTGTGTGACTCAGGTAAAAAATCTCAATTTTAGTTTATTTTCATTTGTTTTCAGTGAGGTTGAGACTCCTAATTGCTTACACGAGTTCTGCATGTGGAGATACAAAGGCCTTGCTTACTTGGGAGCACTGGAAATATTCACCTGTCTTCTGCAGGCATAAAGCCCTATAAGCTGGCATTGGGTGTCGAAACATCATCTGAAATTTGGAAATATTGAATAAGAGGATGAGCAATCCATTCCATAAACATCTTGCAAATGTGAATGCAGTTCTGGATTTGCTGCAGTGGTCCATGCAGAGACGCAGCGATTTCATGAGCTAATTTCAGTAAGAAATACAGAGCATGACTTAATGAAGCAATCATGAGGTCCGAATTCAGCCAGTTTACGAAAGCAGTTTGGGGTGGGGAAAGGGTTCTTAGCAGGTAAAGAAAAAGAGCAGCAGCAAAATGCTAAATGTAGGGCTGTGCGTGATTTTAAGGAAGCAAGGACTGATTCCTCAGTCTGAATTATAGTAGAATAGAAAGCCTGACACAGGGATTGAGAAGGTGTGGGAATAGCATATACATGAAGTCTCAGAGGCAATTCCAACACGTACATTTTGACAAGAAATTTTGTACAAGCTGAAGTCCTTGCCTGTGTAAAAGTGGCATGTTATTGTTTGGGGTCATTAAATTAAAGAAAATAATAAGTGGAGGGGGCACAAGAATGTCTGGCAAATGTTTCTGAATAACCTAGGTTGAAAGATCGGTACCAAAATGGAATGGAGTGTTGGGGGAGAAATTAAAATTCTGCTGATGATTTTTCTGAAGGCCCACGTGTAAACAGGTAATGGGGCCAGTGCTTCATCAGAATGCTTCCAATTCTTCTGTGTTGCAAGGCTTTTTCCTTAATAAAACCATGTGAGGTGAACATGTCCTCTTCTCAGATGAAGACTCAGCCTTAAGTGAAACAAGAAGTTTGGTGACCTCATACTTTACTGCTCATGGGTAATTTGTCAGAAATAGGAGCTCCCAAATCTCACACTTTGAAGGACTGTGCTTTATCCATCAGGCAGTGCCAGCAGCAGTGTCACTGATTCGTTATCAAAACTTAAAGACAAAAAAGAAGACATTTTTTTCATAAAACTTCTGGAGGAAAAGAAGTCCTTTGTCATGAAGCACTCTGGGTTGTTAATGTTTGGCTTTGTTCTGAAACATGATATCCATCAGTTTCAATTTTTTTTCCCCTCAAAATGGTCTGAAAAGGGGACTTTGAAATGTTTGTTTTAGAAAAAAAAAAATAATTGTAGATTGCTAACTTGATTTTCTGGGGTTTTGTTTTTACATTTCGTACAATAAAATATTATAAAATTTTAAGAAATAAAGGAAAAGCTCTTTCATTTGAAAATATTTGGCTACTTTGAACTGTCCCCTTTATTGTCATTTTATTTCTACAAGAAGATTTCAGCAAATATTTCTTGAATTTGTGAAGCATTTTGATCACGATTTCCTCCATCTATTCTTTCCAAAGTTTTTCCATCCATCTCCGTTAACTGCATACCTCTTTATTCAGCTTTACCAAACCTTCCTGCCTTAAGTTTTGCTTCCACATCATTTGTCATTCTCTGCGACATTTTGGGAAACAAAGGTATTCTCATCCTTTCCCATATCCCTGCTGTTGTGCTTTCGCAGCTGGTGAGCAAGATATGATGCAAACCATTGTAAGGAACTTGCACTTGTACTTCACGTGGCCAATAATAGGTGCCCCATCTGGCTCTATGTGAAATGCACACCCTGCTTCTGGGTGCTCATCAGCATGCAGCGACTATCTCTTGGCTTTTGAAGTCTGCATGCTAAAGCCGGGGAGTGCTGTCGGTGGCAGAGATTTGTAGGAAGTGTCAATGTGGGTTACCTTCGACGTTAGCTAGATGGTGCTAAAGAATTTTTGCTTGTTGTCGCTAAGCAGAGAGTGTGGAGTGCAGTCCTTTCGCTTCCAGGGTTTGGGATTAAAATCCAATGCTTTTGTTTTGTCCTAAATGAAATGTAAACTGTAGGCAATGCGTACAAGGGATTAAAACAGGCAAAAAGACCGGCTCCTGAGCACTTCAGGAGTAGACCTATTGATTTCAGTGACTTCAGTACACATTAGGTCAGCCTTACACACGCTTTGAGCAAAGAGAGGCTTTGCCAGGGGAGGACTCTCTCTCCTGTGCCTATTTCTGACCCTCTCAAGCAGTGATGAGCTTCTATTTCTGACCTTCTCAAGCAGTGATGAGCTTCCAGCAACCATCACGTGCTCAGATCTTTACTCTCACAGGCTCTGCCTTAATGAAGGGAAGATTTCCTCCTGGCTTTCACAGCTGTGACCTGCAGCAGTCTGCAAAATTTTGGAAGTGGATAATTTAGAAAGCAAACAAAACACCACTCCTCCAAGCAAGCGCTCATGGAGCCCAGGTTTCCTTGCTTTTTGAGTGCTGCTGTTTCAAATTAGCAGAGTCCTGGCTCTGATAAATACTAACAAAGTGTAACGAATGATCAAAGCTGCATTTACAACCCAATGAGATTGAAATGATTGATCTGGATGACATAATAATGATAACCAGTGAGATGAGGCATGCAAGACTACCCCTCCAGGTACTGGGAGAAAGGAACAGGTATTAAAAATGACTCCACTTCTTAGTTCATCAGGTTATTCCCATTCTGATATGTGGAGGACAAATGCAAGGCCTTTGCTTTCATCGGGAAGAGCCCTGCAGTTGCTGTGGACAGTTCATATCCCGCTGGTAGTAATTCGTTATTTCTCTGCACATTACAAAGGTTGGTTGATGACATACTAAATAAAGAGCAAGTCATTCGTGACCGTTCCCTGTGCTGCTGGGGCTCTAAGCCTCTCACCCTAGTTCAAGGCGTGGTAGAAACTCAGATGTTGTTCTTTCCAAAGTTTGTGAAAGGCCACATTTAGAGATGTGAGGGGATATGAGAGGTTTCTCGTCATCTCCCAGGAGACTGACTATATGATTGATGAGAAGACAGCATGGATTTACCATAACTCCAGTCATCTTTTAAACTTGTCCTTTAAACAGCAGGACATCTTCTTGTAACCTTCCAGGATCGTGCTTCCAGCAGGCTTCACATCCTTCTTTTGAAAAGGAACTCCAAGCTACTCACCTCAGGCCTGGCCAGTTGTGAGAGATGGGAAAGCATGAACCTTCCTTGTCAGGGTCTCTTTTCTCATTTTCGTTTTTTTTTCAGTCTTTCACTGTAAGAAGTTTCTGGATGTGTAGGATAGTCACATTGCTCAGCATACCTTAAAGAAAACTCATGCTTCTAAACAACCAACTACACCTGCTATTTATTTCTAGCAGGCTGCCTTTTCCAGACAACAGCAGAAGACCTCGTACCCTAAAAGTTTCCAGTTTTGATTATCTCTGCCCTTGTGAGGCCCCTTCTGGAGTACTGCTTCCAGACCTGGGGCCCTTCACCCAAGAGGGATGTGGAACTGTTTGATTCAGTCCAAAGGAGGGCTGTGAAGATGTTCAGAAGGCTGGAGCACCTATCCTATGAAGACGGGTTGATGGAGCTGGGATTGTTCAGCCTGGAGAAGAGAAGGCTCTCGGGAGACCCTACAGCATTCCAGTACTTGTATAGAGTTTACAAACAGAAGAGAAACTGACTTTCTACATGGTCTGATAGTAATAGGACAAGGATGAATGGCTTGAAATGGTAAGAGTTGAGATTTAGGTTAGATGTTAGGAGGATTTTTTTTTACTTGGAGGGTGGTGAGGTGCTGGTCCTGGAAGAAGGTGATCTTTAAGGTCCACTTCAACCTAAGCCATTCTGTGATTCCATGATTCTGTGAAATGCTTTCACAGCACTGGGGGAACAGCTTTGCTCTAAGATCTGGTCCTGGTGTCACTCTGGTTTTACAGCAAGCAGTGATCTGCCACTTTTAGGGGTGAATCCTCTGCTGCTCCATTAACACCCACCACGTTCTCCTCCCTTCTTTCCTTTTTTTCTCCCAGAATGTATGGCAATCAGAATAAATTTGTTCACCACAGGCTGGGGAGCATTAGCATTTTAAAAACACTGGGCTGAATCCTCAGCAGGATGTAAGTCAACAATAACACCTTTGAAGTGAAGACAGCTTTTCTCATTTGCCGTCTGGGAACCTTTCTCAGTATGACCCTGCAAGGGGATATTCTCAGTATCTACAGCTGGAGGATGATTTCTCTAGATTTCCCATACAGCTGACAAAGAAGAAGTGTCACAAAAGTCCCTCCAGAAGGCATCTAAATATGAATCAGAATTGCCCTATGGAAGGAGTTGTCTTCCCCCCTCCCTTGCCCTACCAGGAACCATAGAGAATGACTCTTCCAAGTGAAACACCCGAAGCAAGATGCTTACATTTAGCCTAGGAGCATCTCATGTCACCACTTTCAGAGCTGACTCTGTAGCTGGTTCTTTCAACTGTTCATGGAGGAGTTCTGAAAGCAGCACCATCTGTTTGCCTGACCAGAAATCCCACCAGTAATGACAAATAGGACTCACAAGTATATGGGCAGGCATGAGCACTTTTCTAAAGATTTCTAAACTACCCCCGAGTCCTTTTACCCAAACGGTGTTACCGTAGATGACAGTTGACCTCAGACTCAGTTCTCTGAGCAATGAGTTCAATTAGCTTTAATAATTTCAACATTTAAATAGTTAATAGTAAGCAAAGTTCTTTAGAAGCGGAGGGGGATGACTACATGTGCGTCTGCTGAAGTTGTCAGGCAACGATGGAAAAAAAATAAAAATCTTTCTAATTGCTTCCAGACAATGCCTGTTGGATAGGGCTGTGCAAGGGGAGCTCGCTCAGACAGAGGGACTGATGTGAGCCAGTGAGGATCTGCTGGGCTGCCATCTCCTCGTCCAAGCTGGCCACCTTTTCACAACCAGTGGAAAAGGAGCTGCCTTGCCCCAGACCACCTGGGTCCCCAGCTCTCTGAAATCACCCTTGCTAGCAAGAAGCTTTCAGGAAGCTTGCAGGAGGCTCAGAGCCCAGGGCAGTGAGCCAGCAGGTTTCAGTCGGCTGCTGACTTTCTCCGTGATCATGGGCTTGTCCTGTGGCTTCTCTAACTCTGTGCTCCCAGCCAGCAAAATCCGAGATAAATCCGAGCTGCTGAGGGCCACGGTTCATTAATCTGTCCACACACAGCAGCAGCAAGTAGCATCATCTCATCCATACACCGATACATTCCTGCAGCTTTGAATGTGTCTTTTGCCAGAAGCATAACCCGATCACGTTTCTTCCTGCTTTGCTATCTTTCATGTTGTTTTCTGGAGTTTGTTCATCTTGGCATTGGCAGAAAATGGGATTCGCATATTTTTGCTACAATTGGAAAACAAAAGCAGAAGGAGCTGGGAGAGACGACAGCAGAGAGCGCTGAGGAAACTTCACTGGCTGCAAACAGTGTTAGCAGTCAGTGCCAGAACCGAGGGAGGAGTAATAAGGTCATATATTCTGTGATGACAAGTGGGAGAGCTTCCACTTGAACTACCAGGACTCAGCTCAAGCAAGTCCTGCCACCAGTCCAGCCTCAGTAATGACTGAGCAACCACAAAGGTGGCTTTTCAGGAAAGACCAGTTTCCAAAGCATAGGGAAAAATGAACTAGGAAGGGAAACCAAGTATTAAGCTATTACTGGACTCCATGATAGCAGCTAACTGCTCTCCTAGGCCTTCACCAGCTTCAGCTGTGTGATGGGGCTGGACCACAGCCCCACATTTCACTCTGTTTTGGCTCAGCCTCGGGCAATTCTTTATCAGACTTTCCAGATATTTAAGTGCTAGGCATTAAAATGAAAGCTTAGTCCTAGTTTACTCTTGTATTAGGTGGTATTATTGAAGCCATTTGTCACTTAAAATCTGTATTAGCTCTTGCCAGTCCACGGTGAAGATATTTATTTTGTACTCATACAGGTGATTGATTGTGTCCAGTCAATACTGTCCTATGCTGATGTCTCGTTCTATCTTATGAGCTTTTATGTGTATTTTTTTTTCTAAATCTCACTGTGGAGTTGAAACCACTTAAATATTTTATTGCAGAAAATGTAGGCTCAGCATGTAAATTTAGCAGTTGAAGTATATTTATATCCATGCAAATACACATACTTTTACAGACACTGGGGTTTTATTTTATCTAAACTGATTTAATACTAAGTGGTTGGATTGTAGTGGAATTGTTAACGGTGTATGTGAACACCATTTTATATCAGGACTTAAACAAGTCTCCAGTAAAGCAGTATTGTGGTTTCCTTTAGTTGGAAAGATCAGAGACTGTAATAAAAGGAGCCCAGAGAAATGGATGACTCTAACAGAAAAGCAATCCACAGGAACTTCTTGGGTGAATTCATTGTTACACGTTGACATCAAATGGAGGAATGGTCTCGGAAAGCCTCTTTTCATCATCTGTATAGTGCTCTTAGACAAAGCCCCCTGGAAGTGATGTAAATTAGGTTAACCAGAAACTTTGTCTTTCTGATGGATTTAAGAATTTAGGTCACTGTCAACAGCCACTGCTGGGAAGATGGTGAAGGTTCGAAATATTTGTAAAGCACCACACTTCATCTAGAGCCTTCCCCACTCATGTCTGCTTGTGTAATTGGTTTTATGGGGACCCATCATCTGTTTCAGTATAAAAATCAGCTGGGTTAGTTTAAAGCAGAGCTGACTAGCTGGCAGGGGAGATTGCTTCAAACCTACCCTGGCTATTGCTGCAGCAGGCTGGCCCACTGCCAGCACAGAGTCTACAAGGACTTGGAGTAAATTTAGCCTCAGCTTATTCTCTGCCCCTCATCTTGTATGCTGGCCTGCGCCAGCTGTGACTTGAGCCTTCCTGGCCCCTTGGTGCCACCCCCCAACCTGTCAGCTTGTTGAGATTCACACTGCTAGTAAGTGCATTGCTTATATTCTGCCCCCAAAATCTGACCGCTCTGTGATGCCAGGCAAACCATTTAATTCCACATACGTAGTTTGTATCTCTGCAAAATAAAGGGTAACTCCACAAGCCCCCCAGGTCACTGTGAGGTGTCTGCGCACTGCTCTGGTTCCTCACAGTAAGCTTGGTTGAAAACTGCAGCTATTGTTGTAAAATACATTCACTTAGGGTAGAGCTGGGAAAGACTGAAAATATTTAATATCATACATAACATGTATTTGTAATTTTATTGAGACAGGGCAGTGAGGGACCATGTGTTTATTACTCCAAGAAGGGACACAGCCCTGCTGTTACTACACAAAATCTTGGCCCTTATAGTATTTAGAGAATAGTGCTCCAGATTTCAGTTTCCTCTACCAAACACACCCTTTTGTAATCCTGGAAGCTTCCTCCTTGTCCATTCCAACTTTGACTTCAGATTTTTGTCAACTAAGAATGTCAGGCAGCTTTACAGGATTTCCAGTTACAAATGGAAGTTTTAGCACGTCTCATAGGCAAGGGAATATGATGTCCTTTATGACCTGATAAAAGTAAACCTGAGGGAGCTATTCCTAAGAGTGCCAAACAGGGTCAAGGATGAGATCATATCTGAGAACGCAGCAATGGTATCAAATACCTTTTGTACAGCAGTGACATAAAAGTCTTTAGAAAGCTGGCCTGAATTCAGGGACCCTGATTGGCTTCCAGTGATGTCAACCATGTGCTCTTAATGCCTAGTAAATGCCTCGTTCTTCTTCCTTTTTAGGAATAATTGCCCCTCAATAACAGCAGCAAGTGGCTCGATGTCACTTAGGGTGCACTCTGAGCTAACTGCAATATGCTTCAAATAGTCACAGTCAATGTGAGCGATATAGGCGTGTTGATGACAGTGGACAAGGAGAAAGATGAGATACTCAACTTTTTTTGCCTCAATCTTGACTGGCAACTGCTCTTCACACACCCCTAGAGCAGAAGGTTCGGAAGGAGAGAACTGGGGGAACAATACTCCTCCCACTATAAGCAAATATGGGATTTTTGAAAATCCATCAGTCTATTGGTCCCAATATTGGTCTGAAGGGAATTTGCTGACGTAGTTGCCAATCCACTCTCAATGATGTTTGAAAAGTCATGGCAGTCAGATGAAGTATCTGATGACTGGATAAAAAGGCACTGTCACATCCATTTTAAAGGAGATCCAGGGAACAACCAAACCTGTCAGCCTCACCTCGGTGCCAGGGAAGATCATGGATCAGATCCTCCTGAATGCTATGCTAAGGCATATGGGAGACAGGGAGGTGATACGAGACAACCAGCACAGTTTCACCAAGATTAGGTCCTGCCTGACCAACTGAGTGGCTTTCTGTGATGGCATAAGCGTGTCAGAGGACAAGGGAAGAGCCACTGAAGTCATCTATCTGGACTTCAGAACGATCTTTGACACGGTCCCTTGTAACATCCTTCTCTCTCAAGTGGAAAGATGTGGATCTTATGGGTGCACTGTTTGATGGACAAGGAACTGATTGTGAAATCATACCCAGAAAGTGATCAGTGATCAGTGCATCAACTCGATGTCTGGATGGAGATCAGTGATGTGTGGTGTCCCTAGGGGTCAGCGCTGGGACAAGTGCTCTTTAACATCTTCATCAGTGACATTGACAGTGAGATAAAGTGCATCCTCAGCAAGTTTGTGGATGGCACCAAGCTGTGTGGTGTGGTCGACACACCCGAGGGACAGAATGCCATTCAGAGAGACATAGACAGGCTGAGCAGTAGGTCCAGGGGAGATTTAGATTGGATATAAAGAAAGTTGTTGCAATAAGAGTGATGAGGCACTGGCACAGGTTGCCCAGAGAGAAGGTGGGTGCCCTGTCCCTAGAGACATTGAGAGACAGGCTGGACAAGCTATAAGCACCTGTTTGAGCTGCACGTGCCCTTGTTCTTTGCAGGGAGGTTGTACCAGATGACCTTTAAGTGTCCCTTCCAACTCAAATAGTTTCATGATTCTCTATCCTAATGTATTGCTTCAGCAGGGAAGTTGGACTAGATATCTCCAGAAGTCTTTTGCAAGGCTTAAAATTCTGTGATACTGTGAGAACTCACACTTTTGCTGCTGGAGGAAATTCTGGTTGGAAGGGTTCACTTCCAGACATGAAAATAGAATTTGGAAAACCTAAAGACTTTTGCTTAAGCCTACCACTGATGTTCTGTATAACTTTAGGACAGACAAGTTGTCCCTGTGCTTCACCAGGCTGTCTTCTTGATGTAAACATATCCTGAGATATACCTTTAGATTCCTGTCTGTAAAGAGGAAAGGAGCCCATTTTCCTGCATTACATCCACTTTCTTGTAAGCCCTTATAAGGCAATGGGAAATTGTGTTAATGGCAAGTCGGAAACCTATTTCATTCCTGGACATAAGGTAATCAGGTGTTACAGTGATAATGAATACCAAACAAGTTTAATATAGTCAGCTCCACCAAGGGTATTGCTAGAGAAGTAAGTGTATAAAAACACTTTATTTTTTATTACTAATACATGCTTGTGGTCCTCTTGCTCAACAGGCATTTTTGTGCAGGCAATTCATGTGTTCTGGGTATGAAATTGTCATAACTTACACCATCTTGCACCCTAATTTAGCACTGTTGATTTAAGGAGTCATCTAGTTAGAGGGACAGTTGCCTCATGCAGACACACCTGATGCTTGTTGTAACCAGCAAGCCTTTAACTTGCACCCAGGTGCCCATCTCATCAAGTAGATGAATCAAATCTGAAATACTCACCTGCTGCTGGTTACTGGTTTGAGCAGCTCCTAAGGCAGTGAACTTCACGCGGTGGGGACAGTACAGAGGACATCATTTACCAAAGGTCTTTTCTGGAGGGTTCTGTGAGAATTGTGTTGCTCCCACTGACGCCCTGCTCTTCTCTGAGCTGTGTTTGGAAGTGGTGCCTGGCTAGGTGCTGCGTCCCACCGCAGGTAATCCCTCATGCTGACCCTGGGCTCTCGTTTGTTAAGCTGGGATCTGTAAGGCTACAGTCTAACGATTCTACCGCTTGTTCTTATTTAGTGAGGGGTGAGAATTAACAGATGGTGTCATTATCAAAATCTGTTTGAGTGTTGAAACAACATAAATCCCACAAATACAGAAAAACAAATACAAACTGCAGTAATTTTTCCAGTATCTGTTGAATAATAATTACGCTTTGCATTCATATGGCGCTTTTTTTTTTTTTTTTTTACTCCCAGCTTTTGAAGTGCTTCCTAATCCTAACTACAACTCAACCCAGCTCTGTGAGAGAGCCAAGCGTGATATTACCTGCTTTACTGAAGCTCAAGGTGTGGCCCAGTGCATAAAGGCTCTTACTGGGGATCTGCACAGGGACTCTGGCTCTGCTGCTGCTGCTTCACCTCAATGGGCCTGGTAGGTGACTTCATTTCTTATCCTCCGGTTGCACAGTTCCTAAAACAAGAATGCTGATGTTTCGCCTCCCTTGTGAAGTGCTTTGTTTTCAACAGATAACTGTTACGTTGCAAGGTGTGGATACTGTTGTTGTCATCATTGTTGCTCTCCAGGAGCAAACGTTGAGGATCTGAGTGCTAAATGTAAAATACCACATTTTGGTTTTCAGGGGGCTGGGAACATCATGCTTCCAGGTTTCTATAAGCTTGATGTTTTTCAGCCGTCCCAGAGTGGGCACTGTAAAGCAAAGGCAGGTTCATGCTTTGGTTAGCACAAAGAGTCCAGTGGACTTCTGCAATAAGTGGTTTGAAGATATGCATTTTCATAATAAAGGTGGGGAGGAAGATTAAAAAAAAAAAAATAAAAATGGTTTGGGAGAGGATACTCTTGGATTAGTTGTGGGCAATTCTATCCAGTAGAGTTCATCTACTTTATATCTAATTTTCTAATTTATATGTAATTTTTCCTTACGTTAATGCACGTGATGTAGTATGGGAACGGGCCTTTTGCTTCATTTCCTTGGTTTGTATTAGTGAAGTGCTTGGGGATTTGTTCTCCATTCCTTTGGACAAGCACTGTGGTGCAGCTTGTATCCATGTGGTTTGAAATCTTTCCCCTTGAAACAAGACAGCAATGTGTGAGCAGCTTCCTTGGGTGGGCCCTATGCTGTGGCAGCACCTGAGCCTTGTGTGACTGCTGGGATGCAGCTCATTCACCCAGGCCAAAATTGTACCACAGAGTGAGAAGGGCTGGAGCCTTCTGTATGCATAATTACAGGCTTCTTCCCAGACTCTAGCAACCACATTAATCCTATAACCCATCTGAAATCCTTTGGAAAACCTGAATCATAACATTTCCAGTGGTGTCAGAAGTGCTTGTATTAACAGCATACAACAGCATACATTCTTTTCAAAGTCAAGGGATTTTGCATGTAAGATAGGTGTCCTGTAAACCATGATGCTTTCTCCCAGGGAAGGGTCCTGGTGGCTTGATGTTAGGGCTGGAAGGATGCTGCACAACCCCGATGGCACCGCAAGGCATTGCGTGCGGCTGCGCAGCATCAGACTTTGTGGCCACATTGTCAAGGGTTGCTCGTCTCCCTTTCAGAGTCAGACTGCTGTGGCGATGCTTATTTATTTATCCCTTTGGTACTGACCAGATGAGAAGAGGAAGGGAGACTCCTTGAGGCTTCTCTAGCTCTGACACCATCTGAGGCTTCAGAAATGTGGGTTTCAGCTGCGCTTGATGCAAGTGACTGAAAACTGGCAAACCAGCCCGTAAGCCAGCACAACGCAGCCGCAAGTTTGGCAACAAATTCCTGCTGCCAGATGCCTTTGCTGTTCCTTTAGCTTTCTATGGATTCAAGGCACTTCACTCTTTTTTGTTGTTGGAAATGCTTTCAAAGTAGAACACAGTGTTTTGGGTTGTCTAGCCAAAGTTTAGCTGTCCTTTTGCATCTTTGCCAAACTTCCTGTTTTCAACAAAAACAATTTATTATCTCGCTGGTTCTTTAGACCTGAAAGGATTTGCAAGCACAAATAAACTTCTGTTTTTTTTCTTTTTTTTTCATGGCCTTTCAGAGAATAAATTCACTTGCTTCCTCTCAATTATGTGGTGTATACTAGCAAGGAGAAGCATTTAACCTTTGGACTGCTAGTAAGAATCAGAAAACATTTTAATTATGCAAAACTTCTGCACTCTGAACTTTAAAGAACAGAAATATTTTCTCATTTGCTAGAAATAATTTTTTTTCAGGTGGTTGGGCAATAGCATCAATCTGCTGCATGCATGTTAAGGGAGTTGGGAGCGAGCTAAAATTTGAAATCTTATAAGAGACGTTTTTAAAGACTTCATTAATTGACCAAGAGTGAGTGATATATTCTGTTCAGGAACATTTTGTTCCTAGAGACTTACTACTGACAATCCCTGGCAACACTGTCACAAAATGGAAAATCTTTGACAAGTATGAAGATGCCTTCCCTCTTAACAACACCAAATTGGATCTGTAAGTAAGAAATGAGGCAGTGGAGATACGTGTTGGCTCTATGTAGGGAAAGCAAGGCACTGCTGCAAACCAAAGTGCTGCTGAAAAGGGATTGGCTGATTGTAGAAGCATCTTCTCTCTTAAAAATGAAGTATAAGTTATCCAAAGAGGAGGGGGGGAAAATCCTTGTCCTTCGTGTTCAATGCCATTGGAGTGTAAGGAGGGAGCTTAACAAAAGCATGCTTGTAAAATTGACTTCGGCAAGAGTACGTTTTCAGGGTAGGAGGTAGAAACTTGGCATTAAACAGCTCTTTCCGTGTCTGCTTTCAGAAATTATCACACGTTACCTGCAACTGTTCGGAAGATGTTGAAGTCTCCTTTTTTTTTTTTTTTTTTTTTTGTACTGTACTTCAAAGGAGTAGCAAATTCTTTGAAGGTGACTTAACATGTCTTAAATGATTCTGAAAGGGGGGAGGGGGAAATCTAAAGCCTTCCAAAAAGAAGTTTAAAGGATATGTTTAATATTATTGTTGGAAGTGCACTATAAATCCTCCACGTTTATGGGTATCGATGTCTTTGAGATGGCATTTATCCTAGTGAAGAGAGAAGGAACAACTTACGGAGGGATGGATCTTTTTAGGAGTTTAATATGTTCCTCCCCCTGTCATAGGGAAAATAAATGAATAAAAGCATTTGAGCAGAACCCCTCAGCCACACAGAAATGCTCCAACAGTTGTAACTTCCCTACAGGCTGTGTGTTGGCAGGACACCACTGTTTTTGTAAGGAAAACTGTGCTTTTAGCCTTTTTTTTTTTTTTTTTTTTTGGTAGGAGTATGGCGTCTCTGCTTTCAGCTAAGTAACAGGAAGATCTGAAAAAGGCTTTCTCTTGCGGAAGAGGCCAAATGTGAATAATGACAGTAGAAATACCGTTGC
This sequence comes from Meleagris gallopavo, assembly GCF_905368555.1. NCBI lineage: Eukaryota > Metazoa > Chordata > Aves > Galliformes > Phasianidae > Meleagris > Meleagris gallopavo. The sequence continues at coordinate 6,963,140 of NC_139405.1, read as the reverse complement.
TTTGAGCCAGAACCTGCTATCAATAGTGCTTCTATTATCAGCCTATTGATGAGCAATGGCTCATCGGGATGAAATGGAACTCCAGCACGTGGCAAGCAGAGCTGTGCACGTGTGACTTAGCAGCTGGGAGGACACTGCTCTCGAGTCAGCTTTATGTTCTTGCTCTTTAGAAAGCACAAGCTACGAGCTATATGAAGGTCTCTGCATTTATCCTTCCAAAGTGAAAGTGTTTAAGGGGGTTTAGGAAATAATTTTGATACCACAGGCTTCAAAGAAATCAACTGTATTTAGTATCCTTGGCTCTCAGCTTAATTTGCCAAATCATGCTGCTTCTGAAATTTATTGCAAAATTATTGTTCTCTGGGGAAATAATTACCATTCCTCTTCCTAGGATGGGGTGTGTGCCTGCATATGTTTGTTGGAAGGAGAATTGAACGAGACGGATGTAAAAGAAGTCTTCCTTTCTGTAATAGTGAGTCAGTATCAAAAAAAGAGAGGGATGCTTATCTGTTGATTCTTGAATAACAGGATTGTTTCTTACTGACAGGAAATGCCCCTCTGGTGCAGCTTTCCTGGTAGTGAGACTAGTCTGACCTGCAATGGTTTGTGGATGAAATCATCTTGTATAGGTAGCAATGGGATTTTGGCTTTGGGGGCTTTCAGCTGGGGAGGTTCATTGGGCAAGAAAGAGGTGTTTAACATCTGACTGGGCTGAGCCTGAAGCAAAAGCCTTGATTCTGAGTCTCCTAATGTAAACTATTCCCTGAAAGAAGAAATTTAATTAATGTGATACCCTGCAAGGGCTTTGTCAGAGGGAAGTAAGTGACAGACTGGGGCTGCACGTGCTTTCCAAGGAAGAACTTGTGTGGGGTGCTGGAACAGATGTGTGTCCCAATGGCCCCAAACCTCAGTTTGAAGTCTGGAGACCAAAGTGTTCCTCAGGCTCTTTAGGAACATGGATGTCTTCTTTCAGCAGAGTGGAGATGAACACTTTCCTAGGGAGCTTAGCACAGAGCCCAGAATCTCCGAAACTGGGGTGGAGTGTGGCAGTGACAGCCTTTGGTGGCAATGGACAGAGACCTTACAGCCTGTCTGTTTCCATGTGCAGAGCTCTGTGATATACTGTAACAAGAATTGTTTGCGTCATTCGAGCTACTTTGTAATGCCCAAACCATGTTTCTCTCATCTGGAACCACCCAACAAAGCCCGGCCTTTACTGAGAAGCAGCACTGGTGGCCTGGAACAAGCTGAGAATTCCAGCTCACGAGCAGAAAGCTGAACTGAGGAGTGCTCACATGTCCTGTGGGTATGTTCAGCACTGCAATGAGAGCCAGCCGTGCTTCTGCGTCCAACTTCTGCACATGTAGTGGTAGAGGAGAGGAAAGGATGGCATGGGGCAGCACAAGGGCCTGTCAGCTGCAGCCACTGCTGGGTTTGACAGGAGCTGGAGCTCCTGATGCTCATGACAAATGGATGAGCTGTGCTGGCTGTGCTGCCTTCTGGGACACACAGTGCCCTCAGACACAGGTGCTGTCTGCTCCGGGTGGATGTAAGAACCAGGATGGCATCTCCAGCGGTGTGGAGGCTGGGCCAGATCTTGGCTCTGAACAGAAGCTTTGCACACCTGACAGCTCACTTTGCTTTTTGAATTCTTGTCTGGTGTTTGCAGCGAATCTGAGGGAATGCCTGTAAAATTTCCTACATCTGTTTCCTTCCTTAAACTCCGCAGGCAGCTTTTAGGGCTTTGCTTATAGCACATTCAAGGCAGAGAGAGGAGAATATTTATTTATGTTTATTCAGTGTTCCTGGAACCTAGCCTGGGCTCAAAGCACCTGACAAATGTTTAGAAGAAGCCATTAACTAACACTAGATGCAACGGTTTTGTTTCAGTTCATCCCTTTCTCTGGAACTGGTTTTTAATCAAAAACCTTTCCCCACAGAACAACATAGCACCTTGCTACTCTGGCACAAGCCTGCACCTCCCCTAAATGTCTCCGTTCCATTGCTGGGATTAACCCTGCAGACAGCAGTATCCCAAACTGGGATGAAAAACAGCATATGCTGTGTGATCTGAGCTCTGAGAAATTAGGGCTGGATGTGCATTTTGTAAGCAGGGAACCTTCAGGAGACTTTGTTTAGGTGCATGCTTCTTTGCTGAAGTTTAACCATTTTGGTGATGTGCTTTTTGCACCAGGTTAGCTGCTCCAGGCTGCGAGATCTCAGCCAAAGCAATCCCACAAAATCGGGCTGAGGGGGAGGCTGGAACACTGTTTTGCAATAGTAAAATAAAAATAATAATGAAATAAATGCAAAAAAAAAAAAAAACCAACATTCTGGTGATCTTTTCTTTATAACTGCATGGCGCTCCCATGCTTTGCAGCAGAGGCATGAAAGCTGGCAGAGAATTGGCCTTTTGTTTCAAGGCTATGCCTTTTGCAGTTTCTGTCAGAATCCACCCACATTTGCAAAGCTGTCAGGCTTTTAACAAACTTAGTTCATGCATATTCAGCAGGAAGGAGTTGGGTTTTAGCAGCGGGTGAGGCTGTCTGCCTAAAGAGCCTCTGCCTCTTCCCTGGAGAAAGAGCTGTGGGGTGGAAGGGGTGGAAACTGGGCTTCGTGCTGCCCCTTTCTTCGGGGCTTGTAGAGGTGTAATCTCACACCAGGAAGCCTGCACTTCTCAGTAGCCCTCAAAGTTGCTGGATGCAAAAATAAAATGCCCCAACATCAGATTTGGATGGTGGAGAACAGCGGCGTTCTTTCCCCCAATCCCAAGGTTCCTGAGCTCAAGGGAAGGTGGGAAAGAAGGAACAAGGAACAGAGAGGCTGTGAGCCCTGGAGAGGGTTTGGTGAGGAGCCTGGGCTCTGGGCAGAAAGTCTGGGAATGAATAATTGAGGTTGGGAGATGAGGCAGGGGCCTGGTGATTGTAGTGATTATGGCTTAAGGGATGCTGGTCTGGAAGGGATTGGGGAGGAGAAGAGGGACAAGACTTGGGTTGAAGTAGATGGAACTGGAGAGGGTCTGTCTTCTGAGTACTTTCTTCTGCTGTTCTTGCTATAAATTTAATCTGTGCTAATTCCAGGTTAAACCTGTTTATTTAAAAGAAAAACAAATAATAATGTCAAGTGCCAGAAAAAAGATTGCCTTAAACCTCGAATGTCACTGCCTTATATCATGTCCTTCTTCCCATGTCAACACGTATGCTACGTGAGCTGGGATTTAAGATATTTGGCTGGGGTCTCAGCTGAGAACTGTTATAACACTCTCAAAAGCTCTGCACTGATTTTAACAGACAGAGCAGATCCTATACACATCTTACTGTTAGTCCTAACTCCAAGGGGACTAAAGATGTGCTCTGCTATTCCCAGACCTGCAGGGAGACTGGGCTCGCTTATTAGCAGCCTAGAAGAGAATCTTTCCCTTCCTCTGTAAGTTATCTTCATTTTATTCAGTTCTAAAATACATCACTTGAAAGTCTAAAATATTTGACAGTTTGTAAATGTATTCAAACCACTGCAGCATTTAGCAATGGTCAAATATTTAGCAATATATTGCATACTGTCACATATATTTAATATATGAGCACAAATGTCACAGAATAGAATAGTTATATGGAAAATATTATAATAAATGTAAAAATTGTCAACATCTACTAAGGTAAATGACCCTAATTTATTTGGACCACTGACATGCATATATATCTTTGCTCTTACTCTTTATTCTATAATTTTAATAAATAACTTGTTTGGTGTTTTTTTTCTGTTTGTTCCCATCATGTGCAATACCATGGGATGAGGCAGAACTTAAAATGCAAAAGGTATAAAGTGGAAGTTATTCAGTGCCTTTCATTTTTCAAGTATAGTAAAGTTTGAGTGAGTTTCAATGTTCTTGTCTTTAAATGTCCTGGGATGTCTTGGTGCTATGAAGAGTTGTTTTCCATTTTGCTGTTTTCTCTGGTTCTTCCTTGGTTGACTGGTTTTAGTATGAACTCTGACGACAATTTTCTACCCGAGACTTTTTACAAAATCCTGGAAGAGATCCATAAGGTCAAAGCAAGTTGCATGGCGTCGTGTTTGATTGGTTGTTCTCCACATTATAACCATAATTTTGCAGTCAGTAGGGCTGTGCTACTGTGCAACCATATACCACATCCATATGAGTTACCTGGTCTAATGAAAGAGAGGATCATTTCTTCTGATTTTTTTTCTCATTAGTTTCTCTAGCCCACATTTGACCCCAGCATGGTGTGGTTTTGTTTAGGGATGCAATCCAGCAAACAAATCTTCCTGCAGCAGCTGTGGGGTTTACATGGAGATCAGTTCTTTGCAGGTGCTGGGTCTTAAACTACGAGGGCTGTTCTGAAAATAATGCCTCCTAATTCACTATGTCAACCAGCAATGTCAGAGGCAGATGAGGGTGGTGTGACAGTAAAGGCTGAACCTTCCCACTGATATTCTGTTACACTTGATGCTGTGTGACAGATGGCAGCAGAGGGGCAATCTGACACAGTGGGGTCTGACACAGAAGTTTGTGTGAAGCAAAGGTGTGGAACTGAACTATTCTGTGTGGAAACAATGGCACTCACTGAAATTCATCATTGCTTGCTGGATGTTTATGGACACCAAGCAGTGGATGTGAGCACGGTGAGGCAGTGGGTGGTACGTTTCAGCAGTGGTGACAGTGGGTCACCTCCTCTGAGGTTTTTATCAGTGCAGCATGCAGGCTCTTGTTTGTCACTGTTGAAAATGCACAGATCGTGATGGAGACTGTGTTGAAAAACACTGTTTTGTAACTGAGAAGTTGCTCTGTCAAACAGCATTATTGTGCTTTTTGTATCAATTGTAGTTTCCTTGGAAATAAATAGGAGGCATTTCTTTCAGATCAACCTATGTGCAAGATACCCATGAATCTTTCTGAGTGGGAGTAGTACTCATGGCTTTAGCAGTGATGCAGCAGTTCTATTTTGTCCTGGTGACTTCTGCTTTCTGATAATTTCTCAGCCCACCACGTTTTCTTAGTAATACGCTCTGGGATTTCTGCACTAAATATTAATATCAGCATTATTACAGTGTCAGCATTTCTCCCATGTTAGCAGATATATTGTTTTCATTATATAAATCTAGTCCTCATACTCTCTGCTTTCCAGTTTAATTAATCCACCATCGCAGCACCATTGCCAAGAAACCTGTAGCTATTTATAGAAGGGCATATTATTTTAATACACAAAAGATAAATACGACTTGGAATGTTACAATCTGCACTGCGAGCAGGATTAAAAAATGAAAAATTAATTTGACTCAATATTAGAAGTTATAGGCTGCCGTTAATGCCTTTTATCCTATGAAAAATGCTAACTGTCTCATGGTAGATAGCAGATTTGCTTTCATTTGGAGCTTGTCCCAACGTTCGGTGCTTTGTTGCAATGTGTGCACAGAAGGCTGTGTCCCAGTGGCCAGCACACTCTTGGCCATTGCCTTGTTGGTTGCTTCTGGATGACACCAGCAATGTGCTGCTCCTCTTACACTGCTCTTATCAAACGTATTGCAAGAAAGAGGGGATTAAGCAGAGCGAGGAGACTTTCACCCACTCTTCTGTGCAACAGGAGTGTGGGCCGTGGGGTGCAGACTTCTCTGTAAAGGCTCTTTATTAAGGGAACACATTGCTGCCTGCCTAGCTGGATGGGTAAGTTCTCACCAGTGAGCAGCCAGCATTTCCCTCACCATACAGCAACAGGGGAAATAATTCCACATCTCCAAGAACTCTCAGGAGGTGCCCACAGATTCCTGATTCCGGGTCTTCTGAGCCACATCTGTTTGCATCAGCTCCATGCTGTATAAACGTCTCAATATTGCAAGAGTGGCTTTGAGAAAAACAGGGAGGTTAACCTCAAAGCATCAGGCAGAAACAGCCTACATGTTACGAGTCTGGAAACTTGAACCTGTGCCAGAACAGTAACATTCTGTGGTGGTGGATGCTCTAGGAAAGTGTTTTAGTAGATCCATGCTCAGAGCTGGTATTTCTGCTGGGGATGAGGCTGATGGCAGAAGTAATGCAGACAGGGATGCTCCAACAGGCAGCGTTGTCTGCTTGGGGTAAAGAAGTGAGGAGAGAGCAAGTAATGGGCAGGAGGGAGGGGGTGAACAGCCAGACATTCTGGGGAGGCAGAAGTGAAGTGGGAGAAGACCTGTCCTCCCTGTTAAGCAGCAGTCAGGGCAGATTTGAGGGCAACAGCTGAGCTGTCTGACCCAGCAACAGACTTTGTGTATTTCACTATCCCCTTTAGAAATCACTTCTGCACCTGGTTCCTGTGGTACTGCTCCTTCGCTTTGAAGGATGACAAAGAGGCTTTCTCCAGTTTTTCACCTGCCCCAGTTCTTGCACAGTGAGCAGCGATGAAGAGTTAATTTTTATTATACCCTTCCTCTGTGCTTCTTATGGCTTTGCAGAGCTCTGCCAGTAGTGCTCCTTGGATCTCTACTCTAAAACCAAAGGTCCTTACCCATACGGTTTGTCTCAAATGGCATGTATCCTTCTTGATCCTCTTTCCTTCTAGTTTGCGTGTGCGCTTTTTTGAAGTAGAGAATTACATCCTACACTAGGATATGGGAAATGACCTTCCCTTCAGCCCTAACTCCTTCCCTAAAAATGCCTAACTCTCGTTTTCCCTTCTAATCCCCACTGAGCTCTCCTCTCTAAAACTGTCCTCTTAAACCCCTGGCCCTCTTTCCTGCATAGTTATACCAAACTTAAAGCCTATCCCTGGCTATTTATGGCTCCAGTTATTTTTCCCCAGTGTGTTACTTTGTGTTTATTGACACCGAATTTCATTTGTCTTTTCATCATTGAGTAGCTCATTGCAGAGAGTTCTTCCACAGCTATTTGCTGTTACCTTCTGATTGGCTGCTGATATGAAATGATTGAAGTGGTGAAACTATTTATCCCCTTTCCTGGGCCACTAATGAATATATTAAACAGAAGTGATTATTGGAGATGGCTTTCAAAACTTCCTTCCCTTCTGAGAAACAACCATTTATCGCTGTTTTGTTTCTACCTATGTAACTATATTAAAACTTGAACACCAGCCTTGCTTCTATAAGAGCTTTTGCTGAGGGACTTTGAGAAGTTTCAAACTCAAAGGGGAGAAGATTTAGGCTGGATATAAAGAAGAAGTGGGGCACTGGCACAGGTTGCTCCAGAGGGGTGGTGGGTGCCCTGTCCTTGGAGACATTCAAGGTCAGGCTGGATGGGGCTCTGAGCACTGATGAAGCTGTAGGTGTCCCTGTTCCGTGCAGAGTAGTCGGACCAAATGGCCTTTAAGGGTCCCTCCCAACTCAAATGATACTATGATTCTATGAAGTTCTGGGGAGTCAAGTGCTCTATGTTCCTTGTATCACCTTTACCTGCACAGACTCCTTCAGATTACTCTAACAGATTTGAGAGCTATGACATTCCTCTTCAAAACTTGAGATGACTCTTCCTCAGCTTATTGTGTTTATCCTCATCTTAAATAATTCTTTATTATAGTTTCTACAGCTTTGGTCCTGAAATTTCTTCCTGCCCTGTATTTCCTGCAGCCCTTTTTTTTCTAGGATTTGTGCTGCGTTTGCCATCTGCAATGGCTTTGGCACCAAGTGGATGGATTACAGTACCAGTAAGTGGTTGTTTGGTAGTCTGCTTTTTGAGTTCCTTTAGTGCTCTTCAGGGAAGCAGAAATGAGAAATGATGTGATCACTTGGCTACTGTGTCTTTAAGAGTCAAGGAATCTGGACAGAACTCGGTGGCTTTGTGCAGATGATAATGTGTTGGACTTGATTCGTCCTATAATATTCCTCTATAATGGCCAGAGGGGCATTTAAAACAAGATGAATTTTTGCTCAATGTACCAGTATATTACAAAAATCATTGTGATACTGATTTAAAACAAATGTATTTACATATGCAAAATTAAAAAAAAAAAGCACACCACAATTATAAGCTTAATAATAAATGCACACTAGTAATCCTATTGAAGAAAGTGCTTGTGGCATTCCCTCTCTTCATTTTTCAACGTTTAATACCCCAGCTGTTTTACTATTCCACATTTTTCTTGAAAGTACCAAAAGTGAGAAAGCCATGTTTCTCCATAAGAGGTCGAAATATTTTGGTCTATCTCAAAGACATTCAGGAGCAAGCGAATGCTGTCAAGTGTCTTCAGCCAGTAGATTTCAATTTGTATTTAATACTTGCATAACTTCAGCATTAGCCAGGAGAATTTTTAAGCTTTTTTTTTTTCTTTTAATTTGGCTTGAAAAAGTAAAAAAGACTCCTTCTGGACTGAGATCTTGTATCTCAAGTTTCAGACCGAAGTAAACTTTTACAGCCGAGTTGTAAAATAGCAGTTTATGAGACAAACTCTGCCAAAACTTTAACTATGACTGTGCCAATGTGCCATTATAATAATCCAACAATAATCATGGTCCATTATATTAAATCACTTGCACAGACAAAGGCTGCTAACCTTTCCAAGTGGGAAAAAATGTTCTTTTCAAATCGGGGATAAATTCCAACTGAGAAGACCAAATGCTCCAGCCTTTAAGTAGTGAATACATTTACTTCTCCCCAGGGCTCAAATAACCCAACATTTGGTAAATGTTTAACAAGGAGGAATTCTCCCTCCCATTTGCCCTTTTCTCATATACACTAGATTAACAAATTTAGTTTAACAAGAAGATCGGTGTTACCCCCTGGTATGCCTCAATTAGATCCTTCCTCCCATTATTGGCGTATCATCCCAGTCCATTTGCTTGATAAGAGGGCCCCGGGTAATTAGCTGTGTGCATAAACGAGGGCTCCCACCAGTGCTGCCTCTGACACAGAGAAGTCTCCCACACACCCCAAAAGGTACACTTTGGTGTCTTCTGCTGCTCTCACCCTTTTGCATGCTTTTTGTGTGTGAAAGGTCTCTCATTTTCGTAGCGTTTTTCAGAGCAGATTAAGCTCTGAGCGTGGCATGCAGCCCTTGACTCCAGTTATGCCTCCCCGCAGCACGTCGGGGACTGAATCAAAGCCTCCGCAGGAATTCACAAATCCAGCTTAGAAATCTCATATTCGTTCCTGGATAAATGAGCGCTACTGAGGACAGAATAACAGCCGGCGCTCTGACACGTGTACTCAGTGGTTGGAGACCATGCCCACGTCAGCTCCCTGAAGCCACTTGTTCCTCAGCTCACATTGTTTGTTAATTTTCAGCTGGTTTTCTCTACATTCAGGCATCTTTTTGCTATTCCACGTAGTATCTGGTGAGTGGGCTTCCTTGCAAAACAGCATGTCCAGACTCATGCTTCAAGAGGGTAGATTCACCCTAGATACTAAGAATACATTCTTTACTGTGAAGGTGGTGAGACACTGGAACAGGTTGCCCAGCAAGGCTGTGGATGACCCCTTCCCGGAAGCATTTAAAGCCAGGCTGGATGGGGCTGTGAGCAAATTGGTCTAGAGGGAGGGCGTGCCTGGCTATAGCAGGGGGGTTGGAACTACATCATCTTGGTCATTTCCAACCCAAACCATTCTATGATTCTACACTGGTGAGCAGCTTTCAAGTTTGGTGAAGCCTTCTGCACTTTTTACAATTTTTGCTTCAATTTGTGAAGTTGGTGCAGCTATGCTATTACTCCTGAGAACACGTTAGAAACCTCTGTGATGGTTGATGTCTGTAACGAGGAGCACAGGCTTGGAGTCAGAAAGAGTTGCATCCCCTATCAGTGAGGTTGGCAAGTCCCCACTGAGCACCACACCACCACCATTCCAGGTACCTCCTCCCCATTCTTGCTGCTGACCTTCTGGGAGTTCTTCTGGACATCGTGCTTGGTGCTTAAGTCTCTGTTGCCTCAACGTCAGGCAGCAGCAGTGTGAGATATGAGGCAGACCAGTGAGCATGGTAACGTGCTGCTTGCAGGCTTGGTGTGTAGGTGAGGTCTCATGCCCCAGGAAAGCACAGAAATGGTGTTCCTGGAGCCACATTTGAGAGAAGTTTGGGATTTATCCCCTGACAAAGCAAGCACTCCACCCGTGTGTGCCTTCTTGTTTTGGCTGGGATTGCTGAAGTGTTGGCTGCAGGGAGACTCCTCGGCGGAAGGAGAAGGGATTTCCCCAGGAGTTCTGCATGTATGTGCACTTCTAAAAAGTTTCTGCATGAAAGAATCTCTCAAATGAAGGCATATTTTATTTGCAACTGATTCCTTGAATTGTTGGCCAAGGAATAAATTCTGTATTTTTATGAATTAAATGAAGTGAAATAATACAGACAATGTGCAAGAAAGCAACAGAGGACTCGTTTGGATAAATAGCACTTCTCGTTCTCAAGTTATTCACAGAGCTGTTCTGCTGTACCGAGACACGAGAAAGCAAAAAGCAAAACCATCCAAATGGTTCAGTAGCACTAAGAAAGCTGATTCAGTGGGAGGGCTGTTAAACAGAGCTGTGTCACTAGAAAATCACACCTCTCTGCTACGCAGAAGTGTCTCCATCAGGAAGGAGCAGTTACTGACATCCCCATGGTTTTATCAAATGATAAACTCCTGTGAGCTGAGCAAAGAGTCAGCATTTCCATCAGATGATTCCTCTAGAACCATCTCCTTGTATAATGTATAACGTTTCATGCATTGCTCTACTGTCTTCTCAAGAAGAAGAAATAAATTAAAAAAATAATATTTCTAAATGCCTGGGAAAAATAAGTCTTACAAAAGACATGTGCATTCATTTAAGGAATTACAAAAATAAAAAAAATATTTTGCGTGCTTGGCAGATAATTTTCACTTTTGGGGCTAATACAGAAAAATGAAGTCAGATCCCCTAGGTTCCCATTCCATAAGTCCAGGAACTTCAAGACCCTAAAAATGCTTCCTTGAGATCTCCTTTCCAGTGGCCTTTCTGCACAGCAGCTTTCCTATCTGATGGTAGGTTGGGTTGCTCTTTTAAGTTCATGCAGTAGACAATTCTACAAAATGCTGGAAGCGATCTGCACATCCCCAAATTTCAGTAATGTCAGTGAGCGATGGAGACATTCACAACCTTATGAAATGTTTTTCACTTGCCTGGAGATGTTGTTAGATGGACTTCAATCGCTGCAAGGTCAGGACATGACTTCTGGTTTTGTCAAGCTATTTCTTGCCTTCTGGGAAAGGTGGAACGGGTTGTCTGCGATGAGTATCACTCAGTCCCAAGGAGCAGTGGGTATATCCATCTGAGGAGATTGCCAGAGCACCTCCCACTGTGGGAAGGTGAGGAGATGCCGGTGCAACCTGTCAATGGGCCTCGGACCATCTCGCCTTGGGATGTGCAGCTATTAGAGTTTCCCTAGAGCAGAGCTTGTCTGAGCCTGCCTGGGAATGAGTCATGGCAACACAGAATGCCGCCTATAGAAGGTGTTAGGATTTGTGGTCATCTAGAGTTGTTGGCAGAAAGTCTTCTGGTTCTGTGCAAAAGTTGCCCATAAAACTGGGTTTTGTTTGAGAAAAGGGCACAAAGAATCTATGGGGAAATGCAGGCTTTCCACTCTCTACGTATCCTGTATGAAATGGCAGTTTTCCAGTGTCATTTGTAAATGATCCTTGACATGCAACTAGATTGCCAGAGAATTTGGTACAAACTTTTGCATTGCACTGAGGGCCATAAAAACATCAAGAATTCCTTTTTTGGTTGCAAAAAAACTGTCTAGCTTGGTGGGTAAGGCGGCTCCATCTTTGCCCGTTTAAACTGAATCTGTTTTCAGGAGTAAGTTCAAAAATAACTTCCTCTAACTACTTCCAAAAGGTCAGTTCCTCTTTGCCACTTATACAAAATGCTGCAGGGATGAGGGAAGAATTAGTAGTGAGTTGTCCTTTGCGTTTCTCATAGCAAACATTCAAACCCAACCACTCTCTTTTTGTTGTGCTGTGCAAGTGCCATAGAAGTTGCTTGGCTCTTTCTTTCTTGCCTTATTTTGATACCAGATTTGAGTGCAAAGCCATGTTTCAGGCAAGGCTTGCCAGCATCATCACGTTGCCCTGAAACCTCGTAGAGTTCTGTAGTCCTCCCAGGCCTGGTAGGAGAGCTGGAACTCCACTCTATCTGCAGTCCCACTTTGCACAGCTCTATTTTTGGCTCCTTGCTTGCCCAAACGAAACTATCTGATTAAGTAATACATAGGAAATAAGTTTCAATCCAAGTCTGAATCATCGAGCTATTCATTTTTTAAAAAATAAAGTAAAATCTGTGATGCTTGCTCCTTTCTGTGTTAGTTTTCCCCCAAAGGGACACTCAGGAAGTTCATCTGAATTAGGTGCAAATTTACAGAGTACAAGCTGTGTAGACACCCTTGTGCAGAATGAAAGTTGACTGAATTTTGCTGGGCTTTGATTCAATCCACCCTAGCTCTTGGTAAATGTTTCCTCATGGAGATGTGATTAGCTAATTAGCTGACTTAACTAATCCTGCTTTAAAATTAATTTGGATTACCTTTCTTGGCTGACTCTAAAGAGACAGAAGTGCTTAGCTCTCATGGTAACTCACAATAGTGATTTCTGGGAAGCCATTGCATGTGAAAAAAAATACAGTACTTCTGTAACACCCCATATTTTGAGCCTAGACATCAGGACTGAGGACAAAGAACTTCTGAGTATACCTTACCTGGATTGTTGCCTATTCTGGCCATGAAATGGCATTCTTGAAGTTGTTCTCGGAGGCAGGGCTTGGATTTGGGGTACATCTGACCTTTGGTTTCAGCAATAGGAGTTCTAGTTTCAAGTCAGGCCATAAGGTATAAGTGGGGTCTCAAGTTTTGTCTTAAACTGCAGTGCTTAAGTGCTGGATGCACAACTGAATTCTCTGATGTTTCTGAAAATTTGCATGTATTCAAAATAAAATGTAGTGAATAAATTGGATGTAGCATTTGTGAATATGTTAGATCTCAACCTGCAGTAGGGACAGAAAAAGTCCTAGATAGAATAGGCATTCCCTAGTAGAGTCTGAATTGTAGCTCTTGAAGCCATTCCTGAGTCATTAACTTTTTTGAGAATCCACTGAGAGTGGGGTAGAAAAGGGTAAGTGGAATGTGTGTACTTTAAGTGGGGAAAGGAAAAGAGATTAAACCAGATGAGACTCCTATGAGTGCAAAACTAGATGGTTAATTGTATCCAGAGTGTTGTTATCAGTATTCCCCTATCCAATTGGAAGGATGTGATGTGTAATATTCCACTGCTATCTGTCCTGCTTCCAGCTTTGTTCAGTGCTCTCATTAATGACTTGCACAGTGCAGTAGAGAGCATGCTTATTAAATTTGCAGACAACGCAAAGCTGGAAGGGACTGCAAATATACTGGAGGACAGGATCAGGAATTTAGAAGGGCATATGCAAATGGAGGAATGGGTAAAAAAAGAAATAGAACAAAAACTCAGCCCAGACACAAAAGCCCCAACAAAATAAAACTGGGAAAAAGACAGGGCGCTAACCTCAGAAGTAACCAACTTCATGAACATGTGTAACTAATGGGCAGGTAATAGCACTTAAGATAAGTTTTGGTGAATTACAGCTGATCACAAGCTGAATGCAAATGCAACAACTAAAGGTGATAGTATTGTAAAGAAAGGTAGACCTTGAACTAGGAATTTATTGTGGATCTGCTTCTTGAGATACCGTATATGCTACTCAGCAGCGATAAGCTCTCTATTTGTTTTACACTTGGTCTTCAAAGAATGTGGGTCAGCTGGAAAAAGTTTGGAGGATAACACTGAGAATAATCAAGTCTGCAAAGCATGGCTCATGGGGAGGAATCTGACAAAATAAAGCTCGCTTTGAGGAGATGCTATCTGCTGTCATACCTAGATACCTTCCAGTACACTGGAAACGTTTGAGAGAATTCATGACCTGTGTTACAAGTTTGCATCAAGGGCCATAATCCTAGCAGGGAATTTCCAGGTTAGATGCTTGGAAAAGGTCTCCAGATGTCCTGGTAGCAATGAACTAAAATAGATTCCCTGGTGAAGCTGTGATATTTCTGTTATTGGCCATCAGTAAGAACAGGTTCAAGGAATATTTGTCGTAATAAAATGAATGTAGTCACTGCTGTCTTGCAGGCTGGTTGGGGGAGGTTTTTCAGTCTCATCATTTGAGAGCAATCAGTGCAATGCCTGGAGTAATACCCAGAGGCAGCAGTTGCCCAAGTTGATGCTTATGCTACTGCTGCAGTCATTGCTTTGAATTGCTTCAGTTCTAATATTTCTAGGCTCCTATTGATTAGCGAGGATTGGGGCACTTTGGGCGTGCACACACCAATGCCGAGTCCCATTTTGAATCCTAATGGCACATGAGAAAACCAGACAAGATTTGCAGATGTGACACAAGCCCTTGCAGGAGACCTGAGCCTCTGGTTTGGCACCTGAATCCTTCATCCCTCCAGGTAAGCGTGACTGGCATTGCTGGCGTACAGCCACATCTTTCAGTCATTGCAGAAGGGTGGGAGTACATCTAGGGGCACATCCAGGGACATCAGCTCTGTTGGTAGCCGCTACACTCATTTTATTTAGAAGCTAGTAAAAACCACAAGCTGAGTGGACTCTGGTTCCTGTTGTAAATTATGCTTGGGACAAACAATAATAGTATTCTTGTATAACTAGCTCTTTTGACAAAACCTGATTTCCAGACACAGCACTGTTTTCTGTGAAGCTTTGTTGCCAATTATATTATTAAGCTGAAAAGAGGACTTTGGACAAGAACTTGGCAGTATTTTCTCTTGTCAAAACCTTTTTTTACTTTGTTTCAAATCTACGCTGAATAGGTAAACTGTTTCAATCAAAAAGCTTTATTTTAGTATATCTGTTGAGCAAAGTATTCTCATACTTCATGATGGTCTGACTGAAATAACATCCCTATGTATAAATGTATGCTCCTTGTGCTGGGTGGGATTGGTACTCTCCTGGAAGATATACAGCTTTAGATAATATGGCCAAGGAGCTGGAAATGTGAATTTGCATGCTGTGCATTCAGTTTGATGTTCCAGGAGACTGTGGGGTCATTGTTTGTACAATGCTTGCAATATTATTATTATGTATTTTACTGTATGGAAAAAAGGTAATGGTCAAAGATATAGTGGCTGCTGTGTCAAGCACAGTTATAGCCCTTTTTCAGAGCCTCTTGTTCCCTCATTGCTTCCTTTCTGCTGCTACTGTCTCCATATACAACCCAAAGGCTGTCTAGGCTGAGCAGAGTACTCCACAGTTAGATTCTTCTCCTCTGACACCAACCACTGTTCCAGTCAGATCACTCCATTGGTACACACCCAGGAAATGCAATATAGTGTTTGGAAAGAAAAGACCGGGGAAAAGCATATGGTTCACAGCTGTTATAAATAAAATTGTAATTTATTTTCCTTCATTTAACACATTAAAACATCTTAAAAACTAGTAAATAGCCCAAACTTTCACCATCCTTGGAAATACTCTGTTTACCTACTCAAAAATTGTCTTGATTTTTGTGTCTAATGAATGGGAAAACATTATATTGATTGGGAAGACCCTCTAGATGAGAGTATTCTTCTGTGTTTTAGAAATAGTGGGTGAGTTTGGAGTAGCCATTGAGCAATTCATTGTGCTTGCTCATGTGTCTCTGTGTGTCTAAGTAATGATAGTGGGTTTTTTACATAATTTCTCAGAGTTCTGCTTAAGATTGAACTCTGTGGATTTTGATCCAGTAAATGCATATAATTCAAGAAGCAAAATGAAGAAGAGGAGCATTTATTTTACAGAGAGGGAGCTGAATCATAGAGAATAGAGCCTGTCCATAAATAAAAAAAGATAAAAAATACTAACAGTGGCAAAACATGGATGAACCTCGTGACGTGTTGTCCGGCTTCCCAGTTACAAGTTTGTCATGGTTTTATGGGTTTTTGTTTGTTTGTTTTTGGTTCTCAGTATTCCGCATCAAAACATCAAGTAGGAATAGCTGCTACTTTTCCAAACTGTTGTGTTATACTTAATCATAGCATAGCATCTGTACTTCTGGCTACAATGCTGTGATGGGACACTGGAGTTCCAGCCAGGGTGACTGGGATGGCAGCAGACTTCTTTGGCATATCCTCTCCTCTTTTTCTGCTCATTTATCTGACAAGTCAGATGAAGATTTCTACTTGGCAATCTTTATTTGACATGATTTTTTTAACCTTTCCATCCTCTCAGTATGACTAAAATACTTGTCCAAGTAGAAATGTACTTGGAGATGTACGTGGGTGTGAAAAAGCATGCAAAGTGAAGCCTTTCTTTGGGTTAAAAAACCAGCAAACTCGTTCTGTGACATTCTCCCACCCTCTGTGATCCACACAGGGAGTGTTATACACACACCTGAAGCAAAAACAAAGCCGAGAAAACATCTTAAACCCCTGTTGTTGGGTGGGGTTGGAGTAAATGAGCAGGTGCATACCAAAGTAAAATTACCTTGGGTTGTGTTCCTGCCCTGTTTCATAAGTATTTGTAGGTTTGGGCCCAGCTAGCGCCAGGATGAGAAATTTCCAAGGAAAAGCAACTTCTCTGGGTGGGAAGCAGTGATTTGGAAGCTGTCTGCTTTGCCTAAACAGCCTGAGAATTGCACTCAAGCTGTCAGGGTTTGGCAGACTTGGGGGATATGGGAAAGGGAGATGACTCTGAACCACTGTGCAGCCCAGGGACATTGAGATCCAAACTGAAATTTCATGTCCCTGACAAGAAAAAAGGACTTAAACCTAGCAACCTTGAAATTAGAAGTGACCTGATTTAATGAGTCTGCGCCTTTTTTTTTTTCTTTTTTTCTCCTCATAACTGGATGAACTGATCAGATAGCCTGAAAAATGCAGCGAGTAATATGTGTAAACTCAAGCCTTTGGTATGCAGCCTAATCCAGCACAGCATCCAACTTGCCTGACTAATCTGCTTTGTGTCACCGTGATGAGGGTTGTTGGAAGTGATGATATCTTTTACTAGACAAAGTAATTTATCGGGCTCTATTAGGAACATTAGACAAGCAGTCAGGCACATTAGCCCTTTTGCAGGTCACCTGGGAGTCAAACAGAATGCAGGCAGCACCTCTGCTCTCAGCTGACCTGCAGAAGCTGTTCAGAGCTTAGGGCTTGTCTGCTTTTTCCAACCTTTCCACCTGCATGGCTGTCTTATCCAAACATAACTATGGTTGTTTATTTCCTATGGGATATTTTTCTGTGTTAGCACCCAAAATCCCCAGACATCTGGGTTTGGAGGTTTGGGATGCACAGCTTGGCTGGCCGTTTGTTCTATGGTGCATGTATGCAGCATTGTCTTTAAGTTAAAGCCTCTTGTGATGTCTGGAATTGAGAACCCCAAGAATAGACATCTGAAGTTGGTAGCCACTCTTGAAAGGTGCAGATTTGGTAATTTAATTACAATAAGACAAAGCACATTAAATTAGCTAGGCTGCTTTCCTTCTGTGCCATTTCCTTTCAATAAAGGAGAGGGAGAAATGAAGTTATGTAGTCGCTTGCCTGTGTTGTGGGTTAGAAGTGATAATGTCAGATAGCTACCAAATGCTTTACAACAATAACAAAACCCAACGACTGAGTGAAGGAACTGGAATACTCAAACTCGAGCTGAGAAAAAATAATGAAAAACACCCTCTCCCATGAATAGTTTTGGTCCTCATTATAGATTAGTACTTTTGTGTGATGATGTAGAAATGTTCCCTATTATCACAGCTTTATTGCCTACCTCTGTACATCTGTTCCAAAATTCATTTCAAAATAGCCAGACATTTCAATAATCTGGTGTGGCTTGGAATTTTCATTTTGTTTCTGGTGCATTAAAATCTGGATGGAAAGCTGGTACTTTTAAATTTACAATTGCACAGACCGTACAACATCTGGGTAGCTTTGCTCTATTGCTTTCCCTGTTCCTTTAAATTTAGACTGAAGTTATGATGTGCATGAAAGGCTAAAGACCTTGTGTGTGGCAGGTGTTATTTCAAGCTGACAAAAATTCAGTAATATGTTCATTTTGCTTTGATATGGCCTTTTACAAAATACGTAAAGCTCTACTTTAACTCTTGGCAAAACAGTTTTATTTTAAACACAGGGAAATGGAAGATCCTCTGGACTAGGAGAAATTACCAGTCATCTTAGATGTGCACTTGTCTCTGTATCTAGATAAAAAAGTATCTGTGAAATAGTTCCCTAGAAGGCTGTCTATTTATTATTCCCCTAAATTAATGCTTCAGCCCTTCTCTGTTGATACACAATGGTGCACTTCCTGGAGCATCAATGAAGTGTTTTTCTTTTTTTTCTTGTTTGCTTTCTCCAAGAACAGTAGAACTATGACAAATTGCAAACTCCAAAGTTACATGGACACCTTAGGATTACCAGTGTGAGTGATTACTTATTATTGCAAGTCAAGCAGTCGGACTTAAAGTGACCTGTGCAAAGCAATCTGTGTCAGAGCAGAACTTGCTGGCTGCACTGGTCCCTGTGGAGCTTGGCTGATTTACGTGAGCTAAGATATAGCTGATATAAGCCTGTTCTGCCTCATCACGTCTGTGTCATCCTATACGCAGTCTGTAGCAGAAGCCCTCTTTAATCTGGAGGCTTAGTATTTGTATTTCTATTAAAAAAAAAAAAAAACACACAAAAAACCAAAGAAATCAATCCATAAATATGAGAGAGGATGAAAACATTGTATTCATCCTCTCATTCATCCTCTCCATGCCTGAGTTCAAATCTTTGGGGAAAAACGATGTTCTTTAAACACCACACACCTAAATCTGCCTAATGAACCTGTGGGGCTTTCTGTATTGTTGTTCGTGTTCAGCAAGAGAAAAAAGGCTTTTGGAAAAAGCCACGTGCGTGTGCCCACAAACGCATGCAGCTAAATCCCAACTAATGGTTGCTCCTTAATCCCTCTGAGCCCCTGCACCTTGTCCTAGGAGATGCACCAGAGGGTTCCTCCAGACACAGTGCTGATTAAAGGCCAGGTTCATGTGGCTGGCAAGCTGTGGTTTCACTCACCAAGATGGACATGGCGCTCCTTGGCCACAGCAGGGCTGATCCAAATGAGTTTTCAACCTGACCTTCTCCTCACCCCTACGAGCTTCCTGGTTCCTTCGGCAGAGAGAGATTTACGAGCAAGAACAAAGCGGGATGTGTCTGTCCCAGCGGTGAGGGAAACCAGAAAAGTTATTAAGAAAGAGTGGGAGAGGAGAGAGGGAGGGAGAGGAGCACCTCAGCTCCTGCTCTGCTGTAATTACTCAGCCACTGAAGAAATAAAATGGGGGGAAAAATCAATTTTATAAAAAATCAATGTTTTAAGCAATTTGAAGAGCTCTCATAATTTCAAATCTCTCTACAATGTACACGTTCAGAGCCCCCATCACCTTGGATGCGAAGCGCTCCAATAATTTTAAGTGGCTCTGCGCAGGGAAGGCTCTGAACCCCCATTTCACTCCCAAATGGGAGCGATCTTGACAATGTGAAGCACACCAATAACTTTAAGTAGCTCTCTGCTTGACCCTGTCTTTACTCCCATGACTTTCCTACAATTCAAAATTTCAGCGTTCCTTTACATTACAATAATTTCTGCTCACTTGGAAAGGTGATTTTTTATTCTTTTTATTTTTTTTTTCCCATATCATAGAATCACAGAATCACAGAATGGCCTGGGTTGAAAAGGACTGCAATGATCATCTAGTTTCAACCCCACTGCTATGTGCAGGGTCACCAACCAGCAGACCAGGCTGCCCAGAGCCACATCCAGCCTGGCCTTGAATGCCTCCAGGGATGGGGCATCCACAACCTCCTTGGGCAACCTGTTCCAGTGCATCACCACCCTCTGTGTGAAAAACTTCCTCCTAATATCTAACCCAAATTCATCTCTTATGTCAGAGATTTCTTTAAGAACCGCTCAAGTTGATAACAAGAAGAGTTTTCGCTGTTATTTTTCCTGCTGGAATGAAACTTCAGCCATTAGAAATGTTTCCACTTGATCCTGCATTGAGTCCACCCCAAAACCATGAATTGATGAGTACAGCCACTATCATTTCCCAGCTTACAGCTCTGTGAAGGAAGTGATTTCACATTGAATTCTAATTTCATCCACAAGGGCTTTAGACCTTATATAATTAAAACACCTCAATCCTCTTCAAATTAGAAAAGCAAATTGTTACGTATCCTAAGTAGGCGCTTTTCACTCTGATGACAGTCACTTAGATGATTTATGACATACATTATTTTATATCAAAGTACAATGAAATAGGCATTACCAAAGGTAATCTCGGTAATGTCTGAAAAGGGATCTCAAACCTCAGTGCAACAATGAATGCAGTATTTAAAATGCAAAACCCAAAGACATTATTATGGTTTTGATTTCTTATGCCACAGCTTCTCCTGATCGGTTATATTAGTGCAGCAGTACAAAGGATGTTTTGGATATATTTTGCTAAGATAACAGACGGGGAAAAATGAAATATAAAGTCAGTTTTTATGCAGGAATTGTTATCAAAGGGATGATAAAATAAAACTGCATAATCGCAAGGAAAAACAATTGATGGTGTACAAACTGAAATATATTGAACTCATGGAACATGCTCATTTCCAGCTCTTAAGCCCTTGCATTATTAAAATGCATAATAAAATAAAATGCTCAGATAATGTATAAACAAATCAGGCTAAAGTAGCTTCTTGAATATGATTATTCTCATATTTCTGCGTTCTACACGAAGATTATCCCTTCCCTTCCTCTCAGCCCCATGCTGCAGTGCCTTATTGCAGAGCCATGGAGTCGACTGTGAGAATTCCCATCCTCGGCATCCCTCAGGGCTGGCAAATGTTGCCCGCAGTGCTGCGTCAGGATAGAGACAAATGGCTGGAAATGGGGACAAATGGCTAGACGTTGGCCATGAATACATTACTCTGGGAATGAGAAAAAGATGCCTGACCATCTGAAAGGGTGAGACTGGAGCAGCCTTCCCACAGAAGTGAGTGGAATTTAAAAACAAAATCAAACAGAGGAGAAAAAAAAAAAAAAAGAAAAAGAAAAAGATGAGAGAGCTGAATTGAGGCATTGTCCTCGCACCTCACTGCAGGCAGCTCTGTCCCCAAATGGTGGCTGAGCAATGCTTGGTGGAGCAGGATCTGTTCCCATCCAAAGAGTAGCAGGGTTCCAAGGGCTGGCAAGGGAATGGGCCACGGTCTCTGTTGTGAGCAGTCCTCAGCTGGAGAGATGGAATTTGGTTTGGTTTTCTTTTGGAGTGTTCAGCAGCCATAGTTTGGAAGAAAAGCGTAAGGGTTTCTATGTGGCAGCAACCGGATTTCCAGAGTCCTCGGGAGCAAGAGGTTCCCTCACTCTGAAAATCTGGTCACGCTTTTGAATACCAAAATAGAGCCCTGCAGGTTTAAAAACTTAATAAATTCATATTTCATTTTGAATAAAATTCCCTTCCTGTACACGTACTCAAAGCAGTACGTGGAATAAACACCATTTCCAGGGGAAAAAAAATAAAATCCATTTCTTTAGCTTAATTTTTGCATTAATGAGAGAGAAGGCTGGTTTTGAGGAACAAGGGTTTGTGCTGTTGTTGCACAGGGAGCAGTTAGGAGGAAAAGGGTTGGAAACGTTCCTGAATGACAGGCAGCAATGGTGATGGGCATGGTCAGGGACTCAAGTTTGCTTAGGCTCTGTAACAACAGTGCTGACAAAGAGCTTGACCCCAAATCACTTAGGAGAATTGAAGCAGCTGCAGGCAAATGGAAGAGCATCACATCAGCCCAAACAGAGAAGCTGCTTTGGCTGTAGGCTGGTGTCATCTTTATTAGGGCTAGGGGAAATATGAAATACAGCTGTAACTGTAAAGAGGGTTTTTCCTTTTTTACCTAAGAGGATGAAACACAAAAACAACAGTATTGTTTTAGGATAGCACTGTGGGATTGAGGTTCTTGCCTCATCTGTGCAGTGAAGTTCAGGCCAACACCTCCATAGTAAGGCAGTTAGTGTCTGGGAGAGGAGAAAGTTGCCGTGCTGCGTGGTGGGGCTAGAGAGCCAGCACTGACTGTACCCTCCAGTAGATGCTCTCTGACATTAATGAGTTTTACCTGTTTTTATGGCATGAGGTTAAGAGTCATCAGAGAGAGTCCTCCACCTCTGTATGCTTCAGGAATAGGGCTGACAAGGGCATCCTGGTGAGCCTGATGGAAAAGACTTGGGACTTGGAAATCACCCATGTCGGTTATCTTGTTTTATTAGCACCCTTGCTCTTGTGCTCTGTCCATCTGTAGCATCCTCAGCCTATAGGGAGGTGAATGCAATAAACTCCGAGGATTGCTCCAAGAGGCAGTGTCCTCCTCGTAGCACAAGACCATCTCACAACCCCTATGGAACAGGGCCATGGTGAGTGGGTGTCAGTGGGGAACAGTGACCCTGCAACCCCATGGAGCTGCTCTGGGTGTTCCCCAGCACACTGTGATGCCGTGCTGCCAGCGTCATTCAGAAGTAATACATGTGCTTGCTCCAACGCAATGTAAAAGTGTCTTTATGTTAGAAATTACATATTTTATTGAGGTGTGATGCGTATTAGTGTCATAGAAGACCTTGATTTCAATATAACAATATGAAGGTGTACATGTAATTTCTCTTCTGATCACATTAATGCTAAACCGCTGTACATGGTAGTAATGTTAAACTAATGTGACAGAATAATACAAGTATAAAGTGATGTAAAATCATTAATACTATAGAAAGTTACTCATTTCATGCAGAGGATTCCAAGGAATACTTTGAATAAAACTCCTCCTTCTGATCTGGTTGAGCTATTTTGATCAAAAGATGATAAGTCTTAATAACAAACTTAGTATCAGCTGATTTCCATACAATGATTCTCTGCTCCCAGCACTGCTCACACCCAGCAGCTCTCCTCTGCCGTGTCTGAGCCCAGGGTAAGGGGACAGACACAACATCAGAGGTGAATGCACTGAATTTTGGCAACCTGCTCCATTTTGGCATGCACGCTTTCTCTAGTCAAGTTGAAAAGGCATGCGAATCAGACCGTAAATGTTTAATGGTATGAGTTGCTCCTTAAACACAATTGCGGAGCAAGCCTCAACCACTAGCAAAATGACTGTGTGCTGAGTGTAAAAGTAACTTTTTTCACAGCAGGCTCCAGTTTCGCTCCGAGAGCTGCATGGCATCTATTTTAACTCCTTGCAAACTTTCAGTCTCTGATTAAACAAAGTAAGAGCTATGCGGCACTGAGGCGTGCATTCGCTCCATGTAATCAGCTCAATCAGATCACTAAAGATGTGGGACTTACAGAGTGCGAGAAGCCAGTTTTGCACATAAATAGAATGAAAAGTTGAGGCTGCTGTTTTCAGAACAACCTTTATTTTGTGTCTTCGGGTTCAGCGTATTATTTGTCAGATTTTTATAAGAACATTATTGCTTTAAGAAAAAAATTTAAACCCTGAGAAATTACTCTCAGTCTAACGAGTTCTTTTCCACTGACTACAGACATCATTAGGGGATGGCTATAGCCTGAGGCTGTGCATGAACTTTTTCTTCTAACTGTACACTTTATGTATAATTTAGCTTTCTTGCCTAAATTATTCAAGCAAATAGTGAGTGAAAATAATGGAGTTCACTGAAACCTTCCACGGTATTAAAATAAAACAGTTTTTTACGTTGATTTGAATTTTTAAGCTTTTTAATCATGGATTTCAAATGGAATACGCGTGTCTTCAGCTCTTCTCCACTTGTCCCCTTGTGCCTTTTTTCAGTAAAAGAAAAGAAGAAAGGAAATGAACTTCGGCAAACATCCCATTAATTAATAAATGTTACTTATAACTACTTGAGATAAAGTAATGGTAGTTAAGCAAAATCTATAGACATAGGAAACGCATTCAGCAAGCACTGAACTGCAGGCTGTGTAGTCTCTCTCACCCTCAATAAGGCCAATGGCACAGAACGTGTCAATGCTGCTGGGTTGCTTTCAGCTGCAAAGTACTAACGGAATATCATGCAGTAAATGCAGAGCCCAAAAACTGGCACAAAGGCTATCTTCTTTACGATAACATTTTTCTAGATTAGTATTTAGTCTTCACAAAATTCTTACTTTGAAATTTAGGAACCCGATCGGAAGCAATTGTTGCAGCTTTATGATATCACAGGGATTTCTTCCAGGTGAAGAATCAGCACTTCAGTGTTTACTGTTCACTCTGCAGCCGTGTGGTGTAAAAGGATGCCGCAAAATCACTTTCTGGATTGTTGCTGCCGCTATTATAATGCAGTGAGTGTGATGTCTATATCAGGATAGATTCATTGAGTGAATGCTGTCACGAAAAAATATCCTTTGGGAATGAAGGAATCTTAAAAATAAATATGTGCAGGCAGAGCTCTACAGTTCCCTAGCTTGGACACGCTGTGCTTCCACTGAGTGTCTGCTAGAAGTATCCCATGATGGTTTGGTAGGTTGAGTGGAGGGATCTCCAAGGCACCTGCCATGGTTCAAGCTGGGATTTGCAGCTGCAGTCCCACAGAGCACCAGGCAGCGGTGTGCGACCTCAATGACATTCAGGCTCCCTGAGGAGTGTGGTGTAAGTGTATCTTCACCTAGTTTCACCCCATGCAACCTAATGCCTGCAGTTTGTTTGTGGGCATTGGGTTATCAAAAAAAAAAAAGGGCCTTCTCATACCCATTGCCTGGTGTGGCAGCAGATCCCAGCCCCAGAAACCAGGTTGGATTTAAAAAATAAAACATTTTGGTGAGATTCAATTATTTATGAGTTTGACAAGAAATGCCACCTGAGCAGCCATCTCCTATGTTTAGCCAAAGCCTTCCACAGAAACTGTGAAGCAAACTAGCAGGAAGACTGAAGAAAAGTTTGGTAAACTTTATTCTGACTTATTGAGCAATAATTTGAGCTCAACTTTCGAGAAGATGTTAACCCATTCTGTATTAGTAATTATTTTTTAGAACTGATTTCTGATGAAAGTAGGCTTTTGTTTTATTTTCAGCATTTGGGTTTTATTTAAGAGTGCTGTCCTGTGAAAAAATATTTTGTGTTTCATGGGCTTATATCATACATCTCTTAACTGCTTGCAGTCATTTGTGCAAAGTACAATCATTGGAACAGTTGCATAAATTAATTAAGCAAAAAAATTAAAATTTAATTCCATACAATTCAAAGCATATACAGTCTGTGGTTTGGGCGAAGAACTTGATGAAGAAAAACATGGGGAATTTTGCAGTGATAATTATTGACTATACACTTAGAAAAGGAACAGTAGAGCCATACAACCTGACGGATCCCATCTTTGCATTTTACAGCTTGTAACCATGCAATCTTTGCTGTCTCACAAAACATGGTGTTCCCTTATCACACACCGTGCATCATTTTTTCCCCCTCTGTTTAATGCAAGAGATGATGTGCAATCTTGATGTAGTGATTCTGTGGAAAGTACCTTTTTATTCCTTTGTGTTTACTTGGTTGCTCTCGAGACTTCAGTACAGGGAGAAGAAATCAGCTGAAGCAAGGAAGAGCCACAGAACTGGGAAAGATTATGTTCCAGTGAAAGCCTATGAGCCTGAGCTGCTCAGTTAATTACCCAGGAAGGTCTAGCCTGCAAAATCCTTTGACAGTATGACATCTTTTTCCCACTAAATTCATGTTCACCAAGGCCCAGCTCAACATCACACAAGAAAATTCTCCTTGCAGGGATGTTGGACATATTGTACATCCGCAAGATCAGCACAGTACTGCTCAGTTCCCTGTTTGCATTAGGAAATTAAAATGCTTGCAGAAGTCAAAACAATTTCTCATTGCATCTCACAGAATAGCTTTCTCTTTTTCTTTTCTCCTTACATGCAACAGTCCTTCCTTTTTAAAATTAAGCTAGCAAGGTCTAGGTTTCAGGTCACGTCAATGTTTCGTGGTAATCTGTCATTTGAGTGCCTTCATGAGGTTTCCATCCTGCTCCTGTCTGTCAGCTGAAATCCAAGTACCTTGAGCATTCCTGGCCAGTGCCTGCAGTTACAAGGCAGAGGAATCTATCCTTTTCATCTCTATTTTTTCTTTAAATGCATTTTCAACCCCGTTATTCAGATGGTGAGTTTTGTGAAGTTTGTACCCACATGAAGATCTTTGTGCCTTGATAGGCTGTAGTATTGATCTGCGCTTACCACTTCCCCAGTCAACTTTTCTAAAATGTAGCTTGTCATCTTCCACAACTTTCCCACCGACTTTTTGTCTTTGATGTTTTGAAGGGAATTCTTCAGCGTTAGGTAGAACTTCATATCAGGAGAGAATACAGCAGCTCTGCCTAAGCATCCCATGGCTGTGATGAAGTACATGTAGTGGCACATCTAGCAAATGGAGTTTTTATGTTGTACTCAGCCCGTGTCACTTCATTCCACAGAAGGGTTAATGGCAGAGCTGATGGATTATGGCCCCCATGGATGCTGTGGGATGCTGCCTTCTCCTCTCAATGAAACCTTGTTTATTTCCACTGCTGGCTCTCTGGCCTCTCAATATACCCACACTGACTCTTGCCCTGCTCTGCCCAACCTCCCCACCCAATCGGCTTTCTGTAGGGCTCTCCATCTTCTCATCTCTCTTTGTATCCATCCAAAAGTTACCTATTCTACCTTTTTTTTTTCTTCTCAGCGCTCCTTCAGTTCCCTTTGAGGGACAGATGAATGACCCCACTCATAATCATATCTCTACCCTCTGCCTCTTCATGAATGTTTAGTTACAAGTGGCAAAGAGACAAACTCACCAGAAGAAATGGATGGTAACCCTGCTTCAGACTTGGTGGGTTAAGATAACTTGCAAAGATATAGGAGACTTTAGGATCAAGATCATGTTTTAGCAGAGTCCTAGTGGGATTGGAATGTATGGTTACTTCAGCCCTCAGACGGTTTCTTTTGGAGAGAGAGAAGTCAACGTTGATCTCTTCTATGAGGATGTCCATTTCATTAGGAAGAAAAAAAAAAGAAAGAAAGGAAGGCAGGAAGGCAGGCAGGAAGGCCAGAAGGTCGGAAGGCAGGAAGGCAGGAAGGCAGGTAGGAAGGAAGGAAGGAAGAAAGGAAGGAAGGAAGGAAGGAAGGAAGGAAGGAAGGGGCAAAGCGCATTGATTTCCCTTCCCCTCAGGGCTTGTAACTCACTCAGGTGTTAAAGCACCTCACCTCCAGGCCTTTCTGAAGTTTATTTTCATTAGTGTTGGCTATAATGACAGAAGGACATCTAAATCCACAATGAATCTACAGATGGACAAAAATAAAACCAAAAAGCTAAGAGTGAGAAAGCTTGGTTTTCCTTTTACCTGGTTATACGTGAAAGGTTACATGGGCCTCGTATCCAAGAAAGGTTAAGCAGCATCACTGCACATGGAACTAGAGGATAAAGCAGCAGCAGTGGTGTGAAAAAGCCTCCAGGTCCTTTGCTTACAAGTGTCTGTAACAAAATGTTTTGTTTCAGGTCTAATGGAACATTTCCTTCACAAACCAAACAAATTTGTGTTTGTTTTGGTTTTGCAAGAAATAAGCACTTAAATCTGGGTCAGGCTGATTGGAGAAAGTTTTTCCCTTCCTTCTCTCTCAGATTTTTGTGTTCCAGAAGTCTGCTGCTGAATCTGTGCTTCTCCTAAAGCCTTGCCCCCAAACCTTCGTTGCCTTTTAGACTTCTGGTTGGTTACTTCTCCTTGTAGGGATTTTGTGTTATTGCTTTTGAAAGCTGCTCCATTGAAATCTGTTCTATTGTGATGCATTTACTTTAGGACAGTTTCTTCCATGTTCTGCCAGTCCTTATGCTCTTCTGCAGGTGCCTGTAAGTGCTCGGGAGATGTAAGAACTCAAACCAGTCTGTTCAGTTTAGCATTGTAAAAAAGTTTTGGCTTTGTTGTGTTTCGGTTGTGTAATTTGTTTCATTATGCAGAATCCTGAGAGCAGCAAGAGAAGCGGAGCAGCCCTGCAGCCACACTACAGCAACCTCTTGTCTTCAGCCCTGTGCTTTGGGACCACGTTCCCCTTTAAATGGCATTTTGGGATAGCACCGCTCCTCAGTAGCCATCCTTTTTTTTTTTTTTCCAAGTGGAATACTCAACAGATGGTTACACTGGTGCCATACGTGTTTTTTCTCACCAGAGGAAAAGAATTGGCCAACCTCGTAGCTCTGTTTTGCATTAACTGAAGAGGTGCAAAATGCTGCCAAATTTGAAGAAGATTGTATTTATTTCTGGCTCAGCTCTGTACAATTGCAAATGACTAGGCAAGGTGCAGGGAGTGAGAAGTCAGATCCAGACTCACCAGGGAAAGTGGTGCTGGCTGAAACACAACTTGGACCAACATTCTCTCGAGGGGAAAAATGTTCCTCCTGCTACCCTCTTTCTCCTTCTGCACTTCTCCTTCTGTCGGAAAGCTCTCTGTGGATACTTTTACAGTCTGACTTCTGAACTACTTCTCTGTCCAGCCACCATCTCCCCAGTCCTGCCCATTTAGGCATCACATAGACCACGAGGGATTATTTGGTGAGGACGCTGCTAGCCTCTTTCCTCTTCCCCTGCCAGAAATGTCATGTTTTGGGCTGCTCTCTAACAGTATTATTCCTGTTAATGTTGCCCCAAAGCCTTGTACCATGGCAGCCATGACCCAGGATCCCAACCACCCCAGAGACGCTCCCTGTCCTGAAAGCTGGCCCCTTGCTGGCCCGTTTCCAACTTGCCTTAGTAGAAGCAAACATGGGACAAAAGCAAAGTTGGCCGCAGGGGCCTTGGGTTTTTATACGGTGACATTTTTTGGGCTGGCAGCCTGCCCCGCTTCACCATGCTGCTCTTCAAGAGGTGGCACTTCAATGCTGCTTGCCCAGCAGCGGGGCTGAGCCCACATGCTCAGCTTGGAGATCTGGAGGCACAGCATGGCCACGGCCAGGTCTTTCATGTGTCCCCTCCTGCCTTGTCATTGTGCTGGGGCTTTGAAACCGAGCTTTGTTTCAGCCTGGTAGCCCGTGGCAGTGGGACTTGTACGGAGCTAGGGAATGCATTGTGTGCGCGGGAAGAAAATGTGTGAAGAATCGAAATGTTATGGTTGTACCAGGAGTTCGTTGTGCTAACGCTGGCTCTCATCTTCTGGTAGCTAATGGAGCACGGTGGGATGGTCTGAAGATGTGATGAGTTTGATACGCTGGGACAGGACATTTAAAGAGAATGGCGGAAGTATATTTATTATTTTTCTTTGTGTGGAAGGAACACGTCATGGCTCTCACTGCAAAATGTGTGCTGATGGTGTACCTCTAGTTGGGGTCTGGCTTCAAAGTGGGCGCTGGGCTGTCCCTCCTCTACCTCTGTCCCCTTCATTTTACAGCTGCAAACACGCACAGGGCACACCAGTGCTGGGTCCCAAGCCCAACCCCACTCACTGTAAGGCTGCTGCCCACCCATGGGGAGGTGGACAGCGGATGGGATGCATCTGGGAGGTGTTACCTCCAGCAAGAGGAAACATTGATTAAACCAAATGCTGCTGATTCTTGAGAAATCCTTTTATTGGGCAGGTGTTGCGGGGCAGCTGAAAGCTGAAGGCTGTATGAATACAGCAGTATCTGTGCTTTCATCACAACTTTAACGCTACCAAGGGCAAGGAGGATAGGTTACACTGTTGAAGGGACTGTCAGGTTGGTGTGTGAGTTGCTGCTAGACCAGCCATTTGGCTCCAGTTATTGAAATGTCATCAGCCCAGTAAGCCACATGCTATATTTTCTGCTGCCTAATTGGTGAGCGCTGCTAATGTGAGCACCTGCAACCTGAAGTGGAATGCGAACATCACAAACAGCATCTTAAAACTTTCTTTTCATGAAGATTCATGCTGTTAGCACCGTATCACAGGTAAGCATAGCTTGTAGGCAGCACAAAAGGGGCATTAGTGTTGCTGGAACGAAGTGATAGAAGGAAAAATAACACTTGAGTGAATCTTCCTGGAAATGTCTTTTTCTGTAGTCATCCATTCCTAATAATCACTGTGATTTTTATGAGAGTCATTCTGAGCCCTAACGCCTTAAATTGAACACGGAAGTAATTACGTGTGTAGATATCCTTAATTTGCCTTCGTGTAAATTAGAGCTGGATGCCAGCTTAAGTTATGTGCTGTCTTTTCCTAAATGCTTTTATAGATTTTTTTTCCTTTTAATTTTTTTTTTTTTAAAAGATCAGAAACAAGAGCATCCACTGAGTGTAAGAAAGAGAACAGCTCTGGTTTTGGCTGATTGCACTTTTTTGTGTATAATGAAGAGCTTGCTACTTGTGAGCAGGGAGAGAGGATTTAATGAATCACAAAAGTACATAATTTATTGTAGAATGTATTCCACACATATTTCAGAGCAAATTCCATGGAAAATGTATGTGAGTCGTATTTCTATGAATCAGACTCTCAGAATATTTCCTTAGAAACAGCTTGTCCTACATTTTTATAAAGGAGCTGCAGCATTTATAGTACACCATTGAATTAACATTTTGTGGTTAAAAATGCAGCCCGAGAAATTAAAATGATATTTGAAACATAAATCCTGCGTGCTAACAACTATCGTTATAAAAGCCAGCCAGAATCAACAGACATAGCTTGTTTTCTGCAAGGCTCTTTCTGGAGGCCAGTTCTCAAAAAACATCTGTGCAAATGCAGGGGGAGGAAAAAAAAAAAAGCCCCAATTGGAATAGAAGCCATCAGCGGTTAGGTGTGTTATAAATACATTATTACTTCATTGTAATGGCACACAGGCCTTGGCAAGACTGGGGGTGACCTCACTGCCTGTTGGACCCTGAGTTTCTCCCAGGGAAGCAGCGTGTGAGATGGGATGGAGACAGAATGGGGATGGGATAGAATGGAGATGGGGATGGAGATGGAATGGGATGGGATGGGGATGGGGATGGGGATGGGGATGGGGATGGGGATGGGGATGGGGATGGGGATGGGGATGGGGATGGGGATGGGGATGGGAAGCCCACTCAGTACCACTTCAGTAGAGAACAGGAATGAACAAGCTTGGATGACCCAGAGGACTCCATGGGCTGTTTGTCTTTAACGTCTGTAGAAGCAGGAGGCTGCTGGGTTGAAGTTGTATACCTGCCGATGGGGCTTGAGGAGTTCTAGTGATGTTCTGCTTCCAAACGTAATTTTCCTGCAGTTTTTTTCCATTGCTTACTGAGATCTCATTGATGATGCTTCCACTGCCATTTCAGCTTGAGTAAGGGCTTTCATGACTCCATTTCCAAAACAAAATCCTGCTCACTGTTGGCTAGAGTTTTTAAGTACTCAGCATCAGGTGAACTTGTTTCTAAAATGTCAAGGCATCAGTCCTCGTTAAAATCAACACATGTGTTGTCTTGGATGCCCCAGATCATTAGCAGCTTCAGAAAATGCTAACCGAGTTTTTTGTTTTTCAGTCTTATTAAAACACATTTTTGAGTTATGAAAAAGAGCTCAGCCTCCTCCTAGAAGTATTCTGAGCAGAAAAGGGAATATTTTGTAACTAAGGAAGACGGAATGAACTGCAACAAGAGATAGCTTTATATGGATATAGCCTCGATTTATCTTGTATTACTGCTTAGGAGAAAACAACAGACCAATTTTTGTGATCTGAAGCTGTGTGCAGCCTCATTGACCATCTCCAAGCTCCATCTAAGGCTGACAAATGAGAAGGGTGTTGAAGATGCAAAGACTATGGATGTAAGAATTAAGTTGAATTTTTTGTTCTTTTGTGATATTAATTGATTTTCATACTAATTGTTGGGATTTCTCTCCTCTTTTGTTCTTGTTTCTTATTCTTTTTGTTTTATTTTGTTTGTTTATTTTCTTCATGTGATGCTCTTTAGATGCTTCACCTAGGCTGATGGGAGCTAAAGAGGGAGACAGGTGATGCTGGGATAAGTGTTGAGGGATGTGAGCCTACAAGGTACTTGTAATTTCAGAAACCTCTAGAATATGACATTCTTCCCTCCAAATTGGAAAGATACAGATTTGATGGATGGATTGTCCCATGGACAAAGAGCTGGCTTGCAAGATTGAGTCCAGAGAGTGGTGGTGAATAGCTAAATATCTGGATTAAGATCAGTGATGAGTGGTGTCCCACAGGGATTGGTGCGGGGACTGATACTCTTTAATATCTTCATCAGTGACATTATCAGTGGGGTCGAGTGTACTGTCAGCAAGTTTCCTGATGACACCAATCTGAGGAGTGCATTTGACACACCAGAGGGATGGGGTGAGATCCAGAGGGACCTAGACAGGCTTGAGCAGTGGGCCCAGTTGAACCTCATGAGGTATAACAAATCCGAATGCAAGATCTTGCACCTGGGTTGAGGCAACATTCACTGCAAATACAAGCTGAGGAATGAAAGGATTGAGTATAGCCCTATTGAAAAAGACCTGGGGGTACTTGTAGATAGAAGCTGGACATGAGCCAGCAATGTGCCCTCACAGTCCAGAAAGCCAAATGTATCCTGGTATGCATCAAAAGCAGCTTGGCCAGCAGGGCGAAGGTGGTAATCCTGCCACTCTTTTTTGCACTGTGAAACCTCATCTGGAGCACTGCATCCAGATGGGAAGTCCTCAGTACAGGAGGAACTTAGACCTGTTGGATTGCATCCAGAGGAGGGTCACGGAAATGATCCAAGGAATGGAACACCTCTCCTACTAGGACGGGCTTAGAGCTGGAGCTGTGCAGCCTGGAGAAGTGAAAGGCTCTAGGGAGTCCTGAGAGCAGCCTGTCAGTGTCTAAAAGGGAGTTACAGGAAGGAAGGGAAAGGACTGTTTATCAGGATCTGTGGTGATAGAACAAGGGGAAATGGTTTCAACTCAAAGAGGGTAGTTTTATATTGGACATAAGGAAAAAGTCTTTTACACTGAGGGTGGTGAGGCACTGGAACAGGTTGCCCAGTGATGCAGTTGGTGCCCTGTCCTTGCAGACTTTCAAGGCAAGGCTGCATCAGTTTCTGGGCAACCTGATTTAGCTGTGCTTGTCCATGTTCATTGCAGGGGAGTTGGCCGAGATGACCTTTAAAGGTCCCTTCCAATTCTAAGGGTTCTATGATTCTATGATGCAATTAGAAAACGATTTCCTCAAGTCCTTTCCCAGCTTAGCTCCCTGAATATGCAGGGCTGCCGAGTCTGAATCCAAACTGCATACAACATTCTCCCTTGGGACACTTAGTCAGCCAAGTTCAGGTCCTTTGCATCTCTGCAACCGTTTGAGGCCAACAACATGTAGCTCACTTGGCTTCCTGCTTTGTCTTACCTGTGTAAGTTGTACATTTGGTAATAAGCCACATTTCCTATTCCAGGGGGAATTTTCTCTGTGTCAGGCTGAGTGAATTAAAAAAGAATCAGAAAATTAATAGGCTATTATTAATATAATAAAAAAAGAAGAAATAATTAAGCAAAATAATAATAATAATAATAAAGTAATAGGACATAAAGTAACTTGTTTTCTTAGAGGGAACACAAAGGTGATGTCATGATGGGTCCTTCACTCAAGTCATTTTCTTCATGTGGCAAGGGAGGAAAGCAAAAGCCCCCTGTGGGAGGGATGGAACCAAGGTTTCTTCTCTCCTCCTCAGTGTTCCACACCTCACAAGATGAGTGGGTTTGGGGCTGCTCAGCACAGCCAGGTCCGTGGGCTGTGATGCCTTGCGAGTCGTGTCCCAGCAGCGCATGGCCAGCCCGGGGCTGTGGCTCCAGCCCTGCCAGCTCTTTACATCACGTTAGGCACACTGCATAAGCATTTGTTTGCCAGGTCAGAGGCTGTAATAATATGTCTCTATTCCAGAGATGCTTTTTTTCACAGCTCAGTAAATCTATTGCAGTTGAACACAGAGAAAAAAGGAGTCACGGGGAGTTTTCAAGATTTCATTGCCTTTTTTAATGTGTGACCCCCCCAACCCCATTAAGCAGGCACTGTTATCGGTGTAGTCAACCCAATTTTGCTGTTGGATAACTATATCATGGTCAAATAAAGAACAGCATTTTCTATTACCTGTTTTTGGTGAGGATTATGCTGTCATAAACAGGCTCAGCAGGAGTTTCAGCCAGGGCTTTATGTGCAATGTATGTCTGAAAAGTCTGCTTCTGGTTTCCTTATGTGGGACAAGGGTCCAGCTTGGTGGATCTGGTGGGCAGCTACATGATCCTGCCTTGCAGTCTGCTTTTCAGTGTGCTCATCACCAAGTTTAGTAGGAAACAGCAAGCCTGACAGAATCACTCGGATGTGGCAGGTAACATCTGTGAGCAATTGTGTCTGGCCTGAAAAAAACCTGAACCCTTCTTGCTGAAACATCTGCCGGTTTACATTGAACTCAATTTTATTACTGAGCGTAATACAAGTTTAAAAGGGATGTTATGAGAAGGGTTAAACTGAAATGCTGGTGTCCTCTTGAAAGCTCTCCTTGAATGCTGCTCCAGCTCAGGGTGGGACAGCTCTGTGGAGCCTGCAGGAGCTTTGCTTTCAACCTCAGGGAAAGCCTGAACGCTGGGATGTCTTCCAAGGCATTTCACACTTCCTTTTGAGGTTGGGGCCAAGGTTTAGATGTTTCAATAGCCAGCCTACAGGCCCCAAACCCTTCCCTGGCACTGGCCCGTAGACCACTAATTCAACAGGAGACATGGCCTAAGTAAGCCACCTTAATGATGTGCCTATTGAAACCACAGTGCCTGATAGGGGATGTCTGGTACCTATTACCCGTGTGCCAATTATCCTGAAGATGGGAAAGAAGCTGCTTTTTGAGAGCACAGGCTATAAATGATGTGCACACACACATATAAAAAAAGAAAAAAAAAAAAAAATTGTGTTAGTGTAATTTTCCTTGTCTGTATTTCCAGAGGGAAAAAAAATGGAATGCTGCTTGGCAAATCCGAGGCACCAGACATTAAAGAGTAGCTACTGTAAACAAGGTGATAGAAGCTGTGTCACCCCTCCCGTCGCCTCCATCCACAGCCTTTTATTTATGTTTCCTAAGAAAAAGACGTCTTGTTCTTGGCGCAGATAAAAGCCTGGTTTTTAGGAGGATGTTAGGAGGAAATTTTTCATGATGAGGATGGTGAGGCCCTGGCATTGCTGCCCAGAAAGCTGTGGGTGCTCCATCCCTGGAGGTGCCCAAGGCCAGGTTGGATGGGCCCTGGACAGCCTGAGCTGGTGGAGGGGCAGCCAGCCCATGGCAGAGGAGCTGGAACTGGATGGACTTTAAGGTCCCTTCCAACCCAACACATTCTATGATTCTATGTGAAGGGGCCAGGTGCAAGTAGGGCAACCCTGTAGGCTACCTACTTGGACTCAGCCACCCATAAGTTTCTGTGCCCACCACCTGCCCCAGGAGATGCATGGTGTGGGGCTGAGCCTTCACATAGTTCTGTTTGCTGGCAAAGCTCCTCATTCCTTTTCTAGCTTGATATGGGATGGAGAAATAAGTTGGGGGGGTGGGTGAGGAGATTTCCATGTAAGCCTTGTCTCAACAGCAATGAAAAGAGCTGAATGAAACTCTCTCTTCCATATATTTTTTTCTCCTCTCCATCAGTAGGGGCATATTTCATGAAGTCCCCATTGAGATTATATACATGGAGCACATTTGCATACTTGGAAGACATCCCCCTGTAGAGGAGTGCATGAATACCTCTGGCATTTCATACTGAAGTTCTAAATATAAATGCAGCCTAGGAGGAGTGTGGCTGCGTAATTGCCCTGACTGCTTGCTTTCTTAATAACTACACTTCTTTACTACGTGATTTTCTGTGCTGGGGAAATTCTGATTCTGATACAGCGTAGATGTGTATGTTGGGCACTCTTGTTAATTGAAAGCTTCATGAATGCACCAGCGGTGTTCATCTATGTACCAAGTGCAGAAGGAGCTGCCAGATCCAAGCACAAACAGCCCATGGATGAGCAGACCCAATCCACACGGCTCTGGGGACAGACAGGAACCTGTGAGCCACGAGGACACTTCGTTGCACAGGCATAGTGCAGCAGCGTGCGATTAAAAAACAGTCCTTCAGCGTGGATCCATTTGAATACCAAGTTATTTTATAGAGCCTGCACTGTGCGTTTTGAATGCGCGTTTGCTGTTATGAATAACAGGAATTGTTTGGCTTGGCCTGCCTTTGTGCCGATGCCAGCTGGCAGGGAGCGGAGCTGCGACACATGACACTACAGCTGTGTCCACATGTTTCTGCCTTGCAGTATCCACTTATATAATTTACTTTTTTGATCCGCAGTCGAACTGTTCGAGTGAGTATAATTTGCTTTTTTGATCCGCAGATGAACTATTTAGGCGAGCTCATTGAATTACACATGCCAGCCACTTCTATGAGAATCCCAATTTTGTCATTAAAAAAAAAAAAAGATATATTCATGATGAGTTACTCGTGGTAATGCTGCAACTTCATTAAAGCTTTTGCGGTGAAAGATGCATCCCTAATTGAACTTAAGTATTTTTTCCGCTTGTGATACCTAATGGCAAGGCAATATCTTAGTATTTAATGAGATGAGCCATTAGAAGAGTGACTCATGGTGACCCTATTGTAACTGATACACCAGGCCATGAGGCTGCTGAAGTTTTCCTTTGCATCACTGGGATGCTTATTTGCCATGGCAGCTGGTTTTGCCACTAGGCAATGGTAACCCACTAATTCCAAATTAGTTAAGATTTTATTTATTTGTCAGGAATTCTTCTTGTGTAGCAGTGCTGTATTTAAGACTGGTAATCTTGGAAAAATCCAGCTGAGAAGGAACTTAAACCAAACTGAATGTAGTACTCAAACTTTTTTTTCAAAGAAAACACACCAGCTCAGTTCCAGATATTCAAGACCAAGGCAGGAAATACAAAGAAAATATACAACAACTTTTTTCAGCTTGCTGGTAAAGCAGAAATAACATGGCACTAATACAGACAACATTTTCATGTAAGCCCATTTTATTTTATTTACCTCTTCAATCAGAGTGAAATAGGAGAGCGCATGGATTTAGCTCTTTCCTCCGACTTTAGGAAACACTACCCAAGCGTTTTATTCCCAGTGCATGCTGAGCTTGCTGCGATACGCGCTGCCTTGCGGTAATTTGGTGCAGCTTGCTGGCCGTCGGGGCTTGTATGGGGCAAAGTCTCTGCACATTAGCTGCCGTATGGTCCTGCTAGAGCAGCGTGCTGCATCGCAGGGTCACAAGTTCACAGCAGAAGTGATTCATGTAGCCTGAAGGAGGGAGGCTGAACTCAATCTGTGAGAACAAGAGGGGAGAGGGGGCCCAGTGATGGTGCCCTGGCGCTGGCTCTCCCTCTGCTGGCTCTTGCAGAAGGGGCAGAGGTGGCATGGAGGTGACACCGGTATCCCATGCACACATGATGACAAGGTGCACACCAGGGAAAGGCTGACCCAGGCTTGCACACAGTTCACGGAGCGCCGGGGTGAGAGCTGAGCCGTGCATGACAACTGAATATTAAATTCTGTTCGCACTCGGAGTTATTGGGCAGCAAAGAGCTTTAAAGAAACCAAAGCGATTGGGATTTAACAACAGAAAAGAGAAAGCAGAACTTTAAAAATCACGGTGTTTTCTCAGGGCACTCAGTAAGTATTATGTTCTTGGTCAATAATGGTGCCTTTATGATCATATTGACAACGTGTGCAGAAATGTACGTGGCATGGCAAATTGCAATTTAATGTCAAATGACAATAAAACAGTCGGAGATTATTCAAGTGAAAGAAAATATCACTTTAATTAAGCGTTGCGCAGCATAGCGGTAACATATTATTAGGGCATAAAGCACTTCCAGGTAAGGCTTGTGCTACAGCGAGGTGAATTACAGCCCAGGGCCAGCAGCCTGTATTTCACTCACCCCCTGCACCGAGGTGTGATAGTACGTCTAATGGGATCCAGTTGACCTCAAGCCCAATGGGAGCCTGTCCATGCAGTGATCTGCATATCACTGCTCATACTGATCTCCCAGTTCGGTCTTGTTTAGTAGAAGGTAAACCTCCAAAAATGGGGTAATTAATTTCTGGGGCTTCTCCCAAATATCTGAATCTCTACTGACTGCTAGATAAATCTGAAAATCCCTCAGACAGGCTTCCTTGTGGGGTTTTTGATGCTTCTGGCCTGCGTGTGAATTAGATACCATTGGGGTATGTAGTGTGTGGAAACTTGAGGGAGAGAAGACAGTGAAAGCCAGGAAATGTTGGAGCTGTGTAAATATGAAAAGGCACTGGCTGATTTTTTTCCAAGCCACTAAAAGATTTCCTAAACTATAACATGTTTTTTGCTTAATTTGCTTTTTTCTTTTGTGCTTTCCCAAGGTCAGTTTAATTAGCCAAAATGCAATAAATGGATTCCTTGCTATTGTCAATGTTATCAAGACTTGTGACAGACAGTTTCATCAGGCAAACTTCAGTCAGTGTTCGGTTTCTTTTAAGATGCATATTTGTCCGAAACTTTAAAAAACACGTTTTACTGGGGTGGGGGAGAAGTGGCTGGTATCAAAGCTCAATAAGAGCCTGAGGAAGAATCCGAGCTCTGCATCTTGTTTTGCAAGTTTCAGGTTAGGGAAGAACAAGAAGGCTGTATGCATCGGCTGTGAGAAACAGCCCTAAAGTCATTGAGCTCACATTTTTTGGTACTGGACAACTCCCTTATATTAATTTATACGCAAGGAAAAACTTTAAGGTGGCTCAACGTCTCCACAAGGACCACGGAACTCTGTAAATTGCTGTCCCAGCAGGATGTGCCTTTCTTTACCGACTGTGTATTTCAAAAAATGAGTGTGAGAGTGGGTAGCATGAAGTGAAAATAACACGAGTGTGTGTGTTTGTATGCAAGGGTCTTGATCCCAGCCCAGTGAAATAAATGCAATTACTTACGTTTTTCAGCACTTTGGTTCGTCCCTGCCCTGAGCTGTGCTGCTTATTCCTGAAATCTCTCTAAATATGTGAGCATGAGATTTGCATATGGAAACATAGTTAATTTATTTGATAAATAATATACCATGTGTAGCTGTTGCATCTTTCTTGATGAAGTGCACCAAAGAAAGTGAGGACTGTTGTTTTCAATACGCATTGCACAACCATACAGAAATTTTGAAGGGACTCTGAAGCAATGAATGGCTTTTGCTGCAGCTCTCTTTTCACAGCATAAAACATCATTTGAGCAGATGTGATGGGATGTCAAAGAAGGCTTTGCAATGTCTCATGTATTCAGGAAGCCTTCAAGAAATGGAAGGGCTCTATCATCACTCTTTCACTCTGGATCTTGATCCCTGTAGACTTTACCATGGTCATAGAAATAATAATTTCAGGCAACTTTGAGAGCTGAAGAGGAGTTTGTATGCATATGCTGTATGATGAGAAAAGCAGGGATGGGCTGTGGAAAAGGAGTAGCTGAGCAGAGGAATAACATTTTTCTTTCTTTTCTTTTCTTTTTTTTTTTTCTTTTCTTTTCTTTTCTTTTCTTTTCTTTTCTTTTCTTTTCTTTTCTTTTCTTTTCTTTTCTTTTCTTTTCTTTTCTTTTCTTTTCTTTTCTTTTCTTTTTTTCTTTTCTTTTCTTTTCTTTCTTTTCTTTTTCTTTCCTTTCCTTTCCTTTCCTTTCCTTTCCTTTCCTTTCCTTTCCTTTCCTTTCCTTTCCTTTCCTTTCCTTTCCTTTCCTTTCCTTTCCTTTCCTTTCCTTTCCTTTCCTTTCCTTTCCTTTCCTTTCCTTTCCTTTCCTTTCCTTTCCTTTCCTTTCCTTTCCTTTCCTTTCCTTCCCTTTCCTTTCCTTTCCTTTCCTTTCCTTTCCTTTCCTTTCCTTTCCTTTCCTTTCCTTTCCTTTCCTTTCTTCCATCTTAAGATCATTCCATAAGTTTAACATAAGTCATTTTTTTTTCCAATTGTTCCTTCCTACTCAACCATTTGGTAGAAAAAAAGTCTTAGGCATTTCTACATCTTGTGAAACCAATCTTTTAAGTCATTTCCGAATTTACTAATTGTCTCCACTCTTCTTGGAATCATCTCCCTTATCCATTGATGGCCTCTGATGGGTGTTGTTGGTTTTTCTAATGAGGAATTGTGAATTGTTTTCTCCCTTAATGGAAATTTCAATCTAGAGTTTGAGCATCTCTAGCTAACTCTCTGCTGAGAATTTTAACAGCTTTTCCCTTTTTTTAACGCAGACCTTCTCGCGGCACTGCGGGTTTAAAATCTTCTTTCATTTATTTTTTTCCTTTCTATAATACAACAGAGAAATGGGCCAGAAAAACTTAGTGATACTAGCAATATTTAGGGAACCATCACTTGTTTGCCTTTCTTTATGTCACAAAGTCATTTTCAGGGTGATGTTCTTGCTGATGTAGTCTGGATTTTGAATCAAAATACAACTGAGCAGGAGAAAAAGATCAGGACTTTGCCGTGTATTTACTCCTCCGTTAACCATCAGAGTGTCTCTATGACATCTGGGCCTTTTGTGTTTCTCCTCTTCTAAACAAGTAGTGTGTAAAGAGCTTATATAAATCTGCATATAAATGTGTGTAAGCGTTAATTTCTGGTGCGATGACAGTAAGATCTATAGTGACACACCTACAGTCTTACATTTTTGGTAGTGAGTGCCCATAAGCTGCATCAGGTATGTGTTAGCCTCAAGCGGGGCTCAGTAGTAAGAGGAGTCAATAGGGAACCAACTGAATGCACTAACAGGGCAGGTCCTGACTGAGCAGCCCAGGATGGGGTTGGTACAGTCCCCCTTTCTGTCACACTGCATGGGGACAGATAGTTCCTGGAGAATCCCATGCAAGCAGTGGGATGTGGTTGCTCTTTGAGGAGTTTCTGTGGACAAGTTTCCCTGAAGATGTTGCGACTGGATAATTTAGGTGAGCATTTAGAAAAGTGGAAAGCCACAGTTATTTAGCAAGCATGATACAATGCGTTTTCCAATTAAATTTCTAGTTACAGTGGTTACCATTTTAGAAGCAGCATCTGCCAACTGTTCCCATACTGTGGTATCTGAGGCACCACATTTATTTCCTATTCTGAGGGCTGAGCAGGCTGTGCTATCTCGTACAGAACTTTGAGGCAAACATTGATTAATGTTGACTTTTTAATGGTAACCACTATGAATTTTTTTTATTCCTATAATTCATGGTATTATACATAATAGTAATGTGAATATCACTGAATTATTTATACACTTATGTTGGCAAATAGTGATGAGGTAATAACAATGAATTACTTCTGTATTTACACCAGTAAATAATGATGAGGAAGAGTCGAGCTCAGCCTCTTGCTAGCCTATACCAATTAAAAGATATTTGCAGATGTATTTTCATGCCAACAGAATGGAGCTGCCTTATGGAGTTCTTGGACCCAAAAAGCAGTGGGTGGTTATAAGACCTGTGTGAGAGTGGAACAAGCAGTGTAGGAAGGCCCTACAGGGGTTGGGGTGAGGAACCTCCTGCTTAGCTTTGTGGAAAGGAAGGCTGAAAAGTGGCTTGTAGGGATGAACCAAGGGAAGGAGGCTCCATGCATACTGGTTGAATCTGGTGGATAAATCATGCAAGGCAAAGTCAAAATCAGGAAGATGAAATGAGACAAGTATAAGCATGCCTGGAATAAATAACTGCTCAGACAAACTGTCAGTATGAGAAGTAGGGGGTTTTGGCTTCTTCAAAGCATGAAAGCAAATGGAAGGCCATTTTTCAGAAAATAAGCTTTGGACAGTAGCTAAATAGGATAGAGATTACACCCAACTGCTTGTAGTTATTCACAGAGAGAAGGGTCAGCTGCGTATGCCTAAACCAGAAGAGAGTAAACTCTGGATTTCTGCATTTACCTGTAGCAAAAGAAGTAACTGAGCAGAATTAGCAGTTTCTTACAAGCATAACTCCAACCATGGCATTTCATGGCCTACAACAAACTCCCAGACTGGATGAGGCAGTGCTTCCTCCAGATCTGACCTGCAGGGGATCTCCTACATGCTGTGGGAGGCGTGGGGCTGAGAGATGGGATCTGGTTCCCCTTCCCTGCCCTGCCACCAATTGCTTCTACTCCAGTTCAGAAGGGAGAGCCCCTTTTGGATCCAAGAAGAAGGTGAATACAGCAGTTTATGTAATGGTAAGGTCTTGCTGGGGCTTTCTGGGTTATGGGAGGATAGTCCAAGCTGTGCAGCAAGCGTCTCCTAGAAAGGAGAAACTTTTGTTTCTTTTTCTTTGGCAACTCTGTTCTCAGGGAAATTTCCTCCTTTAAAACCATTGTGTTACTTAAAATAGGAGTGAGATTGCTTCCTGTAACTGTTGGAGATGCATTAGATAGAAATGTTTGCTGGGGCAAGACACAAGTGGGACAGAAGAAAGCCAGGATTGTTTCCCTTCTGCCCAGTGCAAGGTGCTCAGCTGCAGCATGCCTTTCCTCCATGGATGGCCCTTTCTGATGGTGTTTAAATGACTTGGTCTTGTGCAGAACACACCGCAAGGCTGGGATCCCCTCCTCCTCTTCTTCCTTGGATCACTTCAAGGAGGTTTGACCCAGTAGAAGGCACAACAAGGGACATCTGTGGCACATGTCCCTGTGAGCCACCTCCTGGTACAGCCTTTGATGGAGAGCCGTGTGCCAATGGGATTGGTGCTGAGAGCAGAGGGAGATGCAATTTGGACAGCTTTAAGCCTGGTTGTTGGCATTAAGCTATTTTAGAAGAAATCAAAATGAAACAAGAAACCAGAACAGAACAAGTCCTTTTGGTGTGATGCTGGGAATTGCAAACTGCCCCCAACACTGGCCAAGCCCAGGAGTGAAATCGCAGTAGTGCTGTGGAACGTGGTTAGAGCAAGGGCTTTTGGAAGGGAGAA
This sequence comes from Meleagris gallopavo, assembly GCF_905368555.1. Lineage (NCBI taxonomy): Eukaryota > Metazoa > Chordata > Aves > Galliformes > Phasianidae > Meleagris > Meleagris gallopavo. The sequence continues at coordinate 6,920,336 of NC_139405.1, read as the reverse complement.
GCAAACCCCTGTGGGACGTCATACCTGCAGAGCTCACAGCCTTTTATCTTTCATTAGCAAATATTGGGCAGTGCCGTGTGCAGTTACTTACAGGAACATTTAATCAAATAATCTCCTCCTCTCCCAGGCGGCTCAGTTGCTGCAGTTTTATGGTTACCTACTTCAGCTGGAACAGTTCCTTTCAGCTGTAAAAGCAAATATGCAACATGGAAAAAAGTCTCATTTTTATCAAAACAGACAGAACTATTCCAGCTGCTGATATTAAGGTAAAAATAGCAAGGTTAAATGTTAAACAACCTCTGAGTGGATGTTTGTAACTACAAAGAGCCAGACCAATTGCTCTGAAGGCCTTTTTTTTTTTTCCTTTTAGGAAAAAAGAAAAAGAAAATAATAATAAAACAATCCTTGTTCTACTTCTGAAAAGCAAATTTATTTTCCCCTCTTGCTGATGATTAAATACAGTGGAACCCAGCTCCCTTGATAACAAATACATTGGTAATGTGTGGTGCTTCCTGCCCCCGCATCTTGTAACTCACAGAAGTTTCCACGGCCAGATTTGAATGCTCAAAGTGCTAATAATGTCTGCTAGTCAGCCTTCCTACTGTTCAGAAAATTTCACTCCTGTGGTTTTTTGGCTTGTTTTGAGAAATCACTGCAGAGGTTAGTGAACTTTTCAATGTGTTGGCATTTAACCTGTGGTCAGACAGTAAGGGGAAAAAAATGGAAAAAACCATGAAATAAAAGGAAGAAAAAAGAGGAGAAAAAAATTGGTCTATAGAAAGATATTTCCCATTAATAACTGCTTGCATTACCATTTGCATGGGAATTGAAGAGATTTAGAAATCTCCCATTAAAATGGAATTCCTCTGACTTTTAACGTATCTTGAAAAATACAGTGCATTAAATGAAAAGATGCTTAAAACAATGCTGGGGTTTTGTTCCAGAGAAACATTTGGGCACTTTCACTGGGAAAGGAGGTTAAAAGGTTGTCAATGCTTTCTCCAGGGGCTCTGTCTGACAGTGAACATGTGTTTCCTCCCTTTAATCGGCTCGCCAGTAGCCAGAAAGCTGCTTGTTTTCTGCAGAGGTTGTCAAAAATGATTTCAGTCTGGAGACGATGAATGATAAAAGAGGTTTTCAAACACAGTTTTGCACTGTAGCATTTGCAGTCCCAGAGAGGATGGATTGTATTACAATCTCGGTGCAAAGGGCCATGTTCCTGTAGCAAGAAAACAGTGCCTCGTTCAACCTGTTTGATGCTTCCACTTATCTTTTAAAGTTGAAAAATAGAAGCTGGACCTCAACTAAAGGAAAAGAAAAGATCCTACCCAGAGTTTGTTCCCTCTCTCTGCTAAATTAAGTGTTTTAGATATTTAGTGACGCTTCTTTTTCTTCTCTTGCACTGTCCCTGAGAGCTGTGTTTCCTTCAGGAGCTCACACAGTGCTCGTTTTTCTGGGGGTTGCTTGCTGTTGGCCACAGACTTCTTCCCTCTGAAGACACTGGGAAACCTTCCTCCAGGAAGACCAGACCTATAGGTGAAAGTTTTGGCACCATAAAACACTGAACTTCCATGAAACTGCACTTTCACATAGAGCTCGGCATCTTTTCCCCAGTATGTACCTGTATGCGTGCAGAAACCCAATGCTTTATCTTGGAGCATAGTTGTGGAGGCATAGGAAGTAATGCTGTGCAACAGATTTAGCCTGCATGGGTTAATAGCAAACCCTGGGTCCAGCAGGGGTTTGTGAGGCGGTGGGCTGGACCCAAAGCCATCTGCATCTGCACTGACAGTGTTGCTAACTCAGAGACACAGCGATTCCACACATGAGGTATCTTTTAAAAACTTACAAATCGAAACTCAGCAGCATGATAGCAGCAGCACTAAGCCCAGGCCCTGCTGCATGTCCCTTGAGCCATGCAACCCTTGCTGCTGCCCAGGGACGATTAGCTGCCATGCAGCAACATGAGCTGGCTTTGGCTCTTGGTGCCTTGCCTTTCTGTAAGCTGCTTTTTGTCCGGGAGTTCATTTTTCCTTCCCAAACTCCAAAACCAGGTTTGTCCTTCATCCCACACCACCACCGGCCAATTCCTCGCAACTGCCTCACTCCTGAGCCCCGCCTCATCTCAGTCCCCTTGCCCTTCACAGGACTGCTGCCACCAAACCTTACTTGCACCCAGCCCTCCCATCTGCTCCACCCATCTCCTGCTTTTATGGCTCAGAATGTTATCTGTACTTCTCCTCAGCACCTCCAAGTGCCCTTTTTCCCCTCCACACATTTTTGAGAGGGAATGGCTCAGGTCTTTCCCTGCTGTCTCCACCTGCTCCATCCCACTGGTCTGGTCTCCTCCCCAAAATGCTGCTAGATGCTGCTGGATTCATCTGTTCCGTCAGAGCCACCTCCAGCATTGCCAAAATTTGGGTAGAAAAAGAAGTACAGGGGATGCTTAGGGGATGTGAGCTCAGCAAGGGCTTCCAGTAAGTACTGTGCAATGCAGGTCAGGTACATGCAGGCAAAACAAAGTTTAGATATACTGGATATATTTAGTAGCTTGATGATTCTGTGTTTTTTCTGTTCTTTTTCTTTTTAAACTGAAATAAAAAAATAAGAGGAGTGGAGCAAACAGGGTCTGTCACAAGTCTCAGCGATTCTCCCTTTGGTTACATTACGCTGCTGCTAACAGGAACTTCCTGTTTAGTTGCTACATGAAAAGGAAGTGTATAAACAAGAGAGTCCCAGAAATGACTAAACGCTTAGCACAGAAGGTTTTTATTATCGTATTCAGAATCTTGTGCATGGGGATGGCTTCATTCCTTTTCTTTTTTCTTTTTTTTTTCTTCTGAACATGACTAAGTTCCAAATCTTTTCTCTAACTTGTATTCCATTCTTTATTATTTCTGACAATATTTTAAATAGTTTGAGTCCAATTTTCTGCCAAGAAAGGCAGGCTATCAGGCAGCACTCATTGTGCAGGAGCAAAAATTGAATATCCACTCAAAGCATATTTGGGAAACCTGAACATGAAACTGGACAACATCTTTTTTCATCTGACTGTGATTACCATCTAAGCAGTGTAATGATATCACTGGCATTTTTTGCTGCATGTATGGTTGGCTTGGAAATCCTTTCCATTGGTGCCGAGAAAGCTTATGACAGGTGCATGCAGAATTTGGTAGAATCCATGCAAAACCAGCCCCAGTGCACATGTATGCTAAGTCCCAATGGTCGTATCATATTGTTCTCACCTTACTCCTGGGCAGCTCTCAATGTCTGTTAGTGCCAAGTGTCATCAGGACCTTGGCGGTCCCCAGCCCCTCTCCCCCAAACCAAAAAGCATCAGAGAGAGATGGAGCCAGGCAAAGGTTCGGCTCCTCCTCTTCCTCACGCTGAAATATTTGGCTGATGTCATAGAGATTTGGCTAAGTGGATTCAATCAACTGTTTTCACTCTATTATAGTTCATAATCCCTATTCAAGATGAAGTGCACTGCAGCCTAATGAATGTGGTAATGGAATCCTTGTGTATGTTTTTCCACAGCGGGGTGCAGATTAGCATAAGTGTCATATTCTGTTGGCATGCCTGCTATTATATCTGAGGCGTTGCACACACTGGGAATTTTTCAACTGGATAATAATAAGATGAATATGGTATGCACATGCACATTGAGCACACTGGTTTTAGAAAGTGGTCTATAATAAATCTCACCTGGAGGGGCATTAAGATAGATTAACTTTGCATTTTGGCTTAAAAATGCAACGTTTAAGCCAAGTGTATGGTAACATGAGTACAAAAGAATTAGATTAAATTTCACGCGCAGTTTTAAAGAATGTTGTCATTGAAGGCTGAGGAGCACTCTGCAGACCCTCTGGTTTCAGATATTCACTACAATCTCCCGAGCTCCCAGCTTGGACATCACGCTAGTCGAAATCTGCCACTGGGAGCTCTGAAAGTCGGTCCACAGAGAAAGGAAATTTGGGTTGTGTGAGACCAGGTGTCTGCACCTTGTGGGCAGACGAGTTGAGAGGAGAAGAAGAAAATCCCCACTGCCTTTATTTTAAAAGCACTTTGGTTTTTACCAAAGTTTTTTTCTCCCATGAAAAAGCAGTGCAGGCCAATAAAAATAGGACCAGAGAGAAGCTGGTGCCCAAACCAAAATCCCTCCCAAAACACACACGATGGTGTACAGCCTTCAGTCTGCGTTACAATGAGTTTTGCTCTGAGCTGTCATCTGCATCTTCAGTTCCTTAGGTGTTGCAGCTTTCCTGCAGTTAGAGAAACTCCTGATGAATTTCTTTGCGCGTTGCAGGGAAGAGACAGCGCTGCGTATGATTAGTCCCAGAATTTATTACTTGATTATGGAAAGTGCAGGCCTGAGAAATTCATACCACTTAAGCGGTGGTTTAGTGTGACTAATCAAAGAGGTTTTCCTGGCACGCAGGAGGTATCAATATATATAGACTGGTGTAGAAAAGCGTATCTTTATGCTTTTAAGCATGGTGGCATGGTAACAGCCTAAGCATATTAATCAGCCCAAGGTAAGTGCTGCTTCTGTATCATATTTTAATCTGATTCTTTCTGCAGTGTTAGAGAAATTATATCTGTGGCTGAAATAACATTTAGAAAAGAAATTGTTTGCCAAGCGAACGAGACAATCAAACCAGTCACTGAGAGCTGAGAACTAGCTGTGGGTTTCATTTACCTTTATTATCAGTACATTTCTGCACAATCACTGCAAGCCCAACTGGTGGAACATTACCAAGAACGTCCCAGGTAATGGAAGGGCATCGATGTTTGTTTGTTTTGTGTTTAGTCTGGAGGAGCCCTGCTCTTAGCAAGACCTGCCTATTACCAGGTCAGTAACCCGATACATTCCTCCTGAGAGCAAACCATGGGCTTCAGAAGGCCGTGCTAATGTCTGTGGCACAGCCTAGCAGCCAGCATGGCATGCTGCTGCTTTCTGAACACTGGGAAGCAGAGTGACCTTTGAAAAATTTAAAGAAACCTGCGTTTTGCGCATGTGCATGTGAATATGAGCAAGAGTAGCTTTCTAGCAACTCAACAAAGCTTGGGCTTTTTTTTAAAGAAAAACAACAAAATGAGATCTCACCTTTGGTTGAAAGAGTGTGAATGGGAGCTTGGAGTGGAGTTCAAACATCCTCCGCAATCACAGCGCCCATTTCCTTGAACGTTGCAGAAGGAGGTTGGGTGGCAAATGTATTTAAGACTCGGAGGAAAAGGGCTGTTAAGTCGACCTTGGTAACTTAACTGAAACAGTATATGTGTAAATCCATCGCAAATCCCCAGCCTTTTACAACTCTTGTCCCGATGGAAATCAGATCACAGAACTGTTTACAAGAGACCACGATTCAGATGGATAAAGAGCCATGACAGCAGAGCCCATATTATTTGAAATTCTAGTAACCCAAGCCTAAGTAAATATTCTAAAAGCAAAATAAAAGGGATTAGGTAATTATTATTACGTGATCATACTTAGAATATTTGGTATTTGGTAGAGAATGATTTCACTGTACATGCCGGTGCTTTGCCGCTCTGCAATCAGTTGTAATCTTCGTTGTTTAAAGCTAATGTTACTGTTAAAAAAAAAAAAAAAAGCATATATCTGTTTTACCCTGAGCTTTAGATGTCCTCAATAGTCATCTTTAAAGCCACTGGAAGTAGCGCCATAAAAATATTTTACAGCATTATTTAATGTATGAGCTAATCCCCAGCTAATGGTCCATTTTTACCATTTTTCTGCATGGGGAGGAGCAGGGAGGCTGGGGATCCTGCTCCTGTTCGGCCACGAGCCCATAGGCACAGCCATCCTCAGAGCAGGGACAAAAGGGACCCAACCGAAGCGTCAGTAAAATTCTTGGCATTGTGAACAAACACTGTGTGTTAATCAGCACTTCAATTAATCTTCCACAAATAATATTTTATGAGCTTATTCTTGAAAATAGTTAAACTCATGTAAGCTTTTTTTTTTCTTTCTTCCTCCCCGAAGTCACTTTGAAATATTTACTACAAACAGATGTGAGTACAGTTGAAGAATTAAATTTCGTTCTTGGGGAAATCATTATTTTACAATTAATAATTGTGAAATGGGAGGGGGCTGGCCTGCATACCTGATGCTATATAGACAGCCCCCAACGTGCTTGGGTGAAATTTGGCTTTGATGCTTCTTGTTGCTGTTGAGCCTTAGTTTGGTGGTGGTGATATCCTTAGAGATTCTTGCCCAGAGGATGCTGTAATGGGACATGAGGTTTGTTAAAGAGTGAATCAGTAGCAGTGAGGTATTCACCTCTTAGGCATGAGCATGGAGATGGAGGATATTTACTGCCATCTGTGGTGGTACAGTGGCAGGGTGGGCACCCATACCTCAAACCAACACTTCCAATGTGCACTGCAATGCTGTTGTTTAATATGTTAATTTCATGTATTTTCCATACTGCCAGGAAGCCCAAAACACAATGCATGTAGGGAAAATACTGACTTTTCTAATGTAGACAAGGACTGTGCTGGGGATTTGTGAGTGGCTGTCCTGAGATGCTGCATCTGAGGGACGTGCAGCTATCACGATCTCATGAGGCCAGTCCCCAACCTGCTGCTTGGAACAGAGCAGGACAAGGTGTTGTGTGGGTACCAGTGCCCGTTTTCACATCCAGAAGAGCCGATGTGTGGTTCTGTGTGATCATGGATGCTGTAGGCAGCTGTATTGATGGCTGTAGGTAAAAGAAAGTCATCAGAGCTGCTGAAATCCTGACAGAGAGTTGTGTTAGGGAAATTGCCTGGTTGCTGCTCCACGTGCTCCTGTTCCACTAACCTCCTGGCCCGGGCATCGGAAATTATTGCAGCTTCAATTATCAGGCGATAGATGGCCCCTTGCTGAAAGCAGGGAAGTGAATGGCAATCCTAATTAGATCCTGATCCCGGGGACCTGAGTCTCTCGTTTCCAGTCCCTGCACAGCAGAAACTCCCATGATTTAAGTGGAATTGTGTCTGACTTGCACTGTGAGAAAACTAGGGATCGAGCCAGTGGTGCCTTTGCAGAGAAGCATTTGCTCTCCTGCTCTATGGGAACAAGATCATCCTGCTCAGCATGCTGTGGGATGGTGATGTGAGTTCCCAGGTGGCCTTTGTACTGTTCATTTGTTGGGCACATGGCTGGAGTGAAGCTGCCCAAGGAACAACCTGTACCTGTGCCCCATTTATTGCCCCCAGCCTGAAGGCAGATGAAGCTGTTGTGAGAGAGCAGTGAAAGAGAAGGTCAGTGCCTGTCGGAGGCTGCTCAGAAATAGCCTGAGGGAACATTAAGAGTGACCTGCCCAAGCGGCTGAGCTGTGCTGCAGTTTGCTTTAGCACACAGGAGCAAAGCAGTCATTGCTGGGGAGCTGTCCCAGCCTCTGCGTGCACCATGGAGGGACCTCCTTGGGATTACCTTTCCTCTGAATCTGTAATCTGAGTGTCTGACAGTTCCTGGAGCCCATAAATGTGTGTCTTCCAGCTTTCCTTGCATCTAAGCGGTCTCCCTTTGGACACTGCAGGAATAGTTCCCAATGTGACCCGAAGCACTGCAGCTGTAGGCATTTCCCATTTGAACTAAAACAAGGAGATAGAGGTATCCTTCCACCCACCTGGCCCTAGGGAATTGGGCAACTCTTTGCTGCCTGCAGGCATTGGCACGTCCTGCCCAGTGCCATCCCCGTCAGCTCAGAGATGCTGCAAACCCCAGAACCTGGCATTACTGTTTTCCCACAGTAATCTGCACATAAATCCCTAGAAGTCACAAGTTAGCATTTTCTCCTAGCATCAGCTAAATAAGTGATGCTATCTCTACTGTCATCGTGCCTTGCTAATTTTAGCTCAGATGCACTTTTTATTTCTTCGGGAGAGCAATAAAACCTTCTTCCAGCATCTCATTTTATTCCCCTTTGAAGCCCGAACAAATTAGCAATGTTGAGAACTTTATTTTAAGAGTTCATTAAGCCCTTAACAGTAAATCCTTTTCTCACGTTCCAGATGTTGTGGTTTCCTTGACCTCGGTTTGTATTTCCCTGTGATGTGAACAAGCCGACGTCTCATTCTGGCCTTACTGATAGCTCCAGCGAGCCAAGGAGAGGGGGACATTAGCTACCTTCTGAAACCTTTTGGGACAGAGAATGAGAGAACTTGGTGCTGTCCTACCAACTCAGTGCTTTGGCTGTAGGCATCATGCATTGCTTCATGCCCTGACCACTGCAGAGCTATTTTTACATATTGAATGCTTTTCCCCCAATATATTTTTCATTCCCTTCCCTTCCACTTGAGCACTTTGCATTTCAGAGGTAGCGTTCACCTGCATTTGAGAATGTATAAGCACTGCCCTTGAATAAATTAAGCACGTTGTTTCATCAGTGTGTCCAAATGGGCACAAATGCTGCTTTCCTGCTTGGATTCTCCAGGGAGTTCTCAACATGGTGCAATTCAGCAGTTTGGCCAGTCCCTTGGATTTGAGTGCTGTTAATTACGTATTACACGTATTAATTAAGCACCAAACGTATCTATTCTCTTTCAGCCAATGGTGAATCACTGTAAATGTAATTTGTGCGTTTTATCCTCTTCAAACGTTGGACTTTTTTTGAAGACAAGCACCTGCAAGCCTTTTAGGAGGTGTTACTCCTGCTGTTACTGACATTTTAATAAATGCAGAAATAAATGCTCCCCACCAAATTGTCTAATGTCAACACTTACCTCATCGAAAGAAGTGAGTCAGTTTGAGCTGAATTTACAACACGTGCTGTACCTATGGCTGCCCAATGGGAAGCGCATCCACTCTCCTATCCATTTTTCCTGTTTTCTTTGAAACCATAGTAACTATCGGGCTGTGTTCATAAATATTACAATGAATATTTGTCTTTGTGCGCCTGCACAGGGAAACGTGTGAAAAATGAATCAAAGATAGCAACAATCCATAAAGAGAAAAAATGAATTCTTTTCCACATAGTCTATAGGACTGTCCTGCACGTAAGACAGCAGCTGTGCACAAATATTCCACCATGGGGCAAAACAAACATGATAGAGGGGAATGCCCAGCTCCAGGAGAGCTCCATCACTGGGTGACTTCTTGCTTTGGAGACCATCTCGAGGCATTGACAGCAGTGCCCTGCAAGAGTCTGCTTTGCTTTCTGGGTAGGAGTCTCAGATGGGCTTACCTTGGCATTTCAGTCAGCTGAGGAACCAGGGAGGCAGAGAGATGTTTAAAAGCGGATGAACCCAACTCTGGCTTTGGAAACCCTCCTAAAGGAAGCTGTATACAATTCTTTATTTTTAGAGTAGATATTTACTTTGGCAGGCTAATGTGTCAGCTTTCTGGTATGCTATCCATTGGCCAAAAACAGTCTGATGTGAAGGAAGCATCCAAATATGATGGTCATGGAGACTGGTTATGCACTAGGTTTGGGTTTGATGAAATCAAGTAACTCACTGGCTTGGGAGAAGTGAAGAACAGAAGAAGCTGCATTTTCTCTCCAACCCCACCACTGGATAAATAGCATCTGGAGCCCTGAAATTTCCAGTTTCAAGTTTTTTTTTTTTATATATAAGAAACAGTAGTTGAGACACGTAGCTGAGATATCTCAGTTTAAGAAGATATGAAAAATTGGCCAGAAGCATTTTGAAAATGTAAATACTTTCTAGTATTTTTTTGAGGAGGAGAAGTGCATGGCTATGGGGGCACTTCACTTCTTCTGTTTTCTTTTTGTTGCACATCTAAGGATGAAAACAGTGGAGAAAAGTTACCAGAGCTTCAGGCATTTTATCCACTTTTAATTCAGGGCTTCATCACTTTCTCAGTTTCACCAGTGGAGCACCAGACTAAATTTGTCTTCTTTGTACTTGACAGCCACGAGTCTCCTCTGCACCAAGTCAGGCAGCAACTTACTGCTGCTGATGCAATTCCAAAGTGAAGTGTACACAAGGTATGATAGTGAGCCAGAGCCTAAAACCGGTGCCCAGCATCGTGCTGCAATGGCCTGACAAAAACATTGGGTTAGTGTGCCAGCCTTTTCTGACTCTCTAGCTTCTGTTTTCACTGGGGATGAGGGTTGAGGTGAGGTTGGATCTGAAACACTCATGAAAATATCCACTATTATGATGCTCACGCTAAGCACTGGGAGCAGGCAGTACAGCCAGGGTACGGGTCTCCAAGCTCACTTCGCACTTCAGAGCAGCCCTACAGGACTGATGGAGAAAGCCAGATCAAATCACTGCATGTCTGGGAGAACATCCTGATTCTGACACTCACTTTCAGCATGGACTGAGACTGAGCTTCTGCGCTGTCTGGAGTGGTTTGCCCTGCTCCAGAGCTGCAGTATGGGGAAGGGATTGTGCCTGCAATGTTCTGTGAATGGGCAGAGAGAAGGGACAGAGGGGAGTAGAGCCCTCGTCATCAGGGAAGAGAGGTTTTCCTCTTCTCTCTTCAGACAGATTGCTGCTTGTCCCAGAAAAACACATAATGCACAGTCAAGTGGAAGGAAGAAAAGAGGCCGGAGGAACATCTTTTTAAGGACTGGTTTGGGCAGCAGGAGGGGGAAGCAAAATTTTAAAAAAGAAGACTTTTTTTGTGAATTCAGGTATTTCTGGCTAGTCAAAATGTTTTGCAGAGGAGGCTCCTTTCTTGTCCCCATTTAGCTAGACAATACAAGCCCACAAATAAATTCAATTCTTCCTTTGACTTCGCTGCATCCTCTTTTTGTGTCCTTTGCCCATTGTGTTTGGAGTCAGCTGCAGTGCTCGCCTATAGCTTCACTGACCCCATTTGAGCCTAAAGAGTTTCCCACCCACTCACCCCAGGCAATAAAGCCTTTCTTTAGGCGTGGGGCTTATAGCTCTCAAACCACGCCGTTGGATAAATAGCATCTGGAGCCCTCAAATATTCCAAAGAGTTATCCAAATGTTCATCACTAAAGAAAACTCATGGCTTTTGACTCTTGCTGCTCAAAGGGAAAGGCATTATCAGGATGTTGCTCAGGGGAAGAGAGATGTAGTGCCTTGGATGTGAACGCAAGGGCTGCTGCATGGTGTAGCAGCACCCAGCCTGGGAACAAGTTTTGTGGCCACAACTGGAGGAAGCAGTCAATGTTCATGGATGTCAGATAATCCACTGTGACATACAATCCAAAAACGTAAGGCTGACGGATATTCCTGGCACCACGTGCCGGTGCTGAGAGCAGATTATGCATTTTTTAATGTTTGATGCTCTTTCAACAGTTAAAAGCCATTTTGGGCAACAGATAGCTCTGAAGATATTTTAAATAATAATTTTTTACCACTGGGGCTTATCAGCACTTCATTTCAAGAAGCAGCATCACAGAAGGCAGAAGGCTCTCCAAGGACCGAGTTCTGATCTCACTTACACCTATTTATATCCGGAGTAACTCAGCTGAAGCAAATGGAATTTACTCCTGCATTGAGCAAGTGTAACTGAGAGCAGAATTTAAAGCCTCCTCCGTTCAGCACACCCCTATGTCTCTTTTATGGACTGAGCTGTTTGCACAGCCCAAGTTGCTGCTGGGGCAGAGGGAGGCTGGAGCAGCTGAGTTCTGTAGCCTGTGCAAGCAGGACCCAGCAGTAGGGTGGGGAGGAGCAGAGCCACCACTTGTATGGGTGAATGTCCAAAATTAATTTATAATTGTACTTATAGGTAAGTGGGATCTGTACGCACCACGGTAGGAAGCTCTGGTTCTATCAACCTGCCACCAGCCCTGGGTCTACATTTCCCATGCTGCCAGCCCCGCCTCGTGTATTACAAGTGGCTGTGGCTCTGCAGAGCTCCCTTGATGCAAACGTTTCTCTCTCTCAGGCAATTGCATTTCCCACTAAAGGCTGCGCTCTGCTTTTTCTGCCCTGCTGGCAGCACAAATGTGCCAATCTCATTCTCAAGGCATGGTTCCTGTTGTGGGATCAAATGTTAGGATTTTAAAAGCTAAAGTTTGATGTGGATGAACAACTGCCTATAAAACGCATTAAGCTCTTACCCTGTAATGTATTTAATTTCACACTGACTGATGGTATTGCCCCTGAATGGATTACGGCAGGGGGCTGCCATTGTCCTACTAAACCACACTGGTTAAATAATACTTTGGAGTCTAAAGCTGCTCTGGGAGCATTTCATATTGGCTAACATGAGAAATGAATACCTAGCTTTTCTGGGATCATTTTGGGTTGCTTTTGAAAAAAAATAAAAAAAAATAAAAAATAAAAATTAAATACACGTTGCACTGGTTTATAGAGCAAGCAGGTTTTGCAGGGGAACAGGAGCCCCAAATGGTGCAAGGACAGTCCTGGAGCACCTCCCAGCATATGTTCCCCTAAGGTCCTCCGCAGGTGTCTGGAGCTTGCTCTGTATTTGTTCAAGCAGTGTCTCCTTGACATGAGTGCCCAAAGGGTCGAGGTGCTGCTTAGAGCTCAGGCGAGTTAGTGTCTCCATAGTCTGGCTGAGGAGCTTCCATACAGGGCTTGCTTTCTTTTTTAAATTATTACTAATTAATGGAGATTGCTATACATCTACTGCTTAATCTCCCTTCTCTTTGTCTCTAACACTGAGGGAAATCATGAGCTACTTAGTGGAGTTTTACATTCTGCACCCCAAATCCTGGGCACCACTGGTCACTGGGACATGTTCTGTCCTCAGCAGAGTCACTTGAGGAAGGTCTGTGCTTAAATGTAAGGTCTGAGCACATGGATCATATCCTGTGTCACACTGATCCCTGCTGTATGACAACTCCAAATCAAGGAGGATTTCTCAAGTCCGTGCAACAGCAAGAAAATTCTACTCCCTTTGAAGTCATTTTAAAAGCATGTGCCTTATCTGTGTAAATACATATACTCACATATAGAAATTTCTGTAGCGTGGTGGAGCATTGCCCGTGCATGCATGGCTGGGACCGTGATCGTCTGCAGTGTGCTGAAGCACGAGCCCTTAGCAACTTTGCTTATTGCATTAGGAAAAATTAAAAGATCTTTTCTTTCTTTACAAAGGGAAAGAGTTGTGATAAGAAAAGGCTAAGGAGGTATTAAAGCCCCGCTAGTCTTTTTTTGTTTTGTTCCCCCCCCCTCCCAAACATCAGCAGAGCCAGGAAAGAATGCTGGAAGTCATCAGAGGCATGGCTGGGATAGAGAGTGTTAATTCTTCCATATCTAAGCCTCTTTGTCGAAATTCCCTTTGTCTCTTGCCCCAAGTCATTAAACACTAATCCCATCACTCTTCCTAATCCGCTGCAGTGGAGCCAGAGTTCAGTTTCCGAAACTGTCTTTGTTGCTCTCCTAATAGACAGCTTGCTCTGGATTTCAGTTGGTTCGGTCATATTTAGGGCTTTCCAGTGCAGTTCTTTAATGAAGTGCCATTAATGAAACTTTTCCTCCTTCATGCAGCGTGCACGGGCATCAATTGGTTTAGTGTTAAGTAGGGTAAGGTGCCTAGTCATCTTAGCAGCCTTTGCAAAATATGACTGTCAAAGGCAAAACCTAGGAAACAAGACCATTGAAGAATATAGCCACTGAAGTACTCATTTAATTACTAAGGATTTACAAAAGAAAATCTGTTCTTTGTGGCTTACAAAAGACAACAAGCTCAGAAGAGATGGCAAAGGGTTTGGGACCTCTTCCTTTTTCTCCCTCCCCCCTCATCCCAACAAATCCCAGAAGAGGAAATGTGGCTGAGCAAAGGCACCAAAGCCCATTGTCAGCTCTTCCCAACCTGCCTCAGGAACACAAACTTTAGGAGCAGTAGTTGTTCCACTGCTGGGTGAAATAGACTTGGAGTCTCCTCCTGCCAGGGGAGGTGGCCCAGTTACCCAGATACATTCTGTAGTGGCAGAAAGTCAAGCATCAGTCTGGTCCTCTGCAATGGAAACCCAAACTTCTTTGTAATGATGATGTTTTAGAAAGGGCAGTTCCCCTCATTTAGTTACACTGGTTTTGCTTCTGAGAAGCTCACCACAGTCAGCTTAAAAATATTACCATAAGTATAGATTCTGCGTGCAAGTTTCAGTATAACAGTATCACCTGTGGAATGTTCCAGATATGCTTTCATTGAGTTAACCAAAGGATCTTTCCACTCAAACCTTGAGATTTGGATAGAATCTTTGACCCCCATGTTCTCAGCAGGACACAAAATAACCAAACAAAGGCTGGGGTGCAGAACACTATTGAAGCTGATAAATCTGCTGGCTGTTGAAGTCTTTCCTGTGATACGAACTATCTCATTACCAGCTCACTTGTGATAGGAAATAAACCGCATCTCATTGTACAGCACACTTTCCATACGCTCTGTTTTACTCTGTTCACATGCCATATAAATGAGATCCAGGTTTGATTATTAAGCAGTTTAATTGCTTTGGCAAAGATGACATTACAGTGCCCGAGAACTGAGTGTGCCAGAGGAGGATATTCCTTTAAAGGCTGTCTTCTAACAACTGGCAGGTCTGTGTTTGGTTAGCTTGGATCGTAGTTTTCCCTCATTTGGGATCAGTTTATTTTGGGTTTCTTTGCATTTTTTTGTTTATGTTCCTATATTCTTGGATTTTGTTCTGTTTTGTTGCCAAAATGTTCTGGCAGGTGACACCCTAACTTGATCTTCTTCAAACATTTCAGTGCAATTATGCTTCCTCTCATTTTAGCCAGCTCAGTAACTTGCTTTACTAAAAATCTCTCAAATCCCCTGGGAAAATAAATCAGATCCATTTACAAACGGAATAAATCACAACAAAGTGATTCATCTGCAAATGAAACCACAGTATTCTCTGTAGATAAAGAAAAACAACTGCATTTTGCCACTTCATCAGGGTTTCTTTTCCTCTCTCAAATTTTAACGTACATCTACTGTTGGCAATAAAAGTTACGGTTGCATGTTGTTAAAATTTGTTCATATGCTTCAGCACTTCTACTTTCCTTGTAATTGACTTGCCAAGTCTCTTACTTTGGGGAATTGGAACGGCTTTCATATGCAGTGAGGAAAAATTTCCTGAACGAGTTACTTAAAAATATGTATGTATGTCCATGTGTACGTGTGTATGTATATATGTACATATATAGGTATACTTATACACACATATATAAAAAACACATCCTGGTGTCGTTTACTGGCTGTGCTGGAGCAGCATAATCAAGCAGCATCACCAGCTGAATCCCAGCTCTCTCCTACACTCTGACCCTTTAAACTCAGTCCTCCTTCAAGTTGCTGTGCCCACGGTGAATTAGCTCCCCATGGCTGCAACTTGGCAGAGCTTTCCATTTAATCTGTCCCTTCCTTTCCATTTCTAACTACTGACTTTTTGTCCACTCCTTTTCTCTGCTGTCCTCAAGTGCAGCTCGGATATAACAGGAGTGTTGGGTGGGCTGAGTGACTTTTGGCTGATGCCTTCAGCAAGGCCCATGAAGGTTTGATAATCATTAAAAAAGGTGCTGGGGATGAGCACCCAAAACAAGGAATAATGGCTGGCTTTCTGCAAACTAGATGTAACGCTAAGGTTAAGAATTAGGTCTTCTACTATTTACAGGTCAAGGCTATATGCACAGGTTGGTGGGGAGTGTGCTTGGCTTGGCTGGCTGCCATTTGGAGGTGAGCTTTTGTGCCCATTTGTACAAATGAGTGAATTCCCTTGAATTTCAACCTAGCCAGGTCTTGGGAAAATCATCTAGGCAGCCACCTCTGGAGGTAATGGAAAGATCTTGCTATTGATCAATATTGATTTGTTGATGCTGCCATCAATGAAACATCTGTTTGTTTCCTGTGCCATGGTTGCTTTTTCCTCCTGCTAGTCCCATGCGGGACTCCTTGCATGTGGAATTTTCTCATGAAGCCCTTGCCGTAGCTTCAACAAAAGGAGATGAAGAATTTCCTTTCCTTTGCTAGTGGTGGCATTCAGACAGAAAGAGAACCCCTCAAAAACGTAAGAGCTTTTGTAAAAACATGAGAAAGGCATTTAAAGCCTTTTCAAAGAAAGAAAACATCAATGTAAAGCCTCCTATAGTTGTCTGCTGGTGCGGTCTCTCTTGATTTGGAGAGGTTTTGTTAACCTTGGGGGGAGGGAAGCAGAATTAAGGTTTTTGCTGGGTTTTATTGTCCTCCTAGTTTGTTTTGAGTTTTGTGATATCTTCTTTTTCATCAGTACATACATGGACCATGATAATTCTCAACCATTTATATACCCCTCTAGAAGCATCACTTTTCAAGCAGGAAAATGCTCAAGTGTGTTGCTTTGGCCCATTCCCTTGGTACATGAAAAGAGTTTTCACTTAGATAACGTGTTTATCAAGTCATGTAGAGTCAAGTAATGAGTTTGCATGATGATGTCACCGAATCAGGTGTCACCTGGAGAAGTGACCATTGGTGGCTTTGTCCAAGAGGATGGGACAGAGTGAGGTAGGGAGCTTTCAGAGTACCCTTCCACTGGTGCCAGCCCACCAGTACAAGGGGTTGATTGTCCTGGTGGAAGTCTGGCCTGTCCTCCCAAGCATCTCTATTGTTTGACTATGGAATCCTCTATTTGTGAACACAGTTTTCCCAGCAGAAATGTTTATAGGAGTGTGAAGGAGAGATTAATCAGCCCTGGTTCCAAAAAAAAATGTACTCCACGACCTTAGATGTCATGAATGGTTCCAGATTTAAAATTGCCCCCGTGAAAGGAAGTGCTGAAGCTTAAAATTATCCTACAAGAAATGCTCATACAAAGATTTGTCTTTCAAAGGGGTTTGCACATCAAGTTTGTGCTGCTCAAAGGACTACAGTGCAGCGTGTCTTCTTTGATGATGGAAATATTACTCTCTTGCCTGGCTTTTATTTTATGTTTGTTTTCACTTCTCCCTCCAGCAGGCTCCAGCACCACTTTTGAAAAATGCTAATTGCCCATACATTCCCAATGGAGGAGTGGTGGCCACACCACAGCCTGCTGCTGGAAGGGCGGGGATGGGCTGGCTGTGCCCAAGAGTTTTCCAGGAGAAGCACTTGGACAGCACAGCTCCTGGTGCCTCGGCCATAAATCTTCTCTGGGAGCACTGCCTGCTTTATCGACTCTGCCATTTTCTCGCAGACAATTCAACCTGCCCTGTTGCCTCTTGTAGAAGAAGAGAAACCATGACTTGCTCTGGAGAGGGCTTAAGTTTTCTGTAACGTCAGGATTAAATGAGCAAAAAGGTTGATAGGATGAGATTCTTTCAAGCTAGAGAGTGCTGCCAGCCTTCCACTATCTGCAAATAGAAAGTAGAGGGCAATCAGATTTTTACCCATGTTTTTTGAGGGAAGGGATAGAAATAATCAGTTTAATATGCAGCAAAGGAGATTGAGATTAGATACTAGAGAAATATGTATCAGAAATAGTTAAGCTCTTGAGCAGACTGTTCAGTAACTGTCTGAAGCATCTCTGTGGGAGACACATCTGTAAAGGCTGGCCCTAAGGAGATGGGGTCCTGCCTCCAGCAGATGATGTGGGTGCTCCATTTGACTTCACATTGGTTCATGCTGGGGAGGTTATGGGTGTTCAATTATCCGAATTAAGTAGCTGCCAGTGATTGTAATCTTGGAGACTTCTGCTCTATGGGTCAAGCGTGGACGGGACAGCACCGAGGAAATGTGCAGCTGTACAGTTTTAGCTGAGCTTTGTTGCTGTCCTTACTACATCTCCAGAGTTGCCCATCTAAGCTTCACGGTGAGTGAGGCTTTCAGATTTCCTGCATTCTGGAGGCAGCACTCCTCAGGGCAAGCTGAGAGACACCAGCAGAGGTGATCTTCACCACAAAGAAATCTGTGACTGAGCTGTCACATAGGGAAAAATATTTTCCTTGATAAGAAAGGCATCTCTCTGCATCAAGAGAAAATGGGGAGCTAGGAGTCATACAGCAATTGTATAGAACATCCAGAAAGTGCATTAATGAAGTACTTCCACTGTTCCATGTTTTTCTGATTTTGAGAACGTCACATGTAGAACAGAATCATGCGGTTACTAATTATGACTACCAAAGTGCAATTTGTAATAAGACTAGCAGATGTTTGCAGCACTAAATATGAAACAAAAGTCAGATCAAGCCCAGCTCTTTCTGCCCAGTACGTATACACTCCAGTCACATAGGATGTGTGTTTTTGTTTGGGACAAGTTAGTTCTCTTTCGCCTCATGACATGATCTGAAAGATGAGGTTGCAGAAGACTGTGATAGTCCTTTTGCTCATGCTGGGATTTTGATTTTGACTTCAGCTGGGCAAAGAGGAGCCATTGATTGCAATGGGACAGGATCAGACCTTCTGTTTTGTTTTAGTTGGGATTTTAAAGGCTGTGTGAAAATCAGAAAAGTTTGTTTTGACCAAAATGCCTGTGATGAACTGAGGGACAGTCATTTGCACTCATGTGAGAAGAGACCTGTGAAGAGCCATCAATCCTGCTTGTGACAGCTTATTGACACTTGCTGGTCTTTAGGATTTGTTTCTTAAAATGCTAATGCAGACGAGTTCCTGTCTGTTGTGGGAGAATATGGTGAAACTTTGTTAGATGAGACGCTCTTGTGCAAATAAATGTTTCCTGTAAGAAAGCATTTGGCTTGAATCTTTTTTCTCTCTCTCTTTTTTTTTAATCTCCTAAATTGTTTCCCTATGTCCTTAGTGACACCCTTAGAAAAAAAAATAAAAATTGATCATCATAAAAAATAAAAGTCAATCTCACGCATGCCAGAGGCAATTGGATATTTATAATATAACCTACCAAGGATGGGAGCACTGGAATAATATACGTGAGTGATGGCATGAAGGATGCTTTTCTGCACTGTTTACATCTTGGGGGGCAGTATCTGAAAATCAGGGCCCTGCCTTTTCTCTATGTGCATTGACAAGCATGTGGTGCTCTCCTAGGAGCTGGTTTGCCCCAGCAGCCCAGGCTAAAACATTCCCTGCACTTTAGTTTTGCTGTGTGCTTCACTCAGCCCATCTGGTCACCATTCTGCACCCTGGGCATGGCTGCATTTAATGGTGAAATGATTTCTGCATGTATACAGTTGGTAGAGTGTTTTGCATACTGCATGTGCTCAAGGTATTACATATGAAAGGCATTATGTAAGATTACAGGGAAAGAAAAATACTCTCTTAAAAATTGTCCGTAATTGCCCAGAATGCTCTTGTGACACCATTTTTTGATGCAGGATTCTAAACGACGGCTCTGAAACTCTATAGTCTTTAATTTGCATTTTAAATTTTATCCGCTATGCAGTCCTTTGATTTTGGTGTCATTATTGGCATCTCAGATGTCCCTCCTAGAGCCCAAACCTGTTGAGTCCAGTCAAACAAAGACAGCTTGGAATAAACAAAATGCACAAAGCTGAGAAGCTTGGGGACATCAGGGTAAGACAGCCGTGCTGCTGAAAGTGTTCACTCCTTCATATGGCACAAACATGCTGCAGCAGCATCGTGCAATCACTCTGCATCCACCCCACTGTGTCCCACCACAACTGGAGCAATGCAGCTTATGCTGTGGGGATGGAAATCTCAGCCAAAATATGGGCAACACTTTGAGCTGTTTTTGTGAGAGTTCGGCTTGAAAGAAAAGAAGGCTGCAGAGCAGAACTAGGGCCCTGTTTGGTTAAATCCAAGCTGTGTCCCTTTGCAGGTTTTGGAGCAAGGTTTCTTGAATGCAATCCGTGCACCCGCCCACCCGCACTTGTGCTGGAACAGGAATGCTCCACTGGCTTTGCAGGGTTTCAGAGTCATGCATCATTTCCATCTAAAAATAATCCCAAATGTGGTGTGGTATTATTGAATCCAACTTTAACCGTGCTTCCAAGCAGCGCCTAGCAAAGAAGTGATGCTGCATCACATTTTCAGCTCGGGCAGGAAGCCAGCACTAACTGCTGGCTAATAGAATTATGGCCAAAAGTGCTGGGGGCTGCTCTGCACAAGCCATGGGGCTCCAGGCTCCTTGGTGGGGCAGAGCAAGCTCCACCAACGTCTTTCTGTGCATGGGAGGAGCCTATGGTACGAGCACGTTTAAACACAGTCACTCAGAACCAGGCTTTTATCATAGAATCATAGCATCAATACAATTGGAAAAGAGCAGTAAAATCATCCAGTCCAACCCCAACCCAACCCCACCATGCCCACTGACCACATCCCGCAGCATCAAATCTCCACGGTTCTTGAGCACCTCCGGGGGCAGTGACTCCACCCCCTCCCTGGGCAGCCTGTACCACTTCCTCACCACTCTTCTGGAGAGGAAATGTTTCCTAACCCGAATCTTTCCTGGTGCAACTTGAGGCCATCACCTTCATCACTAGATATCCGGTAGGAGAGAGCAATGCCTACCACACCACAACCTCCTCTCAGGTAGTTGTAAAGAGCAATGATGTCTCCCCTGAGCCTCTTCTCCAGACTGAACACCCCCGGTTCCCTCAGCTTCTCCCCATCACACTTGTGCTCCAGACCCCTCAAAGCCCCACTGCCCTTTTCTGGAAACACTCCAGGGCTCCAGTGTCTTTCTTGTAGTGAGGGCTCAGCACAGAACATATCACTCGAGGTGGTTTCTAGCGTAACCACAATAACTTGTAGATGTACTTGGCCACTGGGAGGCAAATAAAAGCACTTCAAAATTAACACAGGGCCAAGGTGACCGGAGGTGGTCAAGGAGGCCTTGCAGCTGGGGCTGGAAGGCAGAGCAGGAGGCTGGGTTGGCTCCTCCAAGCCGCCGTCCCCACTTGACACCAAGGAGGAGCCGCGCTTGGAAAAAATCAATGGCAGAGTTTTGCCCTGAATCATTCACTCAGTTGGTGAAAGTCACAGAGAAAAGTCCTAAAATTATACAATTATAATAATAAATCAATTCAGCATGTCATTTCTGCTTTTCTACATTAATAAATTAACCATGTAACATTGTTCAAAATTATGTCAGTTACGCATATAATAATCTTTTAAATTAATGAAGTGATGAAGCAGTTTGATGACACCCATGATTTACAGGGCTGCTTTTAGCTAATGTTAAAAGCCTTTCATTTAATAAATTGCCCCCTTGAGAAATTACCAAAAATGAATATTTTCTATGCTAAATGTTCCAAGGTTTACACTTTTTCAATATATTAACAAATGGCATGGGAGAAGCATTTTTCAAAATATATCTTCCTTTACATATATTTAATTGAAATTAATTAGTGTATTACTTTAGAAGGAAATGATCACAGAGAAAGGTGCAGGATCATTTATGAGAGTTTCTTATGGCAATAAAACAGAATTTAAACAATGGAATTAATCACGTCCTTAAGAAATTTTATGATAGATTAGGAGTCATTCCAAGCTTTTTGATTAAATAGAAGGACAATCCATACAGACTGGAACAAAAAAAAAAAAAAAAAAAAATAGAAATCCATCTATTCTGCTGCAATTAATACTTTTCTAGTTTAATTATGTCAGAGTATGTGCGTGCTGAATATTTACTGAGCTTACAGTGAGATTCCAAGCGTGTTCCTGAGATGTATTTTGCTTGGGCACCCTGAAGTAGTGTGTGCACGGCGTTATGAATGCTTAATGCTTCCTGTTTTCTGCTCGTCTTAGAAGAAGTGAGCTTTAAAGACGTGTTCTGCGAGGGTTGGTGGGGATTCAAGGAACATAACGTGAGGCGGTATAGTGTGTCCTATAAAAGAGGTTAAAGCAGAGGTTATAATTATGAAAGCTCAATAGGTTTGAAAGCCAACACGGTGCCCCCTCACATGTGATACCATCTCTAGAAAGGGAAAGAGATATATAGGACTATAAAGGGAAGCCTGTAATTGATGCTCTCTGTACTTATTAGGATTTGTTTTAGTAACATCAGGGACTCGTTTTTGTACTACTTCTGAATAAATAATGTGCACAGTAGGTTGGGTCAATTCTTTTTCACTTTGAAATATCTTCAGCAGTTGCACTAAAAACAAGAAAAATTCATTGGTTTTTTTGTAAGGCAGCGGGATGCGCTATGAGAAATAGGTGCATTAGCTGAGCTATTGGGGGGGGCTGGAGCCAGGGCCAGCGTAAGAAAGATGGGGCTCCCAGCCCGTGGGGTGACCAGAGAGCATTTTCCATCTCCAGAAGCGTTTCTCCAACAATAAACAGGAGGGTGAGGGAGCCCTTGTTCCCAGTTGTGTGTTAATGCAGTGTGGCTGAAGCCATGGGGAGCTGTGGGAGCATTGCCTGCAGGCTGAGCTCTGTATCCTGTGCCCAAACCACCGCGCCCAGCACTGCTCTGCAGACATTGATTTATTTTGAGAAAGAAGTGAAATGGAACCATCCAAAAAAGCCTGAAAATTGATTCCAGTGCAGGCTTTGTTTGTGTTTTGCTCCTGGCGCGGGCTGCTGGGTTTAATATCACCAGCAAGTTGCTGGCATGTGCTGGGAGCAACACTACAGTTCTCTCTGACTGCTGTAGCCCGCCAGGTACAGTGCAGTGCACACACAATGATGCCTTGCCAGCTTCCGAGGAGGCCCTCGGAATCCTTGGGTGGGAAGGGCCACAGCAGGAAGGAGGAATGACTGACAGCAAAGATTAGTGAGACTCATCATACAATATTTCTGCAGTGTCCATGGCAGCGATGTCTGAGAGGTACGGAAGGCTGGCACCAGGAGAGTTTACCTATGTTTACTAGGGTAACTATAATGAGCAGTTTGTACTGAGAGGTGCGAGAGAATGTTTTCTGCACAATGGGAAGTGGAGGTATGAAGACAGAAGAGATCAAGTTAGTGATTTTCACTGCACAGTTAATTTTGGAAAGCCTTCTTGAAAACCTATCAAATCTTGACTATTTGCAACTTATAGAATCACAGAATCATAGACTCTCCAAGGTCAGAAAAGGCCTCCAAGATCATCCAGTCCAATTGTTCACCAAGCACCAATATTTTCCCACTAAACCACTTCCCTCAGTACAACACCTAAATGTTTCTTGAATGCTTCCAGGGATGGTGACTCTACCACCTCCCTGGGCACTCTGTGCCAGTGCCTCACCACTCTTTTGAAGAAGAAATATTTCCTAATATCCAACCTGAACCTCCCCTGGTGCAACCTGAGGCCATTCCCTCTCATTTTATTGCTAGTTACACAGGAGAGGTTGACCCCCACTTTGCCACAATCTCCTTTCAAGTAGTTGTAGAGAGCTATAAGATCTGCTTATGCCAAGCATAGCTTCCAAGTAATTCAGCAAAGCAGGAGTGATTCTATGCAGAAATGTCACTCCCTGCTCCTGGGCACAAAGTCATCTGCAAGCTCTCTGTGTGCATGCAATGCATGGGCCCAGACATGGAAAGCAGTTGCTCAGAAAGCTGCAGGATGGCCAATGGTGACTGGCTTCCATGCAAATTCTCAAGACTTACGGCAAACTTTTGAATGTCATGGAAAAATTAAAGTGAGTCTGTTGTGTGCATTGAAGCTTCCAGGTGGTTCCAGAGAGGATTAGGTGTGGGGATTTGCTGAAGGAAATGCTCTGCTGTGATTTCTGCAAGACAGGGGACTTCAGCAGCTTCCAGACATGCTGATAATGACATTTGTTTGTTAAAGAGCAGAAATAATGGCCTTTATTTCTCCTTATTAATAGATTCTTTACATTTCGTTCCAAGATGAAGTGAGTGGTAGTATCAACAAGGGTATAATACAAGGATATAATACAGTAAATTTTAGTGCTACACAGCACATCTGACCATCAGAAAAACATGAGGGCTATCTTAACTTGAGTTTCTATTGAAATAGACAAAGATTGCATCACCCTGTGTAACGGGATGTATCCAAATGCACAGATAGGGCCAGAAAACCCATACATATCTGCCAAGAGTGTTTCTGCCTGAATATCTTTTTGGCAGTGAAGGAATCCGTCTCTCTCCTCAAGGCCTCAAACAAGCTGGAGGCTGCTCTCTAGCAGTTGTTTTTCAGATGGGGAAATGACTTCACACAGCTCTGAGAGCCTTGGCAGGAAAAGGTTGAGAGGATATGGACAAAAGGAAGTGTCCGAGGGCTGCGTCCTCCCTGTTCTTGTGAAATGGAGCTGCATCGGGTGAGCAAGTAATGCAAGAGCAAGCATTGCACATGGGCCTTATTTTGGGGAGCAGAGCCTGCATCAGCTCTTTGCAAGGAAGAGGAAGATCTCCTGCTTGTTGTTTCTTTTGCTTGGTTATCAGTAGGTAATCCATGTGCCAGAGTCCTTTCAGCACCCGCGGGGAATCTGGGGCCTCACCAGTAGACAGCCCCTTTCTTGGACTTCAGCAGCCTGCACAAGATGGTTCAGCACGCTGAAAAAGTTTCCTGCCAGAATAATTGACTAACAGAGCTAAATTTGTCCAAAGGGCAGCTAGTCTCACCACTGGTCTACCTAGCAGAGCCTCTTTGAATGAGCTAAGAAAAATCAAAACTAAACAATCTGTTTAGTAACAGACGAGGCCAGTCAAGATTGGAGTGAAAGCAGAGAGAGAGAAAAGCACACTCACAAGGCATTTGTCTAGGTGTTGCCCAAGTTCAGTCCTTGTCCGCCTTAACATTCGGAACCCTCTCTTCGGCAAATATCAGCTCCGTAGAAGAGGAGAATCAGGAGGAAGAAGATGACAAGAAAAAGAAGGATGAGGATGGGATGCACCTTATCACATCCCCAGTATATCTTTGGTCATTAATGCTAGACACGTATAGGGGCAAACTCCAGTGGTCTTCAATAAAAGTGATGAGAAAGCAGTCATGCTGTCATCCCCAATTTCAGGCAGGATTTTCCTCCTCTCCAGATGAGGTGTCAAATAGTATTTTGTGTGGCTGCACCACCAGCAACTTTGAGGAGAAAAGCAGAGTTTTCTTCAGAACAGTGATTCTGTGGGACAGGCAAGAAGACCTGCAGAGTATGCTCAGTCCCACAGCTTGGATTTTGATTGATTTTTAATCTATAGAAGGTGCTCTTTTCTGCCATGTTGAGCAAATTCTGTTGGCTTTGTTTGTGTTCACATCCACGCCCTGCATTCAGGAGAAAAGGGCTGGTGCTGGAATACCTCCATAGCAGCTCACGCTATGGACCCCACTACCAAACATGCTCTAGGGAACAATGGGGGCATGGATTGAGCAATATGGCAATCTGAGAGACAACAGAGGCTCAGCCCTTGCAAAGAAGATGTCAGTGATGCTGCTCTTCCCAGCTGTGCAGTACACTGTGCAATATGGGCATTGTGACCACTGTACACCACAAAGCATTCGACTCCCTCCTGTCCTCTAGAAATAACTGTAGCAGCAAGTAAGAGAATTTTAGTAAGGAGCAATGATAATTATTACTTGCAGTAGCTTTTTGCCCCAAATCATAGAATCACGAAGTCATAGAATTATATGAGCATAGAATCATAGAATGGCTTAGGTTGAAGGGGACTTCAGTGCCCACCCAGTTCCAAACCCCTGCCATAGGCTGGCTGCCCCCCACCAGATCAGGCTGCCAGGGCCCCATCATACAAAATGGGTGCTACCAAGCAGCCATGGAGGGGTCAGCAAGACACGAGAAGACATCCACAAAAGAAGCTCTCTCTGGCATCGCGCTGCCATTCACACAGGTTTGCAGGGCAGCCAAGTACTCCATATCTCACGTTATGTTAGCTGTTTATAAATTATTCCCGAAGTTTTATCACACACCCGCATTCATTTTTAATGCTTAAATACACATTAGGAATAATTTTCAATAAAGGATGATACCTAACTCCATCAGGAGCAAGGCTAAGTAAATGATACATGCAGATGTGTGCAGGGAAGGTGCCATCAATCTGTAGCTCTGTGCTCTGGAGTTCGCATGCCAGCGGCGGGGCTGTTGGAGCTTGCAACCTGGCTCCGAGCCTTGATGCAAACCCACCTGTGTGCCAGAGGGTTCTCCTCAGTACACCCTGCTCCTACACCCGAAGGGAAGAACAAGCTCTCCCCCTCTCCCACAAAGCCTTGAATCTTTCAGTTTCCTCCCACACAAGCCAAGGGAAAGGATGGAACAAAATGCATTTTAATGAGTGTATGAATAATCACCTTGAAGAGTATTTTTCACCAACATCACACCTTTTGTTAGAGCCAGTTATAAGCATCCATTAAGCCCGACAACATCCCCAAAGGGCAATTCTGTGCGTGTTCTGGGGAAGCACAGGGCTGGGATTCACTGGAGCAGGAAGCCAGCAGCAGGCCAGCAGTGGGAACTCTGCGCACATGTTTCCTTCCTCCTCAGCAGTGCTTCCTCTCCAGCCACAATCGCTGGGTGAGATCTTGATGAGCAGATGCCTGATGATAAGGTAGCTCAATGATACCGTATTGCTTCCTCTCTGCAAGCTGCACACCGCTGTGGTTCAAAGGCCAAGTCTCATTCCGACACCAGCCAGCACTGGGACCCCATTCAGCATTAGTTGGAAGTCAGACCAAGTTGCAGGAATCTGGAAAACTGAGCAATATGCTGGACAAATCGTACAGCTCAAAGAGCTTTGTGGTTTAGAGAGGGCTTTCTTGCTTGAGAAAAGAAAACCCACAGGGCTTACAGGCAGGCTGTTCCAAAAGGAAGCATCCATGTGCTCTATCCCAAGCTGCGGTTGGATGTTCCCTGCCATGCAGCATGCATCCTGGTGGGCAGTGGCAGTACTCTTCCTCTGATATCACCACTTAGAAGGATTTACGGTCAGGAAAATAGACTGCTTCAGTTGGTGACAGGCAAAAAAAAGGTACTGTGTAATTAAAAGTGGGATTAGACAGAAAGATGAGATGTTAGGCAGATAATTAGGGAACTATTATAATTAGAATGTACTTTTATCCCCTTGTAGCTTCTATTATGAAAGGGATGTCCTCTCCTTAACACATATTTCCTTTAAGATGTTTTTCCTTTCCTTTTGCAGAGAAAAGTTCGGTCTGAATGACTTCACCTGAAAATCAGAGTTTTCGGGGTCCAAGTTCTCTTCGCAGGACATCAGTTCTGCTCAGGGAAAAGACCCAGATTTGGGCTCAGAGGTCACAGGGAAGGTTTTGCCAGTAAGGACATTAAATCACTTCTCTCCTCTATTAAATACAGTCTTATTTATAGGCAGTATTTAGTATGCTTTGTATACAGCCTTTAAGAGAAATTACGGTCGTTACAGCAGCGATAGCCTTAGATTAAATTTTTATTCATGCAGCCTTTATACAAACTAAACTGCTGCATATTTCCAGGCAAAGCAGAAACCTGTGATGATTCTGAAAGGACATGGAGCTTCGGCAAGCGCTGCTCCAACAGCTGCTGTTAATGATCACAAACTGATGGGTGTGCCCAGAGCTGCAACAGGGAGGAGGAAGGTTCAGGCAGAAGTTCTGGGGCATCCAGCCCCATAAATTTCACGCAGAGGGTGGTGAGGCACTGGAACAGGTTACCCAAGGAGGTTGTGGATGCCCCATCCCTGGAGGCATTCAAGGCCAGGCTGGATGTGGCTCTGGGCAGCCTGGTCTGGGGGGTTGGCGACCCTGCACATAGCAGGAGGTTGAAACTGGATGAGCATTGTGGTCCTTTTCAACCCAGGCCATTCTGTGATTCTATGATTCTATGATAAATCAGAGTAGAGCTGCTGAAACCAGTGTGCACAGCCCAGTGACACCTTCCAGCCCTGTGATGCCACCCGGCCAAGCGCCGAAGCGCTCGGTGTGTCTTCATTTGTCCTCCCAGCAAATCGCCAGGCCTCTGCACGGTAACGCTACGGCACAGTGGGGAAAACATTGCCTCAGAAAATACCATGGGTTTACAGCTTTTCTGTTTTATACTGCAAAGGCATAAAAACAATTAGGATTTGGAGGATGTTGTTTGAAAGCAAAGAGAATGATTGGCAAGGCAGGGAAAAGAAATAAGGTGCCCCTGAGATGGTGAGGGACGTATTGTTTTTCCAGTTCCAGAGAAGTGCCAGATCAGAATTACTTTCCCAGGATCACGTGGGGTGATCCCAACACCTTTCTATTGAATGGTTCTTATTGGAGGGTTCCTTTGCCTTTGTCTGCAGGGAGCTCGGTGCTCTGGAGCTATCGGAGCCCGCGATCCAGCAGGGGGGATTTATGGTGTATTAGCTGCTCTGTATTTACTCTCCACATAAATATCTTTTCAAAGTAAGCTACCTCACCCAAAGGCACTTTCAGAAGCGTATGGCCAGCAGTAATGTTGCTAAGAGAATTAACACTGGCCCACATCATTAGCGGTAATTAGCACTGGTCAGGACAGGAGTTAATGCACACTAGCACATGTAAATTCTGCCTTCGCGTCCCCATGCAGACATAAAACAAGCTGGGAATGAGACACCATTTGTTGAGGAAATACAGGGAACAGGTGATGGTCTGATGCCTCGTGCGCGGCTGAATGCAAATTCTCTCTGTTCCAGACCTTCACTCAGATGGCAGAGCACTGCACCCACTTCTTGGCCAAGTGATGCTATGCAGTGGTATTTTATAACCCCTCACTGCTGTTGGCCTTAGGGGAACAAACAGCCAGAGGCTGCAGCAATATAGCCAGATATCTTCAGAGAGGGTTTCTAAGTAGATTCCCACTATGGGGTTCGCCATTTGTGTCAGCAGAACTAAATTACAGGCTCGACAGAACAGAAGAAAACAAACAAAAAGAAGGAAATGTTGAAACAAATTCAAGCTCTCCCCTCCTGGGGGTAAGAAGCTAAATGCGGTGGAGGAGGGATCCTTGGCGAAGGGCCAGGGTATTGAGGGGCAGCGAGAATAACAGGGAAATGTGCATGAACTGGGGGGAAAGAAAGAGACTGCTGGCTAACTGATAAGAAGCCAAGGGGGTTGGCAGTTGGAGGAGCTGAGCAGAGTGAGGAGGGATGATGCTGGCCTGGAAAGACTGTGGGGCAGGAAGGATGCTCACGGAGGGAGGCAGGCACTCAGCCACAGCTGGGGCAGATGTGGAGCACCAGTGCACATCTGGTGCCTGCGTGCAGCTGGGGGGGTGGAGCACAGTGTTCCGTGCAGGGGTGCCAAGCAGAGATCCGAGGTCAGATCTGTCCTCCTGGTGGCCAGCTTGGAGTTTTAAAGGAAAGGCGTATTGCACCTGGCTGCAGGCACCCTGCTGCTGCCTTTCTGCACAGGGTTTTTCCAAGCATAGACCCTGACAGTCACAAATTCATGAAAACTTGGTGAAGTGGATGGCAAACTTTTGGGTTGAGCATCCTCATATTTCATCCCACTGACAATCACTTGTCAATATCACAATATAATCATGGCAAAAATTGACTTTTTCAACACAGAGCTCACCTGCTTCATCTTGCTGAGACAGTTCTCCCAGCCGAGGCTTCCTGGGTCCTAGAGGATGTGGGCTGGGTCACTGCACTCCCCGTTCCCCAGTACTGCTGCGACCCAATTTCTCCCTGCATCACCAGCCAGCTGTGCAGGACTGGCCCCTGGAAACAGGCCTTTTCCAAGCAGCAAAGTAGTCTGGAGCATAATATTAAATTAACTTTTAAAAATAGATGGGTGGGGGGACATGAATACTGAATTTGATTTAAACCAGTCTTATATTGATTCTGCTTAAAATGACGACCAATTCATTTGATTGAAACAAACAGGACTTGCTCGTAAACTGCAGTGAAGCGATTGTTTCTCTGGGCTCTGCCTATTCCTGGCCA
Organism: Meleagris gallopavo; assembly: GCF_905368555.1. Taxonomy (NCBI): domain Eukaryota; kingdom Metazoa; phylum Chordata; class Aves; order Galliformes; family Phasianidae; genus Meleagris; species Meleagris gallopavo. The sequence goes on along the minus strand of NC_139405.1, from coordinate 6,890,743 downwards.
GCCTCAGCACCCAGCTGAAGTCAGCACCAGGATATTTTGATGTCAGCCAGATTTGGCCGGGAACCCGCTGGCTTTTTGCTCCAGCACTTGTGAATGGGTTTCATCTGATCAAAGCGATGGGAGGCGATGTAGCCGGGGGGGGGGGGGAGGGGGGCTCAGCGCGACGTCGTCCGGGAAGAGCCCCCAGAGCCAGCGTGCAGCACCACTTCAAAGCGCAGCAGTGGGCACCCTCTGCGAGGAACAGGAACCCGTCCAAGGGAAAACATGAGGCAGGCAGGCCCAGCTCCCAGACAGAGCGCCAGGCAGGTAGGGGAGGCTGTAGGAAAAGCGTTGGATAGTGGAAAGAGGGAATGGAATAAACCGTGCGCCCAGTGCGACAAGTGGTCCTCTGGTGGAGAATGTGCCAGGGCCATAAAGCTTCCATCATGAGAAGAGCGGGAGGAGAAAACGTGCCATTCACAGGGGATCATCACCCAGCAGGGAGGGGATGCGGCGTTCCCAGGCAGGGAAAGGCAGCACTCCAGGCCTGGTGAGATTTTAGGCAGGATTGGAACTGTGTAGGAAAGTCGGCCGGTTGGGCTTTGCCCTCACATACAGGCTCCAACATGTGCTTCTAATACAGAAAGTAAAGCAGAAGCTAGGGTTACTGCGAGCCGGGGGTACTAATGAATCAAATTGTCTCTACACGACTTCAAAGGCTGAGGGAAGAGGCAAGAATAACTAGAAATATAACACTAATGGCAGCGCTGATGTAGCAGGCACTGGTGGAACCATGAGGGTCTCCTCATCAGCAGAGAGGTGTGGTGCGTATGGAAAGAAAGAAAGAAATCTGGTGGTGACATGCAGCAAAAGGAAAGGGGTTGGCAGCAGCCAGGAGTGTGGTGGAGTAAAGTAAGAGTGGACTTTGGTCACTGCAACACTGAGAAAAGAGCAAACACATCTTTGGCAATTTCCACTGAAAGGATGAATTGTGGGATGGTCCCCCTCAAAACGTGCTGAGCGCTCTCGTAGCCAAAACATGGAGCGTTCAGAGGATGCGTGGAAATAATGTTGCTGTTGGGGTGAGCTGAGCTGTAGACAAACAAACAAACAAACCAACAAGAAGACTCAGAACAGAGCAAGAAACCTGTCTGAGCGTGGGGAGCTGGGTGTCTGGGTGGGTCTCTGCCTGTTCCTGGGACTCAGCTGAGGGTCGCATAAAGAGAATGCCACCTTCAAAGCACAATTACAGTTTTTAACCGAAGCCAATATGCTTGAGGTGTAAGAAGTGAGAAGTGTTCCACGGGGTAAGCTGGAAGGGAACACTGCCGATGCGGGTTCTTCTGACCTGTGTTTCCCTTCGGTACCCGCGGCCGCAGAGCTGCTGCTGAACTCTAATTAAGCCCTCAAAGTGACCCCTACTCCCGTCCCTCGCTTCTTTTTTCCTTTCTCCTCCGAGAAATGCTGCCCGGGGTTGACCCAGGGCCGAAGTTAACGGAGCGACAGAGAGGGGACGGCAGAGATGGGCTGCCCGGTCCCAGCACCGAGCTTGGGAAGCGTTCCGGGGGTGATTCGTAAAATGTGCAACAAGCAGAGGAGTTTCTTAAGTTGCACATAAAGCGCTCCTTCGTGCGCACACACACGCATCCGAGGTGGCTTTTCTAGCGGCCGTCCTCGGCGGCCAAAAGCGATGCGGGCAGCCCTGCAGCACAGCCCCACCGCCCGCCGCAGCCCGACCCGGCCCGGCTGTCCCCCACTGTCCCACACTCGCTCACAAAATCGAGTGCAAAGCGCTCCGAGCGCAGCGATGTGCGCTGATAACAACGCGCGCCGCTCTGAAAAAGGGCAGTGAGAGCAAATTTAAACTATTTCGAAACTCTTTCTTTCTTTCTTTTCTTTCTTTCTTTCTTTCTTTCTTTCTTTCTTTCTTTCTTTCTTTCTTTCTTTCTTTCTTTCTTTCTTTCTTTCTTTCTTTCTTTTCTTTCTTTCTTTCTTTCTTTCTTTCTTTCTTTCTCTCTCTCTCTCTCTCTCTCTCTCTCTCTCTCTCTTTCTTTCTCTCTTTCTTTTTTCCCCAATTATTATTATTATTATTTCAATTATAATTTCTCCCCGGGAGAATTGTTTGCGGCTGCAGAAGACAGCTGCTTCAATAGATCTGCGGCTCCGCTTAGTAAAGTCAATATATACAGTGATGCAAAAGTCGGTGATAACGCACGCGGGGATGCGGAGAGCGGCGGCGGCGGAGCCGGGCACCGGCACAGGGAGCCGCACCGGGAGCCGCACCGGGAGGGGCCGTCCCCCACCCCGCAGAGCGCTGAGCTGCTCCATAGCCATCCTGAGTCCGATTTCCCACTTGGGCCGTGCGCTTCACCGGGCTGCAAGCGTTCCTCGCTTCCCCGTTGTCGCTGCAGGACGGCCGCGCTGTGCCCGGTGCAGCCGTGAGCCGGGCAGGGCAAAGCGTGGGTAATAGGAACGGAGCGATACGTGGGTAATAGGGACGGAAATTAGGGACGGAGAGGTGGAGAGGCTGCGGCAGAACCCCGCAGGTCAGCCGAGGCGCTGCGAGATGCCGGTCCCCAATTGCGGTTTGCAAACGGGTTTCGAGTTTGTTCCTCGCCGATTTGCATCTCGAAAAGCATTTCTCGAGTACTTGGAAAGTCCTTGAAAAGAGGAACGCTCTTCGTTCGACTCTCCCCACCGAAAGGCACGGGCATCGTTCAGTGCTGCTCTGTGCGCTTGGGGGTCGCGGGTCGCCCCGGGGCTGCGGGGACGGGCTCGGAGCGGGGCTCAGCGCCGGCAGAGCGGGCAGAGCCACAGGGAGAAGAATATTTCGGGGTAACGTCCCCCTCTGCTGAACTTCCTCACGAGGGCTGAAGAAGGGAGCAGGGCTGCGAGCGGCCGAAAGCTCTGTCCGGAGCCTCGCTGAGCCCGGTTGGGGCTGCAGGTTGCGGGGTTCGGGGCAGATCCCGCTGCTAACAGCTCTCCGGGCTCACGCAGGCTTTGCGAGTTGGCTGTACGCCGGTGGGCAACGGGACGGTTCCGGTATCGGCACCGAGAGCGGAGCTACACACACACACACACACACGCACGCACACAAAATGCTTTTAAAATAAAATTACATTTACAAATAATTCTAAAACACCTCCTCGTTATGCTTCGCCCTGAGCCCCGCGAGCAGGCTGCAGCTCTCCGCTACGGGCCAAAAAATCCTCAAGAAGGGGTTTAGAAAGCGGGCGCAAATCTTTACCTTTTAATATTATTTTTTGTTTGTTTGTTTTTCTTTTCTTTTTCTTTTTTTATCTGCCCTCCTCCCTTTGTTCCCCACCCCCCCACACCCCTCCGCTGTCCGCTGCCCCGCGGGGAGCACCGTCCGCCGCCCACCCCCCCGCCCCCCGTAGCGTGGCACAGCTCTCCGCTCTCTCTCCACACGGGCGCTGCTGACAACGGTATTCGTTTCGCCCACGGCTCTGCTGCCCGGGGTCTCTTTGCCGCTGTTTCCCCCGAGAAACCCGGCGGCTCCGACTCTCAGCTCCCTTCCAAAATGTGCCGCATCCCGAGAAAGTTTGCGGGCAGAGCGGGCTGCAGTTTCTCCATCGCCCAGTAGACGGCAACGCAGCTCAATGCTTCGGGTGCAAATCGGCGAGCAGAGGGGTTTTTTGTGTGTTTTTCTTTTTTTCTTTTTCTTTTTTCTTTTTTTTTTTTTTTTTAATTAAACAACCACGGAGTTGTACCCGGGATCGTTCCTCGTTCGAGGAGAGGTGCGGCGATACCACAGCGGCCCGAGGGGTTCTGCTGTGGGAACGGAGCAGCGGGGGGAGCGCGGGCAGCGTCCCCAGAGCTGCAATGAGCGCAGATGAATTTGTGCGTTTCACGGGGGGGGGCCGTGAGCGCAAATCCACGCAGGATCCGAATCCGAGCGCCACGGCGGTGCGGGGCTCGGCGTAACGCCGGGCTTCGGGCTCCCTCCCGGGGGAGGCGGTCCGGCTCGATGCGCGGCCGTTCGGCTCCGGTGTTCGGCGGGGCGAAACCCGCAGCGGGAGATTCGGGGCTGTGTGCTATCCGGCCCCGTTCCTCGGCCGGAGAACGGCTAGCGGCGGAACGCCCGGCCAGGAATTCATTTCCCACTTAATTTTATTAAAAATTTATTGCGGTGTTTGGAAAGTTTTAAGACGACCGTAAATTTTATTGGGAATATTTTACGAAGCCCTTCGTTGAATGAAGAAAAGAGCCTCGGCTCTCGGGGCGAGCTCCGGGCCGGCACCCGACGGCGGCCGCTCCCCGCTCCTCTATCGCCGCTCTCTGCTCCGGAGCTGTGCTCGAGCCGGGCCGGGGCTCTTTGTCCCCCAAGCAGCCGATGGTCTCCGCAGTTCACCTCCAGCTCCGGGCGCTTTTTGGGTTCCTTTGTTTTGTTTTGTTTTTGGGGTTTTTTTGGGGGTTTTTTTTTTTTTGGTTGTCTGTTTTTTCCTGCCCTTTAGTAGGTCTATAAGCAGTTTTCCCCCCGCTCCGTTTCACCAGGCGCTGACTTTTCGGGTATCTCCGCTCGTATCGCTGCCCTTATCGGCAACATTCCTCGGTTATCTCCCCGCCGCCTTCCGAACGCTTTCTTCCGTGGTTCCGCGCCCGTTTGCCTCTTCTGCCCGTTCTTATTTGGGTTTTAACATTTAAATATTAATGGAGAAAGAGCACACTCGGATGCTAATTTCCCCCCTCACCGCAAATCCCTTCTAGGAAGGCAGCGGCGGAGCGGGGAAGGCGGCGAGAAAACATTTTATTGTTCCGAGGTATGACTAATTCTTTCCCGAAGCTGGGAAATTCGGCCCGATTAGAAGCCTCATTTGTTGCCCGATAAGCGAATGTGCGCGGATCGCACCTCCCGAAGCGGCTTTTGGGGCTAAGCTGGCTGCCAGAGGCCGCTTTGCGCCGTATTTTCAGCCGTACCCCCCTTTTATTTTTAATTAGAATTATTTTAGGGGGGGTTGCTTTCGACGGGGAGAGGGCAGCGGGTTCTGCAAGCCCCCGAGTCCGAGTTTAGCTCCAAGGAAGGCCGTCGGAACTAAGAAGGGGCCGCTGCCGCCTGTCCCACAAAGCGGCGGTGCGCGCAGCCCGGCAGCAGCGGCCCGGAGCGGGTGCGCGGCGCAGCCCTCCCGCTGGGAACTGTTTGCCGATTGTAAAAACCCTTATCCGCAATGAGGTTTGGGCAAACAATTTGCGCGGCGGTAATTACGTTGTAAAAGTGTCGGAGCGCGCCGAATGACTCCTAGAAAGGCCTGAAACGGGTCAAGACCAGAAGGGCTCTCCTCTGTTTCCTTTTTATTTTTCATTCTTTTTGATTTTGATTTTTTTTCATTTCATTTTTTATATATCCCCCCCTCACCCCACCCCACCCCACCCCGACACCCCCCCCCACCCCCGCCCAATATTCGGAGCCGCCCGCCCCGCACCGCGCAGCGCCGGAGCCGCAGCCTGCGCCGCCCCGCGGCGCCCTACCGCCCGCCCCGACCAATGGGGGCGCGGCGCGACGCTGATTGGGCGGCGGCGGCGCGGCGGCGGCGCGGCCGGGGGCCGGGTGAGCTCACTCGGCGGCGGCCGCGGGACAAAGGGGCCGGCGGCGGGGGGGCGCCCGAGGGGGGGGGGAGCCGCGGTTCCGCGGCTCCCCCCCCCCGCTGGCCGCCCCCCCGCCCGCGCGCCGAGGGTGGGCCGGCCGGGGGGGGCGCGGCCTCGCCGAGCGACCGCCGGGCGCTCGGCGCGCCCCCCTGCGCCGGCCGCGGAGTTGCCGCCGCCCAGCGCATTGTGTAAGACGCGACCTGTTATGGCCACCACTACTTCCGGGTTCCCGCAGTCTGCTCCAGCCCGGCGCTGCGCGGCGGCGGCGGAGGCGGCGGTGGAGAACGCCCGGCAGCGCGCGGCCCGCGGCGGCGGCGGCGGCGGCGGCGGCGGCAGCGCCCCCCCCCGCGCCCGCCCGCCCCGCCCGGCCCCCGGCCCGCGCCCGCCTCCGCCTCCAGCCTCGCCCGGCGGCCGCGCAGGGGCAGAGCGCGCCGGCGGCGGCGGGGGATGCGGAGCGCGGCGAGGAGGAGCGAGCAGAGAGCCCCCGCCGGCAGCGCCGTCATAATAACCATAATAAAGGGAGCCGGCGCGCTTTAATTTTTAATTCTCCCCCTCCTCTCCCTCCTCCTCCTCCTCCTTCCCCGATTTTTTAATTTTTTTTTCCGCAAAAAAAAAAAAAATTTTCCTCTCTCTCCCTTTTTTTTTTTTTTTTTTTTCCTTCCTTTTTGGTGAGAGCGCGCCCGAGCAAAAGCCCACATTGGCGGTGTCCTGCGCGGTGGGAGCGCACGCAGCGGATCGCCATCAGTCATTCAGCACCTTGACACCGCCCGTGATTGACAGCCGGAGTGGCAAAAAGCCATGGGAGCCGGGAGCGGGGCGTGAGGGGCACCGCGCGCCTCGGGAACGGATATTTGCGTTCGCCCCGCCGCTGTCTTGGAAACGAGAGGGGGAGAGAGGGAGAGAGGGAGAGAGGCGGGCAGGGAGGAAGGAGAGAAAGAAAGAGAGGAAAAAAGAAGGAAGGAGACAGAGCTGATTTTTTTTTTTTGTAATTTTTGTAATTTTTTTTCATTATTATTATTATTGTTATTATTATTTTTTTCCTCCTCTTTTTTTTTCCTTCTTTTTTTTTTTTTTTTTTTTTTTTTTTTTTTTTTTTTTTAATGCTGAGTTACCGCACCGCTCCGCTGAGCCCCGGCGAGCCGAAGACGTCCCCCGGCGGCTTTCCTGGCTGGCGACACTGAGGGATTTTTGCATTTTTGGGGAGAGGGGGGGGACTGCGCGGCTCTTTCCTTTCACGCTGGCCTCACGGAGGATTTATTAGAAGTTGAAGTAGGAAGGGAGCGAGCAGGCCGATGGCGCAAAGGGTACGTATCCAAACCTGCGGTTCGCTGCGAAACGACACCCACACGCGGCTGCCAGAGGGCTGCGAAAAACTTTTTGCTTTTTCTTCCCCTCCCTTCGGAGCGAGGCACGGCGCGGTGGCCCGGCCCGGGCCGCTCCTCGCTCCCGGCGAGCGCTGCCGGCTCCGTGCGCCCATCCCGGGGGCGGCTCTCGGGCCCCTCTCTTTGCGGCCGGGGCCGGGCCGGGGGCGGCGGTGCTGCCCTCCTCCTGCCCAGCGCCGTGCCCGGCTCCGCGTGTCTGGCTGTAGGAGCGCTCCGCCGCGCTACGAGGATGCGCCGCTGCCCTTCGGGGCAGCTCCGAGCTGCCTGTAGGCGCAACTTTTTTTTCTTCTTTCTTCTCTCCCACTCCCACCCTCCGGTTTTTTTTTCCTCGTTGTTATTATTATTTTTTTTCTCCCCTCCCTTTTTAAGAAATTTCATTTTCGGTGCGGCTCCAACAGCGCGTCCCTTTAATTCGAATTAAAGCGAGCGGCGCTGCCATGTGCGTTGCTACTTGGGCTCGCTCCCCGTCCCCCCCCCCGCCGAGCTGTGTCCCACCCCGCACGGACCCCGCACAGCACTGTCCCCGCCCGGGACCCGCGCCTGCCACCCTTAACAAAGAAATCCCTTCCCCGGGGCCGGGAGCGGGGTGCGGGCGGGCAAAGCGAACCCCCCGGTTTTTCTCCTTTTTTAACCTCCCGCCCCACCGCTGAACTCCGCATCCCGCCGGTTCGGTACCCGGCTCCAAAAGTTTATCGGCGGGGCGACTCGGGCCGAGTTATACCGTGGGGGGTGCGGGGGGTGCCGAGATAAACCGCATTTTGCTGCCGCCCCCTCTCCCCGGGGTTCTCAGCCTTCTCCCCCCCAGAGCTGGAGGAGGGGGCACCCACCTCCCCCCCCCCCCGCTGACCCCTGTCCGCTCTGTGCCCCGCAGTACGACGAGCTGCCCCACTACGGCGGCATGGAGGGGGTGGGCATCCCCACCACCATGTACGGGGACCCGCACGGCGCCCGCCCCATGCAGCCCGTGCACCACCTGAACCACGGGCCGCCGCTCCACTCGCACCAGTACCCGCACGCCGCCCACGCCAACGCCATGCCCCCCGCCATGGGCGCCTCGGTCAACGATGCCCTCAAGAGAGATAAAGATGCCATCTACGGGTAGGTGCCGGGCGCGGCTGCGCGCCCGCGCAACTTTGCGCGGCCCCGGGGGGATGCTCCTGCGCGGCGCTAGGAGATGGGGCCGGGTTGGCCCCCCCCGCGTCCCCCCATCTTATTTTTTCCCCCCGTTAAAACATTGTCGTGCCCCCCTAAGTTGGAGACAGCGCACGGAGGAGGAAGGGGGAAATATTCCCAGGGCGCAACCTGCGCGGGTGTCTTTGCCCAACTTTCTGCCCCGCTCGCAGCGAGGGGACAGCTCCGAGCTGCTCCGCTTTTCTCAACCTCTTAACGATTTTAGTTTTACATTTTGGAGACTTGCCGGGTCGGACCGGGTGGGAGCGGTGTGCGGTGCAGTCCCTCTGCCCGCAGCGCTCCTTGGGGGAACTTTCAAAGCCTCTTAAAAATCGCTCTGCAAAGAGTTGCGCGCTGCGGCAGGCGAGAAATCACAGCGCTCGATCGCTTTCTCAGAAATCCGGAGGGCTCTCTGAGCTCATTTCTGTGCCCTCCGGGAGAAAGAACAAAAAGAAAGAAAGAAAAACTTAAAATTAAAAAGAAAAAGAAAAAAAAAAAAAAGAAGTATGAAGTTCTGGGGAAAAAAAAAAAAATTAAAAAAAGGAAGAAAATATATATGTATGCATCGAGACGCGTGTGTGCCCGCACTCGCTCCTCTCTTGCAATAAGGAAGGGGCCGGGGGCCCCGCAGTCGCTCCGGGTGCACAGCTGGGGGGGCCGTGCGGGGCTGTGGGGCTCCCGGCCGTGTCATTGCCCTGACGGAGGGGTTCGGGTGCTGGAGGGGCTTTGCTGGTGGCGTCCCTTTATTTTTCCTTTTTCTTGCTCCCTCCTTTATCCTTACTTTCGCTCCCAGAAAGTCTTCCAGCTGGGCCGGGCGGGGGTGGGGGTTGGAATCAAAAGCCCGAAAGCGTACGTCCTTAGATTACAATTTCGGGGTCGTTATTGTGCATTCACACACGCGTTTTATTTTGATTTCTCACTCTTTTCTTTTATTTTGTTCCAAGTGAAGGAAAGTTAATTCAAAATGGCTGCTGGAACCGCTGGGGTTTATTCTTAGCCTGGCCGAAGGGTGCCGGGAGATGCGCGGCAGCGGGCGGGCCGGGCCGGGGACGATGGGGGTCGGCGGGTAGCAGCGCTCGGAGCCGCTCCGCGGGCGCGCAGCCGCGGGACTGACGGTCGGTGCGTTCGGTCCGTGCTGCTCTCATTTGTGTTCTTTTTTTTTTTTTTTTTTTTTTCTTTCTCTCCCTCCTCCCTCCTTCTGTGTGTGCGTGCATGTGTGTGTGACCATTGTATTTTCTTGCAGACACCCCCTGTTCCCTCTTTTAGCACTGATTTTTGAGAAATGTGAATTAGCCACATGCACGCCCAGGGAACCCGGGGTAGCGGGAGGCGATGTTTGCTCCTCTGAGTCTTTCAATGAAGACATAGCAGTGTTCGCCAAACAGGTCAGCAAAAAAAAAAAAAAAAAAAAAAAAAAAAAAAAAAAAATCCCAACGAGAAAAACAAGTCTCGGCCGAGATAAAGATGCACATTTCCCTCCTCCCCCCCCCCGTAGTGCGGGATGCGAAAGCAAAGCGAAGCGGCCCCCCGAATAGGGGGCTGTGGGCGCTCCCCGCAGTGCCCGTGCTCGGGTCCCCGCCGGCCGGGCCGGGCCGCAGCATCTCGGGGCTCCGTGGGAGCGCGGAGGGTTGCACCGTGGGCCCGGCAGTGTAACGAAGCGAGAAGTAATAACGTCTGATCGTGCTGCTGCCGCATCTCAAATCTTTCGTATATTTCACACACCACCCCCCCCCCCCTCCCCTTCTCCTTTCTTCTATTTAGATCCGAGCAGAGAAACCCCTCTTTTCCTCTAATCCCGAACTGGATAACTTGGTAAGAGTTAACACCGCTTCTTCCTCTCCCCACCCCCACCCCTTCCCTTCCCTTTTTTTTTTTTTTTTTTTTTTTGGGAACTTCTATGCCTTCTCCTTACGGGCTGTGACAAGCGCCGCGCGGTGCCAAAGCGAAACCCTCTCACGTGGATCTGTAGCCCTTCGCTTTTAGCAGCGCTGTTACCGGGCCCATCCCGGCGCTGTGCCGCGGGGGGGTCCCCTCTCCCTGCCCACAGCCACTGCCGCACCGACTGCGTTCCCATCTCCCCGCTCTCTATTTCCCCCCTCACCGATGCAGAACTATTTTGAGAGGACTCTTCCTCCCGCTTTCCCAAAGCGACCGTGTTTAGGGGGACTTGTCTTTTTATTTCCCTTTTGCAAAAAGCGATGTTTACGATGCGCATAATCCCGTCGCTCCGTTGCTTTTATTTTTCGGTGAGCTCCAGGTCGCTTCTCGTTAAGCAGCGCACAAAGCCGCCGCTATTAACTTTTAGTGGCATCGCCATAAATCAAAACAAGTTTTTATTTACCACCAAAGCAAAGCGGGGCAGGAGCGGGGGGGCGATGGGGGGGAAGGGTGGCCCCACCCGGAGGGGGATAAACGTGCTGTTTGTGTCTTTGCAGATGATCCAAGCCATACAAGTATTAAGGTTTCATCTGTTGGAATTAGAGAAGGTAATTTTTTGTCTCTCTCCCCTTCTTCCCCCTCCGTTTCAGCCCCACAGAAGTTGAGGCTTCTGGTAAATTTGCATAAATGTCTTTCTGGCTGGTAATTAGTGTCAAGACCAATCTCGGCGTCCATTTCTCTTCGCAGTTTAATTACAATTGCAGCCCCACGCCCGGCTCCCCACGCCCGGGCCCTGCTCTCATTGTGCTCTTTGTACACCGCCGCAGCCCCGGGTGCCGAACGGCACCGCTCTGCTCTGCTCTCCGAGCCCCGGCGCTGGGGTTTGGGGGTGAAAGGGAGGATTTATTTAGCGAGGATGAGGTGGGGGGCGGATGGGAAGGACAAACGGGGTCGGTGGCAGTCAGTCGGGATGGGGTTTGTTTTATTTATTCCCTTGTTTGTTTGTCGCTTTATTTATTTCTATCTGAAGAGCCATCAGCGGGGGTCAGGCCGAGGGCACGGGGCTGTCCCGTAACGTTTCGCAGAGACAAAGCAGAGCCGGGTGCCGGGGCCGGGTTCTGGGTTTGGCCACCGGCAACGACCGCGCACCTCCGGGAGGAGAAAGCGCTGCGGCCCCGCAACGGCGCTGCGTCCGCGGTGCGGTGCCACCCGAGCGGGGCGAGCGCTGCCTCCCCGCCACCGGCACTCAGTCCTTTTTCTCCTAAAAAAGAAACGTTCGGAGAGGTTTTAAAGTCCACAGCCCCTCAGTCGCTTTCTCCGAGCGCCGGTGGCAGCTCGTTCTCACCCCGTGCGAAATGCGCTAAAATCTGCCCCGTTGGTGCGGGCAGCGCAGGTACGGCTCGGATGCCTGCAGCGTATCTCAGCACTGAGCATCGTTTTGTTTTCTTGGTGGTTTTGTCGTTGTTGTTGTTGTTTTAATCCCTTTTCCTCTCCTCATCCCCCTTTGGAAAGGGTTTGCGATGAAATCACCGGCTGAAATTAAATAGTTTACCTTAAATGTCACCCATGCAGGTCACCTCTCTAATGGCCACAGCTCCGGGAGCAGATGAATTTAACACGGGTGTTGAATATGTTGTAGCCTGTGAATCATCTTGTCACTGTCAATTTTCTGGGATATCTCTATTTTGCGAGAAAAGAAAGTTATTCCTAATTCTGGATGCGTCGGGAGGTCTCGGGGGGATAATTGCAGTGTGTTTCCCCTATTTAGGACTTCGGATGTCACAGGGGTGAAAGGGGGAGACTGGTTGCACTTGTCAATTTTACTTATGCATTCCTGATTATATTTTCTTCCTTCCCCCCCCCCCTCCCTCCTTTTTCCTTTTCCTCTTCTCCCCCCTCCACCCCCCCCCACCTCAATGTAGGTACACGAATTATGTGACAATTTCTGCCACCGGTATATTAGCTGTTTGAAAGGAAAAATGCCTATCGATTTGGTCATAGACGATAGAGAGGGCGGATCAAAATCGGACAGCGAGGACATAACGCGGTCGGCAAACCTCACCGATCAGGTACGGTCCCGCAGTGCCGCGCATTGAGATCTGTATGCAGAGCGCTCGCCGGGTCACTACGCCTCCTTTTATTATTTGCATATGATTAAGTCCCTTTTAGATAAATTTCCATCGAAATGAAAATTTTTGAATAATGCGGCTATTATTGCTTCATTAAGGCTTGCTCCCGGATTCGACCTGGCGAGATGAGCTTGTAAAAGCGTCGCCTGCAAACTCGACCTGGTTCTTGTCGCTTTTAATTTTTGTCTTTATTTTATTTACCCTTTACAATAATAGAAGTGTTATCCGTGAATCGCCGGCTTCTGGTGGCTTAGAAAAGGGATGGCTGGAGCCGTACACAAAAATAATAATAAAATCCGAGATAGGTGGTCCGGGGAAGACAGAGAGGGTTTGAAATCTAGCAAATGCTGGCTATTTTCTTCCCGTCTCTACGGTTCATTAGTCTGTCTTGTCAGTTTTCCTTGGCCGAACGCTTTTAGACTTCAGTGAACATTGCTTTGTGCACGCCTGCCTGCTGCAAACGCGCCCATTTTATTTTACTTAATAGGGGGAAAAAAAAAAAATCAAGGGGGATGGGGGGAGAAAATAAAACGGGACCCGGGGTTTAAATTATTTGCGGTTCGAGTTTTCTAAAAATAAAAGAGAGAGAGAGAGAGAGTGAGAGAGCGAGAGAGAGAGAGCTCGGAACCCCAGGCGAAGCCCCGAGGCGCTGTGCGGCTCTGGCCGTGCCAGGTCGGGGCTGTGCTGCGCGGAGCTCTGCGCTGCTGTGCCCGGGGGGACACCAGGAGGGGGGCTGCAAGGAGCTTTTCCCCTTCTTCCACCCCGCGTCGCCGTGTGCGCCTCTCTCTGCTCCCCGTGCGGGAGCGCCGGGCTCGGGAGGTCGGGAGCAGAACGGAGGTGGCTGCGAGTTGGTTCTTTTTTTTTTCGGGTCGGCTTTCTCTGCCCGCTCGAGCGGAGGGCAGCGAGGGGGATGGGGGGGTGAAGGGAGGGGGGGGGGGGCCGGCGGCAGCCGTCTCTGGAAGCCCAAGTTATTTCTCCCGTATGATCCGCTCCGTAAATACGGTGTTAGGAGCAATAAGCTCCCGACTCTGGAGGTTTCCTTTTGTTAAAGGAAGGCGCAGCCGAGCAGACAGCGGTTCCCTTCAACCGCTTATGCCATTACCGCCAGGAGTTGTGCGTAGAGCCCGGCAGAAAGGTGCGTTGCATCGCGGCGGGGGCACTGGCCCCAGTATTTCCCCCCGCAGCACAGGCTGCGGGATGGGGGGTGGAGAGATGAGGGGCTTCTACTTTCGGGCTTTGTGCCCTCGAAGCGCTGCGAAGGGGCAAAGCTGCGGCGTTCGGCGCTGGGGGGGGACCGGGGCGATGCCGCCCGGGATCCCGCTGCCCCGCGGGGGGTGATGGGGGGGTCCTGCGGCCGAGATCGGGATGGGGAGAGCCGGCCTCGTCGCCGTTGTATCCGAATTGTAATCCAACAAGTCTAACTAGAAAATGGGTTTCTAAAAGCTCTGGAGTGCTGGGTACATAAAGCTATTTGAGCAAATTACAAGAATCGCTTAGGGGCACGAATGAAATCAACACTTTAATTGCCTCCAAAATGAAGATTTATACCCCATTTTCCCAACGAATCATTATTTTATTAAAGCGAAAGCTAAAGAAACGAAGCTGCAATTTTGGGGGTTGTCGGGGGTGAGGGGGTCCCCGTCCCACGGTCCCCCCTACACCTCACCGAGGAGCGCGGGCGCTGCGCGGGGCCGGCCGTTCTCCCGGAGCTCCCCGCGCAAGAAGCGCGCAGCCCCGCGGAAGGGAAAAGACGCAACGTTGCGCGGCCGAGCCCAGAGCCGCGGGCTTTGCCCGGGGACGCGGCGCCGCCGGGGCCGGGGCAGGCAGGATCTGGGCCCTAATGGGCAGCTAATGGGGTGTTGAGTGCTCGTCGCCGCTGCGGCTAATTAGGATGTCCCCGCGCGGTGCGTTTATTGCGGGAGGTGCGCGGTGCGCGCGGGCTGCGCGCCTTTGTGCTTTCGAGAGTCATAAAAGAGTAAGTATGTAAAAGCTTTTATGATGGGTTTAATTACATTTTCGTATATTGTGGTAGTAAAGGTTACAGTTAACAGGGTTTTTTTTTTTTAATTTATTGGTTTCCCCTTATTTATTCTCCCCTCCTAGGCCCCTCTATGCCAGCGCCTTTAAGTCCCCCCGCTTAATGGAAGGCAGTGACACTAATGCCAGATTTTGCGCAGGAAAGCCCCATAACGCTGGCCATTGTTCGGTGATTTAACTGGCGCGCTGGCCAGAGGTCACTCCAATAGCATCCTTCTCCCGCAGGCGCGACCCCGCTGCCTGCCAGGGTGGGACCCGCCGGGCTGCTGCTTCCAGAAGGAAAGGGCAGGAGTTGGGGTTTCGCTTGGGAGCGGCGAGCTGGGGAACGTGGCTCTAAACCCCTCTCTGCCCTCGCGCCCATTGCCGGAGTTTCAAAATAAACCTTTTTTTAATCATTAGCTTTTCAAACATTGTTGTGTTTAAATTTTCAAATGTTTGTCGTAGTCTGGAAAGATTTAAAACACAGCTGTTGCGTGATGCAGATGGGAAAAGTCGGTCCTGTGCGGAACCCCACCCGCACAGAAGAAATTCCATTTCTTAGGGACTCCAGATCCGCTGAACGGCTCCCAGGGGCCGGGTGGTGGAAGCTCTTCACCTTGGCTCCCAGGTGCTCGAATCCGAGCTGTAAAATTGGGCTTTTTGCAGATACGTTTCCCTGGAGTATGTCTGGATAAAGCCTCCCTTAAGAAAAGCAGGGAACAGAGTGGCCACCGCACTCAAAGTACGTTAGAAGCGTAACATGGCTTTTTTGGGGGGCAAAATGGGCTTTGCTTAGGTGAAATAAACTTGCTGAGCGGCTTTACATGGCCAAATTATAACTGAATCACATATAAGCCAATGACATCTGCAGAAATATGTAAAGTAGAAATGGCAAACGGTCGGATTCCGATAGGTACGCAGGGGGAAATGATCAAAAAATGAACGTGAAATAAGACTTCCTGTAAGAAGGTCCATAATTCAACATTATTTGATTCCACTGTCAGGGAAATTGTTGAAGGATAGTAAACCAATACTGAAGTCGCAGTCATTTTTGTTACAGTCTTAAATGTTTGCAACTGTGGTGTTTTAGATGGCCCTTCTTGGGTGATTGTATATCATATATATATATATATATATATATATATGTATATCGTAAAGCAAACACTTGTATTTATGTTGCAGTAGGTGTTTTTAATGCGTGCAGTTGGAGGGGTTCTGCAAACAAAATGCAGACAGACAGTTTGCGAGGGGTGGAAATGTTGCTTAAATGCGATGTTCTTTACGAAGATAGTATCGTAAACTGGGAGTGCTGTGTGCTGTGCATAGAGGTGGATGGGCCGGTGAGGGCATCCACTCCTTCCAACTACAGTAACTTCTCTGAACATTCAGACCTATTGGTTCTTGCTTGCTACAGATGGTGTTAAATAATGCCTTTGGCGGAGGGGAAAAAAAATAAAGGAGGTGAAGAGATACTGTTTTACTCCGGGAGTTCCTTGCAGGTATTTTCAAACCCATGTATGGCGTCAAGGAGTGGGAAAAGTTGCACATGTTACTGTCTTTGCTGTGTGTACTCCCATGTTGGAGGAGCGGGTAGACGCAGCACTGAGAGTGCAAGGCAGAGATCGGTTCTGCTTAATGAAAGCGTTACGGTGATGTGGGACGTGGAGGAGAGCTGGTAAAACAGTATTTCAAAACCTCCAAATGGAAAGCTGTGCCCCTGACTTTATGCCACCTTGAGCCAACGAGTCCTTTTTATGCCTTTTTGGGGGCTGCTTCTTTTTTCCCCACAGTATTTAGGAGCTGAGCAGGCTGCGTAAAGTAAAAGACAGGGCGCGTTCATTTCTATTCGGGGCCTGTTCCCATCAGGAGCACTGCGGCTGCAATGGCATTAGCAAAAGCAGGTTTCTTAAAGCAAGTAAATATGCTGTTAAAGCGATACAGCTTTGAATGTATTTTCTTTCATCTGTTATTTCATTTGAATTCAAGAATCTCTGCTGATTTTTATTTTTTGTTTTAATCACTTATGAGCCCAAATGTATTCATCCTCACTGCTGGGCAGAATACTCGCAGCCTCCCATGCTCAGGCCCAACTCTCGTATGAAGTTTTCTAAACTGAAGTTCGCAAAGCAGAATTTCAATTCTCCTTTTCATTTTTTTTTTTTTCCAATATCTATTTTAAAATCAGCCAGGAAACTCTGGAACTTGTCATAAACATCCGCCAACCTGCCCCAAAGCATTCCTATAAGCGGGAGCTCGCGGTGTCACCGCGATTCGGAACGCGGTTATTCTGCAGGGTTATTCTTTTGGGGCAGCTTAGAAATGAGCTGAGCAAAATGAGCTTTGCTTTATGTTTAGTCCTGGTAGGCACAGGTTTGATTCTTCCCTCGCTACCCGTGTGCAGGTAGCAGTGAAAACAATGGGCCCTGCACAAGCACACGGGTCGCTGGATCCCAGAGCGGGTGATGTTAGCACTGAAAAAATCAGATTATAACGCAGTCAATCAAAACGAGTAAGCGTAAGTCACACTGATAAATACTGCTTTAAAAAAGCAGCTTAAAACACGGTGAAAATTCGGCACAGCTTCTTTAAATTAGAGAGTCTCCTCTTTGTTTTGCATTGCTGCGTTTGGGGTTTTTTTGGTCACATGAGCTCGCAGTGAGGAGCTATCTTGTATAATCTAAACAAATTTCAGAAAATAAAGACGAGGATTGTTCCGAACCAGTCATTAAAATTGTGGAACGTTTCTGGAGTTGTTTCCCAGCCAGGGTTTGTGTGTGAGGAGAGCCGGGTGTGCTGCCGTACCATCGTGTGTCCTTGGCGCGTTCCCTCGCTCCCCGGATGCTCAGTTGCTTGTAACAGGCTTTGACTCACCCAGCAAATTTGTAAATGACTGTTTAGGTTGGTTGGTTGTTTTTTTTATTTTCCTGCCATTGCAACAGTGTTTTGGAGAGGGTGACTCCAACCTCTAATAGAGCGCACATTTTGTGTTTTGTGTTATTTGGACGTATTTCTGTCCCTGATTAATGACCTGGTATCTCTCTCACCACTGATATTTTGTGATGCAGCTTCAAGACAACTCGCCAGCCTTCAGCTGCCTTCTTAGCTTGGTTGCTTTTCCCTGTTTACTACCTGCAAGAAAGGGGAAAATAAATAAGATCCAGCCTAGCCTGGGGATGTAGGTGAGAGCAGGAGCCCTGCAGGCTGATGGCTGCGGGAGGGCCTTGTTGTGGTGTAGTTCAGGGCCTGCCTGGGTGACAGGCCTGGTCTCTGTTAGCATGAGAGAACCCCACCTACCCCAGGGAAGCATCTCTCCCCAGCTCTCTCTCCCCAGTTGCGTGTTGGCTGTCATGGGATTGCAGGGAAATGCAGTGGCCTGCGGGGCTGCTCGAAGGCTCCTGCTGGCCGGGGAACTCGATGGGTCCCGGGGCGCGTCTGCACAAGGACACTCAGGAGAGGTAAGACAAATTGCCTGGGTGTAAAAATAAAGTGCATTAGTTAAAGCGCATTGCGCTATTGTGTGGATGCTCTCATTCAGAAGTAAAGTGGCCGTAGTTCACTTTAGCCTAATCCCCTTTGGAGTAGGCCACTTTTCTTTTCAATGAGAGCAGCCACATCCACTTTTGGTTTGCTCGCCTTTCCCCAGCGGCCTCGTGCCTGGTGCTCCTTCAGATTGAGAGCGATGCTGTTGTACCGCTGCCTGTATAACAGAGGGCTGTGGCTGGATCCTCCAGCCCTGAGCCCAGGGCTGCAATTTGCGTGGCACTGCCTGCATGGATGTGGTGTCAGGCTCCCCATGGCACCAGCCCTCCTCCTGGACTGGGCACGCGGCTGTTGCACGGCAAGTTCTACCCATATGCAGAGTTTGTTCCATGTCCACCAAGAAGCAAGCGCTTAAAGACAGTGAGGAAATTGCAATTAAAGCTTATCAGCTGATATTTATAAAACGAAGGACTGAAAATTAATTTGTGGGAAGGGTAATTCACCTGAACTAGGAAAAAAACGCAAGGAGACAGTTTTGGGAACTGTTTTGTATTCATTCTTGAAGGTCTCTGAGCTTGAATTTTTGTTAGAAGTATTTTCTGGTGTCTTCTACAGCTTCTAACTAACACATTTCTTTACTTATTACTGGCTAAGCTGCGCGTGCAGATGCTGTGCTGTGTCGTACACTTGCCGTTGCCCATTCCGTTCACAATGAAATTTACAAGGCTCCTTGCACTGGTAAGCAGTTTGCTACTGGAGCCATTCCTAGAAACACCGAATTACGTTTCACCAAAGTATTTTCTTTCCTCTTCTGTCGGGACCGAGGTGAGATGTTTTCTCAAGGACTCTCCCGGCATCTATATGATATCCCCACTTGTGCAGATGATCTCCAAAACGGCATTATTTCCTCCCCCGTCCGCTCACCAATGCACTGAATTACAATTCTCCTCTTAGCTTCAAATGGGCTTTGCATTGGGCCATCTGATTTTATTTGCAGTTTGGCTTTTTCTTTATTTTTTTCGTTTCCTTTCTTTCCTCCTTTCTTTCCTCCTTTCTTTCCTCCTTTCTTTCCTCCTTTCTTTCCTCCTTTCTTTCTTCCTTCCTTTCTTTCTTTCTTTCTTTTTTTTTTTTTCTTTCTTTTTTTTAATGTAAAGCAAATATGCATCCAGCCCCTCTTTGCTGAAGCAAACAGGCCAACAATGAGAGGGGTAATTATTCATTTGGTTAAAAGAACTGCCTGTTTTAACCTCAGAAATACTGACTGAGAGTAAAGCAACAGCTGATGCCATCACAGTCAGTGCACTGTATTCAAACAGCTGTACAAAATGAAAAGCTGTGGTATTAATCCTGCCATTCACAGTTTATTTAAGTTTTTCAAGCTTCTCTCATATGGGCCTGGCATAAATGCCTAATTATGCCTCCATTAGGGTTACTGGGCCCTTAATACAGAAAATTATTGTATTTAAAATTTGGAAGGCTGCGGCACTGTAATGTAAGAGTCTTGCAGTTGGCACAAGTTCAGGGAATGCGACCTTTACCTTGTAATTTTCATTTCATTCAGCCGGTGTTGAAGTTTTTGTCCCCTTGCGCTG
The DNA here is from genome assembly GCF_905368555.1 of Meleagris gallopavo. Taxonomy (NCBI): domain Eukaryota; kingdom Metazoa; phylum Chordata; class Aves; order Galliformes; family Phasianidae; genus Meleagris; species Meleagris gallopavo. The sequence continues at coordinate 6,871,513 of NC_139405.1, read as the reverse complement.
TTGTTGTTGCAGAGCAGGTCAGAGCACCGCTCGTGTTTTTGAGGCTGGCTTTTAACCAGCTCCATTTAAGGCTGCGGCGCTGTCGGTAGGAGAGGAGAAGAGCGGATTAAAAGCTCCACTGCTGCTGTTGCTGCTTTGTCTGTCCCGTTTGCAAGGGTGCAGGGCCACTGCTGCCTGTGCAAGCAGAAACGGCGGAAAATGATGTCTGAATGTGAGGAATTTCGTCTCGTTGTCGGAGGGGATTTTGAAGAGCAGCCTTGGTGCGTGTGGGCAAAAGCAGACCGATAGAGTTCAGCCCTGTCATGAGCCGGCTAGGACTGCACCCAGTTTGATGAGCTGTGTGTCAGCCCTCAGAGCAGGACATGGCTGTTGCCGCAAGGAGCCATGCCAGGGATTGAGGAGGTGGCAGTTTTGCCTTTGATTTTAGGATTGAGGCAGGGAGGGCCCCTCTGCTCCCAGCTGTGCGCACTGAGTTGCTCCATGCTGTGCTGGCCTCGGCCCTGAGCTCTTTGCTGGCCCACGAAAGTATCCTGTGTGAATGGGTTGGCCAGATATTTTTTGATGAGGGAAGTGTCCTTGTGATTGGAATTTAAGAAATATCCCTCATTTTAGGCCACAGTGTTGAGCTGGATATGGCTGAGAGCAGTGCGGTGATGGCAGAGGGACAGGGTAGTAAACACAACCGCTGGCAGCACGAGGAGGGAGGGGAGTGTGGGTGCTCTTTCTGGGCTGTCCCTGAAGCTTTGGGGCAAGACAAGTTGCTCATGAGCTCCAATTTTCTGCTTCTCATTCTGTATCATAGGGTAGGGCTGTGCAGTGTAGCTGTTGGTATCTTAGTTTATCTGTCATATAGCGATAGCGAGGTACAGGATTTATGTGAAGCTAAGAAGTGGTATGTTAACAGAAATTCATTATTTCACTTTGCACATAGTTTAGAAAAACAGCATGAAGAAAGCAAAATGCTTCCATTTTGTTGCCACCGGGAAACAATCTGCTGAACCTAAAGCCTGACAGTGGAAGTTACTTTCAGTTGCTTTGTGCTTTGGTTTTGGCCCCTTCTGCTGTCTTTTGCATTTTAAGTGTAATGTAAACATGGGTTGAAGGAAGTAGCAGCACCCTCAGAGTCCTGCAGAAAGAGTGGGGCCACGTGGCTGGCAGGGAACAGTAGTGGGGTGGTGGCCAGCCTATCCATCCCAAGGTGCAGGGTTATGCCGAGCCCAGTGAGCCAGCTACGTGGCTGCAACACTGCTCGCTTCCCACACCCTTCTCAGGAGGAACAGCAAAGCCTCAGGGACCTCCCAGCCCAACTCTTCGGGGTGGTTCTGGAAGCCAGCCATGTGCTTCTCAGCCATTCCTCAATGAGCGGGTAGAGGCGGTGGGGAGCCATGGCCACTTTGGGCTGGACGCCATCCCACAATGTGCCCGCTGCCCAGGGATGATCTCCGTTGTGGCCAGCAGCTGCCTGGCATGTGGCTTGCTTCTGCCTGGCTGCAAATGTGGCGGGTTGTGAAACGGCAGAGCGTGGAGGAGCTGGTCTGGGGAAGGGTTTGGACATGAGAGTTGGAAAATGTGAATCATGGGGATTCCAGTTGTAAGCCTCCTGCAGATAACGGGCAGCACGTACCCGAGTGCGTGACTTGCCGAGCGCCTTCGAAAACAAGGCGGCGCCCTCGAGATTAGGCATACGTATGCGTTGTAATCAGGAACACATTGCACACCCAGCACGGCCTCTGCAGGTATGGGATCTGTTCAGAAGGAAAGGTGTAGCTGGAACGAAGCTCATTACGTCGCAATTTAATTTTTATGTTGAACGATACCGCGATGCGAGTGCTCTTTTGAATCCTGCTAACAATGCGCCGTAATCAAAATGTGCTGACTCCAAATCGTGTCTGTTGTCACTTAGCTAAAAGACCATTTGATGGCTGTGACATGCACTCAGCATTCTCGCTGGTGATGGGGTTGGAAGGAAGCGTGGCCATGGCAGAGCAAGAGCTGGCATAGTGCCTTCCCTCCCCGGCAGCCAGAGTTGGGGTGCTTGGGCAGAGCGCTGCTTTTGTGCATGTCAGGAATTTTTATAGGTGGTGCCCCAGCGGTTTAACTTTCTCTTCTCAAAAGGGAACTGCTCCCAAAGATCTTCTGGGAGGGTGCTTTGGTTTTTTCAAGGCATGGCTTGGAAATGTGGCTTACTGCTCTAAGTGAAGCAGTTTGCCTGAGCCCAGATATGCAACCTCTCTGAAGTACGTGGCTCCCTGTAGGTCCCTGTCAGGGAGAAAGGTGAGGGGTGAGTGCTGCGAAAGCCGAGTGCATCCTCTCTCCCTAAATCCACCTGCAGATCTGGATGGGAACCTTGCTAGGCTTCCCACAACCTGCGGAGCCCTAGCCAAAGCTGGACATCTGGCAAATCCCCGTCTAAATGGCATTTAACGTGTAAAGGCAATAAAAGGAAGGGAAGGCAGACGCTCGTTTGCTGACTAAGTGAAGAGGCATTATTCCTGTTTACACCTTTGGAGGAGTCATTGCATGAAATATTGAACAGGAAACTCGGTTTGTCTCGGAAGGCCTTTTTCCTGGTCTAGAAAGACACTGAAAATGCTTCAGTCCTACTGAATACAGTAGGAGGTGGGGAGGACAACTGCACCTTGAGACCCTGCACACTGTCAGTGCTGTTTGGGGCTGTCCTCATATATGTTTTTGCGGGATACCAGACACCCCATTTAAAAATAAAAAATAAAAACCATAACTGCATGGAGCAGTGATTTTATCTACCCTGCCTGCAAAGCTGTATTTCCTTGTGCCAAGAGAGGGATGGGGATTAATGCTATCTAGCGATAGGGCTCTTATCAAAGGGAGGAGATGGGTTTACACTGCAGGGCTGCTTGAAATAGAAAGGACTAGTCATTGTTTGCTGTGTGGGAGATGCACACCCTGCACAACACACGATGAACCTAGCTGAGCAGGCAGTGCTGGCCTTGTAGCCACGATGCACAAGAAAGGCCGAGGCATGGCCAACCCAATGCGGGGCATGCTGCAGGGCTGGGGGTACCAGTACTGCACTGCTCGTGGGTGTTGGCTCATTGCTGAACCTGGGTAGGATTAGCAATGAGATGCAATGGCAGGGCTGATGGAGAGAGCTGACCTCGGGGGTGCCTGCTGGAGAATCTTTGCCTTTGGTCCCTTTGGGTGAAGTGTTGTCTCTATGAAAATCATCAGTAAAAGTCCCAATCATTTCCCATTGCTCATCCTCTCTGATATTGGTGTTGGTACCTTCTCTCTTTTCATTTTATTCGTTTGTCTCTCAGAAACATTCCTATGCAGCATGCCGCACTCACAAGGATGTCCTCATGTCTCTTTTTCCCGTGATGCTGTGAAGTAACAGGAGTCAGCGAGGAGCCTTATCCTCACTGAAATAGGGGGAAACTAAAGATAGCAAGTTGTGACTTTTCCAGGGATAGGAAAGGAATCCAGGTCAGTGCCAATCCTTCAGTGCTGAATTCCTTCTGGTTTTTAGTTCATCAAACCCTGTTGCACCCAACAGCATGAAGGTCTCGCTTGCTGTGCTGCTGAGCTGCAGGAAAAGTTCCTATGTGTCTGTCACTTGGATGTCCTTATTTGTGCAGACACGGAGCACATTTTCTCTATGCAAACCTGATGGTTGTGCCTTTGCTGTGGTTTTGTTAACTTTTGCCTCTGAACCACAGTTGTGTGAAGCAGGTTGCAGCAGTGTTCTTGGCACTATAAGGCATCTGTCTCATAGTAAGTTGAGATCTTGTGTGTACTCTTGGTTTGTTTTTCATTGCATGGGATGTGCAGGGCAGGAGGTATATTGCTGGCCTTGGTGAGCCTGGAAGCGGATGTTTGGGGGGCACAGGATCTGGGTCAGGGAATCACAGCGATCATGGTTGTGGATTTCATGGTCCTCCAAAGCCTAGGCTTGACAGAGAATGACATAAACAGAATATGCGTGAGGAATGTAGTTTCAATCCTGTTTATCAGTCCGTGTGTGTCAAGTTTTT